>NC_091992.1:13295572-13895572 GCF_044704955.1 Pristiophorus japonicus | reverse complement strand
CATGCCGATTCAAAGAGTATGTTTGCAAAGGCTGTGGAACAATGGGACATCTCCAACGAGTGTGCAGGCGAGCTGCAAAGCCTGTTAAACCTGCAAACCACCATGTTGCAGCGGAGGACAGATCCACGGAGGATCATGACGAACTAGAGCCTCAGATCGAGAAGGCAGAGGTACATGGGGTACACACATTCACCACGAATTGTTCCCCAATAATGTTTAATGTTAAACTAAATGGACTCCCAGTGTCACTGGAGCTGGACACGGGCGCGAGCCAGTCCATCATGGGCAAAAAGACTTGCGAAAGGTTGTGGTGCAACAAGGCCTCAACGCCAGTCTTAACTCCAGTTCGCACGAAACTAAGAACTTACACAAAAGAACTGATTCCTGTAATCGGCAGTGCTACTGTAAAGGTCTCCTACGATAGAGGGTTGCACAAGCTACCACTCTGGGTGGTACCGAGCGATGGTCCCACTCTGCTCAGCAAGAGCTGGCTGGGAAAGATACGCTGGAACTGGGACGACGCTGACGACACTTCGTGTGCCCAGGTCTTAAATAAATTTCCTTCGCTGTTTGAACCAGGCATCGGGAAATTCCAAGGAGCAAAAGTGCAGATCCACCGAATTCCGGGGATGCGACCCATCCATCACAAGGCGAGAGCAGTACCATATATGATGAGAGAGAGGGTAGAGATCGAGCTAGACCGGCTGCAAAGAGATGGCATCATTTCACCGATTAGTTCAGCGAGTGGGCCAGTCCTATTGTCCCAGTCCTCAAGGGAGACGGCACCGTCAGAATCTGTGCGATTACAAAGTAACTATCAATCGTTTCTCCCTGCTGGACCAATATCCACTACCAAAGGCCGACGACCTCTTTGCAACGCTGTCGGGAGGAAAGATGTTCACGAAGCTGGATCTGACTTCAGCCTACATGACGCAGGAACTGGAGGAATCATCGAAGGCCCTCACCTGCATCAACACGCACAAAGGTCTTTTTGTTTATAACAGATGCCCGTTTGGAATCCGATCAGCGGCGGCAATATTCCAGAGAAACATGGAAAGCTTACTGAAGTCGGTCCCGTACACCGTGGTCTTTCAGGACGACACCTTGGTCACAGGTCGGAACACAGTCGAGCACCTGCAGAACCTGGAGGAGGTTCTTAGTCGACTCAACCGCGTGGGGCTCAGGTTAAAACGCTCGAAGTGCGTTTTCCTGGCACCTGAAGTGGAGTTCTTGGGAAGGAGAATTGTGGTGGACGGCATCAGGCCCACCAACGCTAAGACGGAGGCAATCGAGAATGCACCGTGCCCACAGAACGTGATGGAGCTGCGGTCGTTTCTGGGACTCTTGAACTACTTTGGTAACTTCTTACCGGGTCTCAGCACACTGCTAGAACCACTCCATGTCTTACTATGAAAAGGGGTTGAATGGGTTTGGGGCAAAAGCCAAGAAAATGCCATTGTAAAAGCGAGAAAATTGTTATGCGCAAAAAAATTGCTTGTGTTGTATGATCCATGTAAGCGTTTGGTACTAGCATGTGAGGCGTCGTCATATGGCGCGGGTGTGTATTGCAACAAGCTAATGATTTTGAGAAACTGCAACCAGTTGCTTATGCATCCAGGAGTCTGTCTAAGGCTGAGAGAGCCTCCAGCATGATTGAAAAAGAAGCATTAGCATGTGTCTATGGGGTAAAGAAAATGCATCAATATCTGTTTGGGCTAAAATTCGAATTGGAAACTGACCATAAGCTACTTATATCCCTGTTTTCCGAGAGTAAAGGGATAAATACCAACGCATCGGCCCGCAACCAGAGATGGGCGCTCATATTGTCCGCATACAACTACCACAGGCCAGGCACAGAAAACTGCGCCGATGCTCTCAGTAGGCTGCCATTGCCCACCATGGGGATGGAAATAGCGCTGCCCGCAGATCTAGCCATGGTTAAGGAAGCATTTGAGAGTGAGCAATCACCCGTCACTGCCCGCGGATCAACACCTGGACAAGCCAGGACCCCTTATTATCTCAAGTCAAAAGCTATGTGCTTCACGGGAGCTGGTCCAGTGTCCCAGTGGAAATGCAGAAAGAGATAAAGCCTTTCCAGCAGCGCAAAGATGAAATGTCTATACAGGCAGACTGCCTTCTGTGGGACAATCGAGTAGTGGTCCCCAAGAAGGGCAGAGGCACCTTCATCAATGACCTCCATAGTACCCACCCAGGCATCGTAATGATGAAAGCGATAGTCAGATCCGAAGGTGGTGGCCTGGTACTGATGCGGACTTAGATTCCTGCGTTCATAGATATAATACATGCTCGCAGTTAAGCAATGTACTCAGGGAGGTGCCTCTAAGTTTATGGTTTTGGCCCTCCAAACCGTGGTCTAGGGTACACGTCGACTATGCAGGCCAGTTCTTGGGTAAAATGTTCCTTGTGGTTGTAGACCCGTACTCCAAGTGGATTGAATGTGAGATAATGTCAGCTAGCACGTCCGCTGCCACTACTGAAAGCCTGCGGGCCATGTTTGCCACTCACGGCTTACCCAATGTCCTGGTGAGCGACAACGGGCCATGTTTTACCAGTGCTGAGTTCA
Source organism: Pristiophorus japonicus (assembly GCF_044704955.1). NCBI lineage: Eukaryota > Metazoa > Chordata > Chondrichthyes > Pristiophoridae > Pristiophorus > Pristiophorus japonicus. Next base: position 13,892,988 of record NC_091992.1, on the reverse strand, counting down.
AAGAATTCATGACCCGTAACGGGATCAAACATGTCACATCTGCCCCATTTAAACCAGTGTCCAATGGTCAGGCAAACCATCAAGCAAGGCTTGAAGAGGGTAACTGAAGGCTCATTGCAGACTTGCCTATCCCGAGTCCTGCTTAGCTACCGCACGAGACCCCACTCACACACTGGGATCCCACCTACTGAACTGCTCATGAAAAGAGCACTTAAGACAAGGCTCTCGTTAGTTCACCCTGAGCTACATGAACAGGTAGAGAGCAGGCGGCTTCAACAAAGTGCATACCATGATAGCGCAAATGTATCACGCGAGATTGAAATCAATGATCCTGTATTTGTATTAAATTATGGACAAGGTCCCAAGTGGCTTCCTGGCACTGTCCTAGCCAAAGAGGGGAGCAGGATGTTTCGGGTAAAACTTTCAAATGGACTCATTCACCGGAAACACTTGGACCAAATCAAACTCAGATTCACGAACTATCCTGAGCAACCCATCTTTGACCCTACCTTTTTTGATCCCCCAACATACACACCAGTGGCAACCAGCACCATGGTTGACCACGAAGCAGAACCCAACACACCAGGCAACCCAGCAAGGCCAGCTGCACAGCAGCCCAGCGAGGGCCCAACAAATGATTCAACAACACCAGCTTTCACATCAAGACGATCAACCAGGGCAAGAAGGGCCCCAGATTGACTCACATTGTAAATAGTTACACTGTTGACTTTTGGCGGGGGGAGTGTTATATATGTGGACTTGTATTTACTCTGTACAGCCACCAAAGGGCTCTTCCCCTGGAGTCCCAAGGGGTTCCACAATCCCTTGGGAGCACAGATATTTAAGGAGGCTTCACAGGTTGGAGAGGCACTCTGGAGACCTGCAATTAAAGACTAAGGTCACACTTTACTTTGAGCTCACAGTGTTCAGTCTGACTCTTTCTTCATACACAACAGTGGCCATTTTTGCAGTACACATAAGCACATCCTTATATTGATTGTTTGGGTCAGAGGCAGTGATCAAAACCCACATTCTAGAAGGTTACTGCTAGCTCTGAAAGAAAGAGTGTTTATCACGCATAGTCTCCCATAGGTACAGCTGCTTCCATCGGAGGTAATCCTGGAGTATAAAGGATTAAATGTTCATTTTAAAGCCCGCTGGATTGCCTTTAAACATTCAAAACTCCCACAGCATTCAAAAACTGTTCAACAAGAGCTCTGGGCATGATCAGACACTGATGCATTCAGCTCTGCTCACCCCTGACTGAAGAGTGGTCGAGAAGCAGCTTTTTAGTTCGACGCTGTCTGCCCACACTGCAATAAAGGCAGGTAACAGAGACCTCGAGCATAATAACGCATTACTGTCACACTCAAGACAGACAGATAGCACGCACAGAGCCCCAGTGCCGATGTCACAATATTTAATACTCAATGCATTCGTTTTCGGAATGAATGCAGAAAATTAACGAAGACTGGAGCTGCCCGAGAAACTTCTGACTAACGTGTTTTTCAGCATTGCAAAATCAACTCAACTGCCTTTTTAAAATGGCTGTGCAAAGTGTCCAGGGCCCTTGTACAACAATTAAACACAACAGACTGGAAATTCACAGCAGGTTGGCCTGCATCTGAAAGACAAATTATAGTTATCATGAAATTCCAGTTCTGCTTGATGATTTTTGGGGTTTTTCATCCAATCAATAGTTATAACTGTCAGACTATTGTCTCCTAATCTGAGCTCTGAGATGTGCTTTGCTGGTGATGAAAATTTATTGAAAACCTCAATAAAAGAAAGACCTGCATTTATATAGTGCCTTTCACAACCTCTCAATGCCCCTTCTTTACAGCCAATTAAGGACTTTTGAAGTGTAGCCTCTGTTGTAATATAGGAAACGCGACAGCCAATTTGCGCACAGCAAGGTCCCACAAACAGCGATGTGATAATGACCAGATAATCTGGTTTAGTGATGTTGGTTGAGGGATAAATATTGGCCAGGATTCTGGGGAGAACTCCCCTCCTGCCCTTCATTAAAATGGTGTCACAGCTGACTATAACTGATAAATGTCTCCCCATTAGGTAGCACAAGGGTAAGTGGCAAAAAAAAAATAGTCTTTGATTTTAAAAACCTGATTTTAATGTTCACTTTATATTTTGAAAATTTCCTGAAAGGCCAATCAAAAGCCAAGCTGCCCCATCGAACAGATGGCCATCCTGAGGCCAAATGGTTCCTCAAAGCTAAAGAGGGAATATTGGGGCGAGAGTACTGACTGACATGCTCTCCTAAACCAGCTGATGAAGGGTTAATTGTACATGGCTCTATGTAAACATTTACAAATGTGTCTGTCACACTTCAAAGGCCGTGGCTTATCGCATATGCAAATTTCAGTGTCACATTTTAAAATGTATATAAAAAAAGATAGCTAATTATTTGTAATCTACAGAGAAACTTCCCCAGTGACTGCAAATGCCTTCTCATTAACCGTAGAACATTGGGGGACCGAAATTCCACCTTTTTTAAAAAGCCTTTATCGCCTCAAAGAGGCGGCAATGGTTCGGAAATTGCTCACCGCTCGGTTGGTGCGGAAGGGCCGACATTTTCTAAATTGCCCTTTATTTTTGGAGCGGGGTACGGGACCACCCCAGCTGTCTTCCCACCCCGCCGGGCAGGCGCAGACCCCTCACCGACCGGCGCCGACCCCCTTTCCGTCCCGCGTGGGAAATTGCCTCCCAGAAAATTGCCCCAATTGGGGTGGAGAAATTTTTTTTTAAACGGTAAGTGCGCCCGTTTGGGGCGGAGGGCAATTTCGGCCCCTAGATGTCGCTAAAGGCAATAGAGCTCTGATTAGCCTCAGCAGGTTATTACAACTCAACCTTGTGGTCTTAACGGGACAGGTCACTTTACACAGCACACTTTAGCAGCAGGATAATACATTATGTTCCCTGCTATAATGCTCCTGCCCTTGTGAAACATCCCATTTTCTGACATATTGTGAGCGATGCCACGTGGATCTCTGCTTCTCTATAATACATCTTTGGGAGGCCAGTTGTGAGGAACGGTAACCAGATGGGAGACCCGTCCTCTATGAAAACATTATGTTCCCTGCTATAATGCTCCTGCCCTTGTGAAACATCCCATTTTCTGACTTATTGTGAGCGATGCCACGCGGATCTCTGCTTCTCTATAATACATCTTTGGGAGGCCAGTCGTGAGGAACGGTAACCAGATGGGAGACCCGTCCTCTATGAAATGAGTGCTGTGGGAGGTAGAATAATTGTGGCAATCGAGGATGCTCATTCTGCAGTATGTTATTAATATACATGATGATGTGTATTTTAGTTCAGTGCATTACAATGCACTAAGCTAAAAATATAAAGTGTGCATAAAATCATAACTACACTCGCTGCTCTGCAAAAAGCTGAGAGCAAAGGCAATACTTTGTGATCTACCAGAAGGATTCGCACAGGAAAATCTGGCCAGCTTCTCCAAAGAAAGAAAGACTTGCATTTCTTTAGCGACTTTCATGGTCACCAGACATCTCAAAGTGCTTTACAGCCAATTAAGTACTTTTGAAGTGTAGTCACTATTGTAATGTAGGAAATGCGGCAGCCAATTGTCGCACAGCAAGCTCCCATAAACAGCAGTGTGATAATGACCAGATAATCTGTTTTAGTGATGTCGACTGAGGGATAAATATTGGCTGGGTCATCGGGGAGAACTCCCCTGCTCTTCGGAATAGTGCCACGGGATCCTGTACGTCCACCTGAGAGAGCAGACGGGGCCTTGGTCATCCGACAGACGGCACCTCCGACAGTGCAGCACTCCCTCAGCACTGTACTGGAGTGTCAGCCTAGAATTTTGTGCTCAAGTAGTGCTTATATATAGGATAAAGCCACCTGTTGATGGGCATTTAATCCATTCTGCATAGCAATATCAAATATTGTGAAGCGTGCCATGAAGACCATTGGTCCATCCAACTTCTTAAAGGCTAGAGCCCCCTTCAAGGGGATGCTATACAATAATAAAAACGTTGCATTTTGCTTTGGGTGGGGGGGGGAATGATGGGAAGAAAGAAATCCAGCAGAACATGCACATTCTCCTCAACATTACACTATACTTGTGCACAGACTTTGTCTCGTTTCACCTCCCAAAAATTCACAACTAATGCGTTGCTGTAATCCTCTGTAACTTAGAGTGACGGCATTGGCAGTCATGATGTCTCACATTCGAGTTCCTGATCTCGGCCGATCTGTCAAAATGCAGGGAAGAAGAAAGAGTAAAATCAAAAGATAGGTCAAAGCGCCTCCGGCGCCCCCCCCCCCCCCCTATCAACCTCCCCTATGGCTGTTCCAACACTCCATTAGTGACTGATTATAAAGGGATAGGAACATAGGCCTGGAAGCCGATCCTTACTTCCTTAATCTTTCTCGAGCCATGAGTACCTAAAAGATGAGAGATATCAAAATACAGGGCAAGGGACTGGCTGTAGATTAATGGCAGAAGTTACATTGGTTTTCTTAACACTTTCGGGGCTAGAATTTCGCCGACTTTGCGACCGGGTTTTCGCCGCGATTTGACCCTCCGCGGTACAAACTCGGTCGGCGGCATCTTCGGGCACCTTTTTGCGGCAGCGCTTCCACGTACCGCCAGGAAGAGGTGAGACGCCGTGCAACGCCGCGGATTGCGTTACCGTCGTACTTTCGACACCGCACCCAGAATACTGACAGGGTCAAACCTGTCAGTGCAGCCCTGCCAGCAGCGATAAGTATGAAGACCTGCAAAAAAGTAAGTAAAAGTAAATTATTTTTCAGCGATTTAGTAGGTAAGGGTTTTGTGAATGTTGTTTGAATGTTTTTGCATTTTTTTTCCCCCCCCCCCCCTCCCAAAGCCTCTCTCACAGCGCTACCGTCCTCGGACTAAAATTGCCCAAACTCGCGGTTTGCGCCTCGATTCCTCGTGCAATGCCGAGTTTACCGATGCAGTAAAGGCCGAAATTTAGGCCTGAAAACGGTAGCGCAGCGAAAACGGTGATTGTGGCGTAAAACTACCGTTTTCGCTGACGACCGAAATTCTAGCCCGTTAACATGTCTGAAATTCCACAGACTACTCTTTTAATGGAGACTTTAAACCATTTATTTTAATTGTATTTTAAATGGCTGAAAACTCCATTATACTAATGGGGCAAGGAATTTCATACAAACTCATTTTTGCGGAATGGCAGGCCTGTGTCACTTATGTGAAACTGTAATTTCCCGCTTGGTTTCAATGCAACAATGCCCTTTTTTTTTTACAAACCATGTTTTTCAAATAGTGGATCACCCTGCATTTAAGACCAGAAAGGAGCATCTTCAATTTCTGCTTTGCTAACTTATTACTTTGTTAAACACAGCCTCTACTCGTGGTCTAAATTACACAATCAGTGACCCATAGATGGACAGGGCAAATCCTTTCAGGCCTCAGTAAGAAAGTAAGAGGTCATTGCAGGATTGGTGTATTGAAATATTGCACATTAATATATTGCCCATCTCCCCTTGGAGAATTCAGTTTAAACTTGTTATTCAGGGCTGGAAGTTCCATAAACAATGAACAACACTGTAAAATGTCTTGGGCCAGACTAAGGATTGCTCGTTTAGCTGGTAAAACATGGTAATGATTGACAAACCTCAGCAGGGATCATTGACTTTATATTAACCAGTGAACCTGATAATCTTTAACCAGCTCAGTCAAGCCAATAAGACACTGCTTTAGTTACTTTCTCTTTATACCATTATTTTGATTTTCAGGGTGCATTTAAATAAGGAATTGCGGGATCAATAATGTGATGGTGGGTACTGTTGTGCATCTTATTTTTAGATGTAGAGGCCTCAGGCCTAGGGTTGCCAACACTAGTCCAACTTTTTCCTTAAGGTTTAATCACATGACCCCCTGCTTCTAACTGACTTTCCCATTCAAACAGCCTTCACCGCCCCCCCTCCCCCACTTCAATATTTTTAGAATTAATAAACAAAAGTGTTCAAAGAAAACACTTTTTTTTTGAATGCCCCTATTTGTTTTTCTCCCAGGTAGCATGCAGCAGTGGCCCATTCCTGGAGACTCCAGGGCAATCCTGGAGAGTTGGCAACCCTACTCAGGCCTCAGGCTTATTCTGTACCTAGCATGGAATCTGTGCACAGATTGTGTGGAGGGCCCCCTCCAAGGCAACTGGTGTGGTTGTGACACTCAATAGGCTGAACGCCTCTTTAAATTGGGCACTACTAGGGAGACCATTTCTTTTCAGTTGGGTCATTGTTTTAAAGAGAAAGACTTGCATTTATATAGCACCTTTCACGACTGCAGAACGCCCCAAAGCACTACGCAGACAATGAAGCACTTTTGAAGTGTAGTCACTGCTCTTTTTCGGAATAGTGCCACTGGATCTTTTACATTGACCTGAGAGAGCAGATGGGACCTCGGTTTAACGTCTCATCCGAAAGACACCACCTCCGAGAGTGCAGCACTCCCTCAATACTGGCACTGGAGTGTCAGCCAGATTTTTGTGCTCGAGTCTCTGGAGTGGGATGTGAACCCACAACCTGCTGACTTGGGGGCGAGAGTGATACCCACTGAGCCACGGCTGACACAAAGGGACGTCGCTAGTATTAGATTGTATCTCTGAGCTGCTCTTTGTTTCAGTCTTCGGTATGGCACAAAACCACGTGTTTGCTGCTTTCTGGAGAAGGGTGGGAAGGGGCGAGAATGAATAGGGAAAGAGAACCTGCACAATTCTTCAGGAAACTACTTCATTAAATGCCTTGTCCAAAGCTGGTAAAACAGTATATTGGGGCTGCGATGGGATGGACTTTAGGCTTTTCTGTTTTCTGGGCGAGAACAGAGGTGGGGTGGGAAAGTTACCTGCCGGGAATAGGTTGCGCTATATTAAGGAAGTTTCGCCATCTGGACCCAAAAACATTCCCAAAACATTGCCCACGCCACCACACCATAAATCGCAAAAAAATGTAAAGAACAAACACTCGCACTTACCTTTACAGCACTTTACCGTCCTCGCCGCTGCCGGCATGGCAGAACCGCTCTGGTTTCCCATTGCGAGGTGACATTCCAGGCGTACGGATCGAGTTCGAGTCAAAACTACTGCCGGTGTCGCAACGAGAGGCGCTGCACACCCAGCGCAGCTCTTCCCAGCGCCGCCACAAAACCCCGACCCGAAGCTCGCGACCGGATGCAGGAGACCTCGCCGTCCCATTTCATGCCGCTCCGGGGCGAGACCTGGAGCGCAAAGGACCGGAAAATCCAGCCCAAACAGTTAACCAGCACCCTGCTTGTTGCTTGCATTCCTGTTGTAATGATACATTCCACTGCCAGCCCTCTCCACAGGGAGCCAAACAAGTCAAGGGTGGCTAGGTATCTGTTTCAGCAAAGTTCACAGCCTCGATCTAAACTTCTTAAATCTAGTTGAGGGTGAAAGGAATGTTTTATATAGTCAGGGTTTTCCATTTCACTGCTCAAATCGTCAACATTTAATTAAATGTTTTTTTTTAACTCATGAAACCATTTGGGTTTGCATTAAAAAAAACGAGTTCACCTGATGGCTCAGTTGCTAAAATAACTACCCAACATGGAACTGAGGTCTGTAAGCAAGATTCGATCTCAGGCACCAGGAAGGTGCCAGGTCTGCGCTATGTACTGATCTCTCTTTTTAACAACAACAATAACTTGTATTGTATTAAGGAGGCACAACAGTTGCCTTCAGTGTCTCTAGGAACTGAGAAGGAAAAAGAAAATCAGCCAGGGTTCCCGCTCCTGTTCACTATCCAGTGACATCTCCCCTTCCTCCCCACATCCCCTCCCCTGCTGAAAAGTGTGAGTGTGGATGTTTACTGAAGACAGAATTAGGCGTGGTTGTGATGTCCTCCATGTTTGCATTGTCTGTTCACCTTCACACCTCATTGGGTGGCCATTTGGGCAAGATACTGAGGGACTGCCAGCATCCATGGAACGGCACGTACCCGTCAGCATCTGCAGGAAAGGAGGACCGAAATTGTCCAAATAAACCCAGAGGAAATATCGCCAGCGATACTCTGCTGAAAATATAAATGAACACAGCGCCGACAATTTGCATTTATATAAAACCTTTAAAACGTTTCACAGAACAGGCGCTTTGCGGGAGAGTTAGGCGAGGCGATGGAAAGCTTGGTTGAAAAATTTTTTGAGAAGCTTTTTAAAGAGTAATCGAGAGATTATGTTCTAAAGAATAGGCCCATGGCAGCTGAAGGTCCTGCCATTAAAGGGGCACTTAGGGTGGAGAAAATGCATAGCAGGCCAAATTCAGAGGACCAGATTACTTGGGAAGAGCAGGGCCTGATGGGCCTGGGAGCAAACTGATCCAAATGGGCCAATAGTTATGTTGTTCACGTTCATTACATTACGTATATGATTCTGATTCTGAGTATGAAAACATAGGCCAGTATATTCAACAATGAAAGCATATATATCAAATGCATAAATATAATAACAAATTACTACGGTGGACTTATATTATAATATAGTAATATAATATATTATATATTAACATATGTTTTATATATTAAATATATAATATAATAACACAGTTAAATAATAACAGAAAAATAGTAAAGATCTTGTCTCTGCAAAAATACGTATGTACACATTAGGCTAATAAACAATATTTTCCTCGGTCTTGTTTTTCCTCTCTTATTGTCGATTCTATTCAGCTTATTTTGGAGGCTTTATATTTTTTTCCTACATTTATTTGATGGGCCTATGTTCTTTGATGGGCCTGGGGCTGTAGACCCATCCACCCCGTGATTAATCTGACCCTGGGGAAGGGGACGTAAGGCTGGAGTAGGTTGCAGAGGGAAGTAAAGGCAAGGCAATGCAGGGAATTGTAGACGAAAGAGAGAATTTTCAATTGAAGCTGCGGGGGGACCAGGAGCCGATGTAGATCAGTGAGGCTGGCGGTGGTGGTGAGAGGGGCTGATTACAGGAACGTCCAAGGGCAGGAGCACCTGTACGATTGAGTGACAATTTCTTTCGAGCTGAAGCTTCGGCATTCTGGACTGACAGAGTATCTCTGATCCTGGCAAACCTGATGTCACATTGAACAGGAAAGTGTTTGTGTGGGGGAAAATCGGGACCAGGTGCAATTCTCTGCACAAATAAGCCTTTATTAGTCACTGAGAGGACTTCAAAACGATCACGACTTCAGTGTTTCAGGTAAAGTTAGTTTAAATTGATCGGATCTTGTGATTCGCTGTGTGTCTGTTTGATGTCTGTACCTCAGACTTATTTATCAGAGTTCTGGTCACTAAGAGAGTCTCTCTTTGAAGTTGGACCTGTGTTTTTGTGTTAGATTTGAAAGTAGTTAATTCAGTCTCTGCTGAGAAACACAGAACTGAAACCCACAGGCTGTTACGTCGTGACTTGCTGCTCATTTGTCAGCAACTTTGATATAGTACGTTTAGAATTATGACAGGAGTCTCAACCACTAACTGTGACCCACTTGGTAAAGTATAATTGTGGTTCTGGGTGCACTTCTGTTGATGGATTGTTTTCTGTGCGCCTCACCAACATGCTGGAGGCAGGTAGAGTAAGGACTCGCCTCACCGATTCCCTTCCCAGCCACGGCCTAGATCTCTGTTGTATCATCCAAGGAATCAGAATCAGAATAGTGCAGTGCAGAAGGAGGCCATTCAGCCCATCGAGTCTGTGCCGGCTCTTTCATTCATTGTCCTACTCATTTCAACCGTGGTGATGTCATACACTATGAGCCTTGGACTTTCTCAGTTTAACAAAAAGCACTCAAAGTAACCTCTATCCCCAAAACTTTTCTTTTTCAGATTTAAACACTAAACTGTAGCTTACAGTTAGGAAGTTAGAGTGGAGACCACATGCTGCCTTGTGGGCTGAGAGGGAGATTATATGTGGCTATGTAATCCAGAGGCCTAGACTAATAATAATACAGAGAATGTGAGTTCAGCGAAATCAAATCTGAAAGTAAAAAGATGGTAGCAGAAAAAATGAAGCTGTGTGAATGTCGTAAGGACCCAGCTGGTTCACTGATGTCGTTTTAGGAAAGGAAACTGCCGTTTTTACCCAGTCTGGCCTATATGTGATTCCAGTCCCACACCAATGTGGTTGACTCTTAACTGCCCTCTGAAGTAGCCCAGCAAGCCATTTCAGTTGTATTAGGGATGGGCAATAGATGTTGGTCTTGCCAGTGACGCCCACATCCCGAGAATAAATCTTTTTAAAACAGCTCTTGTGTGCCTCCTAGTGGCCAATTACAAAATGGCATTGGCAGAAAATATGCGACTTTCCTGCCTTCTCAATTGGGGAATGTTGCATTGTGAGTTGGGGAAGGGGATTTATTTTTAAAACAATGCTGACATGCTACTTTTCTGTGACTGTTGCATTGACAGTGAGGTAAGTTTAAAAAAATCTGATTTCGTATGTCCAGACAGGGAGTCAAGACTGAATGTAGTCTTCAGCTAAAGGGGGCTAGAGGGAGAAAGTTATTGAAACAGGATGCCCAAGTATTACATAGAATTACATCGTAGTTACAGCACAGAGACAGGCCATTCAGCCCAACAGATCCATGCCAGTGTTTATGCTCCACACGAGCCTCCTCCTACCCTTCTTCATCTAACCCTATCTGCGTATCCTTCTATTCCTTTCTCCCTCATGTACTTATGTAGCTTCCCCTTAAAGGCATCTATGCTATTTGCCTCAACCACTCCCTGTAGCACTCCTGAATTCCTTATTGGATTTATTAGTGACTATCTTATATTTATGGCCCTTAAATTTATAATTTAGTTCCCATTTTAAATGCACGCAACATTCGAAATAAAGTAAATGAGTTGACGGCACAAATCATTACAAATGGGGTATGATTTGGTGGCCATTACAGAAACGTGGTTGCAGGGTGGCCAAGACTGGGAATTAAACATACAGGGGTATCTGACGATTCGGAAAGATAGACAAGAAGGGAAAGGAGGTGGGGTAGCTCTGTTAATAAAGGATGATATCAGGGCAGTTGTGAGAGATGATATTGGCTCTAATGAACAAAATGTTGAATCATTGTGGATGGAGATTAGAGATAGTAAGGGGAAAAAGTCACTGGTGGGCGTAGTTTATAGGCCCCCAAATAATAACATCATGGTGGGGCAGGCAATAATCAAGGGAATAATGGAGGCATGTGAAAAAGGAACGGCAGTAATCATGGGGGATTTTAACCTACATATCGATTGGTCAAATCAAATCGCACGGGGTAGCCTTGAGGAGGAATTCATAGAATGCATACGGGATTGTTTCTTAGAACAGTATGTTACAGAACTTACAAGGGAGCAAGCTATCTTAGATCTGGTCCTCTGTAATGAGACAGGAATAATAAACGATCTCCTAATAAAAGATCCTCTAGGAATGAGTGATCATAGTATGGTTGAATTTGTAATACAGATTGAGGGTGAGGAAGTAGTATCTCAAACGAGCGTACGATGCTTAAACAAAGGGGACTACAGTGGGATGAGGGCAGAGTTGGCTAAAGTAGACTGTAAACACAGACTAAACGGTGGCACAATTGAGGAACAGTGGAGGACTTTTAAGGAGCTCTTTCATAGTGCTCAACAAAAATATATTCCAGTGAAAAAGAAGGGCGGTAAGAGAAGGGATAACCAGCCGTGGATAACCAAGGAAATAAAGGAGAGTATCAAATTAAAAACCAATGCGTATAAGGTGGCTAAGGTTAGTGGGAAACTAGAAGATTGGGAAAATTTTAAAGGACAGCAAAGAATGACGAAGAAAGCAATAAAGAAAGGAAAGATAGATTACGAAGGTAAACTTGCGCAAAACATAAAAACAGATAGAAAAAGCTTTTACAGATATATAAAACAGAAAAGATTGACTAAAGTAAATGTTGGTCCCTTAGAGGATGAGAAGGGGGATTTAATAATGGGAAATGTGGAAATGGCTGAGACCTTAAATAATTATTTTGCTTCGGTCTTCACAGTGGAAGACACAAAAACCATGCCAAAAATTGCTGGTCACAGAAATGTGGGGAGGGAGGACCTTGAGACAATCACTATCACTAGGGGGGTAGTGCTGGACAGGCTAATGGGACTCAAGGTAGACAAGTCCCCTGGTCCTGATGAAATGCATCCCAGGGTATTAAAAGAGATGGCGGAAGTTATAGCAGATGCATTCGTTATAATCTACCAAAATTATCTGGACTCTGGGGAGGTACCAGCTGATTGGAAAGCAGCTAATGTATCGCCTTTGTTTAAAAAAGGGGGCAGACAAAAGGCAGGTAACTATAGGCCGGTTAGTTTAACATCTGTAGTGGGGAAAATGCTTGAAACTATCATTAAGGAAGAAATAGCCGGACATCTAGATAGGAATAGTGCAATCAAGCAGACGGAACATGGATTCATGAAGGGGAAATCATGTTTAACTAATTTACTGGAATTCTTTGAGGATATAACGAGCATGGTGGATAGAGGTGTACCGATGGATGTGGTGTATTTAGATTTCCAAAAGGCATTCGATAAGGTGCCACACAAAAGGTTATTGCAGAAGATAAAGGTACGTGGAGTCAGAGGAAATGTATTAGCATGGATAGAGAATTGGCTGGCTAACAGAAAGCAGAGAGTCGGGATAAATGGGTCCTTTTCGGGTTGGAAATCGGTGGTTAGTGGTGTGCCACAGGGATCGGTGCTGGGACCACAGCTGTTTACAATATACATAGATGACCTGGAAGAGGGGACAGAGTGTAGTGTAACAAAATTTGCAGATGACACAAAGATTAGTGGGAAAGCGGGTTGTGTAGAGGACGCAGAGAGGCTGCAAAGAGATTTAGATAGGTTAAGCGAATGGGCTAAGGTTTGGCAGATGGAATACAATGTCGGAAAGTGTGAGGTCATCCACCTTGTGAAAAAAAAACAGTAAAAGGGAATATTATTTGAATGGGGAGAAATTACAACATGCTGCGGTGCAGAGGGACCTGGGGGTTCTTGCATGAATCCCAAAAAGTTAGTTTGCAGGTGCAGCAGGTAATCAGGAAGGTGAATGGAATGTTGGCCTTCATTGCGAGAGGGATGGAATACAAAAGCAGGGAGGTCCTGCTGCAACTGTATAGGGTATTGGTGAGGCTGCACCTGGAGTACTGCGTGCAGTTTTGGTCACCTTACTTAAGGAAGGATATACTAGCTTTGGAGGGGGTACAGAGATGATTCACTAGGCTGATTCCGGAGATGAGGGGGTTATCTTATGATGATAGATTGAGTAGACTGGGTCTTTACTCGTTGGAGTTCAGAAGGATGAGGGGTGATCTTATAGAAACATTTAAAATAATGAAAAGGATAGACAAGATAGAGGCAGAGAGGTTGTTTCCACTGGGTGGGGAGACTAGAACTAGGGGGCACAGCCTCAAAATACGGGGGAGCCAATTTAAAACTGAGTTGAGAAGGAATTTCTTCTCCCAGAGGGTTGTGAATCTGTGGAATTCTCTGCCCAAGGAAGCAGTTGAGGCTAGCTCATTGAATGTATTCAAGTCACAGATAGATAGATTTTTAACCAATGAGGGAATTAAGGGTTATGGGGAGCGGGCTGGTAAGTGGAGCTGAGTCCACGGCCAGATCAGCCATGATCTTGTTGAATGGCGGAGCAGGCTCGAGGGGCTAGATGGCCTACTCCTGTTCCTAATTCTTATGTTCTTATGTTCTTATTTTAAAGTCATACATTCTGTCTTTATTTTATATAGTGCATTCAATATATATTATTTATGGTTAAATAGCAAAATTTGCTGCAGTTTGGGAAGCAGAGAAGTGGAGCTCGTGAATCATAGGAGATTTTCGGCAGTACAGGCAAAACAGAAGTACTACAGTGCCGCCAATGGCGGGAGGATGTAACTACGTCGGGACAATTTTACATTGTAAGATTCCATAGAATCATAGAAAGATACAGCACAGAAGGAGGCCATTCGGCCCATCGTGCATGTACCGGCTCTTGAGTAGAGCTAACCACTTAAAATGTGGACTTAGGAATTTATGATGGCATTTAAGGACAGAATTCATAATTCTAAAATGGGAACTGAAGTACCTCGGGGTGCCTCGGTCCAGTTGTTTCCCAGCTTATAACCCTGCTTTACCTGAAGACCGCACTTGATCTTGACTCCCTGTGTGAAATGCCATGGTACTTCAACCAACACAGATACAGGTACAACGTCTTAAATTCGGCAACCTCAAGACCAAGACCGTGCCAGTTTTCGGATTTTTCTGGATTTCGGACAAGAAAACCTATGGGCCCAAAATTCCACAAAGTGCGCACGGACCCGGCAGAGCCTCGCAAAAGCCAGTTTTCAGGGCGCACTGCGCATGCGCTGAAAACCGGCTTTTCCAATCTGTCAAGATTTCTCCGAAGAGGATCCTCTGCATCCCCGAAGCTGCTAACTAGACCTGCCCGGATTCTGGACTACTGAATAACAAATGGGATTTTCTCAAAAAATGTCCGTTTTTTGGACAATTCCGATTTTCGGACAGCCGGATTTGAGACATTGTATCTGTATAACAATTTGGAGATGTGCACATCACACTTCACCTGACACACTCACACATGCACATTTCAGCGTCACACTTATATAAAAAAGAAAGAAACCCAGTCTGACCACTATTTGACGTAAGGATTTGCCTCAGACGAATTAGCCGCTAATCGATCCAGGAATGGACATCAGTTACGATGTGGGAACACGGAATGATACACAGCTGCACCTGAGCAATAAATAATTACACTGTGTGTTACACATTACATAAGAACATAGGAAATAGGAGCAGGTGTATGCCATTTGGCCCCTTGTGCCTGCTCCGCCATTCGATAAGATCATGACTGATCTGACCATGGACTTAGCTCCACTTCCCTGCCGCTCCCCATAACCCTTTACTCCCTTATTGTTCAAAACTCTGTCTATCTCCGCCTTAAATATATTCAACGACCCAGCCTCCACAGCTCTCTGGGGCAGAGAATTCCACAGATTTACAACCCTCAAAGAAGAAATTTCTCCGCATCTCAATTTTAAATGGGCAGCCCCTTATTCTAAGACTATATTCCCTAGTTTTAGTTTCCTCTATAAGTGGAAATATCCTCTCTGCATCCACCTTGTCGAGCCCCCTCATTATCTTATATGTTTCAATAAGATCACCTCTCATTCTTCTGAACTCCAATATGTACAGGCCTAACCTACTCAACCTATCTTCATAAGTTAACCCTCTCATCTCCGGAATCAACCTAGTGAACCTTCTCTTATCAGCCTCTAATGCAAGTATATCCTTCCTTAAATATGGAGACATTATAATGCTGCTGTCCTTATAAAACAAGCTAGTGTTTATAGCTTTCCTGCTATCCCAACAAAATCATTGGATGGTGCAGAAGAAGTTGGCATGGATGATGGAACTGTCTCCCAGGGTGATGCCACAATCATCCCACCTACTTGCTCAAATGACTTGCGATGTGCCAGATAATCTAGAGCCGAGTGCTATCATGGCATTAGATGTGGTGCCAGCAGTTGCAGGGCCACGTCATGACCCAGCACAAGGAGGTATTAGAAAGGCTGGCTGTACATAAAGTAGATAAGTCACCAGGACCAGATGGGATGCATCCTAGGATGCTGAGGGAAGTAAAGGTGGAAATTGTGGAAATGCCTAATCTTCCAATCCTCCATAGGTACGGGAATTGTGCCAGGAGACTGGAGAATTGCAAATAGTACAACCTTGTTCAAAAACGGGTGTAAGGATAAACTCAGTAACTACAGGCCAATCAGCTTGCCCTTGGTAGTAGGGAAGCTTTTGGAAACAATAATCCGGGATAAAATTAACAGTCACTTGGACAAGTGTGGATTAATTAAGGAAAGCCAGCATGGATTTGTTAAAGGCAAATCGTGTTTAACTAACTTGATTGAATATTTTGATGAGGTAACTGAGCAAGTTGATGAGGTTAATGCGGATGACGTGTACATGGACTTCCAAAAGGCATTTGATAAAGTGCCACGTAATATGCCCTGGAGTTCAACCTCTGTGTGTGCACAGACGCAGGCATCGTCCGCGTACTGTAACACGACGAGAGAGGTTGCAGTGGTCTTGAACCTGGCCTGAAGACAGCCAAAGTTGAACAGCTTCCCACTGGTTCTGTAGTTCAGCTCCACTCCAGCGGGGAGCTTATCAACTATGAGGTGGAGCATGGCAGCGAGGAAGATTGCGAAGAGGGTTGGGGCGATGATGCAGCCCTGCTTGACCCCGGTCCAGACATGAATTGGGTCTGTGATGGATTCGTTGGTAAGGATCACGGCTTGCATGTCGTCGAGCAGACGGATTATGGTAATGTACTTTTGGGGGCATCTGAAATGGAGGAGGACGCTGCATAGACCCTTGCGGTTGACAGTGTTGAAGGCCTTTGTAAGGTCAAAGAAGGTCATGTATAAGGGCTGGCGCTGTTCACTGCATTTTTCCTGCAGCTGTCGCGCTGCAAAGATTATGTCCGTTGTGCCCCTGAGGGGATGAAATCCGCATTGCGACTCCGGGAGAAACTCCTCGGCCACGGGGAGAAGACGGTTGAGGAGGACTCTAGCGACGACTTTCCCAGTGGTTGATAGCAGGGAGATTCCTCTGTAGTTGCCACAGTCGGACCTATTCCCTTGTTTATAGGACATAGTCGATGTATTTACCGAGGCGTATGAAAGCATGGTCCTTACGCTAAACATTAGTAAGACAAAGGTCTTCCACCAGCCTGTCCTCGCCGCACAGCACTGCCTCCCAAACAGCAAGATCCACGACGTGGCCCTGGACAACGTGGACCACTTCCCCTATCTCGGGAGCCTCCTATCAAAAAGAGCAGGCATTGATGATGAGGTCCAATACCGCCTCCAGTGCGCCAGTGCACCTTTCGGCCACCTGAGGAAAAGAGTGTTTGAAGATTAGTCCCTCAAAACTGTCACCAAGCTCATGGTCTACAAGGCCGTAGTAATACCCGCCCTCCTGTATGGCTCAGAGACATGGACCATGTATAGTAGACACCTCAAGTCGCTGGAGAAATACCACCAGCGATGTCTCCGTAAGATCCTGCAAGTCTCCTGGGAGGACAGACGCACAAACATTAGCATCCTCGTCCTGGCCAAATCCCCAGCATTGAAGCACTGACCACTCTTGATCAGCTCCGCTGGGCAAGCCACATAGTCTGCATGCCAGACACGAGACTCCCAAAGCAAGCGCTCTACTTGGAACTCGTCCATGGCAAATGAGCCAAAGGCGGGCAGAGGAAATGTTACAAGGACACCCTCAAAGCCTCCCTGATAAAGTGCGACATCCCCACTGACACCTGGGAGTCCTTGGCCATACACCGCCCTAAGTGGAGGAAGTGCATTCGGGAGGGTGCTGAGCTCCTTGCGTATCGTCGCCGAGAGCATGCAGAAATCAAGCACAGGCATCGGAAGGAGCATGCGGCAAACCAGGCTCCCTGCCCACCCTTTCCCTCAACGACTATCTGTCCGACCTGTGACAGAAACTGTGGTTCTCGTATTGGACTATACAGCCACCTAAGAACTCATGCTAAGAGTGGAAGCAGGTCTTCCTTGATTCTGAGGGACTGCCTATGATGATTGAAATCATATGCTTGCCAGCAAAGTTGAAGACCATGAATAAAAGGGACAGTGGCAGCATGGTTACGAAACAGAGAGTAGTGGTGAACGGTTGTTTCTTGGACTGGAGGAAAGTATGAAGTGGTGTTCCCTAGGTGTCAGTACTAGTTCTACTGCTTTTCATGATGGCTATTAATTACTTGGGTGTACAAGGCATAATTTTAAAATTTGCACATGACAAAAAACTTGAAAGTATAATGAACAGTGAGGAGGATAGTAATAGACTTCAAGTGGACATAGACAGGCTGGTGAAATGGGCGGACACGTGGCAGATGAAATTTAACCAAGAAAAGTGTGAAGTGATACATTTCGGTAGGAAGAACGAAGAGTTCTTCTAAAGTCCTATAAACTAAAGAGTACAATCCTAAAGGGGGTGCTGGAACAGAGAGACCTGGGGGAACATGTGCACAAATTGTTGAATGTGGCAGGGCAGGTTGAGAAAGCGATTAAAAAAGCATATGGGATCCTGGGCTTCATAAATAGAGGCATAGTGTACAAAAGCAAGGAAGTTAGGATGAACCTTTATAAAACACTGATCCAACCTGAACTGGAGTACTGTGTCGAATTCTGGGTACTGCACTTTAGGAAGGATGTGATGGCCTTAGAGAGGGCATAGGAAATATTTACAAGAATGGTTCCAGGGATGAGGGACTTCAGTTAAGTGGATAGACTGGAGGAGCTGAGGTTGTTCTCCTTAGAGCAGAGAAGGTTTAGAGGCGATTTGATTAAGGTGTTCAAAAACATGAGGTGTCTAGACAGAGTACATAGAAAGAAACTGTTCCCTTTGGCAGAAGGGTCAAGAACCAGAGGACATAGAATTAAGGTGATTGGCAGAAGAACCAAAGGCGACATGAGGGAAAATTCTTTGACGCGGCGAGTGGTTAGGATCTGGAATGCACTGCCCAAGTGGGTGGTGGAGGCAGATTCAATCGTAGCTTTCAAAAGCGAATTGGATAAGTACCTGAAAGAAAATAAATTGCAGGGCTATGGGTAAAGAATGGGGAGTGGGACTAGCTGAAGTACTTTTGCAGAGAGCTAGCCCGGGCTCGACGGGCCGAATGGCCTCCTTCTGTGCTGTAACCATTCTATGATTCTATGACTGGGCCATCTCTATCCAAATAGCCTCACATCGACACACAGCAGCCTGCAGCACTATTTCTCCATCCCTACTAGGGGGTCATTTACACAGAGCATCCAGTTAGATAGAAGACATGCTCTAAACACTGTCACAGAGGGGTAAGACACACCGAGCATGCATCTCACAGTGAGCTTGCTTGGGATGGGGCAGAATAAGATAGCAAAAGATCGATAGATTGGTGTCCATTGCTGTTAAGGTAATACAGGAGGCAGTGGTAGAATTAGTGTGTTGTCCACTCTATTGTGCACATGTGGATAGGACTGTTGGTTCAGTGGATGGCACTTATGTGAAGGTCTCAAAGCTGCAAGATTCTCCCTCTTTGCAATTATGGTCCAGCAGACATGCCCGCAGGCTCAATCTGTTCCCTCCCCTTCCAGTGGTTGCAGCTGCTCATAATAATGCCTCTTTGTCTGGATAAATACTCATCATGCAATAGCTTGCAAGACCTTGGCAATGCTACACCTCCCCAGCCTGTCCAACATCTGAAATCTTGTTCAAAATTCTCATCCTTGTTTTCAAATACCTCCATGACCTCACCCCTCCCTATCTCTGTAATCTCCTTCAGCCCCACAACCCCTCCAAGATATCTGTGCTCATCTAATTCTGCCCTCTTGAGCATCCCTGATTATAATTGCTCAACCATTGGTGGCCGTGCCTTCAGCTGCCTGGGCCCTAAGCTCTGGACTTCCCTGCCTAAACCTCTCCGACTCTCTTTCCTCCTTTAAGGCGCTCCTTAAAGTCTATCTCTTTGACCAAGCTTTTGGTTACCTGCCCTAATTTCTCCTAACGTGGCTCGGTGTCAAATCTTTTTGTCTCCTGTGAAGCGCCTTGGGACATTTTACTACGTTAAAGGCGCTATATAAAGACACGTTGTTGTTTCAACATTCTTGTTATATATGTAAACGTATTTACTCTGTACAGCCACCAGAGGGCTCATCCCCTGGAGTCCCAAGGGATCCCATAATCCCTTGGGAGCACAGGTATTTAAGGAGGCTTCACAGATTGGAGAGGCACTCTGGAGACCTGCAATAAAAGACTGTCACACTTTACTTTGAGCTCACAGTGTTCAGTCTGACTCTTTCTCCATACACTACAACTGGCGATGAGATACAGATAGCGAACCCAAAGATGCAGAGAACAGTGGGCATCCTGGAGAAATTCTCAGGAGGGAGATGATTGGGAAACTTTTGGGAAATGACTCGACCAATACTTCGTGGCCAACGAGCTAGATGGGGAAGAGAGCGCTGCCAAATAAAGGGCGATCCTCCTCAACTTCTGTGAGGCACCAACGTATGGCCTCATGAAGAATCTGCTCACTCCAGCGAAATCCACGGAGAAATCATACGACGATTTGTGCACACTGGTCCGAGAGCATTTGAACCTGAAGGAAAGCGTTCTGATTGTGAGGTACCGGTTCTACACCTACAAAAGGTCTGAAGGCCAGGAAGTGGCGAGTTATGTCGCCGAGCTAGGACGCCTTGCAGGACATTGCGAATTTGAAGGACATTTGGAGCACATGCTCAGAGACTATTTCGTACTTGGCATTGGCCACGAAACCATACTTCGCAAACTTTTGACTGTAGAGACCCCAACCTTGAGTAAGGCCATAGCGATAGCCCAGGCGTTCATTGCCACCAGTGACAATATGAAGCAAATCTCTCAGCACACAAGTGCTCCTAGAAGTACTGTGAACAAAGTGATGATGTTTTCGAATCGTAACATACAGGGCAGGTCACACATACCTGCAGCTACACGGCCGCAGATGCCTCAGAGTCCACTATCAAGGGTGATGAATGCAAGGCCATTAACACCTTGTTGGCGCTGCAGGGGTGATCATCGTTTCCATTCGTGCCGATTCAAAGAGTACGTTTGCAAGGGCTGTGGAACAATGGGACACCTCCAACGAGTGTGCAGGCGAGCTGCAAAGCCTGTTAAACCTGCAAACCACCATGTTGCAGAGGAGGACAGATCCATGGAGGATCACGATGAACCAGAGCCTCAGATTGAGAAGGCAGAGGTACATAGGGTGCACACATTCACCACAAATTGTCCCCGATAATGCTGAATGTTGAACTAAATGGACTCCCGGTATGAATGGAGCTGGACACGGGCGCGAGCCAGTCCATCATGGGCAAAAAGACTTTCCAAAGGTTGTGGTGCAACAAGGCCTCAACACCAGTCTTAACTCCAGTTCGCACAAAACTAAGAACTTACACAAAAGAACTGATTTCTGTAATCGGCAGTGCTACCGTAAAGGTCTCCTACGATGGAGTGGTGCACAAGCTACCACTCTGGGTGGTACCAGGCGATGGTCCCATGCTGCTCGGCAGGAGCTGGCTGGGAAAGATACGCTGGAACTGGGAAGACGTCCGAGCGCTATCGCCCGCTGACCGACACTTCGTGTGCCCAGGTTTTAAACAAATTTCCTTCGCTGCTCGAACCAGGCATCAGAAATTCCAAGGAGCAAAAGTGCAGATCCACCTAATTCTGGGGCACCACCCATCCATCACAAGGCGAGAGCAATACCGTATATGATGAGAGAAAGGGTAGAGATCAAGCTAGACCAGCTGCAAAGAGCTGGCATCATTTCCCCGATCGAGTTCAACGAGTGGGCCAGTCCTACCGTCCCAGTCCTCAAGGGAGACAGCACTGTCAGAATCTGTGGCGGTTACAAAGTAACTATCAATCGTTTCTCCTTGCAGGACCAATACCCACTACCAAAGGCCAACGACCTCTTTGCAACGCTGGCGGGAGGAAAGACATTCACGAAGCTGGATCTGACTTCAGCCGACATGACGCAGGAACTGGAGGAATCATCAAAGGCCCTCACCTGCATCAACACGCACAAAGGTATTTTTGTTTATAACAGATGCCCGTTTGGAATCCGATCGGCGGCGGCGATATTCCAGAGAAACATGGAAAGCTTACTGAAGTCGGTCCTGCACACCATGGTCTTCCAGGATGACATCTTGGTCACAGGTCGGAACACAGTCGATCATCTGCAGAACCTGGAGGAAGTTCTTAGTCGACTCTGTTGTGTATCTGTAAAGCATGCACTCCCATGTTCCGCCACCAGGGAGCGCATCCCCTGAAGTTCCAAGGGATCCCAGCATCTCTTGGGAGCACGGTATATAAGCCAGCCCCTAAGGCCTATTCCTCACTCTGGATGTCTTAATAAAGATTGAGGTCACTGTTACTTTAACCTCCCTGTGTGCAGTCTCATCTGTGTTAGGAAGACAATAACTGGTGACGAGTATACGAATCCAACGCAAAAATGCAGCAAACTGTGGGCATCCTGGAGAAGTTCTCGGAGGGTGAGTGCTGGGAAGCCTATGTCGAACGGCTAGAGCAGTACTTTGTAGCTAACGAGCTGGACGGAGAAGGAAGCGCTGCAAAAAGGAGAGTGGTCCTCCTCACGGTCTGCGGGGCACCGACCTACAGCCTCATGAAGAATCTTCTGGCTCCGGTGAAACCCACAGATAAGTCGTATGAGGAGCTGTGTACACTGGTTCGGGAGCATCTTAACTCAAGGGAGAGCGTGCTGATGGCGAGGTATCGGTTCTACACGTGCCAGCGATCTGAAGGTCAGGAAGTGGCGAGCTACGTTGCCGAGCTAAGGCGACTTGCAGGACAATGTGAGTTTGATGGCTACCTGGACCAAATGCTCAGAGACTTTTTTGTACTGGGCATTGGCCACAAGACCATCCGACGAAAACTTTTGACTGTAGAGACACCGACCCTCAGTAAGGCCATTACGATAGCACAGGCGTTTATGTCCACCAGTGATAACACCAAACAAGTGCTAGCGATGTTCATAAATTAACTGGAATTGTGTTTGCGAGCAGAAATGTAAAGGGCAGAAACCTCGAGTCTGCAACTGCCAGCAGGCCTCAGGTGACCCAGATGACTCAGAGTCCGCAACAAAGGATGAATGCAAGGCAATTCACATCTTATTGGCGTTGTGGAGGCTTCCATTCAGCCTATTCATGCAGCTTCAAAGGGTATGTTTGCAAGAGCTGTGGAACAATGGGGCACCTCCAACGAGCTTGCAGACGAGCTGCAAGCTCTGCAAAACCTGCTAACCACCACATGGCAGAGGAAGATCGGTCCATGGTGGATCAAAGCAATTTCGAACCTCAGAGAGAGGAAGCAGATGCTAAAGTACACGGGATGCACACGTTTTCGACAAAATGTCCACCTATAATGCTAAACGTAAAATTGAATGGCTTACCCGTTGCCATGGAACTGGACACTGGCGCTAGCCAATCCATAATAAGTCAAAAGATGTTTGAGAGACTGTGGTGCAACAAGGCACTCAGACCAGCCCTGAGCTCCATCCACACGAAACTGAGAACGTACACCAAAGAGCTTATCACTGTCCTGGGCAGCGCCATGGTCAAGGTCACCTACGAGGGCACGGTGCATGAACTGCCACTCTGTATTGTCCCGGCGATGGCCCCACACTGCTTGGAAGGAGCTGGCTGGGCAAAATCTGCTGGAACTGGGATGACATCCGAGCGCTATCACATGTCGATGAGGCCTCATGTACCCAGGTTCTCAACAAATTTCCTTCCCTTTTTGAGCCAGGCATTGGAAACTTTTCCGGGGTGAAGGTGCGGATCCATTTGGTCCCAGAGGCACGACCCATTCACCACAAGGCACGAGCGGTACCTCACATGATGAGGGAGAGAGTGGAAATCGAGCTGGACAGGCTGCAACGCGAGGGTATCATCTCTCCAGTGGAATTCAGCGAGTGGGCCAGCCCGATTGTTCTAGTACTCAAAAGTGATGTCACGGTCAGGATTTGCGGCAATTATAAAGTAACTATTAATCGTTTCTCGCTACAGGACCAATACCCGCTACTTAAGGCAGACGACCTATTTGTGACGCTGGCAGGAGGCAAGACGTTCACCAAGCTCGACCTGACTTCGGCCGACATGACGCAGGAGCTGGAGGAGTCTTCGAAGGGCCTCACCTGCATCAACATGCACAAGGGACTGTTCATCTACAACAGATGCCCGTTTGGAATTCGGTCGGCTGCAGCGATCTTCCAGAGAAACATGGAGAGCCTACTCAAGTCGGTACCACGCACGGTGGTTTTTCAGTACGACATATTGGTCACGGGTCGGGATACCGTCGAGCACCTACAAAACCTGGAGGAGGTCCTCCAGCAACTGAATCGCGTAGGGCTGCAGCTGACGAGGTCGAAATGCGTCTTCATGGTAACAGAAGTGGAGTTTTTGGGGAGAAAGATTGCGGCGGATGGCATTCGGCCCACAGACACCAAGACAGAGGCTATCAGGAATGCGCCCTGGCCACAGAACGTCATGGAGCTGCGGTCGTTCCTGGGACTCCTCGACTATTTTGGTAACTTCCTACTGGGATTAAGAACCCTCTTAGAGCCCCTACATGTGTTATTGCGTAAAGGTGAGAACTGGGTATGGGGAAACAACCAAGTAATTGCCTTTGAGAAAGCCAGAAACATTTTATGCTCCAACAAGCTGCTTGTATTGTATAACCCGTGTAAAAGATGTGCTAGCATGTGATGCATCGTCGTATGGAGTTGGGTGTGTATTACAACAAGCTAACGTTGCGGGGAATTTGCAACCTGTCGCCTATGCCTCCAGGAGCTTGTCTTGGCCGAGAGGGTCTACAGCATGATTGAGAAAGAGGCATTAGCGTGTGTATTCGGGGTAAAGAAAATGCATCAGTACCTGTTTGGCCTCAAATTTGAGCTGGAAACCTATCACAAGCCCCTCACATCCCTGTTCGTTGAAAACAAGGGGATAAATACTAATGCCTCAGCCCGCATACTAAGGTGGGCACTCACGCTATCAGTGTATAACTATACCATCCGCCACAGGCCAAGCACCGTGAACTGTGCGGATGCTCTCAGTCGGCTACCATTGCCCACCACGGGGGTGGAAATGGCGCAGCCTGCAAACTTGTTGATGGTGGCGCAGCCCGCAGACTTGTTGATGGTCATGGAAGCATTTGAAAATGATAAATCACCTGTCACGGCCTGCCAGATTAGGACTTGGACCAGCCAAGATCCTCTGCTGTCCCTAGTAAAAAAACTGTGTACTGCATGGGAGTTGGGCCAGCATCCCCGTTGAAATGCAAACGCTAATCAAGCCGTTCCAGCGGCGAAAGGACGAGCTGTCCATTCAGGCAGACTGCCTGTGTGGGGTAACCGCGTAGTGCTACCAAAAAAGGGCAGGGAGACGTTCATCTCGGATCTCCACAGCACACACCCGGGTATAGTAATGATGAAAGCAATAGCCAGATCCCACATGTGGTGGCCCGGTCTTGACACCGACTTAGAGTCCTGTGTACGGCAATGCAGCGTGTGTGCTCAGTTGAGCAACACGCCCAGAGAAGCACCACTAAGTTTGTGGTCCTGGCCCTCCAGACCATGGTCAAGGATCCATGTCGACTGTGCGGGCCCATTTGTCGGTAAAATGTTCCTGGTGGTGGTGGATGCTTTTTCAAAATGGATTGAATGTGAAATAATGTCGGGAAGCACTGCCACCGCCAGCATTGAAAGCCTGAGGGCCATGTTTGCCACCCACAGCCTGCCTGACATACTGGTCAGTGACAACGGGCCATGTTTCACCAGTGCTGAATTTAAAGAATTCATGACCCGCAATGGGATCAAACATGTCATCTCGGCCCCGTTTAAACCAGCCTCCAATGGGCAGGCAGATCGGGCAGTACAAACAATCAAACAGAGTCTTAAACGAGTCAAAGAAGGCTCACTCTAAACCTGCCTGTCCCGAGTACTGCTCAGCTACCGCAGGAGACCCCACTCACTCACAGAGGTGCCTCCGGCTGAGCTACCCATGAAAAGGACACTTAAAACCAGACTCTCGCTGGTTCACCCCAACCTGCATGATCAGGTAGAGAGCAGGCGACAGCAACAAAATGTAAACGATGGTCGCGCCACTGTGTCACGGGAAATTGATCTGAATGACCCTGTGTATGTGCTAAACTGTGGACATGGTCCCAAGTGGATTGCGGGCACGGTGATAGCTAAATAAGGGAGTAGGGTGTTTGTAGTCAAACTAGACAATGGACAAATTTGCAGAAAGCACCTGGACCAAATGAGGCTGCAGTTCACAGACTGCCCTGGACAACCCACAGCAGACACCACCTTTTTCGAGCCCACAACACACACCCAAAGGGTCAACGACACCACGCCAGACCAGGAAATCGAACCCATCACGCCCAACAGCCCAGCAAGGCCAGGCTCACCCAACAGCCCTGCAGGGCCAACAGCACGCCAGCCCAGCGAGGGCACAGCCAACACACCAGAACAGACATTTGTACTGAGGCGGTCCACCAGGGAAAGAAAGGCTCCCAACTGCCTCACCTTGTAAATAGTTTTCACCTTGACTTTGGGGAGGAGTGATGTTGTGTATCTGTAAAGCATGTACTTCCATGTTCCACCACCAGGGAGCACATCCCCTGAAGTCCCAAGGGATCCCAGCATCCCTTGGGAGCACTGTATATAAGCTGGCCCCTGAGGTCTGTTCCTCACTCTGGAGTGTCTTAATAAAGACTGTGGTCACTGTTACTTTAACCTCCCTGTGTGCAGTCTCATCTGTGTGAGGAACACAATAGACTCAACCGCGAGGAGCTCAGGTTAAAACGCGTTTTCCTGGCGCCTGAAGTGGAGTTCCTGGGAAGGAGGATTGCAGCGGACGGCATCAGGCCCGCCAACGCGAAGACGGTGGCAATCGAGAACACACCGAGGCCACAGAACATGACGGAGCTGTGGTCGTTTCTGGGACTCCTGAACTACTTTGGTGACTTCTTACCGGGTCTCAGCACACTGTTAGAACCACTGAATGTCTTACTACCAAAAGGGGATGAATGGGTTTGGGGCAAAAGCCAAGGAAATGCCTTTGTAAAAGCGAGAAAATTGTTATGCTGAAACAAATTGCTTGTGTTGTTTGATCCATGTAAGCGTTTGGTACTAGCATGTGATGTGTCGTCATATGGCGTCAGATGTGTATTGCAATAAGCTAATGATTTTGGGAAACTGCAACCGGTTGCTTATGCATTGAGGAGTCTGTCTAAGGCTGAGAGAGCCTACAGCATGATGGAGAAAGAAGCGTTAGCGTTTGGGGGTAAAGAAAATGCATCAATACCTGTTTGGGCTAAAATTCGAATTGGAAACTGACCATAAGCCACTTATATCCTTGTTCTCTGAGAGTAAAGGGATAAATACCAACGCATTGGCCCGCATCCAGAGATGGGCGCTAACATTGTCTGCATACAACTACGTCATCCGCCACAGGCCAGGCAGAGAAAACTGCGCCGATGCTCTCAGTACCCTGCCATTGCCCACTACGGGGATGGAAATGGCGCAGCCCGCAGATCTAGCCATGGTTATGGAAGCATTTGAGAGTGAGCAATTACCCATCACTGCCCAGCAGATCAAAACCTGGACAAGCCAGGACCCCTTATTATCTCTAGTCAAAAGCTGCATGCTTCACGGGAGCTGGTCCAGTATCCCAATGGAAATGCAGAAAGTGATAAAGCCGTTCCAGCGGTGCAAAGATGAAATGTCTATCCAGGCAGACAGCCTTCTGCGGGGCAATCGAGTAGTGGTCCCTAAGAAGGGCAGAGACACCTTCATCAATGACCTCCACAGTATCCACCCAAGCATTGTAATGATGAAAGCGATAGCCAGATCCCACGTGTGGTGGCCCAGTATCGATGCGGACTTAGAGTCCTGCGTTCATAGATGTAATACATGCTCGCAGTTAAGCAATGCAACCAGGCAGGCGCCGCTAAGTTTATGGTCTTGGCCCTCCAAACCATGGTCTAGGGTACACTTCGACTATGCAGGCCCGTTCTTGGGTAAAATGTTCCTTGTGGTTGTAGATCCGTACTCCAAATGGATTGAATGTGAGATAATGTCAGCTAGCACGTCTGCTGCCACTACTGAAAGCCTGCGGGCCATGTTTGCCACACACTGCCTGCCCGATGTCCTGGTGAGCGACAACGGGCCATGTTTTACCAGTGCTGAGTTCAAAGAATTCATGACCCGTAACGGGATCAAACATGTCACATCTGCCCCGTTTAAACCAGCGTCCAATGGTCAGGCAGAGAGAGCAGTGCAAACCATCAAGCAAGGCTTGAAGAGGGTAACTGAAGGCTCACTGCAGACTCGCCTATCCCGAGTCCTGCTTAGCTACAGCACGAGACCCCACTCACTCACTGGGATCCCACCTGCTGAACTGCTCATGAAAAGAGAACTTAATACAAGGCTCTCATTAGTTCACCCTGAGCTACATGAACAGGTAGAGAGCAGGCGGCTTCAACAAAGTGCATACCATGATAGCGCAAATGTGTCACGCGAGATTGAAATCAATGATCCTGTATTTGTATTAAATTATGGACAAGGTCCCAAGTGGTTTCCTGGCATTGTTGTGGCGAAAGAGGGGAGCAGGGTGTTTCGGGTCAAACTTTCAAATGGACTCATTCACCAGAAACACTTGGACCAAATCAAACTCAGATTCATGGACTATCCTGAGCAACCCACCTTTACCCTACCTTTTTTGATTCCCCAACATACACACTAGTGGCAACCGGCACCACGGTTGACCACGAAGCAGAACCCATCATCCACAGCAGCCCAGCAGGGCCCAACACACCAGGCAGCCCAGCAAGGCCAGCTGCACAGCAGCCCAGCGAGGGTCCAACAAATGATTCAACAACACCAGCTTTCACACCGAGACGATCAACCAGGGCAAGAAGGGCCCCAGATCGACTCACATTGTAAATAGTTACATTATTGACTTTGCGGGGGGGAGTGTTGTTAGATATGTAAACTTGTATTTACTCTGTATAGCCACCAGACGGCTCATCCCCTGGAGTCCCAAGGGATCCCATAATCCCTTGGGAGCACAGGTATTTAAGGAGGCTTCACAGGTTGGAGAGGCACTCTGGAGACCTGCAATAAAAGACTAAGGTCACACTTTACTTTGAGCACAGTGTTCAGTCTGACTCTTTCTCCATACACTACAACCCTGATTGTGTGTTCAACTACGATCCTGGTGGCTGCATGTGCCTCATTACGTCACTGATCATCTCTTGTTCATGACTGTCTGAGAGAGTTATGAACCAATGCTGAAAAGGATTGAGTATCCTAAGGAGCCATTCATCCAATCTTCTTGGCCCTTCAGATAATAAATTGACATAAGCTGAAGGTACCGTGGCTGCGACCAGCGTTGTGGATTTTGTGAATATGCACGTTAATGGAAGAAAACCCCTTTCTGTTCATGAAGCCCATGGGACTTTGGGAAGGGGTGCATGTGAGCACATACTGCCATCTATAATGACCAGCAAACCTATCACCGAAAAATAAAAGTGCAATGCTTTGTCATGCTGCTGGCGGTTTTCCCAATGGAAAAGGGATGAAGGAGTTTGTCTTGGCAAACGCTGCATCTGTTACTTGGTTTATGCAGCAGCACACTGCTGATTGAGACATTTGGCAGGTCTCCTGTGCTGCTGCTGCATGAATGGTCTTAGTAGCTTTAAAGACAGTAGTCACCTTCTTCGTCTTCTTAGGCAGTCCCCCAGGAGTCAAGGGTGACTTGCTTTCACACTAAAATGAGTTCTAAGGCGGCCGATGAGACCAATGCGGGCCTGATGTTCCAGGTCTCGAACTACATTTTAATGAGTGGAAGATGCCTGTGCGTGACTTCTTTTATCGTGGGTTGGCCGTTGCACACCAGCCACCACATGGGCTTGACAGAGCAAGGTCTTGGTCCAGTGGCAAGGGGATCCAAGACGATTGGAGACCAGGCTTTGCTGCACGGGCCTAGCGCACACACACACACACACACACACACACACATGCTCCTATTGACCCCCTCCCTTCCTCCTTCAGGTTCTCTCTCTCTGGTTTTCAGAGATCGATTCAGAGCTAACTGATTCAGGGGCAAAACGACTAACAATTTTGGCTCCAAAACCTCCATGGGGATAGGGGGTACATCTCAGCATGTCTGACAGCAGTCTTCAGCTGCTAGCAGAACTATCACTGTTGTGCAACTTGTCTGCAGGTCTGGTTTGCGGAGTCAACATAATTCCATTAATATATTTTTTTAAAAGAAAATGCTGGAAACACTCAGCAGGTCAGGCAGCGTCTGTTGAGAGAGAAACTGTGTTAACGTTTCGGGTTCTTTAATCAGACCTGGAAGATGTTAGCGATGACATCTTCCAGGTCTGATTATATGACAAAAGCTATGATGGTGTAAGGAAAAAGGAAGTGATAACGAGACAAGTATAGAAACAAAAGATGGGTCCAGTGTGAAACGTTACAGCAGAATAGCAAAGGGAGAGGGAAACATGAAAAATCTGCCCAAGGGGAGAAGGCTCCCATGGCTCAGGAATGTGGCAGAAGAAAGGAAGGTAGACCCAGGGTTGTGGACCACCCTGCTGGCTATGTACTGATAGGGGATCCTGACCCCAAGCACCAGCCCACACCCCCTCCGTCTAATCCCAGTGGCTCAGGTCCAACCCTCCTCCGTTACCAGCACCCGCTGTGTCATGTATCCTACATGGCTACTATTGGTGCAATCACAAGGTGTGCCACCAGAGGGCACAGCAGTGGGAAACTTGTAGTTTACCTGTACAGGTGTGCCTGGCCTAGTATAAAAGACTTTGGAGTTATCAATAAAGGACTAAGGTCACTACAGTTCAAGTACAACACACTGCCTCACGAAGTCATTATCAGAGCATTTAAGGACATAACATGCTGTCTGAGAGAAAATGGGAGCGGTGGTTCAGGCTGAAAGTTGTTAAACCCAATGTTAGGCCTGGAAGGCTGTAAAGTGCCTAGTAGAAAGATTGAGATTCTGTTCTTTGAGCTTGTGTTCAGCTTCGTTGGAACAGTGTAGGAAGCCAAGAACACACATATCAGAGTGGGAATGCAATTTAGAATTATAGTGGCAAACAACCAGAGACTCAGGGTCATGCTTGAAGACTAAACAGTTCAACAAAGTGATCACCCAATCTGTGTTTGGTCTCTTTTGTTACATTTAGAATAACTCCACAAGACTGTACATCTTCAGCTCAAACTGTTGTGACCTTGATCTGTTTATTGTAACTCCATGCGGAAGCAGCATGGTAGATTACCTTTTATACCTGCTTGCCCAGGGTGCACAGGTGACCCTTAGGTCTCCCACAGCTGTGCTCCCTGGTGGCAAGTCTTACACATTGATGAGGTTTACATACATAACATCTTCAGTGTAGAGGAGACCGCAGCAGCGAATATGGTATACTAAGTTGGAAGAAGTACAAGTGAATCGCTGTTTCACCTGGAAGGAGTGTTTGGGGCTCTCGATGGTGGGAAGGGAGAGAGTGAAAGGACAGGTGTTGCATCTCCTGTGCTTGCATGGGAAGGTGCCGTGGGAAAGGGGGCGGGTGTTGGGGATAACCAGGGTGTCATGTACACAAAGGTCCCTTCAGAATACTGAAATGAAAGGATAGGGTAGGGGAAGATGCATTTGGTTGTGGCATCATGCTGGAGGTGGCAGAAATGGTAACGGATGACATGTTGAGTATGGAGGCTGGTGGGGTGGAAGGTAAGGACAAGGGGTGTGGTGTATGTAGCACACAAATCACTGACTCCACACGGTCTGATATAAGTCTAACTGCTGTGACCTTCGTCCTTTATTGTTCAGCTCCAGAGTGCCTCCCAGGTGTGGTGGTCAGCCTTATATAGTCCTTCTTACAGGTACTACCAGGGTTTCCCACCACAGCGCCCTCTGTGGTGTGGCATAGTACTTACATTACATTTAAAGGTACTGGGATGATACACACATCATTACATAACATCACCTTCCCCTCCCCCACCTGGACGCAGGACAACGATACACATATCATTACATAATATCACACTTGTCCAACGGAAGGCAGGTGGGCATAGACAGTGCGTTAGTATGGTACATATTATCTGGTACATTAACTGGTTATTGACTGGTAGCGGAACCTTGATTTCCTTGTTAGCCGTTATCATTAATTGTACTTCATCCATTATTTTACACAAATACAGTGGCCAGTCAGCATAAAAAAAGTAATTCTTATTATAAATTCACTATCTCACATTAACATAGCTCATTTTAGACTCGCTCTGCCAAACAGAAGTCCTTTGTGGGGACCACCTCTTTGTAAGGCCCTTTTAAGACTCCCGGGTGCATTTCCTCTTTAAGGCGCCATCTTTGATGCAGGAGGATTCCACGAGGCTTCTCATTGGGTGCCGCCATCTTTGATGCTCTGCAGCTCCAACACGATGCCGCCGCCATCTTCTTCTCCGCCGCTCCGAATGCCCTCCGCCGTCGCAGCCTCCGCTCCCCTCCATTGTCACCTGACTTGCCGCCTCTCCTGCGGCCGCCGTGGCCTCTCCAGCAGCCGCACTTGCCGCCTCCTCCGTAGCCGCGGACCTCCAGCTGCTGCCGCCGCCCGACGCTAACAGCTCCTCGGCGGGGCTCTTCCGAACCGCCGGCCATCCTGGATCCCTCGACACCCGCCCGCAGTGCCCCGCCGGCTCACCCCACCCCCCCCCCCCCCCCACTAGGCCTCTGCAGGGCTGTTTGCCTGTGGGGGCTGGGGCTGCAGGGTCTCTGTGTGAGATCCGGGCCTGGGATTTGCCTGTGGGTAGATTGAGGCTGCAGCTCCAGCTCGGTCGGCGCTGCTCTCTGGGGACCCGGGGCACGGCAGCACCCCGGGGAGCAGCAGCCTGTGGGGTGATGAAGTCTTCCCAGCTCCCACGGACCGTCCCCATCCACCTCCGGCCAAGGAGTGTCGGCCCATCGCCTGCAACGACCCACAGAGGTAAACCGTGCATCTCGTCCCCGTGGGATACCTGCACCATCGCTCTGCCAAGAACAGGTATTAGTTCCCTGGTGTAGGTACGCAGCTTCACCGTGACCGGGACCAGCTTGGGTCGTGCAGCTGGGTTAATCCACAGTTTATCAAAAGTTCTCCGACTCATCAACGACAGACCCGAGCCCGTGTCCACTTCCATACTCACTGGGACTCCGTTGATTTTTACTTCACTTATCACTGAGGGCGAATCGTCGGTGCACGTATACAGTCCAAACACCTCATCTTCTTCTACCTGCTCCTCGCTGAACAGTGGATCATCCACCATCTCCTCAGCCACATGGTGAGTCCGATTTCTTTTACACATACGCTGAAGGTGGCCTTTAACGTGGCAGGTATTGCACGTGTATTCCGCAAACCTGCACCAGTGAGCCCCATGGCTTCCTCCACAACGCCAGCATGGTGCTGCTTGATTGGCCCCCCGAGGCAGACTCTGAGCTCCAGGATCCCGAGGTCCATGCTCTCTGCCCCGGGTAGAGCCACGTTCTGCAGTTTTGTCCGTGTTGGGCGCTATGCTGTGGACAGTGCCTGCCGGGTTCGAGACTATGTGGATCATTTGCTTGGTGCTGCAAGTCGAGGTCATATATGCCCGGCTGATGGCGATGGCCTTTGTCAGAGTGACTGTGGGTTCCGTGGCCAGCAGCTTGTGAAGGAGGCCCTCGTGGCCAATCCCCATAAAGAAAACGTCCCGCAAAGCCTCGTCAAGGTGTGCCCCAAAATCACAAGGTGCCGCAAGTCTCCTGAGGTCCGCAGCGTATTTGGTGACATCCTGGCCCTCAGATCTGCAGTGATGGTAAAATTTGTATCTGGCCGTGAGGATGCTCTCCTTCGGTTTCAACTGGTCACGAATGAGTTCAGTCAGCTCCTCGTATGACTTGTCCCTGGCGCTCCCAGGTGCCAGCAAATCCCTGACGAGACAGTAAACCTCATCTCCACAACTGGAGAGCAATATCGCCTTACGCTTCTCTCTCATTGCGTATGTGTCCTCCGTCAGGACATTTTCTGTGAAGTAGTACTCGAGCCTTTCCGTAAAGGCCTCCCAATCATTGCCCACGGTAAAATCCTTTAGCGAGCCCAGAGTAGCCATGGTTGCGTGGAGTTCGTCCGCTTCCTCGTTGCCAATGTGGTGTCTGTAGCACACAAATCACTGACTCCACACGGTCTGGTGTAAATCTAACTGCTGTGACCTTCGTCCTTTATTGTTCAGCTCCAGAGTGCCTCCCAGGTGTGGTGGTCAGCCTTATATAGTCCTTCTTACAGGTACTACCAGGGTTTCCCACCGCAGCGCCCTCTGTGGTGTGGCATAGTACTTACATTACATTTAAAGGTACTGGGACGATACACATGTCATTACATAACAAGGGGGAGCCTATCATGGTTCAGCGAAGGTGAAGAAGGGAAAGTGCAGGAAATGGGACAGACATGGTTGAGGACCCTGTCAACCTCGGTGGAGGGAGAATCCTCGGCTGAGGAAAAACCAAGACACGTCGGAAGCTCTGATGTGGAAAGTGGCATCGTTGGAACAGATGCGATGAAGAAGGAGAAACTGGGAGAACAGAATAGAGTCCTTACAGTAAGCGGAGATGGGAGGAAGTATCAAGATGGGCTTTCAATAGACATTGGTGGACAGCCTATCCCCAGAAATGGAGAGAGAGAAGTCGAGGAAGGGAGGGGAAGAGTTCCAGAGATGGACCATGTGAAAGTAAGGGAGGTGTGGGAGTTAGAAACAAAGTTGATGAACAACAACCAACCCATAGTTTAGCCCTTATAAACTTAAAACAAGGCGTCCCCAGATCTGGCATGCATGAAGGTGGAAGAGCCTGAAATAAATTTTCAATTTTCTAGCAAGCTGCAAATTTATTTATACTAGAGTAAATTATGTCACATTTAATTTTGTCTTGAAAACCAGCTCTAAAGTTGGAATAAATGAGACAGCCATAGTGTTGTTGGTGGTGATGGGCAGCACCAAGAGGTAGTTTGTGGACTACAGCTTCACGAGCAACAGACACCTGAAGCAGATTGCCATCGAAGGTGGAGGTGACTATTGTTTTTTCGTGGTCAGTGGCAGGATAGGTGGCTGATGTGCTCACGCTCGATCTGAAGCAGCTGGTGAAGTGCTTTCGCTCCTTGCTATCCTGCACAGACCTTCCCCGACCACTTGAGAAGCTGGTGCGCACCCCCCCCCCCACCGGCGCATGGTCACGAATGGCGGCTTTGAAGTAACAATAAATGTGCGTTTGTTTGAACGTAGATCAGGTGGCCGTAGAAACCACCCCACAAAATAAAGGTGGTGGTTTGTTTCCACAGCAACGGGAGTTGCAGTGAGCATTGCAGAACCTTTTCAAGAGACAGCTCTCTGTAGAGATGCAGCAGCCCATAGCTTTCACATCAGCCATTACCATTTACTTCACGATACTTACCTTTACATTGCAGAGGACATGAGCAATACCCAGAATTTAATGGGGGTCAATTACAAATTGATTGCAAGTAATTGCTTTTGCTGCATGTTAACACTGTGCTATAATTAATGACTTTCCAGCCAAGATGTACCTTAGGGCTGAGAAAGCATGAGCGCACTCAATGAAATCAATTCACACTGAACAATTTGGAATTAGTAAGACTCTCTTTGTCTGATTGTATTTGATATTTAAGAGTTACCATGACTGTTAATAGATTCTTATTATCCACATGTCAATGACAGAGATCCACTGGAAAAAAATCCAGTACTGACGGAATTAGAGATGCACCCACTTTCACAGGCTTTTTCATGAAGTTCTGACGAAGATTCATCGACCTGAAACATTAACTCTGTTTCTCTCTCCACAGATGCTACCTGACCCGCTGAGATTTCCAGCATTTTCTGTTTTTATTTCAGGTTCCAGCATCCGCAGTATTTTGCTTTTGTGTTCACAGGCCTTTTGTTTGATATAACATCGATTCCGGGAATGAGGGGGTTGACTTATGAGGAAAGGTTGAGTAAGTTGGGCCTCTAGTCATTGGAATTCAGAAGAATGAGAGGTGATCTTCTCGAAACGTATAAGATTATGAGGGAGCTTGACAAGGTGGATGCAGAAAGGATGTTTCCACTGATGGGGGAGACTAGAATTAGAGGGCATGATCTTAGAATAAGGGGCCGCCCATTTAAAACTAAGATGAGGAGAAATTTCTTCTCTGAGGGTTGTAAATCTGTGGAATTCGCTGCCTCACAGAGCTGTGGAAGCTGGGACATTGAATAAATTTAAGACAGAAATAGACAGTTTCTTAAACGATAAGGGATTATGGGGAGCGGGCAGAGAAGTGGAGCTGAGCCCATGATCAGATCAGCCATGATCTTATTGAATGGCGGAGCAGGCTCGAGGGGCCGTATGGCCTACTCCTGTTCCTATTTCTTATGTTGTTATTTACTTATTTACCAAGTTAACAAATTGTTATGTGGGGGAAAAAAAAAGTTAGCTGAGATATTGGGCCCAAGTTTCGGGCCGTGCCTAGAACGGCGCAGCCCCGACCTGGACGCCCGTTTTTCGCGCCACAAAGTGCGCCTGAAAAAAACTTCCAGATTCTCCGACTTCCTGCTGGTCTCTGGCCCTCGACGCGGCGCAGCACGAGCTACAGTGGGCGCGCATGTGCAGTAGCTCCAGGCACCCAAAACTGTGTGGGAGGGGCCCGAAGCACGCAGACCCTAGCCCTGGCCGAATGGCCTCACTGGGGCTGCATGCATAAGGCTCCTCCCATGCCCAGCTCCTGCTTCCTCCTGACCCGACTCGACTCCCGCTCCCCCGCCCCCGGACCGGACCCGACTGCGACACCGACCCGACTCCCACTTCCCCCCCCCCCCAGCCCCCGACACGAACCGACCCGAACCGACCTCCCTCCTCCCCCCCCCGACCCGACCCGTGCTCCAGACCGCCCCCCCCCCCCCGGACCGGCCCCAACCCGATCCGACCCGCGCTCCCGACCCCGGACCCGACCCGACCCGACCCAACGCCACCTACCTGTAAATCTGGTGCTGGGGACGGGCCCGGCTGCCGGGCCCGGCCCGTTCAGCCTCCCCCCCTTCTCCTTTCCCCCCCCTTCTCCTTTCCCCTCCCCTTCTCCTCTTCCCCCCTTCCCCTTCTCCTCCTCCCCCCTTTCCCCTCCTCCCCCCCTTCCCCTCCTCCCCCTTCCCCTTCTCCCCCTCCCCCTTCCCCTTCTCCCCCCTTCCCCCCTTCCCCTTCTCCTCCTCCCCCCTTTCCCCTTCTCCTCCTCCCCCCTTCCCCTCCTCCCTCCTTCCCCTTCTCCCCCTCCCCCCTTCCCCTTCTCCCCCTTCCCCTTCTCCCCCCCTTCTTCCCCCCTTCTCTCCCCCTCCTCCCCCTTCTCCCCCCATCCCCCACCCCTCCCCTTCCCTCCCTCCCCCTCTGTCTCCCTCCCTCCCCTCTCCCTGCCCCCCCTCTCCCTCTACCCCCCTCCTCTCCCTTCCCTCACTGTCAGAAATACAGACACTGACAGACAAAGAGTGAGAGACACACACAGACAGACAGACAGAGAGATAGAGACACTGACAGAGACACACTGTGGGGGAGGGGGGTATCCCAGCACGCTGTTGGAGGGCTCCCGGTGCTGCAGTTGGTAAGTAGAAAATGTTTTATTTATTGATTTAAAAGAAAAATGATTTCTTATTAATTTTTTTTGATTGATTTATTGGTTGATTTATTGATGTTTTTATCATTTATTATTGATGATGGCTCTTTATTTGTAAAACTGAAGTGTTTAATGTTTGTAAACTTCCCTTTAAACCCCCCCCCCCCCCCATTCCCTACGCCTGATTTGTAACCTACGCCTGATTTTCTAAAGCGTAGACAAGGTTTTTTCGAGTGTACAAAAATCTTCACTTACTCCATTCTAAGTTAGTTTGGAGTAAGTTTTCACTGCCGAAACTTTGAAAACAGGTGTAAGTGGCCAGACACGCCCCCTTTTGAAAAAAAAATTCTGTTCCAAAGTGAAACTGTTCTAACTGACTAGAACTGGAGCAAACTAAATGCCGAGAATTTGAATTTCTAAGATACTCCGTTCTACACCAGTTGCTCCAAAAAATCAGGAGCAACTGAGGCTGAAACTTGGGCCCATAGATACTGAGAGTATCGCTATCAGGTGTACCAGCTGAGCAATTACTTCCACCTTTTATATGTATATAACACCAGCTGCTGAGAGCTGGTGTTTTTCTTGCGGGACTGTTAACTGGAAACATTAATCGTTATGATTATTATTATAGGGTCTTTATGACCGAGTGCTACAGAAAGTAGAGACCAACATTTTACCTGAGATGAGATTATAAAGATGCTAACAGACCTGCTGTGTATATTTCCACCTTTTTCTGTTTTCATTTTATTTATATACCACCGACTTCTTGGGAATGTGTAGCATGTTTTTGTTGTTTTGAGTTATTATGGGAAACATTGTCGAAGTTTAAAAATGTCTGGAATTTCTGCTTTTGCTCAGTCATGTGTGTTGTGAAAAATAAATCAGCTTCTCGATATGTCATCGACCTTGTCTTACCAGAGTATTCATCAGTTCCGCCTATCGAAACATTAGAGAAACGAATGTGGTGGTACGTGCAAGTTTATAGAAAGAAAGAAAGATTTGGATTTATATAGCGCCTTTCACAACCACCAGACATCTCAAAGCGCTTTAAAGCCAATGAAGTACTTTTGGAGTGTAGTCGCTGTTGTACCATCCAGGTTGTATGTCGAAGGAAATGCATTATTGCAGCACCTAAATTATGTTATCTTATGAGTAGATATTGGACATTATGAGGCAACGCTGGAATGTAAAGGACATGGGAACTGTTTATGGGAGTAAATGACAGCACTGAATCTGAGAAGGCATCTATGTCAAGACCAGACTTTGTAATAGAGGGATTAAGGCACTAGAAAGGTAGCATGCTTGGCTTTCTGATTCTAATATACATAGGGGGTCAGAGAACAGTAAATACACCCAGATTCTTGGATTTTGAAACAGTTGCAGTTTGCGCTTGGGAGATTGAGCGTGGCAAGGAGACAGGACAGGTTGTGGAAGTGGCTTGCAACCAGCTGAGGCAGGAGAAAGTCAAGAAAACTACAGAAAGAATGAAGTCAAATGATGGAAAGATGACATTAAACATTTGTAAGACTAATAAAGCATTTTTGTGATTCTTATGCAGATAAATACAATTCAGCGTTCCTATAAGAAAGGCCCTTGGTTCTTTCACTGTTAAGATAAAACTTACTGAAGTCCTTAATGTACTGAAAGTTATGTTGGAGGATCCCCTGTCAGGAAACTAGAGACTACCTGTACAACTAACTAATTCTATTTGTTTGGAGCTGATAGAATCCCCTTTAAATCTGTATGACCGGGAAATCTTATCACCTGACTACTGGTCTATATGCATGTGGTGGGCAGAATAAGTGGGATGTTACTGGCCTTCATTCTGATTAGATATAACAGATGAACCCTCTCCTACTCCCGGATTATAATGTATACAGACTCATGCTCCTAATAAACACCATTGTAAGATGTTGGTTGAAGTCATCACTAGTCACCTCGGAGAGGTTGTACCAGGGACTCAAGTAGGCTTTCTAAAGAATAAAGAGACAATCAGTGAACATTCTCTGCAAATACTGTGATATTATCACAAAGAAAAGCAAACTAGCTCAATGTCCCTCAGTGCTGGAAAAGTCTTTAGCGTGATGGAGTGGCCATGCCTTTGTTTCATGGAGGTTTACGTGTTGTGTGAGAGTCTAATAAACCTGGTGTATGATCTGTACAGAAAAGCCCCAAGTCTCATTGTTGGCCATTACATCCCACCTACCTGACTAGAAGCACTTGCTCAGGAGCCTGTTGCCACTTTTATTATTTGCACCGACACTTTAGCTTTTGC
This sequence comes from Pristiophorus japonicus, assembly GCF_044704955.1. Classification (NCBI taxonomy): domain Eukaryota; kingdom Metazoa; phylum Chordata; class Chondrichthyes; family Pristiophoridae; genus Pristiophorus; species Pristiophorus japonicus. The sequence continues at coordinate 13,853,372 of NC_091992.1, read as the reverse complement.
AATGCCTATTAGATTGGTATTGAAGATAGTAGGACAAAACGTGTTTTTGTTTCTGTACATTGATGGTACTTAGTAGACATCTCAAATCTACAGAACAGTGCACGCCCACCGTCTGACCCTGAGAGAGGAATATTAAAGGAGAAGAGACAGTCTTAGTGTAACATCCAAACAAACAAGTGTGAGGCTTCTGGTTTGCCAAAGAGAAGAGCCATTCATACCAAAGGAGACAACTGGCCTAGGAGGTGTAATGCAAAATCGACAGACTGGCGTTTTACCGCATTTACCTTTTTGGGAATGGGCAGAACCTCACTGTGCATGACTGACCATGATCGTGTAAGGTTAGTTTTTGGGTGATGACCGATTGTTTGGACCAGGGAAATATTTTGGGGCAATTTCAAAAATGTAATTGCCCATAAACAGAAGGGGCTGCAACCAGCTGACTGTCCCTTTGCATTGGTTTATTCTAAATCCCCAAATTTGGAATGTTGCAAATTCTTGAATTTTGGTGCAAATAGGATTATCTCCTGTATGCAAGATATAATAACTCGTTCTGTGCTGGAATTAAATAACTCCCGCAGGTTTTCTGCACAGGTCCCATAGTAACAGAATGCTGGCTCCTCTGGCCTCATAGCAAAAGTGGCAATTAAATTTAGTTTAAAGACTCGATACAGGTGATACGAGTCAAGAAAATCATTCTACATAAGGCTGGATTTTCGGTTGTTAATAGCCTCAGTTAGCGGCCAGAGGGGGGCGTTAGAGTTTAGCGACCGGGTGATCAGCTTTTAGCGCCCCGGCGGAAAATTCATTAGAGGCTCACCGGGGGCACAAACCATTAGCGCCTGGCTGCTGACGATCCGTGCAATCGTGACATATCCCTGGTGCAATGTGCACGCTTGCGCCCCGGTTGGTAAATTCGGTGCGTGCACCTCATTGAGCACCCACCAATAACAATGTCTGGAAAAACAGTGGGTCCAGGCTTGCAGAGTCGTTAACTGGTGGATGCTTAAAGGGATGAGAAAGCGCTTCCCTCAGAGGGCAGTCAGTGCAACGTTTACACACAGCACAGTGCGTGAGCCTCCCAGTTTGCAGCGGCAGACAGACATAACAGTATAGGTTGAAAACAAGTGATCTTGAAAACTTTAATGGGTGCATTACTATGCCGCGCCGTTCAGATTCGGCTTTTCCCGGGTTATCACGTTATCGCACCCCCCCCCCCGGCCCTCCACCCAGCTCTGGTGTGCAACGGCTGATTTATCGCTCCTGTCAGCTCTTCGACCGATTCTGACGAATTTCTGTCAGGAGGCACAAACTTTTTCAAGGCGCTAAAAGTACCGCTCCACCTGAATTAACGCCGCAACAGAGGCGTGACCAAATTTCTCCCCCTATGTCTCTTATCAACTTTGATAGTTCAGCTCCCTAAAAGATAAACTTAAAATTGGGAATAAACTGATTTAAGTGCAGCATGAGCTACTTGTAGTTCAGAGCTGCATGCGTCTCCCTAGACTGGCCTGACAGTCTGTTGTAATACTTATCACTGTGCTACTTTTAGTCCTAAACCAGCCAATCCCATGGTCTGTCTAAGTGACGTTGCCTAATTGGGGCTAATTATTGCCCCCAAACTGAACAATCTTGTTCGATAGATCCCCATCAACTTATTTCACCGGGAGCCCACAACAGCTGTCGAAGAGGATGCTTTCATCCCATCCAGCTGTGTTGGACCCAAGCCTAGGTTCCAGAGGTGACGGCGAAATGCTCTAATTCACAGTCTCCAATTAGCAGCCAGTTTTCTTCAAAGAAATTAAGTAAGCGAATAGTTTTTGAAAACCTTCACGGACTCTCAAAGAGTGAACGCAGGTAAAGCTGCCCCGTTGGACAGCAGAAGCAATCTCACCTGAAGCATAGAACAGAAGGAAGAATTCCATCACAAGACAGTTATCGAGTGGTTTGAAATTCCGATGGCTGGGAAATTCAGAGGGCGGGATGACGAATTAGTGTTAGCTGTACTGAATGGACAATGGACAAGAGTCGACTGGAAATCAGGTGGAGAATGACAAAAAGTAGGTCACTTAAAGGGAAATGTAACTGTACTTGTTAAATAAGGTATGTCAGTAGTTTATTTAGACAGGAGCCTTTGCGCCAAGTTCTCAACTGTGTACAACTGTGCAATAAAGAAATAAAACTAAAATTTTTGCTTGTCCCCACATAAGGTAGTGCCATTTTGTCTCGTGTCTACCTTCCTGTTGACGTCAACATAGGCAGGGGATGTCCTGGCAAAGATGGGTCAGTAGATGGGATGTGTTATACAGAATGCTGGGCTGCAATTAAAACTATATCGGAAGCAGTTGTAAAAGTACTGAGCTCCTAAAAATAAAAACATGAAATAGTTCCTGTAGTTTTCAAAATATTTTAGTTGGCAATTACAAAGTGCCAGTTCCTGCAGATGGCTCAGAGGGTAAGTGCACCACCAAATGTGATACTGAGGCATACAGACTAGGAAGATCCCAGGTCCAATCACTGATCTGTGCTGTGTTAGCTGCTCGCAGTTTAGAGGGTAACAGAGGTGCTTTAATTGGTCATAGTGAGTCAAGAAGAGGGCGCTCTGGCTCAATTTGTTTCTTTCCCTTCTCTGAGACCAATTTCAGCACAACATTGGTGTCCACTCGAGCTCAGAATAGTCAACGACGAGGGATTAAACTCCTGATCTGTCGGCTTCAATGCTAAAGAAAGAAATGTGCCTTCCATTTATAGTTTACAGTTGGAAGTAATGGATGGAACATTGAGCTGAAGCCCCATCTGTCTGTTCAAGTGGACACTAAAGACACATTGGTGCTATTTCAATGAAGAGCAGGAAGCTCTCCCAGTGTCTTGACCAACTTTCCTCCCTTAATCTACACCACCAATAGCATTCATCTCCATCGGAATATAGGAACAGGCGTGGACAGTTAATCCTTTGAGCCTGTTCCACCATTCAAGATTAGATCATGGCTGACTGAGCCTCAAATCCATTTACCTGCCTTTGCTCCATGTTCCTTGATACCCTTACTGTTATAAATGTAAACCTGTACATACCTTGTATAGCCACCAGAGGGCTCATCCCCTAGAGTCCCAAGGGATCCCACAATCCCTTGGGAGCACAGGTACTTAAGGAGGCCTCACAGGCTGCAGAGGCACTCTGGAGATCTGCAATAAAAGACTAAGGTCACACTTTACTTTGAGCTCACAGTCAGACTCTTTCTTCATACATAACACTTACCGAACCAAAATCTACCAATCGCAGACTTCAAAATGTCAATCAGCCCCCAGCATCCACAACCATTTGGGGGAAGCAAGATTCAGATTTTCACTACCCTGTCTGTGAAAATGCACGACTAAATAGCCTAGCTCTAATTGTAAGATTGCGCCCCCTTGTTCTGGATACCTCCACCAGAAGAAGTAGTTTCTCTGTATTTATCCCTTCGAATGGCTTTATTATTTTCAAGACCTGAAATAGATAACCCCTCAATCTTTTAAACTCAAGGGAGTACAAACCAAGTTGTACAAAATGGCTGCTGCATTCGTCTACATAATAACAGCTGCATTTCACAATTCATGGGAAGTATTTTGGGATGTCTTTGTAAACCTATATAAATACAAGCCTTTAATATTTTTTCTTAGAAGTCAGTGCACAGATGTATTTATCATCAGTCAGGGTCATGGGGCAAAGATCTCTCAGGAATGCTAAGGCAGAGTGGGATACTTTCTCATGGAGTGTTTGAACCAGACTATTTTATTGAAGCCGAGGGAGAAGGCTGTGAAACATCACAGATTATTCCCATACTGTATTGCTGAGAGGAATACGATAGAACCCAGTTAATCACGTGTAATCCAAAATGTAACTGTTTCAAGATACCTGGGTGTTGGGGTTCAATTTTCACTGTCTTCGCCTGGTGTTAATGGGAAAGCTAACGGCCTAACAATGGGGTCGGTAGCCTCACCATCCCCTTAACACCAGTGATGCAGCCGACTCCATTTTGGAAGGGGCTTAGCGCCAGGTGGTCAATGTGTCCTCCTGCTTCATGCAATAGGCCCCTTTTAATGTGGAAATCAGGGTCCTTTGGCATAAATAGTCGGTCGGTCACCCAAAAATCCAAATCGACCCCTGTAATTCTAATGCTGCTGCACTGTACCCACTGACGCAATGCTGGCTAAGCAGCAACTTGCTTGAAAAAGAAAGAAAAGAAAGGCTTGCATTCATCTAGTGCCTTTCACGACCACCGGACAATAAAGTACTTTTGAAGTATAGTCACTGTTGTAATGTAGGAAACACGGCAGCCATATTGCGCACAGCAATCCCCCACAAATAGCAATGTGATAATGACCAGATAATCTGATAACTCCCCTGCTCTTCTTTGAAATAGTGCCATGGGATCCCAAACGTCCAGCTGAGAGGGCAGACAGGGCCTCGGTTTAACATCTCATCCGAAAGACGGCACCTCCGACAGTGCAGCACTCCCTTAGATCTGCACTGGAGTGTCAACCTAGATTTATGTGCTCCTGTTCCTGGTTACACATTATGACTTCAATTTTCACCCTTTGACTTTGATGCTGGGGGATGTGAAAACTTAGTCTCTGGCCCATGTACAGCCAAAACAAAGAGCAGCTATTTATGCTGCTTCTGCAGTGCTACTGTTCCGGGAGAATATTGGGACTGCGGGTCTCTGGAGGAACTACTGAAGCTGCAATTACCTCAGAGCATGAATGCCGAATTCAGGTTTGCCATTGGAGAATCAAGCGCAATTGGGTGTACTGACCTCCGTGCCCGATTCTCGCAATCACACTTCCGTCAAGCAAGGCTCCATTTGGGAGAGTGTAGCCTCTCTGAATTTATCCTCATAAGGTGGCCTTGCTTTCTTTAGCTCCGCAAATTACCGTAGGCCATGTGACAAAAGCTTCTGAAGGCGCTGAAGGATCACCGCCATCTGGTGATGTGTCTAGCAGACCCTGACAGTTGTGTGCAGTGACGGTGATAAGCAGGGCCTCTGGATAATGGTGATAGAATAAGCCAAATTGTGTTTTTTAATACATGGTATTCTAGGACTTTTACTGGTGTTTTGGAGATTCTGTTCCGCAATTCCATCCATTTTCTGTGTGAAATGCAGCCGGTGAATTTGGTGATGTGAAAAATTTGGTGGTGTGGAAATTCGGTCGCGCCTCTGTTGCGGCACTAATCCAGTCGGAGCGGTAAATTTTATGCCGGCAAATGGATTGCATCTGCAACCGCAAAATTCATCAGCTGTGCCCTGAGTTTGGAGCGGAGCGGAGCGCTAAGGGAGGCGTTCCACACCTCTTTTAGGGCGCTAGGCCGGCTGAGCAAGTGAAAATCCCGAGCTAAACAGCCGGCTTCAGAGCGCCCTAAGAGATGCCTCGGGAGGGGGGTGTGGGGGGGAATCTGAAAATAAACCACCAGAAACATTTCCAATAAATAACTCGCGCCGCCACAACATAAATCACCAAAAAAAATCAATCACACTTACCTCACTGCAGCCGCTACATCTCGGAACACCAGCTTCCACAGGCGTTCCCACCAGGGCACTCTATCGAGTGCTACGGGTTGGGCGTTATCCAAATATCAAACCGGTGTCGCAACCAGGGGCATTGCACACCGGCTTGCCACTTCCGGGCGGTAATGCACTGCGCCCCCTTAAAACCGGCCCCGAATGTCCCGGCGGGGCACTGGAAGCTGGCTGCCCGCCCAGAAGTGCTTACCACCGCCATTGCTGCCCCTCCGGGGCGCTAACAGAGGCAGCAGAAGACCGATAATCCAGTCGATAATCCACACTGCTGCAGATAGAGGCTAAATTTGGTATGGCCCCACACTGCCAGGAAGGCCCCACACTGCTGGCAAGGCTTCACATCGCCAGTAAGGCCTCACACCCAGTCAGCGCATATTGGATTTTCCATCCCTTTGATTTCAACACATGTAAGACCCATTGTTGGCGAGACGTCTCATAAAATCTACCCTAGAGTGTCTGTCCCAGCAGGAGCACACCCCGGAGACCAGCATGGTGGATTGTGACAAGAGCTTTGAGAGCAGGCTGTTCACGGAGGGGAGGGAAGGTGAATCCAATATACTGATAACACCCCAGCAATAGTGAGTTTTTAGAAGGCGAGAAGCGGCGGACGGATTCTGTTCAGCACTGAGGACTGAAATGCTTCAGATGCTGAGAATTTTCCCAACTAGGTGACGACTGTTCGCTGTGTATTACATTTCATTTTTAATAATGGGCTGTTGTATTTTGCAAGCTACTCCACCTAAGCATGACTGGCTGGCTGAACTCATCTCACTCCCAAACTAACAGGTGATCACAATTCTGAGGAGCAAGCAAGTTCCTAAATCAAATTCAAGTGCCCAAAAGCTTAGAATTCTGAATCTACATTTAAAACTTTATTGGCCGAACAAGGGTGATACCTGTCATGTATCTTACATTATTATATATAACTGTATCCTAACATGCTATACATGACTGTAATAAGATATGACCTGTAACCACCAGCATACCTTATCACCAGGGGTGCACTTACAAGAGACAGGTATATAAGGACAGGTCTCAGGCAAGTGCAGCATTCCAGAGCTGTGAAATAAAGGTGCAGGTCCAGAGTGACCTTGACTTCACTACATGCCTCGTGTGAATCTGTACTGAGGGGACAGGACTTTACAGTGGCGACGAGTTGCGGGATTACAGAATCCACAGAATGGCGAACAACGGATCAGATGAAAAGTACAATGCGGGAGACAATTGGGAGGACTTTATAGAAAGGCTCCAGCAAAGCTTTGTAACCAAAGACTGGTTAGGTGACGATAAGGCAGACAAGAGAAGAGCCCATCTCTTGACCAGCTGTGGCTCGAAAACATACACTTTAATGAAGGATCTGTTGGCACCCGAGAAACCAGCAAGCAAGTCGTTTGAAGAATTGGGCACACTGGTAAGAGACCACCTGAATCCAGCGAGCAGCCTGCATATGGCCAGACACTAGTTCTACAACTACAGATGCTGTGTGGGCCAGAGCATACCCGACTTCGTGGTGGAACTTCGGAGGTTGGCTAGTTTACGTGAGTTCTCCGATGAACTGAGGAGAGAAATGCTGAGATACTTTTTCATTGAAGGAATAGGCCACGCAGGCATATTCCGAAAGCTCATAGAGACCAAGAACCTGACCTTAGAGGTAGCAGCACTGGTTCCACAGACATTCTTGGTAGGGGAAGAAGAAACGAGGTTGATTTACAATGCAGGTACAACAACTAACGAAATATCGGAACAAGAAGTTCACAGCACTAAACAAGCTGCTGCCCCCACACACAGACAAAACCGGGAGAACAGGCTCTCAACAGCAGGCAGAAGCCATCAAGGGCCACAGGAATGGCCGTTCACACCTCATCAACCCACAATGCGAGCAATCATCTACAAACTGAGAGTAGCTCAAGAGAGATCAGCCAGACGCAGCTCATTCTTTGGGAACACTTTGAACAATGGAACATGTCTGTGCTGGAGGTGTGGGGGTGGGCACTCGTCAAGGGGATGTCGATTTCAGCAGGCTGTTTGCAGAAATTGTGAATATACAGGGCATTTGGCCCGCATGTGCAAGAAAACGGCAGCTCGGCTGGTATACGAATCAGATGGGTCAGAAAGCGGACCAGAAGATGGTGGGGACAGTACCTGGGACACCGATGTACAGCGGGTCAGCACGATCAATGGCTGCTGCTCCTACAACAGGACACCTCCTATAATGATGAGGATCCTACTCAACGGGATATCTGTCAACATGGAGCTGGATACGGGAGCGAGTCAATCTCTCATGGGCGCTCAATAATTTGAACAACTGTGGCCGCATAAAACAGACAGACCAAAACTCACAAAGGTCGACACCAAACTAAGGACCTATACCAAAGAAATCGTACCATTCCTCGGCAGCGCCATGCTCTCTGTCACACACAAAGGGACAGTGAACCGACTTCCCCTGTGGATTGTCCCCGGAGACCCCCCAGCACTGCTGGGGAGAAGCTGGTGGCAAAACTAAACTGGAAATGGGATGATGTCCATGCCATGTCATTAGAGGAACGGACCTCCTGCTCAACAGTTATAAAGTGATTTGAACATCACTTTCAGCCAGGTGTGGGCACTTTCAAAGGGGCCAAAGTCAAAATTTACATCACACAGGATGCTAGACCGGTCCATCACAAGGCCAGAGCTGTACCTTATGTGATGAGGGAAAAGATTGAATACGAAATAGACAGGTTTCTGCGGGAGGCATTATATCACCTGTGGAATTTAGCGACTGGGCAAGTCCCATCGTCCCAGTCATGAAGCCTGATGGATCCGTACGAATCTGTGGGGACTACAAATCTACCATAAACAGAGTCTCCCTACAGGACCAGTACCCGCTGCCCAGAGCGGAGGACTTATTTGCCACATTGGCTGGAGGTAAACTTTTCTCAAAATTAGACCTCACATCTGCATATATGACGCAAAAAGTGACCGATGAATCCAAGCTACTCACACCATCAACACATATCGAGGCCTTTTCATGTACAATCGATGCCCATTCGGCATCAGGTCGGCAGCTGCCATATTCCAGCGCAAATGGAGAGTCTGCTCAAGTCCATCCCGGGGACGGTTGTATTTCAAGACGACATACTTATCACGGGCAGGGACATCGACTCTCATCTCCATAATTTGGAGGAAGTACTAAAGTGGTTGGATCGGGTAGGCCTACGAGTCAAGAAATCCAAGTGCCTGTTTCTCGCACCCGAGGTTGAATTTTTGGGCAGAAGGATTGCCGCTGATGGAATCCACCCAACAGAGTCCAAAACAGAAGCAATTCGCCTGGCACCCAGGCCCCGGAATGTCTCAGAACTGCGCGCCTTTCTCGGGCTACTCAATTACTTTGGGAATTTTATGCAGAGCTTAAGCACGCTGCTGGAGCCTCGCCACGTGCTACTCAGGAAGGGGTGCAATTGGTTTTGAGGACACGCCCAGGAACGCGCCTTCAATAAGGCACGCAACCTTCTGTGTTCCAACAGTGTTTTAACTTTCTTTGACCCAGGTAAAAAGCTAGTTCTCACATGCGATGCGTCAGCGTATGGGGTCGGGTGCATTTTGCAACATGACAATAGTACAGGCAAATCACAACCCATAGCTTATGCCTCCAGGTCACTTTCGTGGGCGGAGCGCGGGTACGGAATGGTAGAGAAGGAGATGCTCACGTGCGTGTACGGAATGGTAGAGAAGGAGGTGCTCACGTGTGTGTACGGTGTCAAAAAGATGCACCAATACCTTTTTGGGGCCAAGTTCACGTTAGAAACCGACCACAAGTCCCTCACATCCCTCCTATCCAAGAGCAAGGCAATAAACGCCAATGCCTCGACGCGAATTCAACGGTGGGCACTCATGCTGGCGTCCTACGACTATACCATACGGCACAGACCAGGCACTGACAATTGTAGCGACGCGCTCAGCAAGCTACACCTGGCGACCATGGAAGGGTCTGACGAACAGTACTGTGAGATAGACATGGCAATCAATGCCTTTGAGTCCACAGGTTCGCCCATGACGGTTCGCCAAATCAGAGCCTGGATGGCCAGCGACCCCACGTTATCCTTAGTAAAAAGATGTGTCCTAACCGGTGATGGGCAGAGGCTCACGATGCCTGCCCCGAGGAATTAAAACCCTTTCACAGGCGCATGCATGAGCTATCACTACAAGCAGACTGCCTGATGTGGGGCAGCCGAGTAGTCATATCTCTGCGAGGCAGAGAGGCATTTGTCTGGGAGCTCCACCGCGAGCACCCGGGGATCATTCTCATGAAGACCATAGCCAGATCCCACTTCTGGTGGCCTGGTATTGATGCGGACTTGGAGCTCTGCGTTCGAAGGTGCACCATTTGTGCCCAACTCAGCAATGCCCCCAGGAATGCTCCACTGAGCCCCTGGCCCTGGCCTACCAAACAGTGGTCGCGGGTGCACGTAGACTATGCGGGCCCATTCATGGCCAAAACCTTCCTCGTAGTTGTAGTTGCATTTTCAAAGTGGATCGAATGCACCATTTTAAACTCGAGCACAATCTCCACCACTGTGGAGAGCCTCGGAACCATGTTTGCAACGCACGGAATCCCTGACATATTGGTCAGTGACAATGGTCCGTTCTTCACCAGCGCAGAATTCCAAGACTTTATAATTGACCACGGCATAAATCACGTCAAGACAGCTCCGTTCAAGCCAGCCTCCAACTGCCAGGCGGAGAGAGCAGTGCAAATCATTAAACAAGGCATGCTTAAAATCCAAGGTCCCACGCTGCAGGGTTGCCTGTCGCGACTTCTGCTGAAATACAGATCTCGTCCGCACTCACTGACTGGGATCCCCCCCGCGCAACTGTTGATGAAAAGGACTTTAAAAACAAGGCTCTCATTAATCATCCCAGACATGTACGAAATCGTTGAGGCAAAGCGCCGTAAGCTGACTGAGTACCATGACAGAAATGCGAGGGGGAGATGGAATGAGATAGGGGACAAAGTGTTTGTACTAAATTATGGCAGGGGTCCCAAATGGCTTGCAGGGACAGTAACGGGAAAGGAAGGAAACAGGCTACTGGTAGTACAAATGGACAATGGCAAAACCTGCCGGAAGCATGTAGACCAAGTCAAAAGCAGATTTACCAACAACACTGCGGAACCAGAGGCAGACTACAATGTGGAACTCGCACCACACCTGGTGGACAGACAGAGGGAACAACCTGAGGAAAGGGCAATCCCAACAGACAGCCCAGGCGAGTCAACAACAATCACACCAATCGAAACAGACAGCCCAGGCGAGATACCAGCAACCACACCCAAAGAAAAACAGACACCAAGGCAAACAACTGAACAACAACTCAGATGCTCCACGCGAGAGCGTAGACCATCTGAGAGACTGAACCTATAAAGACAATAAGACCTTGGGGGAGTGTGATGTCATGTATCTTACATTATTATATATAACTGTATCCTAACATGCTATACATGACTGTAATAAGATGTGACCTGTTTGCACTAGCATACCTTACCACCAGGGGTGCACTTGCAAGAGACAGGTATATAAGGACAGGTCTCAGGCAAGTGCAGGATTCCAGAACTGTGAAATAAAGGTGCAGGTCCAGAGTGACCTTGACTTCACTACATGCCTCGTGTGAATCTGTACTGAGGGGACAGGACCTTACAATACCTACTTATCTAATGAACTGCTGCATGTTTCTGATGGAGCAAAGTAATGTAAGGATGAGATTCAGCTGATCACAACATGATTGGGACAGAATATTTATCACAAGCAGAGCAATATAGACGTCGCTTCAGTAAAAGTTGTAAAAATCAAGACTTTTCATGGACTCCTGATTGTTTGCAATCCCAATTTGTCAGCTGTGGCTCAGTGGGCGGCACTCTCGCCTCTGAGTCAGAAGGCTGTAGGTTGAAGTCTCACTCCAGGGACTTGAGCACATCATAATCATCATAGGTGGTCCCTCGTATCGAGGATGACTTGCTTCCACACCAAAAAGGGATGAGTTCACAGATGTTTCAATGAAGGACCTAATATTCCAGGTCCTGAACTACATCCTGAAGGGTGGAAGATGCCTGTGCGTGGATTTTTTTAACGTGTGGTGGCCGTTGCACACCAGCCACCACACGGGCTTGACAGAGCTAGGTCTTGGTCCAGTGGCAAGCATTAACCAAGACGACTGAAGACCAGCTCTGCTACACGGACTAAGTGCGCACACATATCGCAATGTGGGCTGGCCTGTACTGCCCCTGGGCCCTTGCCTCTTCTGGGCCTCGAACTCACGCCTCTCCTGGGCCCCGATCACATCCCTCTACAGTCTCTCGCCGCTCATGCGCCCCAACCTCGCCGCTCCTGCTGTAATTGCCCACGCTGTAATCAACTACCTGGACCTTGATGACGTCCAATCCAGTCGCTGTCTTTGCTGCCGTCGCCCTCCTGCACCAGCTCGCGCTGTACCTTGCAGTGGTACATCGCTACGTTGCTCCAGGCCACCGCTCCTTTTATGGCTCCATTGAGCACATAAATCTAGGCTGACACTCCAGTGCAGTGCTGAGCGAGTGCTGCACTGTCGGAGGTGCCGTCTTTCGGATGAACCAATGCCCCGTCTGCTCTCTCGGGTGTACACAAAAGATCCCACGCCACTCTTTCGAAGAAGAGCAGGGGAGTTATCTGGCCAATATTTATCCCTCAATCAACGTAAGAAAACAAATTATCTGGTCATTATCATATTGCTGTTTGTGGGAGCTGGTTGTGTGCAAATTGGCTGCCATGTTTCCCACATAAGGCAAATTCCCAGGATGAGCCAAAATGGCCTCCTTCCATGCTGTAAATTTCTATGATTCTATGATTACAACAGTGATTGCACTCCAAAAGTGCTTAATTGGCTATAAAGAGCTTTGAAACATCCGGTGGTCATGAAAGGCGCTATAGAAATCCAAGTCTTACTTTCTTTTTAATTTAACAGCCGTTGGACCCTTTTAAAAGTGAGAATACTAAGGGCTACCTCCTCCCCATTGCTCAAAAGGTAAATATAATATGTGTGGTTGGGTACTGAGCCATATGGATCACTGGTCTATGCAGAGCTAAGTGACCTTGACCAGAACATTAATGGTGGTGCCATAAGTACCTTCAATGTGACAAATTCCAGATAACGCTCTTGTGAAGCGCCTTTGGACGTTATATAAATACAAGTTGTTGTTGTAGTTATGAAAAGTTGGGAATAAAAGTAGGACGCTGATTTTATGAAAAATCTATTTCAGATAAACATTACAATCTGGAAATTGCTGTTGGCTGTTTTGGTGGCTGGACATTCCTTCTATTTCGCTAGAAGCATAATCCTATTTAAGATAAGCAGGTTAATCTGGTCTAATGCACAGCGAAACGTAGTACAATCACAGTAAGCATTTGTACCTGAACCTTCATCTAAGTGGGGGGAATCACCGTTAAGAAGAGTTATGTTCACTTCATACCACCCATCCTTGTGGCCTCTCTCAGTGAGGTTGACTATTTCATGTACCAATCTATAAGTAATTTTGTTGTGTAGCACCCAATATCGTTCCACATAGGACCCTTGCAGCTGACAGAAGTAAGAAACCTTCATCCCATTATAGTAAGCTAATGTTGAGTTCAGGACCCCAAGGTGCAGTACTTCGTAGTACAGAAGATGTATTTTGTCCAGAAGAACACCACATGACTCCATTTAACCCCACTGTCCTGATCTACAATTACAAGTTAAACACTGAAAGACCCCTGGAGAAACGAAAGCCTTGCATTTATATAGCGCCTTTCACGACCACCGGACGTCACAAAGCGCTTTACAGCCAATGAAGTACTTTTTGGATTGTAGTCACTGTTGTAATGTGGGAAACGCGGCAGCCAATTTGCAAACAGCAAGCTCCCACAAACAGCGATGTGATAATGACCAGATAATCTGTTTTAGTGATGTTGATTGAAGGATAAATATTGGCCACGACAACGGGATAACTCCCCTGCTCTTCTTTGAAATAGTGCCGTGGGATCTTTTATGTTCACCTGAGAGAGCAGATGGGGCCTCGTTAGATCTCCTCAGCTACTGCCCCCCTGTCCCTCAAATCTGCCATCATCATCCCTCTCCTCAAAAAATCCAATCCTCGATCCCTCAATCCTTGCAAACTACCACCCCATCTCCAACCTCCCTTTCCTCTCCAAAGTTCTTGAACATGTTGTCGCCTCCCAAATCCATGCCCATCTTTCCCACAATTCCATGTTTGAATCCTTCCAACCCGGTTTCCGCGCCTGCCATAGTACCGAAACTGCTTTCATCAAAGTCACAAATGACATCCTTTGTGTGTGACAAAGGTAAACTATCCATCCTCATCCTTCTTGACCTGTCTGCAGTCTTTGACACGGTTGACCACTGTATCCTTCTCCAACGCCTCTCCACCATCGTCCAGCTGGGTGGGACTGCACTTGCCTGGTTCCATTCTTATCTATCTAATCGTAGCCAGAAAATCACCTGCAACAGCTTCTCTTCCCACCCCCGCATAGTTACCTCTGGTGTCCCCCAAGGATCTATCCTTGGCCCCCTCCTATTTCTCATCTACACGTTGCCCCTTGGCGACACCATCCGGAAACACAGCGTCAGTTTCCACATGTACGCTGATGACACCCAGCTCTACCTCTCCACCACTTCTCTCGACCCCTCCATGGTCTCTAAATTGTCAGACTGCTTGTTTGAAATCCAGTCTGGATTAGCAGACATTTTCTCCAATTGAATGTTGGAAAGACCAAAATCATTGTTTTCAGTCCCCGCCACAAACTCCGTTCCCTAGACACTGACTCCATCCCTCTCCCCAACTCATGTCTGAGGCTGAACCAGACTGTTCGCAACCTTGGTGACCCCGAAATGAGCTTTTGACCATATATCCACAGCATAAGAATGTAAGAACATAAGAAATAGGAGCAGGAGTAGGCCATTAGGCCCCTCGAGCCTGCTCTACCATTTAATAAGATCATGACTGATCTGATCATGTTCTCAGCTACATTTCCCTGCCCAGTCCCCATAACCCTTGACTCCCTTATTGCTCAAAAATCTGTCTATCTCCGCCTTAAATATATTCAATGACCCAGCCTCCACAACCATCTGGGGCAGGGAATTCCAGATTTACAACCCTCTGAGAGAAAAAATTCCTCCTCATCTCAGTTTTAAATGGGCGGCCCCTTATTCTGAGACTATGTCCCCTAGTTTTAGTTTCCCCTATGAGTGGAAATATTCTCTCTGCATCCACCTTGTCGAGCCCCTCATTATCTTATATGTTTCGATAAGATCACCTCTCATTCTTCTGAACTCCAATGAGCATAGGCCCAACCTACTCAACCTATCTTCATAAGTCAACCCCCTCATCTCCAGAATCAACCTAGTGAACCTTCTCTGTACAGCCTCCAATGCAAGTATATCCTTCCTTAAATATGGAGACCAAAACTGTACGCAGTACTTTAGGTGTGGTCTCACCAATACCCTGTACAGTTGTAGCAGGACTTCTCTGCTTTTATACTCCATCCCCCTTGCAATAAAGGCCAACATTTAATTTGCCTTCCTGATTATTTCTTGTACCTTTATATTAACTTTTTGTATTTCATGCACAAGGACCCCCAGGTCCCTCTGTACTGAAGCACTTTGCAATTTTTCTGCATTTAAATTATTATTTGCTTTTCTATTTTTTTCTGCCAAAATGGATAACCTCACATTTTCCCACATTATACTCCATCTGCCAAATGTTTGCCCACTCACTTAGCCTGTCCACATCCCTTTGCAGATTGTTTGTGTCCTCCTCACAACTTACTTTCCGACCCATCTTTGTATCATCAGCAAACTTGGCTACATTACACTCGGTCCCTTCATCCAAGTCATTAATATAGATTGTAAATAGTTGAGGCCCCAGCACTCCACTAGTTACTGTTTGCCAACCGGAAAATGACCCATTTATCCCGACTCTCTGTTTTCTTTTAGTTAGCCAATCCTCTATCCATGCTAATATATTACTCCCAACTCCGTGAACTTTTATCGTGCAGTAACCTTTTATATGGCACCTTATCGAATGCCTTCTGGAAATCCAAATACACCACATCCACTGGTTCCCCCTTATCCACCCTGCTTGTTACATCTAAGCATAACTAAGACCGCATATTTCCACCTCTGTAACATCGCCCGTCTCCACCCGCGCCTCAGCTCATCTGCTGCTGAAGCCCTCATCTATGCCTTTGAAACCTCTAGTCTTGACTATGCCGACACACCCCTGGCTGGCCTCCCACATTCTACCCTGCATAAACTAGAGGTGATCCAAAACTTGGCTGATGTGTCCTAACTTGCACCAAGTCCCACTCACCCATCTCTCTTCTCTCTTAGGCAGTCCCTCGTATCGAGGATGACTTGCTTCCACGCCAAAAATGGATGAGTTTACAGGTGTTTCAATGAAGGACCTAATATTCCAGATCCTGAACTACATGTTGAAGGGTGGAAGATGCCTGTGCGTGGATTTTTTTAACGTGTGATGGTCGTTGCACACCAGCCACCACACGGGCTTGACAGAGCTAGGTCTTGGTCTAGTGGCAAGGTTTAATCAAAACGACTGGAGACCAGCTCTGCTGCACGGACTGAGTGTGCACACATATCGCAGTGTGGGCTGGCCCGTGCTACCCTGGGCCCATGCCTCTTCTGGGCTCCGAACTCGCGCTTCTCCTGGGTCCCGATCACGTCGCTCTGCAATCTCTCGCCGCTCCTTCGCCCCGATCTTGCCGCTCCTGCTCACACTCCAATCACCGACCTGGATTATGGTGATGTCCAATCCGGTTGCCCTCTTCACAGCCTTCCATCCCCCTCACCCATCACCCCTGTGCTCGCTGACCTACATTGGCTTCCGGTTACGAAGTCCTCGATTTAAAAATTCTCATCCTTATTTTCAAATTACTTCATGGCCTCACCCTTCCCTATTTCTGTAATCTCCTTCAGCCCCACAACCCCCCGAGATGTCTGCGCTCCTCTAATTCTACCCTTCTGAGCATCCCTGATTGTAATCGCTCAACCATTGGTGGCTGTGCCTTCTGTTGTGTAGACCCCAAGCTCTGAAACTCCCTACCGAAACCTCTCCGCCTCTCCTTCCTCCTTAAAACATACCTCTTTGACCAAGCTTTTGGTCACCTGCACTAATTTCTACTTATGTGGCTCGGTGTCAAATTTTTATTGCATAATACTCCTGTGAACTTTCACTACATTAAAGGCGCTTTATAAATACAAGTTGTCTCATCCAAAAGACAGCACCTCTGACAGTGCTGCACTCCCTCAGCACAGCACTATCGTGTCAACCTAGATTTATGTGCTTAAGTCCCTGGAGTGGGATTTGAACCTGCAACCTTCTGACATTAGAGGCGAGTGTGCAACCTACTGAGCCACAGCTGCCATATATACCTGGAGGGAGAACAATAAAAGCAACTGATTAAAATTTACAACCTGTTTGTGTAGGAAAGAGTTTAGTTTGCATTTCTGCTGGACTATCACCTCAGGCATAAATCAATAATGTTTCTGTAAAAGTGCAGCTTATGAGCAAAGTACAGTGAAGACGGAGAGCTTGGATTTTAGGCGACCGTGTATTTTTCATGTGTGAAAGTAGGTCCATCTTTTGAATATTTTATTTTTTATCTTTTGGAAAATATATTTTAAATATATTGTTAAATTTTATTTGATCAAAGTTGGAATAAATCTGCCAATGTCTTTTTGTTTAGCCCTTTAACTTTCTCCAGTCCTCTCCTCAGGGCTTTGATTCATGCTGTTCAAGTAACATTGATATGTTGATGGGTTGAGATTTAAGTAAGGTTGGAGGAGGCTCGTGTGGAGCATGACCACTGTAATAGACCTGTTTCTGTGCTGTAAATTCTATGAAGAAAGAAAGACTTGCGTTTATATAGCGCCTTTCACGACAACCAGAAGTCCCAAAGCGCTTTATAGCAAATGAAGTACTTTTTGAAATGTAGTCACTGTTATAATATAGGAAACGCAGCAGCCAATTTGCACACAGCAAACTCCCACAAACAGCAATTTGATAATGACCAGATAATCTGTTTTTAAATGTTGATTGAGGGATAAATATTGGCCAGGACACTGGGGATAACTCCCCAGCTCTTCGAAATAGAGCCTTGGGATCTTTTATGTCCACCCGAGAGAGCAGACGGGGGCCTCAGTTTGACATCTCATCCAAAAGACAGCACCTTTGACAGTGCAGCACTCCACTAGAGTGTCAGCCTGGATCATGTACATAAGTCTCTCACGTGAGACTAGAACCCACAACCTTCTGACTCCGACACGAGAGTGGTACCCACTGAGCCACAGCTGACACAGCTAGGGTTACCCCAGTAGACTATGTAATGCTGGGGTCATCCTAGCTAATGTCTTTCTTCCTGAACACAGAGATACGGTGAGGGAGAGAGACACTAGCTAGATTCAATACAAGGTTTATGAATGGATTTGAGCAATTACAGATTCCTTCACCATGTTCTGTTTATAGAAGCAAGCTAGAAAGCTAAGTGCATGTCAGTGAGCAGAAAGGTAGATTATTGTAAGTAATTGCTGAGAGAGGGCACGTCATGATGTTTGAGAAAGACCAATGAAGTCAGGCACTTGTAGCAGCGGTTCTGTTTTAATACCATTTGGTATTGTGATTGGTTGGTTGTTTGAGCTCAAGCATTATTGATACTCTGTTGAACAGAGGGGACTGTTCAGCCACCTAAGGACTCACTCTAAGAGTGGAAGCAAGTCTTCTTCGATTCCAACGGACTGCCTATGATGATGCTGATGATGATGACTAGCTAGGTTCAATACTTGGTAGTGCGATTTGCCGCCTGTATATCGCAGTTTTGCTTAGAAAGTCCCAGAGACAGTAAAACTGATTGGTGATGAGAAGTTCATGTCCTAGATATTTTGTCAGGAGTAGGGTACTGCTGGAGTTGGCTTTCCCTACCCACTCTCTGCCAATCACGTCTCCCCAGAGGGCTATGTCTTTGCCGACTATGGCATTGAAGTCACCTAGGAGGATTAGATTGTCGTCAGCGGGAATGCGGGACAGAGATTTTTCGAAGTTGGAGTAAAAACCCTCTTTGGTCTCATCCGTTGCATCAAGTGTTGGGGCGTACGCATTGATGACTGTGGTGCATTGGTTCCGGGATAGGGTGAGTCGAAGAGTCATAGGGCGTTCGTTAACCCTGCAGGGGGAGTCTTTGAGGTGGTCGACCAGCTCGTTTTTGATGGCGAAGCTGACTCCGTGAAGGCGGCATTCTTCCTCTGGTTTCCCTTTCCAGAAAAAGGTGTAACCTCCACTTGTTCCTTGAGCTGGCCTTCTCCTGCCCGCCGGGTCTCGCTTAGGGTGGCGATGTCGATGTCAAAGCGTCTAAGTTCTCGGGCAAGTATGGCGGTGCGGTGTTCCAGCCAGTTGCTGTTGGAGTTATCCATAAGGGTCCTGCCCTTCCAGGTCCCGAACATCATGTTAATGGAGTGGAAGATGCCTGGTGCGTAAGTTCTTTTAACTTGGGGTGGCCATTGCACATGGGCTACCACACGGGCTTAGCTGAGCAAGGTCTTGGTCCAGTGACAAGGGGGTCCAAGACGACTGGAGACCAGGCACTGCTGTATGAGCCTAATTGCCTATGGCGTGATGTTGGCGCAAGCTCGGTGCCGAGTGGCACCCTTGATGGCCACTGGTAAAGTTATCGCTAGAGTTCTCCTCAACCGTCTTCTCCCTGTGGCCGAGGAGATCCACCCGGAGTCACAGTGCGGATTTCGTCCTCTACGGGGCACAACGGACAGGATCTTTGCAGCGCGACAGCTGCAGAAAAAATGCAGGGAGGAGCACCAGTCCTTATACATGGCCTTCTTTGACCTTACAAAGGCCTTTGACACTGTCAACCGTGAGGGTCTATGGAGCGCCCTCCTCCGTTTCGGATGCCCCCAAAAGTTCGGCAACATCCTCCGCCTGTTCCACGACGACATGCAGGCCGTAATCCTTACCAACGGACCCATTACAGATCCAATCCACGTCCGGTCCGGGGTCAAACAGGGCTGCGTCATCGGCCCAACCCTCTTCTCAATCTTCCTCACTGCCATGCTCCACCTCACAGTCAACAAGCTCCCCACTGGAGTGGAACTAAACTACAAAACCAGTGGGAAGCTGTTCAACCTTCGCCGCCTCCAGGCCAGGTTCCAAGACTACCCCAACCTCTGTTATCGAGGTACAGTATGCGGACAACGCCTGCGTCATTCAGAGGCTGAACTCCAGGACATAGTCGACGTATTTACTGAGGCGTAAGAAGGCATGGGCCTTACGCTAAACATCCGTAAGACAAAGGTCCTCCACCAGCCTGTCCTCGTTGCACGGCACTGCCCCCCAGTGATCAAGATCCACAGCACGGCCTTGGACAATGTGGACCATTTCCCATACCTCAGGTTTTATCAACAAAAGCAGACATTGATAAGGAGATCCAACACCGCCTCCAGTGCGCCAATGCAGCCTTCGGCCGCCTGAGGAAGAGAAAGATCGAAGACCAGGCCCTTAAATCTACCACCAAGCTCATGGTCTACAGGGCTGTAGTAATGCCCACCCTCCTGTATGGCTCAGAGACATGGACCATGTACAGTAGACACCTCAAGTCGCTGGAGATATATCACCAACGATGCGTCCGAAAGATCCTACAAATGCCCTGGGAGGACAGATGCACCAACATCAGTGTCCTCGTCCAGGCCAACATCCCCAGCATTGAAGCATTCACCACACTTGATCAGCTCTGCTGGCAGGCCACATTGTCCGCATGCCAGACACGAGACTCCCAAAGCAAGCGCTCTACTCGGAACTCCCACATGGCAAACGAGCCAAAGGTGGATAGAGGAACCATTACAAGGACACCCTCAAAGCCTCCTTGGTGAAGTGCAACATCACCATGTTCTGTTTATAGAAGCAAGCTTAGTGTATGTCAGTGAGCAGAAAGGTAGATTATTTCAAGTAGCTGCTGAGAGAGGGCACGTCATGATGTTTGAGAATGACCAATGAAGTCAGGCACTTGTAGCAGCGATTCTGTTAGAAATATTTTAATACCATTTGGTATTGTGATTGGTTGGTTGTTTGGGCTCAAGCATTATTGATACTCTGTTGAACAGCCATGGATAGCCTGTAGGTCTGAAAGTACTTGCAGGGGCTCAATCAATGTGATTCCCGCTGTGGGTTAGGATAGTCGTAATTAATCAATGCTGGAAACTCCACATGTGCTTTCATTAAATAACAACAACAAACACTTGTATTTATAAAGTGCCTGTAATGTAGAAAACCCTCCCAACGTACTTTACAGTGGTTATAATCACAAACAATGGGCCACAGAAGGAGATAATAGGAGGGGTGACCAAAAACTTGGTTGAAGGAGAGAGGGACTTAAAGGAAGAAAGGGAGGGGGAGGGGTTTATTATTACATGAATGATATGCAATGGTTTGTTGGTGGTGCTTTGCACATGGTGCATATCATGCGGAATTAATAGGGCTGAAAATCTCACCGTTACTTTGGTGCAGGTCCGCTGGTATGGCCACAAACATGGCTGGTGCACCAACCGCTGGACTCTGTCCTTGGGCCAACGTTGCCACATTGTGTCGGAGTCCCTGTCTGCCCCGACAACGCCATCACTGTGAGGAGGAGCAAGGTTCTCAATCAGGCCAACATTCCCAGCATCGAAGCACTGACCACACTTGACCAGCTCTGTTGGACGGGCCACATCGTCCACATGCCCGACACGAGACTCCCAAAGCAAGTGCTCTACTCGGAACTCCTACACAGCAAGCAAGCCCCAGGTGGGCAGAGGAAATGTTTCAAGGACACCCTCAAAGTCTCCTTGATAAAGTACAACATTCTCACTGGCACCTGGGAATCCCTGGCCCAAGACCGCCCCAAGTGGAGGAAGAGCATCCGGGAGAGTGCTGAGCACCTCGAGTCTCATCACCAAGAGCATGCAGAAATCAAGCGCAGACAGCGGAAGGAGCGTGCAGCAAACCAGTCTCCCCTACCACCTTTTCCTTCAACCACTGTCTGTCCCACCTGTGACAGAGACTGTAATTCCCGATTTGGACTGTTCAGTCACCTGAGAACTCACTTTTAGAGTGGAAGCAAGTCTTTCTCGATTTTGAGGGACTGCCTATGATGATGATGATGAGTGTAGGTATGGCCTGGTCTCACCTGGTGGGAGGTGAGACCCACTTTGGGGTCCAGGCTCAGATTGGGGCCTGGACTGCCCCCTCCCTCCCTACCTCCCAGGCTGGAAGACTGCTGTCAGACATGCTGAGATGTACCTCCTACCACCATGGAGTTTTTGGGGCCAAAATTGTTAGTCGCTTTACCCCTGAATCAGTTACCATTTTGTTTTCAACGTGAAACTCTGTATTATTTAGGTATTTTTAGGCCTACGCTTCTTTGGGTCTCAATATGCCACACAAGAGAGATCCATACAACATGGCCCAAGTTCATAATATTGCCATTTTCTCTAGAAAAGAGGAGGTTGAGAGATGTCCTAATTGAGGTCTTTAAAATTATAAAGGGGTTTGATCGGGCAAACGTAGAGAAAATGCTTGTGGGGGGAATCCAAAACTAGGGGTCATAATTATATGATAGTCACTAATAAATGCAATAAGAAATTAAGGAGAAGCTTCTTTACCCAGAGAGTGTTTAAAATGTGGAACTCACTACCTCAATGAGTAGTTGAGGCGAATAGCATAGATGCATTTAAGGGGAGTCTGGATAAGCACACGAGGGAGAAAAGAATAGGATATGCTGATCGGGTTAGCTGAAGTGGGGTGGGAGGAGGCTCGTGTGGAGCATAAACACTGGCACAGACCAGCTGGGCCGCATGGTCTGTTTCTGTGCTGGAAATTCTACGTAATTCTGAAATGGGCCGAGGGTGTGTGTGTGAGAGCCATCTTGGTGTTCACTTTATTGAATTTCCTTCCTCCTATCTGTGTGGGAAAAGTTGGCTTTCCATTGCCATTTCCCTACCGCAGCACGACTGAAACCAGTTCATCAGCAATGTCGAGGACTGGCGGCACTAATCCATATTCTGCCACTCGGTGCTGTGGCACATTAGGGTTCCGATGTACTTTGACACTTTACTCCTGTGAAGTACTCCCGCTGGCTACCTATTAATATACAATGATTCCATGAATTCGCGATTCAGAAACTAGATGATGAGATAGGAGGATCTAGGATGAGTTTTCTGACAGTAAGGTTAAGAGTCATATATTGCCTGAAGCATCTATTAGGAAGAAGCTGTCTGTTTTGTCTGGGACAGGGAGCTTCAATTACGAAAAGATGTAAGTGCCACGCATGGTCTAGTTTGTTAGTTACAGGTGGCAGTGTCATTTAAATATCTGGGATGGTGAAGGATGAAGCATCCATCTCGGATCCCAGAATGTAGTCATTGTCGTCCATGCCCTGGAATGTCCACACAGCAAGCCGAAAGTCTAGCACCAAGAGCCTAGATTGTATATTATGGTGACTGGGATGAGGAGAAATTTCTTCACTGAAAGGTTTGTGAATCCTTGCAATTCTCTACCCCAGAGGGCTGTGTTGAGTCGTTGAATATATTCAAGACAGAGATGGATAGATATTTGAATACTAGGGGAATCAAGGGACATGGGAATAGTGCGGGAACATGGAGTTGAGATAAAAGATCAGCCATGATCTTATTGAATGGCGGAGCAGGCTCGAAGAGCCGTATGACCTACTCCTGCTCATATTTCTTATGTTCTTATAAATACAGAATGCCTTTGGGAGTAAATTTAGAAAGTGAATCTAGGAGCCCGCAGCTTCTGTCAGGCAAAACATGTCATGTTGACCTTAGAGTAGTAAGTAAGTCACCAGAGATGTTAACTTAGATAGTCAGCTACTTGTACTTTACACCATTAACTCTTTCCAGACTATAGTAGCAATTTTACAGTAGGGCAATAATATTAAAGTTTATCCAGGGTTTTGGATCTGGTTAGCTGCCTTGCCCATTGGATTAAGCTAGCACTGCTCATCTGGAGATAATATCAAAGTCGTCCTCTGATTTTCTCCTCCCCCTTCCTGAAGGCATCGACTTGTGTACCCGTGCAGTGAGTATCACAAGCCAAGAGTGAAAGGAACTGTGCAACATGATGTCCGTGGAGCACAGGGCACCAGCTGGGAGTGAAGGACATCACGTAAACTCGCCTGTCCTCCAGTTTGGTCTTCACACTGCTTCCAGCTGAACATCTACCTTCTAAAACTGAATAGCCCTATGTGTGCTTTGGCAAAATAGATCCCCCGAGCTACTGGGCATTTGGAGGCCTGCCTATAACTCAGAAGCAATTAACGCACTATTAAAACACGGAGCTTGAAGGAGTAATTTGGGGAGATACACAGCACATTAGTCGGGGGTGGGGGGGGGTAAAGTTTATGTTGAAGGCACCTCAACAGATTAAAGATTTACAAATCTCACTGCTCTCCTTTTCAATGTAATTCTTACTAGAAATCTCTGAAACTGAAGATTTGCTTCTTACAGAATTTTTTGACAGCTGGATTTTATACAATAAAATAGACTTACATTGAATAAAATGTTGAAGACTGTCATCTGTAATAGCAGCAGATATTCTCTTTGCCAAGACTAAGTATTATTAAGTTGACAAGACAAGGAATGAAGCCATATTAAAATAACCAGACTGACAAAACCCTCATACAATAAAGCTCAAATCTGCCAGTTGTATTATGAGCCATTACGTTCTGACAAGCGTAAGATCTAAAGAGAAATCATTTTAACAGCTCTTGGCCCAAACCTGGCACGGCAATCAGGACGCTGATGTTAAGTGGATTTGTCAGCAGTGGTTGTGATGGGATTCGGTAGGCTCAGCAGACAGAAAGGATTTATCTCTGTGCCTCTTCACAGATATACAGGCAGTAACTTCAGCATTTTCATCTTGTAAAATTTGGAACCTTCCTCCCTAATGATTTCTCAATTGCTGAGCCACGTACTCGAAGTCCACGCTTCAATCTGGATTTACAGCTGGTGACATTCTGCCGTGCTCTGACTCTGTTTTTCATAAAAAAAGACAACAGTTGCGGGAACTACAGGGGGCCCAGAGTAAATCAGGGATCTCCGTCCCCTCCCTCGCCACTTCCCCTCCTCCATTTATTACCTTGTAATAAGGACACTAATGATGTGAGTGCTGAGGTATCTGAACACGGATTCTTAACTGGGTGATTCAGTAATCATCCCTCTCTTTCTGCTCTCCTGAAGGCACTGCCTCTGGCTGGGGTACAGTCGCACAGGCTAAGGCAGCTCTCTCGTAGCCTGTTTGATCCCATCCTTTCAGACCGCTAACTCCATCATCTTTTCATTAGTTGTTGCTTGAATGAGTCTGCCACCCTGGGACACCCTTCTATCAATCTACTACAGCTATTGAGCACCCCCAACCGTGTAAAGAAATTCTTCCTGATATCTCCTCAATCTGCCCTTCACAACCCTGAACCCTGTGCTGCTTTATTCTCATGTTCTGGCTTAGCTGAAAATGTTCTTTTGGTTTTACCTTTTCTATCCTAAAGAAAGACTTGGATTTATATAGCGCTTTTCACGACCACCGGGCATCTCAAAACGCTTTACAGCCAATTTGCGCGCAAGCAAACAGCAATGTGATAATGACCAGATAATTTGTTTTTTTGTTCTGTTGATTGAGGGATAAATATTGGCCAAGACACTGGGGATAACTCCTCTGCTCTTCATCGAAATAGTGCCACGGGATCTTTTACGTCCACTCGTGTCCTCTGGTCACCGACCCTTCTGCCAGTGGAAACAGTTTCTGCTTATCTACTCCATCAAAACCCTTCATAATTTTGAACACCTTTATTAAATCTCCCCTTAATCTTCTCTGCTCCAAGGAGAACAACCCCATCTTCTCCAGTCCCTTCACATAACTGAAGTCCCTCGTCCCTGGTACCATTCTAGTAAATCTCCTCTGCATCATCTCCAAGGCTTTGACTTCCTTCCTAAAGTGTGGTATCCAGAATTGGACACGGTACTCCAGCTAAGACCTAAGTAGTGATTTATAAAGGTTTTGCATAACTTCCTTGCTTTTGTACTCTGTGCCTCTATTTATAAAGCCCAGGATCCCATATCCTTTTGTAGCAACTGCTTCGATCATCCATCTGCTAAAGGCCATCTCCATATCTCCCATCTCCAGTGCCTCCAGTGAGTACTCCAGTGATTTAATCAATGCCACCTCCACATGCAGTGCCTGTTTCAGTATGATGACTCCTCCCTCTCCACTCCCCCCCAGCTTGGTGTCCAACTGCTATTCAGGGCCATATAAAGCACTTTGAGATATCTCCTTGTAAGTAATAAATTCAAGAAAATTTGAGTTAAAATTCTGCTTTTGGACGCTCAACACTTGGCAGGAACGTATGTCGCGGTATTGCATACAATCAGCCCATAATTTTCCATCCAAGTAGACAGAGACCCCCACAGTTCTACAATGCGCGTTGCTGGGGTCTGTTGGGCATGTAGAAGGAGAATTTCTACCCCGCTCTTTTAGGTGGGTCGTCTGCTTCGTAGCTATGCTCTCAGAAAGCTGGTTGACAATGGTCCAACAACAGGTCATATTTCGTGCATGAGCTTTCCTCTTCCCCATTTTCATTAATTATCCTGTGGTCTGCAGGATGTCATCCTCTCAGCGTGTGTTGCTAAACACTTACAGCAGAAGAATGCAGCTCTTGCCTTGACGCCACGGAAGCAGTAAAAGAGCCAAAATTGCCCCAGGAGCTCGACAACACTGCCTGCTCCTCCATCAACACATCACGTGACCTCTCTCCTAATTAGCTTCTTTTATTCTGGAGACTATTTGGAGGAAAATGCTTGGTAATGAACAGCATGATTTGATTTTGAAAAGGTCAGAAGAGAATTCAGCTCGCAGATGATTTAAATCACCAGACTAAATGAAAAAACGAGGCTGATTTAATTTATGATATACATAATTCAACAGGAACACAACATCAACAAAACACATTTCTCTGTAAAAGCCAAGGTCATCCAACAATAATATCCCTGGAACACTGCCAGCAACTAGTTGGGTACTAATACATAACAGTGCACATTTAAACCTACCGCTAAAAGCCAAGAGTTTTCCTGTGCTTGCCATGCAGTTCGTGAGTGAACTTTAGACACCCCTCCTTGTTCACTGACCTAATAGACTTTTAGAAGTTAAAGTAGAAGCAATGAGCTCTTGAAGCTAAAACATTTGGCCATTTATTTTATTAAATGGCCATTTGTGAAGGTCCAGTCAAGGAGCACAGGGACAATGCAGTTTGTACACACCAGGAACTCTGCTGGGATTAGTAAAGAGAAACTTTAATATTACCTCACCTCCACTTCTGCTCTCAAATTCTCTTCAGTTACACATGCTTAACTCCCAGACTTAGTAATGACTTTCCGACCATGCTGGGACAATCAGTGAAGGTTGTTCGTAAAATTGGACGGTGGGTGGGAATCCTCAAGAAAGCCTCAGGTCACATTCTATCTATTCCATATAGCCATTTATTTAGTGCCTACAACATAGTAAAACATCTCAAGGTGCTCCAAAGGGGTGTAATCCGACAAAAGTTGACACCGAGCCGAACCGATCAAAAAATACTGTAACCCTGTTTCACTGATTCTTTTCGTGAGTGTTTTTCTTTTTCCCCCATTTTCATCTGCCCTAGATTCACTTTGGATTCTTTTGAAGTCTCTCTCCAAATCCCGGGCCTAACCCTGGGCTCGGTGCTGTTCAAACGCATTCAGGCCAGTAGATGCTTCTGCATTCATCATCAGAGATGTGGGCAGTCACATTCCTATATAAAATTCTGATTAAAATGTTTTTACCCAATTTTGAATCAAATCGCAGAATATCTTGCATCCGGTGGTTGTGAAAGGCGCTATATAAATCCAAGTCTTTGTCTCTTTACAACAATGGAAGGATTGGACATAATGTAAGTGTGCTGTTATTGCAGTTAGATTGGTAGCACTTGTTTATACAACAGTCCATCACATGCGAGCAATACAGTGGGAACTAAGTTAGAACTAGTTCCATCAGCCACCCACACACAAACGGATTGGTCACACTGTCCTGTTCCAAAGTCAGAGGTCAGATATCTCTTTACCGCTAAGAATTGATCACTATATCGTTAATAGTTCATCTCCCAAGTGATCAAGGAGCTCTCAAGTTGCTTGACACACTTGTTATCAGTCTTTTACTGCTGACCATGTCCAAATAGCAGGGAAAACTATTCTTGTACCTTTTTTTTGCCACTTTTTCACACCAAATCTTTCACAGTGTCATCTGTGGCTCAGTGGGTAATACTCTTGCCTCTGAGTCAGAAGGTTGTGGATTCAACAAATCTAGGCTGACACTCCCAATGGAGTGCTGCACTGTCGGAGGTGCCATCTTTTGGATCAGACGCTAAACCGAGGCCCCGTCTGCTCTCTCAAGTGGAAGTAAAAGATCCCATGGCACTAGTTCGAAGAAGAGCAGGGGAGCTATCGCCAGTGTCCTGGCCAATATTTATCTCACAATCAACATAACAAAAAGAGATTATCTGGTCATTATGTCATTGCTGTTTGTGGGAACTTGCTTGTGTGTAAATTGGCGTTTCCACATTACAACAGTGACTATGCTCCAAAAGTACTTCATTGGCTGTAAAGTGCTTTGAGACGTCCAGTGGTCATGAAAGGCGCTATATAAATTCAAGTCTTTTTCAAATTATCCTCCAGCTACCTACATGCATGCTGAAGTAATTTTATTCTCATAATTTAGTAAGGTGGCTCAGTCCAGCTTCTCAAAAATGCAATATGATTGTCACTTCTTGGTCAAGCTTGGGAGCAGTGGTTCAGTGATGTGAGTAGGGAAACCACCCAGTGAGATTTCTCTCCCTAGGTGGCCCCAATCAAGACAATTGGAACCTGCTCCTTTGGGGTACTATGACTGAATATCCATTGAGGCTTGTATTTGAAAGTGGTTGAATGCCAAAAATCACAATTACCAGACCACTCCCGATCAATGTTTCAATATATTTTCTAAATTAAAAAGTAGTAATAATGATGAATATTTAATTGCAGGACCTATTTGTTGCATGGTGTGGAGGTGAAAGTTCTGTTCTGACATGGGTCTCTCTCGGATGCTGTGCTCCTGCTCAGTCCTTGCCTTGTTGCTGGGTTCCTACATTGCCCTGGACTTCAGGTACCACAATGCTTATCAGCTGCAGAGCTTCCTTCAGGAGATCAGAGCCAATTATTCGGGCATCACACATCTCCACAGCATTGGAAAATCAGTAAATGGTAAGGCCAAAGGAAAACCAATTGGATGCAATGGTAGACTATGGGTCATTGATGTGTCTTCTACATTAGATGCTTTGGCTGAAATAATTTGTGCACAGGTGAGGAGCTTTATAGATATATGAGGGTAATTGTCAAGGGTCATAAGAACATAAGAAATCGGAGCAGGAATAGGCCATACGGCCCCTCGAGCCAGCTCTGCCATTTAATACGATCATGGCTGATCCGATCATGGACTCAGGTCCACTTCCCTGCCTGCTTCCCATAACCCCTTATTCTCTTATCAGGTAAGAAACTATCTATCTCTGTCTTAAATTTATTCAATGTCCCAGCTTCCACAGCTCTCTGAGACAGCGAATTCCACAGATTTACAATCCTCTGAGGGAAGAAATTCCTCCTCATCTCAGTTTTAAATGGGCGGCCCCTTATTCTAAGATTATGCCCCCAAGTTCTAGTCTCCCCATCAGTGGAAACATCCTCTCTGCATCCACCTTGTCAAGCCCCCTCATAATCTTATACGTCTCGATAAGATCACCTCTCATTCTTCTGAATTTCCCTACAGATATCGTTATTCAAAGAGCAAACCCAAGGAAAGGGTAAAGGACAAAAGGGAATTAAAGTTGTTCTTAATGTTCAAAAAAAGTGCCTAAGCATTATTTTGAGGATGCGTAGCATTGGGCAGCTATGTGTTGATTTTTTTCTATGATGCAGAATGCAAGTTAAGATGGCAGCTTCCATCACCCATGCTTTATAGTGTAGGTCCGCCTACTTTGCAGTCTTAAAGCACAACTCACCTGTAGTAAGGAGCATGGGGGAATACCAGCACTATTCTGACTCGTGCTTAAGATTTGAGGATATATTCTGCTCCAGTTATCCAATGAGTACAAAAGGGTTTCCTTGATTAACGGGTGAGAATTGCAACACTCGGGCGGGATGTGCAAGCCGCTAGCGCGAGACTCATGAGGGAACCTTGCTGGCATGAACCACTGGGCCGCAATTATATCCCACCCGCCAGCCAGTTACCCACCCGAAACAAGCACAAAACGGCAGCTGGCATGCGAAGATCTGACAACACCCTGATATGTGGGGCGGGGGGGGGGGGGCGGGTGTGGGGGGGTTGCGGTGCCGAGGCAGGGAGGACGTGAGGCAGACTCTCGGGAGTAGGAAGAGATGGAGACTGGGGGCATCTCAAACTTTCCTGTGGGGCCCGGAGGTGGTACTTTTTATGGCGTCCGCTTCTCCGACAGGTTTTACCGACCAAGGCTCAGTACGGCGTTAAAATACCATCGGGGTCCTATGTGTGCCATAGGACCCTGATTAGCATATGTTAATGAGGCTCCCGCCTGAATCAGGCCAATGGAGTTAGAGTTGCCCCTGCACGCTCTGACCTTTTCATTCACAATACTGACTGGATGACAGATCTATCCATCAGACTTCCAATTTTGATTATTTCGAAGCTGCTCTCCCAATTAGAACCTGAAACCACAATTAATGCAAACTCTGATCCCTAGTTCCAAAAGCAGTGTGAAAATAAAAAACAGATTGATAATGACTATGAGAAAAAAAATGCCAAAAAGCTATTTCAGCTGATTTTCTTGTGTTTTATCAAAAAATGCACAGTTACATTAATATTTTATAGTGTGATTTAATCACAACCGCAACCTTTACATGTAGCATGAGGTTGGGTTGGAATGGGTGCTGGATGCTATTTGAAACTCAGCATTAAATTACAGCCTTTTAAGTGCTCCACAATGATTATATTCTGGTACTCTATAAGCTCCCACAAACAGCAATGTGAAAATGACCACATAATCTGTATTTGTTATGTAGACTGAGGGATAAATATTGGCCAGAACACCGGGGATAACTCCCCTCCCTGCTCTTCTTCAAAATAGTGCCATGGGATCTTTTGCATCAACCTGAGAAAGCAGGCAGGGCCTCGGTTTAACATCTGATCCGAAAGACAGCACCTCCAACAGTGCAGCATTCCTTCAGCACTGCACTGGGAGTGTCAGCCTAAATTTATGTGCTTAACTCCCTGGAGTGGGACTTGAACCCACAACCTTCTGACTCAGAGGTAAGTGTGCTGCCCACTGGGCCATGGCTGACAATGCAAGTCACGCCTTTAATGTAGTAAACTGTCCCAAGGTGCTTCACAGGAACGTTATAAAACAAAAATTTGACACCGAGCCACATCAGCAGATAGTAGGACAGGTGCCCCAAAAGCTTGGTCAAAGAGGTAGGTTTTAAGGAGTGTCTTAAAGGAGAAAGAGAGAGGTAGGGAGGCGGGGAAGATTAGGGAGTGGGTTCCAAAGTCAAGATCAACACTACTGTATTTTAGACCTGCTTGATCCAGAGTGAGTTAAAATTTAGCTTGTAAAGCCTTCTAGTTGCTGTCTCCTATTGTAACGGAGGCATTAAGCTCTTTATTTTAGTTTTGCTTTAAATGACTTAACCAGCGGCCAGAGGAGTATCAAGCAAACCCGTTAGACGCTATGTGCTAATATGCCACAGCACAATGTCATGGCTTTTTGAAAGGGCACTGATGATAAGCCCACTTCTAACAGGTCTACACTGGCTCTGAAGTCGGCTGCACTATGAATTCTGAAAGGTTATCTGCTTATCAATTATTATATGGTGCAACCTTCAGAAATAGGAGAAGAATACCGAGGTTACGAGCAACAAAGGGCAGAGTTTGTATCTATTAATGAAGCCCCTGCCTCACGCAAACACTCGGACACTGGTGATTGCTCGCTTGCCTAGAGGTCGTGTGGATAGCCCATTAAACCCCCCGCCTCATGACCCACCAGTTCTATAGGTTGGTGCAATACTAAGATTCTGTAGAAGTTTAAGCACTGAGAAGCAGTAGGCAAGCAAAGGGTGTATTTGGAAAGCATCTAATGAGCTGTTAGAGATAACACGGGGATCTGAGAATGGCTCCATGCTGGGATGGTTAAAAATAGCCACTCTCCCAGATAATCGCTCGTTAACGTGTTGGTGCTGGCTGAGAGTTCTGCAATCAGCTCAGGCGTGCCCTCCATCACCGGCATCTTCCGAGATTGATTTGACTTATTCAGAATGCTCATTTACATATTTGACATCAGCTGTCCTCCTGCAATACTCATTAACAATGACATCAGAAAAGCTGAGTCTCCTTTGGGACACGGTAAGTTCCGATGTTTGTTCGTATTGAACATACTTACGTAGCGTAGCCCTTTGTGCAGAGCTAAGCCCTGCCCTTAGCTCCACTGTGGCCTTCACAGTGGGTACAACAAGCAAGTCTGATGGGCAGAGAAACCAGCAGGAGTAAAATGCAATCCGACTGGGATTTTTTGTCTGCATAAGAGGAAGGTTAATACTATTCCCAATGCTTTTCCGTGACAGTATGAGAAGATTCATCAGAATACACAGAATGGTTTAGTGTATTTTAACCCTTGGGTGTAGGACATTACAGTCTTCTTTGCCCAGCCAGTTTCCAGCTCTCACACTATCCTGACAAAACACACCCTACTATTACAGTAATAAATCTGCACTATGGCAGGAGTGGCTTCACTGTTGTAATATTAACACTACATTATATAAAAATATTTATACATTACTTTTGCTTGTCCCATTTTTCTTTCTTTAAATGGTTATTTCCATGTTACATACTGTATTCAGAATTCTCATCCTTGTTTTCAAATTCCCCCATGGCCTCGCCCCTCCCTATCTCTGCAATCTCCTCCAGCTCCACAATCCTCCGAGATAACTGCATGCCTCTAATTCTGCCCTCTTGAGCATCCCTGATTATAATCACTCAACCATTGGTGGCCGTGCCTTCAGTTGCCTAGGCCCCAAGCTCTGTAATTCCCTCCTTAAACCGCTCTAGCTCTCTTTCCTACTTTAAGACACTCCTTTAAACCTATCTCTGTGACCAAGCTTTTGGTCGTCTGCCCTTAATTCTCCTTTTGTGGCTCGGTGTCAAATTTTTGCCTTATAACACTCCTATGAAGCGCCTTGTTTTACTAAAGGTGCCTCATAAATACAAGTTGTTGTTATTATTAAAAGCACTTGCCTTTTCTGCTTTCTCTCCCTGCTTCCAACTCCCCATTATCCATTTTTGGAGGTGAACTCACTTTGAAAATCTTTACATAGAATGACATAAAATGTACAGCACAGAAACAGACCATTTGAGCCAACAGGTCCATGCCGGTGTTTACGCTCCACACAACACACCTCCTACCCCTGTCAACATCTCCTTCTATTCCTTCATCCCTCATGTGTTTATCTAGCTTCCTCTTAAATACATCTGTGCTATTCGCCTCAACCACTCCTTGTGGCAGTGAGTTCCACATTCTCACCACTCTTTGGGTAAAGAGATTTCTCCTGAATTCGATCAGCTCCGATGGGCAGGCCACATCATCCACATGGCTGATACTAGACTCCCAAAGCAAGCGCTCTACTCAGAGCTCCAACACGGCAAGCGAGCCCCAGGTGGGCAGAGGAAACGCTTCAAGGACACCTTGTAAAAAGTGCAACATTCCCACCGGCACTTGTGAATTCCTGGCCCAAGACCACTCAAAATGGAGGAGAAGCATCCGGGAAGGCGCCGAACTCCTCAAGCCTCTTTGTCGGGAGCACGTGGAAGCCAAGTGCAAACAGCGGAAGAAGCGCATGACAACCCAAGCACCCCACCCACCCGTCCCTCCAACCACCGTCTGCCCCACCTGTGACAGAGACTGTAGATCCCGCATTAGTCTCATCAGTCACCTGAGAACTCATATTAGTGTGGAAGCAAGTCATCCTCCACTCCGAGGAACTGCCTAAGAAGAAGATTAGGTTTATTAGAGATTATCTTTGGCTTCTGGCTGTAAAATCAAGTGGCAGAAGTCTGAAGGTTAATGTGGTCACCTTGTAAACTCGAGCAGTCCAACCTTTGGGTCCTTGGAGCTCAGTGGCAGGATAGCGGTGTCTTTCCTGCTGCCGGCAGCTCGATCCTTTTGGCACCATTCCTCAGCCATCGGTACGCCAAGAGTTAAACCACCTTTTGGGCCTCAGTGAGTTGCAGCGTGCTAAGAGCTCCAACCCGTGCAACATCTCTCCTGATATTTTATTTCCAGTAAGCTTTCAGTCGCTGCTGTCCTGTCAAGGGAGATCAGTGCAAACTATAAGACAGAATTTTAAGACCCAGATGGCGTTAATTGTATTTAGACTATGAGATTGTGTTGGAGATTGCACTGAGGGAGTCAACATAACCAGGATGTAGTCTTTTATATTCACTCAGTGATTGTATTTTAGACTCCATTTATCCATTCTGGGCTACATTTTAGATTGTAAAAGCTTAGAATAAGTATTGTGGTTGCTCATCATTCTCCCTTTCCCGAAATTCCACTTTAGACCTGGAGAGTAAAGATAGGAAAGTGTACAACAGTTTGCAGAGAGCAAACGACTGATGCAAAGTCTGCCATAATTCTCACAGCTGCCGCATTAGCTATTGACATTCTAGCTAAGCGGTGTGAGGCAGCAGGAATGTAAGGCTTATGGAACCCATGTCTGTGGGGCATCTGCACCTTTTCATTAACACCAGTTAAAAGAACAAGATGAACAGATTTCTGAATCCAATTGTCAGATACCTCGATGGCCTTAATGATAGTTAAGCCTCTGGTAATATTTCTGAAATCACAGGATAATTTATCAAAGTTGGTCAGGGAGGGGTGGGAAACAGACACTAATGTCATTTATTTTCTTCTCCAGGCAGTGTCAGAAATGGAGGAAATAGATCACTATCTAAAAACCTACTCTCTCACAAAAGAGTTACATTAAATAGAGAAAGAGATGCAGTCAGCAATTTAAAGTGTGTGTGTGCTGTATGTGTGTATGTGTGTGTCTATTTATGTGTGCATGTATATATATGTGTGTGTATGCACACGTGCAAGTCTCTAGATGTAAGTATTTAAGTGGGCATTTGTATGTGTATATGTGAATATATTATATATATGTGTGTATGCTGTATGTGTCTGTGTGTGTGCTATATGTATGTGTGCTGTATGTGCATTGCGTTGCATCTCTGGATGTACATGTTTGCAATGACATTTGTGTGTGTATATATATGTGTGTATGCTATATGTGTATGTGTGTGTGCTGTATGTGACTGTGTGCTGTATGTGTCTGTGTTGTATGTGTATGTATGTTGTATGTGTATATGTGTGTGTGTCATCATAGGCATCATAGGCTGTCCCTTGAATCGAGGATGACTTGCTTCCACGTCAAAAAGTTCACAGGTGCTTCAATGAAGGACCCAAAATTCCAGGTCCGAACTAAATCTCTCAAGGGTGGAAGATGCCTGTGCATGGATTTTTTTTTAACGTGTGTTGGCTGTTGCACACCAGCCACTACACGGGCTTTACAGAGCTAGGTCTTGGTCCAGTAAGAAGGATTAACCAAGACGACTGGAGACCAGCTCTGCTGATCGGACCTAGTGTGCACACATATCGCAGCGTGTATTACCAAACCTATTTTCTGGAAATGGTTATCATTTTAGAGCAACTTATGGAACTTTAGAAAATGTTGAGTTCTTGTAAGATTTTTTTAATTTTGAGCATTTAGTGGACAATTTTGCCCAGGTTTTGTTTTCTGTGGAGCTGCTGTTGCAGCATTATGATCTAGGTGTGTGTGTATGCTGTATGTGACTGTGTGCTGTGTTGTGTATGGAGAAAGAGTCAGACTGAACACTGTGAGTTCAAAGTAAAGTGTGACCTTAGTCTTTTATTGCAGGTCTCCAGAGTGCCTCTCCCACCTGCGAAGCCTCCTTAAATACCTGTGCTCCCAAAGGATTATGGAATCCCTTGAAACTCGGGGGAATGAGCCCTCTGGTGGCTGTACAGAGTAAATACAAGTATATATATATTTAAAAACACTCGCCCCTACCCCCGCCCCCCACCCCCCCAAATCAATAGTGTAACTATTTACAATGTGAGTCGATCTGGGGCCCTTCTTGCCCTGGTTGATCGTTTCGGTGTAAAAGCTGGTGTTGTTGAATCATTTGTTGGACCCTCGCTGGGCTGCTGTGCAGCTGGCCTTGCTGGGCTGCCTGGAGTGTTGGGCCCTGCTGGGCTGCTGTGGATGATGGGTTCTGCTTTGTGATCAACCATGGTGCCGGTTGCCACTGGTGTGTATGTTGGGGGATCAAAAAAGGTAGGGTAAAGGTGGGTAGCTCAGGATAGTCCGTGAATCTGAGTTTGATTTGGTCCAAGTGTTTCCGGTGAATGAGTCCATTTGAAAGTTTGACCCGAAACATCCTGCTCCCCTCTTTGGCCACGACAGTGCTGGGAAACCACTTGGGACCTTGTCCATAATTTAATACAAATACAGGATCATTGATTTCAATCTCGCGTGACACATTTGCGCTATCATGGTATGCACTTTGTTGAAGCCGCCTGCTCTCTACCTGTTCATGTAGATCAGGGTGAACTAACGAAAGCCTTGTCTTAAGTGCTCTTTTCATGAGCAGTTCAGCAGGTGGGATCCCAGTGAGTGAGTGGGGTCTCGTGCAGTAGCTAAGCAGGCCTCAGGATAGGCGAGTCTGCAATGAGCCTTCAGTTATCCTCTTCAAGCCTTGCTTGATGATTTGCACTGCTCTCTCTGCCTGACTATTGGATGCTGGTTTAAACGGGGCAGATGTGACATGTTTGATCCCGTTACGGGTCATGAATTCTTTGAACACAGCACTGGTAAAACATGGCCTGTTGTTGCTCACCAGGACATCGGGTAGGCCGTGTGTGGCAAACATGGCCCGCAGGTTTTCACTAGTGGCAGCGAACGTGTTGGCCGACATTATCTCACATTCAATCCACTTGGAGTACGCGTCTACAACCACAAGGAACATTTTACCCAAGAATGGGCCTGCATAGTCGACGTGTACCTTCGACCATGGTTTGGAGGGCCAAGACCATAAACTTAGCGGTGCCTCCTTGGGTACATTGCTTAACTGCGAGCATGTATTACATCTGTGAACACAGGACTCTAAGTCCGTATCGATGCCGGGCCACCACATGTGGGATCTGGCTATCGCTTTCGTCATTACGATGCCTGGGTGGGTACTGTGGAGGTCATTGAAGAAGTTGTCTCTACCCTTCTTGGGGACCACTACTCGATTGCCCCATAGAAGGCAGTCTGCCTGTATAGACATTTCATCTTTGCGCCGCTGGAACGGCATTATCTCTTCCTGCATTTCCACTGGGACACTGGACCAGCTCCCGTGAAGCACACAACTTTTGATTAGAGATAATAAAGGGTCCTGGCTTGTCCAGGTTTTGATCTGCCGGGCAGTGACGGGTGATTGTTCACTCTCAAATCCTTCCATAACCATGGCTAGATCTGCAGGCTGCGCCATTTCCACCCCCGTGGTGGGCAATAGCAGCCTACTGAGAGCATCGGCGCAGTTTTCTCTGCCTGACCTGTGGCGGATAGCGTAGTTGTATGCGGACAACGTGAGCGCCCATCTCTGGATGCGGGCCAATGCGTTGGTATTTATCCCTTTGCTCTCGGAGAACA
Organism: Pristiophorus japonicus; assembly: GCF_044704955.1. Taxonomy (NCBI): domain Eukaryota; kingdom Metazoa; phylum Chordata; class Chondrichthyes; family Pristiophoridae; genus Pristiophorus; species Pristiophorus japonicus. Next base: position 13,815,909 of record NC_091992.1, on the reverse strand, counting down.
GGGATATAAGTGGCTTATGGTCAGTTTCCAATTCGAATTTTAGCCCAAACAGGTATTGATGCATTTTCTTTACCCCATAGACACACATGCTGTAAGCTCTCTCAGCCTTAGACAGACTCCTGGATGCATAAGCAAACGGTTGCAGTATCCCAAAATCATTAGCTTGTTGCAATACACACCCGACGCCATATGACGACGCATCACATGCTGGTACCAAACGCTTACATGGATCATACAACACAAGCAAGTTGTTTGAGCATAACAATTTTCTTGCTTTTACAAAGGCATTTTCCTGGCTTTTGCCCCAAACCCATTTGTCCCCTTTTCATAGTAAGACATGTAGAGGTTCTAACAGTGTGCTGAGACCCGGTAAGAAGTTACCAAAGTAGTTCATGAGTCCCAGAAACGACCGCAGCTCCATCACGTTCTGTGGCCTCGGTGCGTTCTCGATTGCCTCCGTCTTCGTGTTGGTGGGCCTGATGCCATCCGCCGCAATCCTCCTTCCCAGGAACTCCACTTCAGGCGCCAGGAAAATGCACTTCGAGCATTTTAATCTGAGCCCCATGCGGTTGAGTCGACTAAGAGCCTCCTCCAGGTTCTGCAGATGCTAGGCTGTGTTGTGACCTGTGACCAAGATGTCGTCCTGGAAGACCATGGTGTACGGGACCGACTTCAGTAGGCTTTCCATGTTTCTCTGGAATATCGCTGCCGCCGATCGGAGTCCAAACGGGCATCTGTTATAAACAAAAAGACCTTTGTGCGTGTTGATGCAGGTGAGGGCCTTTGATGATTCCTCCAGTTCCTGCGTCATGTAGGCTGAAGTCAGATCCAGCTTCGTGAATGGCTTTCCTCCTGCCAGCGTTGCAAAGAGGTCGTTGGCCTTTGGTAGTGGGTATTGGTCCTGCAAGGAGAAACGATTGATAGTTACTTTGTAATCGCCACAGATTCTGACGATGCTGTCTCCCTTGAGGACTGGGACAATAGGACTGGCCCACTCGTTGAACTCGATCGGTGAAATGATGCCCTCTCTTTGCAGCCAGTCTAGCTCGATTTCTACCCTTTCTCTCATCATGTACGGTACTGCTCTCGCCTTGTGATGGATGGGTCGCGCACCCGGAATTAGGTGGATCTGCACTTTTGCTCCTTGGAATTTCCCAATGCCTGGTTCAACCAGCGAAGGAAATTTGTTTAAGACCTGCGCACACGAAGTGTCATCAGCAGGCGATAGCGCTCAGATGTCAACCCAGTTCCAGCGTATCTTTCCCAGCCAGCTCCTGCCGAGCAGTGTGGGACCATCGCCCGGTACCATCCAGAGTGGTAGCTTGTGCACCGCTCCATCATAGGAGACCTTTACGGTAGCACTGCCGATTACAGGAATCAGTTCTTTCGCGTAAGTTCTTAGTTTCGTGTGAACTGGAGTTAAGACTGCCCTTGAGGCCTTGTTGCACCACAACCTTTCGAAAGTCTTTTTGCCCATGCTGGACTGGCTTGCGCCCGTGTCCAGCTCCATTGACACCGGGAGTCCATTTAGTTCAACATTCAGCATTATCGGGGGACAATTCGTGGTGAATGAGTGCACCCCATGTACCTCTGCCTCCTCGATCTGAGGCTCTTGTTCGTCGTGATCCTCTGTGGATCTGTCCTCTACAACATGGTGGTTTGCAGGTTTAACAGGCTTTGCAGCTCACCTGCACACTCGTTGGAGGTGTCCCATTGTTCCACAGCCCTTGAAACGTATTCTTTGAATCGGCATGAATGGAAACGATGATCACCTCCACAGCGCCAACAAGGTATTAATGGCCTTGCATTCATCACCCTTGAGGGTGGACTCTGAGACATTTGCGGACGTGCAGCTGCAGGTATGTGTGACCTGCCCTGTACGTTACGATTCGAAAACAACATCACTTTGTTCACAGTACTTGTAGCAGCACTTGTGTGCTGAGAGATTTGCTTCGTATTGTCACTGGTGGCAATGAACGCTTGGGCTATTGCTAAGTTGGGGTCTCTACAGTCAAAAGTTTGCGCAGTATGGTTTTGTGGCCAATGCCAAGTATGAAAAAGTCTCTGAGCATGTGCTCCAAATGTCCTTCAAATTCACAATGTCCTGCAAGGCATCTTAGCTCGGCGACATAACTCACTACTTCCTGGCCTTCAGACCTTTTGTAGGTGTAGAACCGGTACCTTGCCATCAGAACGCTTTCCTTCGGGTTCAGATGCTCTCGGATCAGTGTGCACAAATCGTCGTACGATTTCTCCGTGCGTTTCGCTGGAGTGAGCAGATTCTTCATGAGGCCATACGTTCGTGCCCCACAGACGGTGAGGAATCTCCCTTCATTTGGCAGTGCTCTCTTCCCCATCTAACTCGTTGGCCACGAAGTATTGGTCAAGTCGCTCCACAAAAGTTTCCCAATCATCTCCCTCCGAGAATTTCTCCAGGATGCCCACTGTTCTCTGCATCTTTGGTTTCGCTATCTGTATCTCGTCGCCAGTTGTTGTGTATGGAGAAAGGGTCAGACTCTACACTGTGAGCTCAAAGTAATGTGTGACCTTAGTCTTTTATTGCAGGTCTCCAGAGTGCCTCTCCAACCTGTGAAGCCTCCTTAAATACCTGTGCTCCCAAGGGATTATGGGATCCCTTGGGACTCCAGGGAATGAGCCCCCTGGTGGCTGTACAGAGTAAATACAAGTATGCATATATGACATGCTGTATGTGTGTCTGTGTGTGCTGTACGTGTCTGTGTGTGCTGTATGTGTGTATGCTGTATGTGTGTATGTGTATGCGTGTATGTCTTTCTGTCTGTGTCTATATGTGTGTTGCTTTGCGTCTCTGGGTGTATGTGTTTGCAATGACATTTGTGTGTCGTGTATATGTGTGCGTGTATATGTGTCCGTGTATATATGTGCATGTGCGCCTCTCTCTGGGTGTACGTGTTTACACGGGAATTTGCGTATATGGGGGGGGCGGCGGATGGTAGCAGCTGCTGAAGTGATGGAAATGGTTAAAATGAAAGGAAAATGACTTGAGGAACCTGGGCTAAAAGATTGGTGAAAGTTGTCAATTTCCCCTTTTTTATCACAGGTCTCACTCGAACAAGGCCTCACTCCCAATTGCCCTGTTAACATCTTTAATTGCGTATACTTACCTACAAATGCACTTAACGAATTCGGTTTTTAATTTACCCTCTTCCCCAAACTAAAAATGGTTTGCCAAACACTTTTCCAATCAGTGTCCCTTTAATTAGCTCTGACTGCCTGAGCAGCATGTTGAATAATTTATTGTGCAGCATATGTTCTGGGCATCCAGTTTAAAATCCTTTTTGAACTACCTACAAAAACAATATTCAAAGGTGAATTAATAATGCTCATTTCATTCAAAGTGTTCATTTAATTCTGCACTTTTTCACAACTCTACATTATGAAAGGCAGCACTTGAGACGTGCCGTCGACTCATTCACTCTGGTTCATCTGATGAAGGCAAGGTTGAGCGTATTCTAACTGTCAGCAAGCTCTGGTAGTGGCCCATGAGAAAGTCCCTCCTTTTGTCTTATATAAAAATATTTGTGGTTAATGGCTATACTTTCAGGATAAAAGGGCGAAGTAATCAAAGCCAATGGATGCAGTTTCTGAGTCCGTCTAACCAGGGGACTAATGGAGAATGTCACTTTCAGTAACTGTGAAACTGACAAGTGAATACGCGATTACACATCCTGCATCTCTGAGATTTCTGAAGAATGAGTCGGGCTCATATGGACAAGGTTGCAGAATCATTTCAGTTACTGAACCTTTCAACAGAGGACAAGTTGAGCAGAGAATCATGGAATCAGAAATTACAGCACAAAACGAGGCCCATTCAGCCCATCACACCTGTGCTAGCTCTTCAACTGGAAGTACTCATTCTGACCCTGTTTCCCTGCCCCGTGTCTGTGTTCTTTTATATTCCTATCCAGATCCCTTTTAAATGATATTAAAGTCTCCACCTCAATAACCACTTTTGATAATATAAGAAATAGGAGCAGCCGTAGGTCATTTGGCCCTTGAGCCTGCTCCGCCATTTAATAACATCATGTCTGATCTGATCCTGGCCGGAACTCCATTTCCCCACCCACTCCCCATAACCCTTGATGCCCTTATCATTCAAAAATCTGTCTCTCTCCACCTTAAATATATTCAAAGACCCAGTCTCCACAGCTCTCTGGGGTAGAGAATTCCACAGATTTATTACCCTCTGAGAGAAGAAATTCCTCCTCATTTCTGTCTTAAATGGGCGACTTCTTATTCTGAAACTATGCCCCCTAGTTCTAGATTCCCTCATGAGGGGAAACATTTAGTCCATGTTCCAATAACGCTCTGTGAGAAAAATAATTCTAACTTCCCTTCTTTGCTCATCTTGTGATGACTCTCAGTTTATGTCCCCATGTCACTGATTTACCAATCAAGCTTTCACTGTTCGCTCTTCATAATTTTGATAACCCGTAACATTTAACAAATGGTTATTGAGATGGAGACTATAACATCATTTAACATTAACAGCTAATGTGTGCAGGGTCAGCGTGATCTCCTGGACTGGTTTCGATCATCTGAGAGGGGCGGAGTATTTTCCACCTTATTGGCCCTGTTTCCCCCCCACCCCCCATTTTGTTTTTGTCTCCCCCAGGAGTTTATGTAGCTGCGGGGGCGGGGGATGGGGAAGAAGTTTCCAATTGTAATGTATTTGTTTCATGGGTTCTTTGCTTAAGAATTCATCACAACACATTGCTATTAAGAACTAGTTGGTTTATTAGCAAAGGTTTAACAATCGCACTACACATTACCAGTTCCTCCACCAGGCTCACAACCACCTGCCTCATCGTGGATCCCCTGAACCCAACTGGCTGGGGTTTTATTGAGCCTTGTGAGCATCACGTGACTGGCTAAGCCACTCACAACTCAACAGCTCTACAACTATTTTGAGCATAACTTTAAATCAAGTGCCCCCTTGAGCATACTCACAGGTGCATACATTACATCAGTCCTGAGGCTTCAAGCTTCACAAGTATGGGGCAGGCTGGACCGACCAGCTGGCCTTTTCCTGTATTGTCATTTTTGTATGTTCCTACACTACAAATGCTAAGATGCGTGGATAAAGTAAATGTAGGTAGGTTGTTTAACTGGGGACTGTGAGCACAGAACTGGAGGAGCGTGAGGATAAAATGAACAAGCCTCAAGGGAGACTTGAGATACGAAGGAAAGCTTTCACACAAAGTCTTGGGGAGCAGCCGATGGGTTGAGATCCCCCAGGGCTTGCCTGCTCGCTTCTTGAGGGGTCGGAGAGGAATCTTTGACGGCGGTTTCTTGAATTGGCTACGGGTATCTCTGTTTTTCTTTTTGCTGACCCTAAGAGGTGGGAGAAAAGGGAGGAGAGGTACAGGGATTGAGTTAAGGAAGTAAGCTGAGTGTGTAAGAGTCTGGTAGCCTTTTCTCATCCCGAGTATGTAACAACATAGCACATGGAGTGCTGTATCAGGGGAGTGGAGATGATGCTGTACTGATCAACAGCTTCACAAAAGAGTGGATCAATTATCTGGTTAGGAACAGCACTGAGTAAAGATAGAGAGGCTCAAATGGTGTTGAATGGGGCATGTTGGGCCCTGAGCTACTGGGACTATGTAAATGCCATGGTAAAGAAAGAAGAACAAAAGACTTGGATTTATATAGCACCTTTCACGACCACCGGATGTCCCAAAGCGCTTTACAGCCAATGAAGAGCATTTAGAGTGTAGTCACTGCTGTAATGTGGGAAACATGGCAGCCAATTTGCGCACAATCAAGCTTCCACAAACAGCAATGTGATAATGATCAGATAATCTTTTTTTTATTATAAGAGCAGGAGTAGGCCAATCGGCCCCTCGATTCACCATTCAGTAAGATCATGGCTGATCTTCCACCTCAACTTCACTTTCCTGCACTGTCCCCATATCCCTTGATTCCCTTAATATTCAAAAATCTATTGATCTCTACCTTGATTATACTCAAAAACTGAACCTCCACAGCCCTCCAGGGTAGAGAATTCCAAAGATTCACCACCCTTTGAGTGAAGGTTTCTCCTCATCTCAGTCCTAAATGGCCGATCCCTTATTCTGAGACAGTGACTCCGGGTCCTAGACTCCCCAGCCAGAGGAAACATCCTCCCTGCATCTACCCTGTCAATGTTGATTGAGAGATAAATATTGAGGGATAAATAAAGAAGACAACTGGCTAAGGATGTATAATGTAGATGTACCATTAGATGGGTATTCTGCTGCTTTACTTGGCTTCCCTTTAACAAAATACATAGGAAGGTGTAGGACTGGTCAGAGGATCATGCCCTGGGAGTAATGTAATCCCAGAGCAAGCCAGAAGCACTGCAGTGGAAAATTCCAGCCTCTAGAAGAAATTCAGTTCTAATTTTAATTCAGTTCAAATGTTGGTCAATTACCATTTTGGTCCTCATTTTAGTCAACGAAAAGAGCCCTGGAGGCTGGCTGACCAAGAACAGACAACACTTAAATAATATCTACTTAATATTCTGAGCTATTGGGAAACATTTCATGATTGGATTGGTTTCTGTATATGGAATAACATCTCATGGAATGGGAATGGGTGTGAAGCGATTTGCCATTGGAATTCGATGCAATGAGGGTGAATAGAATTCTGCCCAATAGGAGTGGATGAGAAATGATTTGTACATTGTAATTCTGTCCAATGGGAAGCAGTTTGATCCATTGAATTTCTCCATAATTGTACAGAATCTCAATGGAACAATCCATTTTCCACGATGGGAAACGTTGACGATGGCAGCATATTAGAAAGTAATTAGTTTTCACTGAACAAGAGTTTGTGATCATCTGGTAGATTATTGAGGAGTAAAGAAATCATTTCACAAATGATTGTGCAAATAAATGGATTGTTTAATTCAATGATGTGTAACTAAATAGAATGACCATGTATGATGGCATCAGCTGGATGCTCAGTTGTTGCCATTGCAGCTTTATAACATGCTCTGTATGGATCTCAGTGTAGTCTGTCTACTGTCCCACAATTGGAAAGATGTTACAAAATGGCGGCGATAGCCTTTAACCCAGGCCTTTCTGCTTAGTGACATTACTACATTTCTACATCACAACAGTGACTAAATGTACTTCATTGGCTATAAAGCACTTTGGGACGTCCTGAGGTCGTGAAAGCCACCATAGAAAGACAAGTCTTTTATTTTTAAATAAAGGGTACACTACATGACCTAGCCATGTATAATTACACATATACAATGTGTTTTACTAATACAGGCCATTTTGCCTTAGAGTTACGAATATTGCATCTGGAGCAATAATCTGGGCTTTCAAATTTGGCAAATAACATAGTGGACCACCCTCTACTGGCGGGAAGCCTGCACTGCACAAGATTGGCATCCATTTATGACGTTGTTGGTCACAGACTGTCAGGGAGTGAAATTGCTCTGCGCCCTGATTGGGGGCAGTAACCAGCTGGGGCCGACACAGAAGTCCTGCCGCCGCCGCTGAATTCGGCTTACTGACCCTCAAAGGAAGTGGAGCTCAATCTCACGCGCTCCACTTCCTTTGGGGGTGGGGCACGAGTGCAGCGGTGAGGGAAGCGCGACGCAGATGCTCCACATAGCGATCACGCGCTTCAATACCCCCCCCCCTCGCTTAAATGGGAGGGCTGCTGCATACTCTGCAAGGCCTCCACTCACCCACCAGGGCAGTGAGGGACCGGGCCTGCAGCCCAGCATCCAAAACACATGAGCCGACCCGAGAGTTGGCAATCCAAAAAAGATGCCGGTCCAGGGGCCTGGTGCCCTCCCCGTTAACTAGCGCCTCAAGAGCGGACGTCGGCTAGCATCATGGTAAGGGGTCTGCATAGTGTGGTGAGGGGTCGCCGCTTATGGTGACGATGTCAACGCCGGTTGCACGGTGGCCTGGGGCACTAACCGCGGGCGTGGAGCTGTCTGCAAACCACGGGCAATTTCCCGGGCAATTTCCCAGGAGGCAGTAGCGCCCCCTCCCTCGGCGAAAAGTCTGCTCCGCCCCATTAGTGCCCCCAGAGGCGCTAATGTGGTTTTAAAAAGGGACAATTTTACCCCCTTAGTATTCACAATGTCTCCACAAACATATCCAATGGAAGTGATTAATCCATCAGAGATGCGACAGAATATGCAAGGAGCAAGTGAGAGCAATTAGAAAGTTTGTGCTGATACAGTAAGTTATTGAGGAAGAAAAAATTCATTTCACAAATAATTATGCAAATAAATGTATTGTTTAATAAAGTCATATGTAAATAATTAGAATTGATGTATATCAGGGCTGAAAAAATATTTAAAGTTACTCACTGCATAGTGTCATTCTTTATTTGCTACTTGTATAAATGAACCATTGCTAAACATTATTTGGAAAGGCGATTTGATCGAGATGTTTAAAATCATGAAGGTTTTAGATAGAATAAATAAAGAGAAATTGTTTCCAATGGCTGAAGGGTCGATCACCAGAGGACACAGATTGAAGGTGATTGGTAAAAGAACCAGAGGCGACATGGGGAATAATGTTTTTACACAGTGAGTGGTTAGGATTTAGAATGAAAGGCCTGATAGGGTGGTGGATACAGATTGAATAGTAACTTTCAGAAGGGAATTGGATAAATACTCGAAGGAGAAAAAATTGCAGGGATATGGGGAAAGAGCGGGGGAGTGGGATTAACTGGATTGCTCTTTGAAGGAGCCGGCGCAGACTCGATGGGCCAAATGGCCTCCTTCTGTGTTGTACGAATTTAAGGAGCGAGGAGCTAAATTAAAAAGTAGGACCTCAAAAGCAGTAATCTCGGGATTGCTACCAGTGCCACGTGCTAGTCAGAGTAGGAATCGCAGGATAGCGCAGATGAATACGTGGCTTGAGCAGTGGTGCAGCAGGGAGGGATTCAAATTCCTGGGGATTGGAACCGGTTCTGGGGGAGGGGGGACAAGTACAAACCGGACGGTCTGCACCTGGGCAGGACCGGAACCAATGTCCTAGGGGGAATGTTTGCTAGTGCTGTTGGGGAGGAGTTAAACTAATATGGCAGGGGGATGGGAACCAATGCAGGGAGACAGAGGGAAACAAAAAGGAGGCAAAAGCAAAGCGAAAGGAGATGAGGAAAAGTGGAGGGCAGAGAAACCCAAGGCAAAGAACAAAAAGGGCCATTGTACAGCAAAATTCTAAAAGGACAAAGGGTGTTAAAAAAACAAGCCTGAAGGCTTTGTGTCTTAATGCAAGGAGTATCCGCAATAAGGTGGATGAATTAACTGTGCAAATAGATGTTAAAAAATATGATGTGATTGGGATTACGGAGATGTGGCTCCAGGATGATCAGGGCTGGGAACTCAACATCCAGGGGTATTCAACATTCAGGAAAGATAGAATAAAAGGAAAAGGAGGTGGGGTAGCATTGCTGGTTAAGGAGGAAATTAAGGCAATAGTTCGGAAAGACATTAGCTTGGATGATGTGGAATCTATGTGGGTAGAGCTGCAGAACACCAAAGGGCAAAAAACGTTATTGGGAGTTGTGTACAGACCTCCAAACAATAGTAGTGATGTTGGGGAGGGCATCAAACAGGAAATTAGGGGTGCATGCAATAAAGGTGCAGCAGTTATAATGGGTGACTTTAATATGCACATAGATTGGGTTAACCAAGCTGGAAGCAATACGGTGGAGGAGGATTTCCTGGAGTGCATAAGGGATGGTTTTTTAGATCAATATGTCGAGGAACCAACTAGGGGGGAGGCCATCTTAGACTGGGTGTTGTGTAATGAGAGAGGATTAATTAGCAATCTCGTTGTGCGAGGCCCCTTGGGGAAGAGTGACCATAATATGGTGGAATTCTGCATTAGGATGGAGAATGAAACAGTTAATTCAGAGACCATGGTCCAGAACTTAAAGAAGGGTAACTTTGAAGGTATGAGGCGTGAATTGGCTAGGATAGATTGGCGAATGATACTTAAGGGGTTGACTGTGGATGGGCAATGGCAGACATTTAGAGACCACATGGGTGAACTACAACAATTGTATATTCCTGTCTGGCGTAAAAATAAAAAAGGGAAGGTGGCTCAACCGTGGCTATCAAGGGAAATCAGGGATAGTATTAAAGCCAAGGAAGTGGCATACAAATTGGCCAGAAATAGCAGCGAACCCGGGGACTGGGAGAAATTTAGAACTCAGCAGAGGAGGACAAAGGGTTTGATTAGGGCAGGGAAAATGGAGTATGAGAAGAAGCTTGCAGGGAACATTAAGACGGATTGCAAAACTTTCTATAGATATGTAAAGAGAAAAAGGTTAGTAAAGACAAACGTAGGTCCCCTGCAGTCAGAATCAGGGGAAGTCATAACGGGGAACAAAGAAATGGCGGACCAATTGAACAAGTACTTTGGTTCGGTATTCACTAAGGAGGACACAAACAACCTTCCGGATATAAAAGGGGTCGGAGGGTCTAATAAGGAGGAGGAACTGAGGGAAATCCTTATTAGTCGGGAAATTGTGTTGGGGAAATTGATGGGATTGAAGGCCGATAAATCCCCAGGGCCTGACGGACTGCATCCCAGAGTACTTAAGGAGGTGGTCTTGGAAATAGTGAATGTATTGACAGTCATTTTCCAACATTCCATTGATTCTGGATCAGTTCCTATGGAGTGGAGGGTAGCCAATGTAACCCCACTTTTTAAAAAAGGAGGGAGAGAGATAACAGGGAATTATAGACCGGTCAGCCTGACATCGGTAGTGGGTAAAATGATGGAATCAATTATTAAGGATGTCATAGTAGTGCATTTGAAAAGAGGTGACATGATAGGTCCAAGTAGCATGGATTTGTGAAAGGGAAATCATGCTTGACAAATCTTCTGAAACTTTTTGAGGATGTTTCCAGTAGAGTGGACAAGGGAGAACCAGTTGATGTGGTATATTTGGACTTTCAGAATGCTTTCGACAAGGTCCCACACAAGAGATTAATGTGAAAAGTTAAAGCACATGGGATTGGGGGTAGTGCGCTGACATGGATTGAGAACTGGTTGTCAGACAGGAAGCAAAGAGTAGGAGTAAATGGGGACTTTTCAGAATGGCAGGCAGTGACTAGTGGGGTACCGCAAGGTTCTGTGCTGGGGCCCCAGCTGTTTACACTGTACATTAATGATTTAGACGAGGGGATTAAATGTAGTATCTCCAAATTTGCGGATGACACTAAGTTGGGTGGCAGTGTGAGCTGCGAGGAGGATGCTATGAGGCTGCAGAGCGACTTGGATAGGTTAGGTGAGTGGGCAAATGCATGGCAGATGCAGTATAATGTGGATAAATGTGAGGTTATCCACTTTGGTGGTAAAAACAGAGAGACAGACTATTATCTGAATGATTAGGAAAAGGGGAGGTGCAAAGAGACCTGGGTATCATGGTACATCAGTCATTGAAGGTTGGCATGCAGGTACAGCAGGCGGTTAAGAAAGCAAATGGCATGTTGGCCTTCATAGCGAGGGGATTTGAGTACAGGGGCAGGGAGGTGTTGCTACAGTTGTGCAGGGCCTTGGTGAGGCCACACCTGGAGTATTGTGTACAGTTTTGGTCTCCTAACCTGAGGAAGGACATTCTTGCTATTGAGGGAGTGCAGCGAAGGTTCACCAGACTGATTCCCGGGATGGCGGGACTGACCTATCAAGAAAGACTGGATCAACTGGGCTTGTAGTCACTGGAGTTCAGAAGAATGAGAGGGGACCTCATAGAAACATTTAAAATTCTGACGGGGTTAGACAGGTTAGATGCAGGAAGAATGTTCCCAATGTTGGGGAAATTCAGAACCAGGGGACACAGTCTAAGGATAAGGGGTAAGTCATTTAGGACCGAGATGAGGAGGAATTTCTTCACCCAGAGAGTGGTGAACCTGTGGAATTCTCTACCACAGAAAGTTGTTGAGGCCAATTCACTAAATATATTCAAAAAGGAGTTAGATGAAGTCCTTACTACTAGGGGGATCAAGGGGTATGGCGAGAAAGCAGGAATGGGGTACTGAAGTTGCATGTTCAGCCATGAACTCATTGAATGGCGGTGCAGGATAGAAGGGCTGAATGGCCTACTCCTGCACCTATTTTCTATGTTTCTATGTTTCTATGTACTATTCTATGATTCTATGACCATTACCTAAATATTAAAGGAGGCCTATTCGCTTGAAAAAGGATTACAAAATCATAACTCAATTATTTTTTTACTTGTAATCTCATTGTGTTGGAAATGATCCATTCGTTTTTGGGGCCAATTTTCTCCCCTCCTCTGCTGACTTGTTTTGGAGTATATTTCAGTGGGTATTCGCAGGCCTCTAGTACCTTCGCCAAGTAACTTTACTATATCAACTCACCAAGGCTTCTAGGGCAGCACCTCACAAACCCGTTACCTCCACCAGCGGAAGGACAAGGGCAGCAGGTGCATGGGAACGCCACCACCTCCAAGTCACACACTTTCCCGACTTGGAAATATAATCGGCATTCCTTCATCGTCACTGGGTCAAAATCCTGGAATTCCCTCCCTAACAGCACTGTGGGAGTACCTTCACCACACAGACTGCAGCGGTTCAAGAAAGTGGCTCACCACCACTTGTCAAGGGCAATTAGGAATTGGTAATAAATGCTGAACTTGCCAACGAGGCCCACATCCTGTGAATGAATACATAAAAAAACACTGGGTTGTACCTCACCCCCCCCCCCCACAAAGCAACCCGCTAAGTTAATCCAGGGTTTTTATTTCTGGCAGGGAAGGAATTATGGGTCCTCGTCATTGGAAAAAATCCGACACAACATAGCATTGGAATCCCTGAATTTAAGTACGTTGGAAATATCCATGGGAGCGAAGTAAGTGTCCTTTATCATTGTTTCTGCTCAACCTACTTTGTAGCAGTTTACCGTCATGGTTTGTGTTCTAGGCAGGACAACACGTCGTGGACTTGACAGTGGTGCTGCTCAGTAGTTAGGATGCTTTAGGTGCCAGCCACTCTCACCTCTGAGCCAGAAGGTCATGGGTTCAAGTCCCACTCCAGGGAATTGACCATATAATCCAAGCTGGCACTTGAGTGCCGCAGGGAACGCTGCACTGTCGAAGGTGCCATCTTTTGGATGAGACGTTAAAATACACCCCGTCTGCCCTCTCGGGTGGAGGTAAAAGATTCCACGGCACTATTTGAAGAAGAACGGGAGTTCTCCAGGGTGTCGTAGCCAATATTTACCCCTCAACCAATATCACTAAAAAATATGATCTGGTCATTATCTCATTGCTGTTTGTGGGACCTTTTTGTGCGAAAATTGACTTCCTCGTTTCCTACGTTACAACACTTCAAAGTACTTCATTGGCTATAAAGTGCTTTACATAAGAACATAAGAAATAGGAGAAGGAATAGGCCATTCGGCTTCTCGAGCCTGTTCCACCATTGAATAAGATCATGGCTGATCTACCTCAACTCCACTTTCCTGCATTATCCCCATATCCCTTGATTCCCTTAATATTCTAAAATCTATTGATCTCTGCCTTGAATATACTCAACAACTGAGCATCCACAGTCCTCTGGAGGAGAGAATTCCAAAGATTCACCACCCCCTGAATGAAGAAATTTCTCCTCATCTCATTCCTTCATGGCCGACCCTTTCTTCTAAGACTGTGCCCCCTGGTTCTAGACTTCCCAGTCAGGGGGAAATATCCTCCCACTTTGGGATGCCCTGAGGTTGTGAAAGACATTTTATAAATTCAAGTATTTTTTAACAGCAGCAACATGTTAGACTTATGTGGCAAGGATCCATCTAGGCTGCTTCTTCATTGCAAGTTTTCATGTTTGACATGACCATTTTGCCGAGTTGGAATGGAGTACTGGATACAATTAAACTATAAACCAAAGCAGTTGCAGCCATTTTTAACCAGCTGGCTGTGCTTTCCTGTGCAAACCTGTTCTAAAATTGACATTTCTAAGCAACATCAACGGTTGCTGATGGATGCTACAGGGGTCACCATTTTGTTCTGGATGTGGGCCTGTGCCAAACAAGCAGTATGCGTTTTTTATTACTTGCACTTATGAGCATCTTTCCAACATCAGGGAAACTGAATGGCCCAGAGACTTAAATCTATAAGTGCAACTTTAGAACGAGGGAACGTGCACAAACTTTAGTGGGCGCAGTCGCTTGCCCAGGGCTCCCTTAATTCCACCCTGCACCCCACAGACTGTAGAATCACTTCCTCCACAATCGACAAAAGCTCACCATCAAATTCCCAGAGGAAAGTTCAGAGCTTGAGTTATTATTTGCTTTTGTCATCGATGTAGTTACGTACAGTACAGTGCAGACAACATCACATCCTGTCCCGTTTCATCTCGGGTTATGTCGGAATTCGCGTCGACATCCCAAGTGTGCTAAGCCACACGATAGTGGCGCACTGCACCTCCTTTGCTGCTCGAGCAATTATTATAATAATGAATAAGAAATCAATTAGTTCCAGTAATTTAGGTTTATATGCACAGTGATTTCCATCAGTCACGTTGAATTCATTGCATCTGGTAAACCTACATGTCTATTCACCGGGGTTTATTAGTACTGGCTTTCTTGCTTGCAGCCTGTTGGCAGAGAGCTGCTTTTGCACCTGATTGTCTACCTTCTCACCAATTACGGTCTGGATCCCAATGTTACTGCACTGGTGGACAGCATGAGGATTCACCTCCTTCCCGCTCTCAACCCCGATGGGTTTGAGATTTCTGTGGTTGGAGATTGCGATGGAGTAAAGGGAAGGTAAGAACAGTTTGAACCAATGTTAAAAAATCTGCCCCATTTAAATATGAAATGACACAGGAGCGTACCAGCAGATGAACAGTTTAACTCATCCATCTGAAATTCTTCTCTCTTGTTATGTTAGCAGAGGCGTAAACCTGTCAGGGTTAAACGGGTTATTGTCTCTGTGTCAGCCGTGGCTCAGTGGGCAGCACACTCACCTCTGAGTCAGAAGGTAGGGTCAAATTCCACTCCAGGGACTTGGGCACATAATTCTAGGCTGACACTCCTGTGCAGTGCTGAGGGAGTGCTGCACTGTCAGAGGTGCCGTCTTTCAGATGAGCCGTTAAACCGAGGCCCCATCTACCCTCACAGGTGGACGTAAAAGATCCCAGGGCACTTTTTTGAAGAAGAACAGGGGAGCTGGCCAATATTTATCCTTCAATCAACATAACAAAAACAGATTATCTGGTCATTATCACATTGCTATTTGTGGGAGCTTGCTGTGCGCAAATTGACTGCCCCGTTTCCCACATTACAACAGTGACTACACTCCAAAAGTACTTCATTGTTTGTAAAGAGTTTTGAGACATCCGGTGGTCGTGAAAGACGCTATATAAATGCAAATCTTTCTTTCTCTGCTAAAACAGCAGAGAGAGGAATTTCAGATTCAGGCTCGAATCCCATGGCATAATTTTTGAGCCTACATGTTCAAGGAGCTCCAGCCATTTTACAAAACAGTGTTGGACAAGCCGATCGACTATGTTCACCAGACACTGAAATAATGATCTGAGTCAGCTTGTCATTGCATTACTAAAAAGATTGCTCGCTTGCTCAGTAATCACATTGTTGCATCAAAATTGACGTGACTGCTCTGGTTGTCTTCATCATCATCATCATAGACAGTCCCTCGAAATCAAGGAAGACTTGCTTCCACTCTAAAAGTGAGTTCTCAGGTGACTGAACTGTCCAATATGGGAATTACAGTCTCTGTCACAGGTGGGACAGACAGTGGTTGAAGGAAAGGGTGGGTGGGGAGTCTGGTTTGCCGCACGCTTCTTCCGCTGTCTGCGTTTGGTTTCTGCATGCTTTCGGCGACGAGACTCAAGGTGCTCAGCGCCCTCCCGGATGCTCTTCCTCCACTTGGGGCGGTCTTGGGCCAGGGATTCCCAGGTGCCGGTGGGAATGTTGTACTTTATCAAGGAGGCTTTGAGGGTGTCCTTGAAACATTTCCTCTGCCCATCTGGGGCTCGCTTGCCGTGTAAGAGTTCCGAGTAGAACGCTTGCTTTGGGAGTCTTGTGTCGGGCATGTGGACGGTGTGGCCCAGCCAACGGAGCTGGTTGGGTCAGTGCTTCGATGCTGGGGATGTTTACCTGAGCGAGAACACTGACATTGGTCTATTCTCCCAGTGGATTTGCAGGATCTTGCGGAGGCAGCGCTGGTGGTACTTCTCCAGTGCTTTGAGATGTCTGCTGTATATAGTCTCCACGTCTCTAAGCCATATAGGAGGGCGGGTATCACTACTGCCCTGTAGACCACAAGCTTGGTGCCAGATTTGAGGTCCTGGTCTTCAAACACTCTCTTCCTCAGGATAAAGATGGTAGCCGCAAAATGCCTGTGGACTAGAGACCTTGATTTCTGCTTCAGAATTTGGAATGAAATCTGGTATCGCTGGGATTCCTCCCCAGATGCCCTGGCTTCTTAAATATTGGTGGAGGTGCGGGATCCTCCTGGGGTGATCTTTCTCTCGTCCCCTACGTCAGGACAGGAAGGGGAGGGCGGGGAGTTCCCAGGCTTTCTGGGGAATTTCCATCTTTTATTTCCTGAAAAGATCTCAATGGAACTCCCGCCAGCTGAGGGCTTGAAAGAGTTCCATTTGAGGCCACCTGAAGGACTCAGACTGTTTCTAAAATAAGGTTATTGATTCTGGAAGGAATCGATTGTCTTGAATGGAGGGTAAGTGGCTCCTTTTGGCGCTGAAGGCTGAAGAAAAGCAATTTCTTGCTTTGGCCGCTTTGGGCTTTAGAGGACTGGAGGCATTGGACAGCTCTTCATCATCAGGGCGGATTGGGGTGGGCTGGGATGAGCACCATTGATGGGCCCTTTGCAGGCATCGGCAGCCTGCCCCAGTCCCGGGGATTGGGGCCAGGGTCTCCAGGCAGGTGGGGGATGGGCTCTGCCCAATCAGTGCCAATGGAGTGAACACCCAGGAATTTCAGGGACAATGTCCCTGTGGAAACTCTCTCATTCCTGTCCATCAAACTCAAGACAATTAGGTTTCGGTTGATTGTATTTGAGGGTTTGAATTTCCACGAGGGTTTGAATTTCCACAAGGATTCTCCTGATTATCTGTCGGTGGAGGATGGGTGCCAACCCTGTAAAAATGCCGTTTATTCTGTTCCTCCGGGGTTTCTGCGGATCTTTTCTTTTACCAAAGTTGCATGAACCCCTGCGGAAATTCAAATCCCCCTCCCCTCCCATAAATGTTTAACATTTTTTAAGTCTTTATAAAAGTCTTTGGCAAATGTTTTTTTGTTCACAAGCACACGATGAGCTGATTCCCTGCACGGGTGCTCACAGTGAGGAGCACCAAGTCTCTCCGGCTCAGGATATTCAGGACCCGCAGCCCCTGATTTATTTTTTTTACACATTTAAAATCGATGGACAGTGTTAAGTATCGAATAACTCCACGAGGCTAAGTACGGTGAGCTAGTTTCAGGCCTGACCTTACCCCAGTTTATTTACTCTCAAAGTGAGAATTCAACATGGCTGCCAACATTATATACACGGCTTGCACGTGTCTGCCAGTGACTATTAGGACTCCGACAGTCGCGCCCTCCGATGGCAGGTAAAACCCAGTTAACATACATAACAGACAGGACCTCAGGGGGCTGAGGACCCGAGACTTGCTGACCAGCGTTCCCTGCGAGTACTGCTCCTCACCGCAGTACGTGGGGGTCAGCGCGCGTTCACCCTGTTTAAATGTTGCCGACGGGAACCTGCACCACTAGGGACGCGTCTCAAAACCCCGCCTGCCTGCGATGCTGTGGAATGCGCCCTTGCTGCCCAGCGTACAAGGATGTCAGGACATCTGGAAGCTTTGCAATTGTACCCTCAGTAAGAAAAAGAAAGAAAGACCTGCATTTATATAGCGCCTTTCATGACTGCCGGACGTCTCAAAGCTCTTTATAGCCAATGAAGTACTTTTGGAGTGTAGTCACTGTTGTAATGTGGGAAATGTGGCAGCCAATTTCCGCACAGCAAGCTCCCACAAATAGCACCCTATGTAAGAGAGCTTACTGAAAAAAATGGATTTTGCTTCATGGATTCTTTGCTGAAGAATTCATAGTAACACATTGCTATTAAGAACGAGTTGGTTTATTAACAAAGGTTTAACAATCACACTACACATTACCAGTTCATCCACAAGGCTCACAACTGCATACCTCATCGTGGATGACCTAGACCCAACTGGCTGGGGTTTTATTGAGTCTTGTGAACATCATGTGACTGGCTAAGCCACTCGCATTGCAACAGCTCTACAACTATTTTGTAGGAAACAGAAAATCAAGTGCCCCCTGATTAAAGGGGAGGACACACCAAACATTTTCAAATAAGTGCCCCATTTTTTTTTAGGGCACTAAAAAACACAAATTTTACAAGTGTCCCCTGGCTAAAAGGAGGGGGGGGGGCACTAAAAACCGGCAATTAAACAAATTTAAACACTAATAATCAAATAAAAATTTGGTTGCCGGGGGTGATGATGCACTCCAGCCCCTCCGGCACCCACCTCTCGCGGAAGGCCACAATCGTACCGGTGGACACCGCCTGCTCCATCTCCAGGGACACCCGGGCTCGGATGTAAGTGCAGAAGAGATGCAGGCAGTCGGGCTGAACGACCTCCTCGACCGCCCGCTGCCTGGACCGGCTGATGGCCCCCTTGGCCGTGCCCAGGAGCAGTCCTACGAGGAGGCCTTCGGACCTACCCGCTCCCCTCCACACAGGGTGCCCAAAGATCAGGAGTGTGGGATTGAAGTGCAACCAGAATTTGAGGAACAGCCCCTTCAGAATAACAGCTCTACAAACCTGTGAGCATCCTCACAGGTGCATACATTACACAAGGGTCCAAGCATTTTCAAGCACATTAAACACAAGTTTTTAAAAATGACTACTGTCAGCTCTTTACTGTCTTCTGAAGTAGCCTAGTAAGACCCCCAATTGTACAGCCAATCGCTATGAAGAGGACCTGCCATCTTTACAGCTGGATAATAAATGTGTCCTCGACAGATTTGCTCACGTTCTGTGAAGAATTAAAAAATAAAGTCGTCCTATTTTAAACAAAAGTCTGATATCCATAAAACCACCTGTGCTATTAACCCTCCGTTTGGCTCACCGTTAATATCTTCCTGCAGCTAATCCTCACTTTGACAATGTTAAATAATATGAATCATTTCAGTTGAAAGGATTGATTTGAATTGTCACTCAATCATTAATGTTACAGTGGAGAGATACCTGTACACTGGGTGGTGCTTCCTAAACTGATTTCTTTGTTCAAGAGAAATACAGGAAACTGGATAAATGATCCTAAGATATGATGGGATTCATTTTAAATCAAAGTTCTGCAATGTAATAGATAATCTAATTGCACTTTAATCAATTGCCATTTAAAATTCAGTAAATAAACTTAGTTTCAAATACATTTAAAAATACTTCCAACATTTTGTTTTTCAAAATATTGGGATGTCCATTCGTGGAATGTGGGTTAGGAATTTTTTCTTGGAATATATTGCACTGCAAATGGAAGATAAGCCAAGTACAGTCACTGTTGGTTTTTCGATAACAAAAGAATTGCTCGCACTGCCTCCAAGGCCAGCAGAACATCATGAAAGCGGCCTACTGCACAGTACAGCATCTGTAATCCTGCACTTCCTGAAATAAAAGCCACAGCATCATTCAACTCGTGTGGCAGATGGTTCCAGCAAATCATATAAATCCTGAAGAGCTGACAGATTAAACCTCAATATTCAGACGCATTCAGAATGCAAGCTTCAGATCCCCTACACTATTTGGGTCAAATAAATTTAACTCTTTCAAAGTTACAGGGCTCACGGGGACAGTCCTGTGACCAAGAGGTGCCACTTGGCTTTATGCGTCCGTTGGTGAATGATCAACGTCCACAGTTCAGAACATAAAAACATAAGAACTTAAGAAATAGGAGCAGGAGTAGGCCATACGGCTCCTCGAGCCTGCTCCATCATTCAATGAGATCGTGGCTGATCTGATCTTGGCCTCAACTCCACTTTCCTGCCTGCTCCCCATAACCCTTGACTCCCCTATAGTTCAAAAATCTGTCTCTCTCCACCTTAAATATATTCAATGACCCAGCCTCCACAGCTCTCTGGAGTAGAGAATTCCAAAGATTCACGACCCTCTGAGAGAAGAAATTCGTCTTAAATGGGTGACCCCTTATTCTGAAACTATGCCCACTAGTTCTAAATTCCCCCCACGAGGGGAAACATCCTCTCAGCATCTACCCTGTCAAACCCCCTCAGAATCATATATATTCAATAAGATCACCTCTCATTCTTTTAAACTCCAATGAGTATAGGCCCAACCTGCTCAAGCTTTCCTCAGAAGACAACCCCTTCATCTTAGGAATAAACCTAGTGAACCTTCTCTGAACTGCCTCCAATGTAAGTATATACCTCCTTAAATAAGGAGACCGCCAAGGCTAAAAAAAGAGTAGAGGGAGAGGAGGAGGTAATTCGAGAAATAGTGATGAAGTGACACCAAGCTTCAGTTTGAAAAAGCTTGTAGGTTGTAGGAGGAAAGGAAAGCTGAGGGAAATGTGGAGTTACGGGACTAGAAATTCGTCTCGGGCAGTGGCGCAAAATGGGAGGTATTGGATCGACCGCCCGCTCTACACAGCGCCTGGTATTCACTTCCATTGCAGTCCAACCCTTTAAGAATTTTATACATTTCAATGAGATCACCTCTCATTCTTCTAAACTCTAGAGAGCATAGGCCCATTCTACTCAATCTCTCCTCATAGGACAACCCTCTCAGCCCAGGAATCAATCTAGTCAACCTCCGTTGCACCCCCTCTAAGATAAGTATATCCTTCCTAAGTTAAGGAGACCAAAACTGTACACGGTATTCCAGGTGTGGTCTCACCAATGCCCTATGTAATTGCAACAAGACACACTCTTATACTCCAACCCCCTTGCAATAACAAGTACTAACAAGGCATAGCCTCTTCCTCATTTAACTAACAGAGCCATAACACTAGTATAGCCTGAAGCCACAAAAGCAGTGGAGATTTTTTTTTAAAGGGAATAATGTAATTAAAATCCAGATTTTACAGCAATGTTTGGGAATTTGCTGTAAAGCAGAGGATCGTGAAACATAGCAATGATGAACTGAGGCCTATGCTGACTGGGCCTCTCACTGAAAGGGTTAATTTTAGTATACCAAGTATAGCAATACCAGAAGGTATACCAGAAGGCTGTAGCATGTGAACCTAAAAATTAGATTTGAAAGACAAATTCTGTTCACATTACATGGAGAGTAATCCTTTCTCTGACCTACATATCTAATGATGCCCCTGTTTTCAGTAGAAAATCAAACATTGGCTTCAATTAAAAATTTGCAAAGTTCAGATTTAAATGCCACAAATTAAAATGGATTGAAGACAACTGTTTCCCAGTACATGGATGTTATAATTTACATGAACATTAAGTATTGATTGACATCGGAACTCATTATTTCATTGTCAACGACTCGTGCCCAAAATTCCAGCTCTACTGGCAGGATCCGCCGTCAGAAATCAGTAGAATGAAAGAGGCCTCGCCTGAACTCAAACATGAGCCACCCAAGTGCCAAAGTCAGGAGGAACCCTGTCATGTATTCAACCAGCATTGTAACCCATGTATAAACTGACCTAAGTTGTACACCGTGAGAACACTGACCACTAGGTGGGAGACACTCCTAACCTGGACCTTCAGGTATAAAAGGGGAAGCTCCACCCACCTTCATCACTTGAGTGCTAAGGAATAAAGGACAGGTCACAGACTGACCTTCTCTCAAGCATGGGCCTCGTGTGCATTTATACTGTATAGTAAGGATGTATCAAACCCCACCCTCACTCTCTGGGAAAGGTACAGTGCGAGAACACTGACTGAACCGAGAGCAATTCTCCAAAGTCTGCTGCATGTTTCTGCCCCGCTTTCAACAGTACCACTTCCCTCACCCCCCGCAACCCACCATCCAGCACAGGCGCCGTGTCAGAAGGACAAGGTGAGGAACAACAACACGGTGTATTTATATAGCACCTTTAACGTAGTGAAACATCCCAATGCGCCTCACAGCAGCGTAATCAGGCAAAGTTTGACACTGAGCCATATAACGAGATATTAGGACAAAAGCTCGGCCAAAGAGGTAGGTTTTTTGCTAGTGCTGTTGGGGAGGAGTTAAACTAATATGGCAGGGGGATGGGAACCAATGCAGGGAGACAGAGGGAAACAAAAAGGAGACAAAAGCAAAAGATAGAAAGGAGATGAGGAAAAGTGGAGGGCAGAGAAACCCAAGGCAAAGAACAAAAAGGGCCACTGTACAGCAAAATTCTAAAAGGACAAAGGGTGTTAAAAAAAACACGCCTGAAGGCTTTGTGTCTTAATGCAAGGAGTATCCGTAATAAGGTGGATGAATGAACTGTGCAAATAGATGTTAACAAATATGATGTGATTGGGATTACAGAGACGTGGCTCCAGGATGATCAGGGCTGGGAACTCAACATCCAGGGGTATACAACATTCAGGAAGGATAGAATAAAAGGAAAAGGAGGTGGGGTAGCATTGCTGGTTAAAGAGGAGATTAATGCAACAGTTAGGAAGGACAATATCTTGGATAATGTGGAATCTATATGGGTAGAGCTGCAGAACACCAAAGGGCAAAAAACGTTAGTGGGAGTTGTGTACAGACCTCCAAACAATTGTAGTGATGTTGGGGAGGGCATCAAACAGGGAATTAGGGGTGCATGCAATAAGGGTGCAGCAGTTATAATGGGTGACTTTAATATGCACATAGATTGGGCTAACCAAACTGGAAGCAATACGGTGGAGGAGTATTTCCTGGAGTGCATAAGGGATGGTTTTCTTGACCAATATGTCGAGGAACCAACTAGGGGGGAGGCCATCTTAGACTGGGTGTTGTGTAATGAGAGAGGATTAATTAGCAATCTCGTTGTGCGAGGCCCCTTGGGGAAGAGTGACCATAATATGGTGGAATTCTGCATTAGGATGGAGAATGAAATAGTTAATTCAGAGACCATGGTCCAGAACTTAAAGAAGGGTAACTTTGAAGGTATGAGGCGTGAATTGGCTAAGATAGATTGGCAAATGATACTTAAGGGGTTGACTGTGGATGGGCAATGGCAGACATTTGGAGACCGCATGGATGAACTACAACAATTGTACATTCCTGTCTGGCGTAAAAATAAAAAAGGGAAGGTGGCTCAACCGTGGCTATCAAGAGAAATCAGGGATAGTATTAAAGCCAAGGAAGTGGCATACAAATTGGCCAGAAATAGCAGCGAACCCGGGGACTGGGAGAAATTTAGAACTCAGCAGAGGAGGACAAAGGGTTTGATTAGGGCAGGGAAAATGGAGTACGAGAAGAAGCTTGCAGGGAACATTAAGACGGATTGCAAAAGTTTCTATAGATATGTAAAGAGAAAAAGGTTAGTAAAGACAAACGTAGGTCCCCTGCAGTCAGAATCAGGGGAAGTCATAACGGGGAACAAAGAAATGGCGGACCAATTGAATAAGTACTTTGGTTCGGTATTCACTAAGGAGGACACAAACAATCTTCCGGATATAAAAGGGGTCAGAGGGTCTAGTAAGGAGGAGGAACTGAGGGAAATCCTTATTAGTCGGGAAATTGTGTTGGGGAAATTGATGGGATTGAAGGCTGATAAATCCCCAGGGCCTGATGGACTGCATCCCAGAGTACTAAAGGAGGTGGCCTTGGAAATAGCGGATGTATTGACAGTCATTTTCCAACATTCCATTGACTCTGGATCAGTTCCTATGGAGTGGAGGGTAGCCAATGTAACCCCACTTTTTAAAAAAGGAGGGAGAGAGAAAACAGGGAATTATAGACCGGTCAGCATGACATCGGTAGTGGGTAAAATAATGGAATCAATTATTAAGGATGTCATAGCAGTGCATTTGGAAAGTGGTGACATGATAGGTCCAAGTCAGCATGGATTTGTGAAAGGGAAATCATGCTTGACAAATCTTCTGGAATTCTTTGAGGATGTTTCCAGTAGAGTGGACAAGGGAGAACCAGTTGATGTGGTATATTTGGACTTTCAGAAGGCTTTCGACAAGGTCCCACACAAGAGATTAATGTGCAAAGTTAAAGCACATGGGATTGGGGGTAGTGTGCTGACATGGATTGAGAACTGGTTGTCAGACAGGAAGCAAAGAGTAGGAGTAATTGGGTAATTTTCAGAATGGCAGGCAGTGACTAGTGGGGTACCGCAAGGTTCTGTGCTGGGGCCCCAGCTGTTTACACTGTACATTAGTGATTTAGACGAGGGGATTAAATGTAGTATCTCCAAATTTGCGGATGACACTAAGTTGGGTGGCAGTGTGAGCTGCGAGGAGGATGCTATGAGGCTGCAGAGCGACTTGGATAGGTTAGGTGAGTGGGCGAATACATGGCAGATGAAGTATAATGTGGATAAATGTGAGGTTATCCACTTTGATGGTAAAAACAGAGAGACAGACTATTATCTGAATGGTGACAGGTTAGGAAAAGGGAAGGTGCAACGAGACCTGGGTGTCATGGTACATCAGTCATTGAAGGTTGGCATGCAGGTACAGCAGGCGGTTAAGAAAGCAAATGGTATGTTGGCCTTCATAGCGAGGGGATTTGAGTACAGGGGCAGGGAGGTGTTGCTACAGTTGTACAGGGTCTTGGTGAGGCCACACCTGGAGTATTGTGTACAGTTTTGGTCTCCTAACCTGAGGAAGGACATTCTTGCTATTGAGGGAGTGCAGCGAAGGTTCACCAGACTGATTCCCGGGATGGCGGGACTTACCTATCAAGAAAGACTGGATCAACTGGACTTGTATTCACTGGAGTTCAGAAGAATGAGAGGGGACCTCATAGAAACGTTTAAAATTCTGATGGGTTTAGACAGGTTAGATGCAGGAAGAATGTTCCCAATGTTGGGGAAGTCCAGAACCAGGGGTCACAGTCTAAGGATAAGGGATAAGCCATTTAGGACCGAGATGAGGAGAAACTTCTTCACCCAGAGAGTGGTGAACCTGTGGAATTCTCTACCACAGAAAGTTGTTGAGGCCAATTCACTAAATATATTCAAAAAGGAGTTAGATGTAGTCCTTATTACTAGGGGGATCAAGGGGTATGGCGAGAAAGCAGGAATGGGGTACTGAAGTTGCATGTTCAGCCATGAACTCATTGAATGGCGGTGCAGGCTCGAAGGGCCAAATGGCCTACTCCTGCACCTATTTTCTATGTTTCTATGTTAAAGGAGAATATTAAAGGAGGAGAGAGAGATGAAGAGGCAGAGAGATTTGGGGGGTGGGGTGGAGGGGGGGAGTTCCAGAGCTTGGTGCCTAGACTGCTGAAGGCACCTTGCAGCAAAGAAGATCATAACCAGAAGTCAAGGCAGCACAATGCAAAGGAACGGCTAATACACGCAGCAGAGTACCTTCTTTGGTAATTTGCCAGAGACAAGAAGCATCGGCGGACTGGCTCGGCTGGGTGCCTTTCCGCCATTGTTCATAGTTCATAGGTTTATATGTAACCTTCAGGGCTGCTGACCGAGGGCCGTGCGGCTCTTTGTCGGCCGGCGCGGACACAATGGGCCGAAATGGCCTCCTTCTGCGCTGTAAATTTGTATGCTTCTACAGTTTGGTTGATATTCTTTCCATTTTTTTAATGTATCTCTTTCTTTGTTTTGTAAATGATCTCTCACCATTCGCCTCCCTGGGCCTTGGTGTCTCAGCTGCTGAAAAGTTGGGCAGATGGACTGCACCCAGGCTGCAGCCAATGTTCCTGTGCAACCGGCCACCAGGAGGGGCTGGGGACTTCAGCAGCATAGCTTTCTTGTCTGATTTCCCCCGTGCCCACTTGTCATAGCCCAAGGGGGGGCAAACTGAGCAAAGAGGGCACTAAACCTACACTTGTCCCCTATTCCGTTCGCCCTAATGCTCAGCCCCACCCCACCACCTGTAGCAAGTGTTAATGGTTCTTGACTAAAGGCCAGTCGAATTCTGAAACGGTGTGGTTGGGCCCCTGTGTGTGAGAAGGATTGCGTGCAGAACCAGTAGTGTTTGATAGACAGGCTTTATATACAACTGCACAGTCGGATGTTTGACGAGGGGAGAAGAAAAATGGTTTTCAAGCTGAGTATTGCCCGGCGCGTTCCTTATCACAGAATCACATTTTCTTAAGTGCACCTTAATTCCTTTAGATGCTGTTGACACAAAGAAAGGGAGAGAGAGCAATGGGATAGGAAAAAGAATAAGAACGGTTGAGTTGAGTCCTGAAGCGAGATTTAGAAAGATAAAGCTGGGCCTAAGGGAGTTAAAATAAGGGAGTTAAAATAATTGAATTTTAAAAATACACGTGGGGGAGATGGGCGGATTAAGAAAGCACCAGTGGCGCTAGCCTATCCACCTTCATGAATCCCGTGCGATTGGTTGGATTTCTCCACCACAGCACGTGGTGCACCTAAATATTGTCAGTGCATCGCTGCATCTCAACGTTTTGAAGAGCAGGCCAAAGTTCCCTTTCAGTAATAAAACCATTTTGCCGTTGGTTTTCATTTCTGCAGATATAATAAAAATGGATTTGACCTGAATCGGAATTTCCCTGACCCGTTTGAAGAGAATCGTGTCCAACGACAGCCTGAAGCCCAAGCTGTCATGGACTGGATCCAGAGCGAGCCCTTTGTGCTTTCTGCAACGTTCCATGGTGGAGCAGTGGTGGCCAACTATCCATATGACAGCAGGAAGCCAGGTCAGAGTGCAAGAGTTACAGAGGATTACATAGGATATACAGCACAGAAACAGGCCATTCGGCCCAACCAGACCATGCTGGCGTTTATGCTCCACTTGAGCCTCCTCCTGTCTTTCCTCATCTAGCTCTATCAGAAGAGACGAGGGCCCGGGGGCAGCACGAGCCAGCCATGGATAGTAGGAGCATGTGTGCGCACTAGGTCCATGCAGCAGAGCTTGGTCTCCGGTCGTCTTGGTTAACTCTTGCCACTGGATCAAGACCTAGCTCTGTCAAGCCTGTGGTGGCTGGTGTGCAACGGCCACCCCATGTTAAAAGAATCCATGCACAGGCATCTTCCACCCTTCAATATGTAATTCGGGACCTAGAATGTCAGGTCCCTCATTGAAACACCTGTGAACTCATCCCTTTTTGGTGTGGAAGCAAGTCATCCTCGATATGAGGGACTCCCTAATACTAACCCTCTATTCCCTTCTCCCTCATATGTTTAGAAACATAGAAACATAGAAAATAGGTGCAGGAGTAGGCCATTCGACCCTTCGAGCCTGCACCACCATTCAATAAGATCATGGCTGATCATTCTCTCAGTACTTCTTTCCTGCTTTCTCTCCATACCCCTTGATCCCCTTAGCCGTAAGGGCCATATCTAACTCCCTTTTGAATATATCCAATGAACTGACAACAACAACTCTCTGCAGCAGGGAATTCCACAGGTTAACAACTCTCTGAGTGAAGAGATTTCTCCTCATCTCAGTCCTAAATGGCCTACCCCTTATCCTAAGACTGTGTCCCCTGGTTCTGGACTTCCCCAACATCGGGAACAATCTACCCGCATCTAACCTGTCCCGTCCCGTCAGAATCTTGTATGTTTCTATGAGATGCCCTCTCATCCTTCTAAACTCCAATATATAAAGGCCCAGTTGATCCAGTCTCTCCTCATATGTCAGTACAGCCATCCCGGGAATCAGTCTGGTGAACCTTCGCTGCACTCCCTCAATAGCAAGAACGCCCTTCCTCAGATTAGGAGACCAAAACTGAACACAATATTCCAGGTGTGGTCTCACCAAGGCCCTGTACAACTGCAGTAAGACCTCCCTGCTGCTATACTCAAATCCCCTAGCTATGAAGGCCAACATACCATTTGCGTTCTTTACCGCCTGTTGTACCTATATGCCAACTTTCAATGACTGATGAACCATGACACCCAGGTCTCGTTGCACCTCTCCTTTTCCTAATCTGCCACCATTCAGATAATATTCTGTCTTTGTGTTTTTGCCCCCAAAGTGGATAACCTCACATTTATCCACATTATACTGGATCTGCCATGCATTTGCCCAATCACCTAACCTGTCCAAATCACCCTGCAGCCTCTTAGCGTCCCCCTCACAGCTCACACTGCCACCCAGTTTAGTGTCATCTGCAAACTTGGAGATATTACACTCAATTCCCTCATCCAAATCATTAATGTATATTGTGAAGAGCTGGGATCCCAGCACTGAGCCCTGCGGCACTCCATTAGTCACTGCCTCCCATTCCGAAAAGGACCCGTTTATCCCGACTCTCTGCTTCCTGTCTGCAAACCAGTTCTCTATCCACGTCAGTATATTACCCCCAATACCATGTGCTTTGATTTTGCACACCAATCTCTTGTGTGGGACCTTGTCAAAAGCCTTTTGAAAGTTCAAATACACCACATCCACTGGTTCTCCCTTGTCCACTCTACTAGTTACATCAAAAAATTCTAGAAAATTTGTCAAGCAGGATTTCCCCTTCATAAATCTGTGCTGACTTGGACCGAACCTGTCACTGCTTTCCAAATGCGCTGCTATAACATCCTTAATAATTGATTCCAACATTTTCTCCACCACTGATGTCAGGCTAACCGGTCTATAATTACCCACTTTCTCTCTCCCTTCCTTTTTAAAAAGTGGTGTTACATTAGCTACCCTCCAGTCCATAGGAACTGATCAAGAGTCGATAGACTGTTGAAAAATGATCACCAATACATCTACTATTTCTAGGGCCACTTCCTTAAGTAGTCTGGGATGCAGACTATCAGGCCCCGGGGATTTATTGGCCTTCAATCCCATCAATTTCCCTAACACAATTTCCCACCTAATAAGGATATCCTTCAGTTCCTCCTTCTCACGAGACCCTCTGTCCCCTAGTACTTCTGTGTCTTCCTTCGTGAAGACAGAACCAAAGTATTTGTTTAATTGGTCTGCGATTTCTTTGTTCCCCATTATAAATTCACCTGAATCCGACTGCAAGGGATCTACGTTTGTCTCTTCACTAATCTTTTTCTCTTCACATATCTATAGAAGCTTTTGCAGTCAGTTTTTATGTTCCCGGCAAGCTTCTTCTCGTACTCTATTTTCCCCTCTTAATTAAACCCTTTGTCATCCTCTGCTGAATTCTAAATTTCTCCCAGTCCTCAGGTTTGCTGCTTTTTCTGGCCAATTTATATGCCTCTTCCTTGGATTTAACACTATTCTTAATTTCCCTTGTTAGTCACGGTTGAGCCACCTTCCCCGTTTTATTTTTATTCCAATCAGGGATGTACAATTGCTGAAGTTCATCCATGTGATCTTTAAATGTCTGCCATTGCCTATCCACCGTCAACCCTTTAAGTATCATTTGCCAGTCTAATCTAGCCAATTCATGCCTCAAACCATCGAAGTTACCTTTCCTTAAGTTCAGGACCCTAGTTTCTGAATTAACTGTGTCACTCTCCATCCTAATAAAGAATTCTACCATGTTATGGTCACTCTTCCCCAAGGCGTCTTCCACAACAAGTTTGCTAATTAGTCCTTTCTCATTGCACATTACCCAGTCTAGAATGGCCAGCTCCCTGATTGGTTCCTCGACATATTGGTCTAGAAAGCCATCCCTAATACACTCCAGGAAATCCTTCTCCACTGCATTGCTACCAGTTTGGTTAGCCCAATCAATATGTAGATTAAAATCACCCATGATAACTGCTGTAACTTTATTGCTTGCATTCCTAATTTCTTGTTTGATGCTGTCCCCAACCTTACTACTACTGTTTGGTGGTCTGTACACAACTCCCACTAGCGTTTTCTGCCCCTTGATATTCCGCAGCTCCACCCATACCGATTTCACATCATCCAAGCTAATGTCCTTTCTTACTATTGCATTAATTTCCTCTTTAACCAGCAATGCTACCCCACCTCCTTTTCCTTTCTGTCTATCCTTCCTAAATGTTGAATACCCCTGGATGTTGCGTTCCCAGCCTTGGTCACCCTGGAGCCATATCTCCGTGATGCCAATTACATCATATCCCATTAACTGCTATCTGCGCAGTTAATTCGTCCACCTTATTCCGAATACTCCTCGCATTGAGGCACAGAGCCTTCAGGCTTGTCTTTCTAACACATTTTGCCCCTCTAGAATTTTGCTGTAATGTGGCCCTTTTTGCTTTTTGCCTTAGGTATCTCTGCCCTCCACTTTTACTTTTCTTCTTTCTATCTTTTGTTTCTGCCCCCATTCTATCTACTTCCCTCTGTCTCCCTGCATAGGTTCCCATCCCCTGCCATATTAGTTTAACTCCTTCCCAACAGCACTAGCAAACACTCCCCCTAGGACATTGGTTCCGGTCCTGCCCTGGCGCAGACCGTCCAGTTTGTACTGGTCCCACCTCCCCCAGAACCGGTTCCAATGTCCCAGGAATTTGAATCCCTCCCTACTGCACCACTCCTCAAGCCACGTATTCATCTGAGCTATCCTGCAATTCCTACTCTGACTAGCACGTGGTACTGGTAGCAATCCTGAGATTACTACTTTTGAGGTCCTACTTTTTAATTTAGCTCCTAGCTCCCTAAATTCGTCTTGTCGGACCTCATCCCATTTTTTACCTATATCGTTGGTACCTATATGCACCACGACAACTGGCTGTTCACCCTCCCTTTTCAGAATGCCCTGCACCCGCTCCGAGACATCCTTGACCCTTGCACCAGGGAGGCAACATACCATCCTGGAGTCTCGGTTGCGGCCGCAGAAAAGTCTGTCTATTCCCCTTACAATTGAATCCCCTATCACTATAGCTCTCCCACTCTTTTTCCTGCCCTCCTGTGCAGCAGAGCCACCCATGGTGCCATGAACTTGGCTGCTGCTGCCCTCCCCTGGTGAGTCATCCCCCTCAACAGTACCCAAAGCTGTGCATCTGTTTTGCAGGAGGATGACCGCAGGGGATCCCTGCACTACCTTCCTTGCACTGCTCTTCCTGTTGGTCACCCATTCCCTATCTGGCTGTGTAACCTTTACCTGCGGTAAGACCAACTCGCTAAACGTGCTATTCACGTCATTCTCAGCATTGTGCATGCTCCAGAGTGAATCCACCCGCAGCTCCAGTGCCGCAATGTGGTCCGTCAGGAGCTGCAGCCGGAAACACTTCCTGCACACGTAGTCGTCAGGGACACTGGAAGCGTCCCTGACTTCCCACATAGTACAGGAGGAGCATAACACGTGTCCGAGCTCTCCTGCCATGTCTTAACCCCTAGATCAACTTAATTTGGCAACAACAAGGCTAGAAGGTTACTTACTGATAAAGAAAAGAAAAAGGAAAACTACTTACCAATCACCTGCCAATCACTTACCCCCTTGGCTGTCACGTCACCTTTCGATTTCTTCCTACTTCTTTTTTGCCTTCTCACCCTGCTGCAGCTGCACCCAGCTGGCCTCAGTGACCACCAACTCCTGCTGGGCCTTTATAGGCCTCTCCTTCGACCTCCCGACCACGCTGCTCCCCGCTGCTCCCCGCTGGCCTCCCTTTCATTGCATTTATACTATTCACCTCTACCACTCCCTGTGGTAGCGGGTTTCATATTACCATCACTCTCTGGGTAAAGAAGTTCCTTATGAATTCCCTATTGGATTTCTTGGTGACTGTCTTATATTGATGGCCTCTAGTTTTGCTCTTCCCCACAAGTGGAAATATTCTCTTTCTGGCCACTCTATCAAAACCTGTCATAATTTTAAAGACCTCTATTAGGTCGCCCCTCAGCCTTCTCTTTTCAAGAGAAAAGAGTCCCAAACTGTTCATCCATTCTTGATCGGTGTACCCTCACATTTCTGGTATCATCCTTGTAAATCTTTTTTGTACCCTCTCCAGTGCCTCTATATCCTTTTTATAATATGGCGACCAGAATTGTACGCAGTACTCCAAGTATGGTTTAACTAAGGTTGGATACAAGAATAATAACCTTCAGCCTATATGAGCCGCTCAATGGTGATGTATCTAGATCGTGACGCCATCGCCCTGTTAGCGTCCCGGCTCCTAAATTGGGTTTTTCCCTCTGAAGCAGCGCTGAACAATAACAGTGACTGCATCAGGGGACGTGTACTGGGCGGCTGCCCGCTATTGGGGCAAAAATTAATGTGGAGGTAGCCGGCTACTGAGAAAATAATTTGGACTTTTTTGTTGCCCTCCAGTTGCGGTTTTATGCATGGTCGAGGCCGCGATCGCTCAGCCCGGCACTCTGTTTGATTGCCGGGCCGATCGCGCGGCACCCGTGGCACTCCCGCTCCCCATTGTAGTTCAGGTAGGTGGATTCTTCTTTGGCAGAGTCTTTTTTTTTCAAAAATATACTCTATTCATATAAAATTTTCACAATACGTTGGAAAATAGTTCACTACCTTGCGGATAGCAATTTCATTTGGATGCTGACAGCAGTTCCATACAATGCAGTAGCGTGCATTTCATTTCAAGGTACAGTTTAGTACAATCCATAAATCACGTTACATGTAGTACTGTGCAAATAAGGGTATTACATGGAGCAAATAAGAGTCGGCAGCATGGGCCCTTCCCTTTAATTGAGGGAAGGGCCCCTTGGACACGGCAGTGCTACGCGGCCCAGTGCTTACACTCCATTTCCTTCCAGGGGCGGTAACCCGAATTTATCGAGAGAGGCGAGACATCTGCGCCTGGCGCAAAGCCAGCCCCCCCCTCACCCCCCCCTCCCCCCGGGTGTTACTGCCCCCAAACGGGGTGATACCCAATTTCTAGGCCTTTGAGTTTGTGTTTTACTGATGTGTATTCGTGCTACAAATTCCTGAGCCAAAATGATTGGATCTAGAATATTGGTCTCAGTCTTCAATTGTGAAGAATTTATTTAAGGGGGAGGATTTGAGTAAAATAATTATCTGAAAACCTTTATGGTTATGATAATATCGCAGAATTTAAATGCATGACACTTTAAAAGAGATAAACCCTTTTTTAAATTTTGTCTGAACTTCAGCCTTTAAAAAAAGTTTGTGGATCATTGGACTCTCGTAGTTGGGGTCACCCACTATGGAAGTGCAGCGGTTTAGTCGGAGTCAGGTTTGATATTGACTGGCCATCCCGCAGACCCGAATGTGAAGAAACCTGAGGTTGACACTGCAAGTCTGGCATGTGTAACACCAGTGTGAACCTCAAACAATTCCACCCGCCTCAGGCCCTAGATTCACTGGAACACAGCCCAGCAGTGGAAGATTGCATCTTACTCGCAACTGCTAGAAGGAGAAAATTTAACTATTCCTGGTGGGGTGGGACACTTTCGACAACAACAACGAAAGGATTCTGTCAATCAAATTGTCAACTTTTGCTCTTAGAAACTGATTGTCGTGCAAAATGGAAAAGTACGTTAGAGCAGAGAAGGTTAAGGGGAGATTTAATAAAGTTGTTCAAACTCTTGGAGAGTTTTGATGGAGTAAATAAATAGAAATAGTTTCCAGTGGCAGAAAGGTTGGTAGTTGGCAAAGAAGCCAGAGGCGCGATGAAGAGAATTTCTTTTACGCGACAAATTGTTATGAGCTGGCATACATTTCCTGAAAGGGTGGTGATGTAGATTCAATAATAGTAACTTTCAAAAGGGAATTGGATAAATCTTTGAAGAGAAAACATTTTGCAGGGTTATGGGGAAGGGCTGGGGAGTGGGACTAATTGGATAGCTCTTTCAATGAGCACGATGGGCCGAATGGCCTTCTTCTGTGCTGTATCATTCAACGATTTGGTAACAGTAGGGTAACTTCAGCTCAGTGCTACTCAATTCTAATGTAAAACAAACCACAAAACTGATTTTATTTAAAACCGACTGTAGATATGTTCCCAAATGCAACCTACAGCATGGCACCAGATGATGACATACTGAGACACATTTCAACAGTTTACTCTGCCAGTCATGCCAACATGTTTACAGGACAGCACTGTGGCTCGACATTCCCTGGTGGGATCACAAATGGAGCAGAGTGGTACGCAGTGAAAGGTGAGGATACCATCCTTTAGAGGTAAGAGGAATGGAAATAGAGCCACCAGTCCAAGAGGGATTGTAGCTCTTTCACCGTGGCTCTTGGTGTGGTACTGATTGCTGTCCAAGGGGAAATAGTAACTTAACATAAACATGTCCAAGTCTGCAATCTGTAACCCAAGAGGGTTGTGAATCTGTGGAATTCTCTGCCCAAGGAAGCAGTTGAGGCTAGCTCATTGAATGTATTCAAATCACAAATAGATAGATTTTTAACCAATAAGGGAATTAAGGGTTATGGGGAGCAGGCGGATAAGTGGAGCTGAGTCCACGGCCAGATCAGCCATGAGCTTGTTGAATGGCGGAGCAGGCTCGAGGGGCTAGATGGCCTACTCCGGTTCCTAATTCTTATGTTCTTATGTTCATTGTGAGATTGCGTACTTCCAAAGGTAGATTCATCTCAAACTAACTTGGAGGCAACGTTCTGTGTTCAAGTATTGGTTTAATTCTTCAGCGGTCTCTGTGCCTGCTTTGGTGCTATTGGAATTACCCGATCACTAATTACATTGTCACGTCAGTAATGTATGTACCTGTGAGTATGCTCATGGGTTTATAGTTGTAGAGCTGTTGCTATTGCCCCCCCTTTAATCAGGGGGCACTTGATTTAATGTTCTACTTAAAATAGTTGTAGAGCTGTTGCATTGTGAGTGGCTTAGCCAGTCATGTGATGTTCACAAGTCCACAATGCAGTTGTGAGCCTCGTAGATGACCAAGACCCAACTGACTGGGGTTTTATTGAGTCTTGTGAACATCACGTGACTGGCTAAGCCACTCACAATGCAACAACTCTACAACTATTTTTGTAGAAAACAAAATAAACATTAAATCAAGTGCCCCCTGATTAAAGTGGGGGGGGGGGGGGGGCGGGCTTACAAACACTTTTCAAGTGCCCTTTTTTTTAGGGCACTAAAAAACTAAAATTTTACAAGTGCCCCCTGGCTAAAAGGGTGGGGGGTGGCGGGGGCATTAAAACACGGCACAATAAACAAATTAAACTTTAAACATATAAAATCAAATTAAAATTTGGTTGCCGGGGGTGATGATGCACTCCAATCCCTCCGGCGCCCACCTCTCCCGGAAGGCCGCGAGCGTACCGGTCGGACACCGCATGCTCCATCTCCAGGGACACCCTGGCTCGGATGTAACCACGGAAGAGAGGCAGGCAATCGGGCTGAACGACCCCCTCGACCGCCCGCTGCCTGGACCGGCTCAACAACTCTACAAACCTATGAGCATACTCACATGTGCATAGATTACAATGTCCTCATGTCAACCTGCAGCTCTGCCATTTGAGCAAGTGCAAATAAATTAGCCTGATAAATATCGCTATAGAGAACTCACAACATAACGAGGGTAGCTCCACTCAACACAACCTGGCAGAGTCAGCCATTGAGTGCGGATTGGGTGTGGAGGGTGCCGGGGGGGCGGGGGGGGTGGGCGACAAAGAAGACACTGGGATCTGAGCAGGAGAGCCCAAGCTCAAAGCCCAGAACTGAGTGACCTTGAAACCCGCCAATCTCACTGGGTCAATCCCACCTGACCAGCAGCTGAAGCTGTTTATGGTCAGCAGGAGGTACAGTGGCATAGCAGTTATGTTACTGGATTAGTAATCCAAAGACTTGAGTTCAAATCACACCACAGCAGCTGTGGAATTTAAATTCAATTAAGTAAATCTGGAATTTAATAAAATGCTATTCTCAGTAATGGTGACCATGAAACTGTCAGATTGTTGTAAAAATTCATCTGCTTCACTGATGTCCTTTTAGGGAAGGTAACCTGCTGTCCTTACCCGGTCTGGCCTATGTGTGACTCCAGACCCACAGCAATGTGGTTGATTCTTAAATGGCCTCTCAGTTTAACAAACAAAGTCAGCACTGTGGGAGTACCTTCACCAGGATTGCAGTGATTCAGAAGGTGGCTCAATACCATCTTCTCCAGGGCAATTAGAGATGCTGACTTTTCAAGCAACACCCACATCCCAGGAACAATTTTTTTTTTAAAGTATGTTTTTTCGGCCCTCCTCTGCCTTATACTGCGTTGGGAGCGCACTTCTGTCTGTCCAATTTGATAATAATCGCTGTCACCAGGTAATCGGATCACTGGTTTGAAGAAAAAAAGGATCAGGGTTATCGACATATAGAGGAAGCCAATATGGGAAGAATTGCTCCCTGCATTTGTACAAACAGAATCATTAACCCTTTTTTATAAAGGATGGGCTCATGATTTTGTTCCGTGCAAAGCACAGGGGAAATCTAGTCCCTGCGTGTATTTATTGCGGACAGCCTTCCAAACCCGTGAGAAGAAATAAAAAAAAGGTGGAAAGTTCCATTGGCCGGATAAGTGGACGATTTGGGATTTGGATGGAGACAGATGCTTTTCTTGGAAGTTAAATTGTGGGAATTTAAAACTGCTACATCTTTCCAATCTTGTGCTTAAATCTCATCGCTGAAACGATTCCACCCTGTAGCAACCTCTCAGAGCTGAACATAAATAATTTATTTGTCAAGTTACTTTGCTCCAGCTGTCTACAAAGAAAATGCTAAAAGCTCTCAAGTAGCAAGGAGAGGATTGTGCACCATGTGCCCTGCAGGCTTGGCTCAGCACTGGAACACCCAATATTCTTCACTCACATTCTTGTATAAATATCTGGATAAACTCCCTCAACTCTCTGCCTCTGCTGTAAATCAACTGAACAGAGAGCAAATTGCTTGCAGGACTGTCTTGCGCATCCCCGATTTCCATCGCTCCACCATTGGTAGCTGTCCCTTCAGCTGCCTGGAATTCCCTCCCTAAACCGCTCTACCTCTCTTTCCTCCTTTAAGACGCTCCTTAAAACCTTCCTCCTTGACCAAGCCCTGTGCTAATATCTCCTTATGTTGCTCGATTTCAAATTTTGTTTGCTAACGTTCCTGTGAAGCGCCTTGGGACGTTTTACAATGTTAAAGGCGCTAGATAAATACAAGTTGTTGTTGTAAAAGTCAGCTTAAATCAGACCCTGGAGAGGGACACCCTGGGGATTCTGACTATGAGGAAGTGCCTGGCCTTTACTCAGAACCTCCCTCCCCCCCCAGAGATACATGGCCAAATGGTAGTGACCTGCATGCCTGATCGCTAGGGTGTGTGAGACAGTAGCTGTCCTATGTTAGTGAAGTGTTATTCTACTCCATAGTATAAAGTTACCGTCATATAAGCACGGGTAAAATCAGTCACCAATGTTCTATTCATCTGCTGAAATGCATGAGTTATTCAGACCAGGATGGCTGCGAATCTAAAACCGCAATCTATGCTGTGTCTCAACTGGGATATTAATTGCGGAGGTACAATTGCCGCAGCAAATCTGGCCGAGGGAAGGGAATTATCAGGCAGAGTTCTGGATAGTGTTCACGCCAAAATTGAACTCAGTTGTAGCACCTCCTGTGGTCAAATAGCGCAATGACATTCATTGCCGAGGCTCACACCTGCTTGGCTGGAGGTACTGAAGGGTTGCCAGTGCCCATTGCATTGTGCACAGGTAGCATGATGGCTATGTTACTGGAATAGTAATCCAGAGGCCTGGAATAATGAAACGCAGGACACAAGTTCAAATCCCACCACCGGCAGCTGGGGAATTTAAATTCAGTTAGGTAAATCTGGAATAAAAAGCTAGTGTCAGTAATGGTGACCATGAAACTACTGGATTGTCGTAAAAATCCACCAATATCCTTTAGGGAAGGAAATCTGCCCATATGTGACTCCAGACTCACAGCAATGTGGCTGACTCTGAACTGCCCCTCTGCAATGGCTGAGCAAGCCTCACTGCCACCTTTGCAAGGGCAATTAATGATGGGCTAGTGATGCCCACATTTCTGATGAATGAATAAATGAAAAAAGGTAGTCAGCACCTTCAAGAGAAAATGAGAGAGAAGAAGGAAACAATACAACAACTTTAATTTATATAGCGCCTTTAACGTAGTAAACATCCCAAGGCGCTTCACAGCAGTGTTATAAGACAAAACAAATATATTTGACACCGGACGACATAAGAAGAAATTACGGCACTTGATCAAAGAGGGAGGTTTTAAGAAGGCTTTTAAAGGAGGAAAGAGAGGTAGAGAGGTGGAGAGGTTTAGGGAGGGACTTCTAGAGCTTAGGGCCCAGGCAACAGAAGGCACGGCCACCAATGGTTGAGCGATTATAATCAGGGATGCTCAAGAGGGCAGAATTTGAGGAGCGCAGACATCTCGGGGGGAGGGGGGTTGTGAGGCTGAAAGAGATTACAGAGATAGGGAGGGGCGAGGCCATGGAGGGATTTGTAAACAAGAATGAGAATTTTGAAATCGAGGCGTTGCTTAACCGGGAGCCAATGTAGGTAAGCGAGCACAATAGTTTTAAAGCAAAAACCTGCTGCACTTCTCTTTGTTTCACAGGTGGGCTGCAGGACTATAACTACGCCTGGGGTCGATGTCTGGACATAACACTGGAGCTGACCTGTTGTAAATACCCACAAGCTGATAAACTACCACAACTCTGGGATGAGAATAAGGCAGCACTGCTAGCATTCATGAGGCAGATACATCTGGGTAAATGATACACAGAAATTCTAACTTACAACTCTTCCTGCCCACCGAGTCACTTTAATCCAAAACCACAGCTCTTTCAAAGATCCAGCGCAGGGACGATGGGCCAAATGGCTTCCTTCTGTGCTGCAAGATTTTATGATTCTAAGCCGTGCTGTGAAATGGTGAGCTTTTTTATCCAAAGGACTTCCTGTGTGCTGCAATGTTCAGTCCACAGACCTCCCTGTACAATGGAGTGCTACCCCATCACTGGCAATGCTCTGCAAAAGACCTGAGACAATGAAATGCCTTTTCAGTGTTTTACACTCAATTATTTTTTTTTGCTTATCTACTTCTCTCTTTACATTCACGCTATTTTGCAAACAACTGTCCAGTTGTTGGACATGCAAATTAGGTCGGTGCAAAAAATCCTTATACCTGTTCTCTCAAGTGGACGTAAAAGATTCCATGGCACTATTTTGAAGAAGAAGAGGGGTGTTATCCCCGGTGTCTTGGCCAATATTTATCCCTCAATCAACATAATCAAAAAACTGATTATCAAGTCATTATCACATTGCTGTTTGTGGGAGCTTTCTGTGCAAAAATTGGCTGCCACGTTTCCCACATTACAACAATGGCTGCACTCCAAAAGTACTTCATTGGCTGTAAACTGCTTTGAGACATTCGGTGATCATGAAAGGTGCTATATAAATCCAAGTCTTTCTTTCTTTCTTTCTTTCTCTTTCACTCTTTCTCTTTCACTCTCTCTTTCTCTTTCACTCTCTCTCTTTCTCTTTCTCTCTCTCTTTCTCTTTCTCTCTCTCTTTCAATATTCTTGCCTGCAAGGAAGACATTGTATGAGGGCACTTGTCTGATGGTATCATTATCAAGTATCAACCTTTTCCTGTTAGCTCCCCACTCATGCCCAGCAGTGCTGTTGCACTGGGGATGGCATCGCTCAGATGAAGTTGGCACTGAAAATAGCTTGAGCTCCTCTGGAGACCTTACGAAATGGTTGGCAGCACAAGATGTTTTTCATCTTTGCATCAGGAAACGTTGCCTGTTATTCTGCAAGTTAATTTTGGACACAGTGACCATTTGGTACGAAAAAATGAAGGAACATGAGTTTCTATACCCTTATCGCGCCTTATCACCTCCGGAACATCACCCTTGCCTCAGCGCATCCGCTGCTGAAGCCCTCATCCACACCTTTTTTACCTCTAGACTTGACTATTCCAACGCACTCCTGGCTGGCCTCCCACATTCTACCCTACGTAAACTAGAGGTGATCCAAAACTCGGCTGCCTGTGTCCTAACCCGCACCAAGTCCCATTCACCCATCACCCTTGTGCTCGCTGGCCTACATTGGCACCCGGTTAAGCAACGCCTCGATTTCAAAATTCTCATCCTTGTTTTCAAATCCTTCCATGGCTTCGCCCCTCCCTATCTCTGTAATCTCCTTCAGTCTCACAAACCCCTGAGATATCTGCGCTCTTTTAATTCTGCCTGCATGAGCATCCCCGATTATAATCGTTCAACCATTGGTGGCCGTGCCTTCTGTTGCCTAGGCCCCAAGCTCTGGAATTCCCTCCCTAAACGTCTCTGCCTCTCTATCTCTCTTGCTTCATTCAAGATGCTCCTTAAAACATAGCTCTTTCACCAAGCTTTTGGTCACATGCGCTAATTTCTACTTATGCGGCTCGGTGTTAATTTCTTAATCTCATAATACTCCTGCGAAGCGCCTTGGAACGTTTCACTACGTTAAAGGTGCTATATAAATACAAGTTGATGTTGTGGTTGTTGTTGTCTTGCAGGATGCTTTACAGACAATTACTTTTGAAGTTCCGTCACTGGGTCCATATAGGTAGATGTGGCAGTCAACATACACGTTGGAAGGCTCCACAAACACCAAAGACACCATTACCTCTTATGTTCTCCTCCAAGTCGCACATCATCCCGACTTGGATACATATTACCATTCCTTCATTGTCCTTGAGTCAATATCCTGGATTCCTGACTGAACATCAATGTGGGAGTGCCATCATATCAAGCATTGCAGCAGTCTGGGGAGATGGTTTGCTGCCAGGGACTCAGGGCAACCTTTGGATGAGAATGCCGCAGACCCGATGGACCGAATGGCCTCCTTCTGTGCTGTACTATTCTATGATTCTGTATTATTCCGACACCCCGTTTGCCCCCTCAGGTAGATCCCACAGCACTATTCAAACAAGAGCAGGGAAGTTCCTCCATGTGTCGTGGCCAATATTTATCCCTCACTGAAACAGTTTATCTGGTCATTATCACATTGCTGATTATGGGAGCTTGCTGTGCGCAAATTGACAGCTGCGTTTTCCATATTGCAACAGTGACTACACTTCAAAAGTACTTCGTCGGCTCTAAAGTGCTTTGGGACATCCTGAGGATGTGAAAGGCGCTATATAAATCCACATCTTTCTTTTAACTAGGGATGAGCAATAAATCTGGCCTTGTCTGTGTTGCTCATGTCCAGAGAACAAATTTAAAACATGATTTGAATGGCCCGTTTATCTGCTTTTGGTGGTGATAGATCAGGATGGAATGTTGGCCAAGACACCAGGAGGACCTCTGTCCCTTCTTCGAATTGTGTCACAGGATCTGTCAAATCCGCCAGAACAGACAGAAGGGTCTTCTGTTTCATGCCTCACCTGAAGGACGTTACCTCTGACAATGCAGCACTCCCTCGGTACTCCGCTGAAGTGTCAGCCTAGATTATGTGCTCAACTACCGAAGTAAGGTTAAAAACCCACAACCTCCTGAGGACGTGGCCAACTGACCTGAACTAAAGCTGTGGGGTAGATTTT
The DNA here is from genome assembly GCF_044704955.1 of Pristiophorus japonicus. Classification (NCBI taxonomy): domain Eukaryota; kingdom Metazoa; phylum Chordata; class Chondrichthyes; family Pristiophoridae; genus Pristiophorus; species Pristiophorus japonicus. Next base: position 13,774,401 of record NC_091992.1, on the reverse strand, counting down.
CTGAACCCGCACTCCCAGCACAGAGCCACAGTCCAAGGGAGCATGGATCAGAGAGAGGGCCACAATCAATGTCCCCTCCGTAAGCCGCATGGCCTGCCTCTCCCAAAGCGCGGCCCATTCAGATTTTTGAGCATTTGAGTGTCAGCTGTGGCTCAGTGGGTAGCACACGCACCTCTGAGTCAGAAGGTGGGTTCAAATCCCACTCCAGAGACTTGAGCCCATAATTCTCGGTTGACACTCCAGGGGAGTGCTGTACTGTTGGAGGTGCCGTCTTTTGGATGAGACATTAAACCGAGGCCCTGTCTGCTCCCTCAGGAGAACGTAAAAGATCTTATGGCACTATTTCGAAGAAGAGCAGGGGAATTATCCCCGGTGTCCTGGCCAATAATTTTCCCTCAATCAACATGACAAAAAACAAGTTATCTGGTCATTATCACATTGCTGTTTGTGGGAGCCTGCTGTGAGCAGATTGACTGCCGCATTTCCCACATTACAGCAGTGACCACACTCCAAAAGTACTTCATTGGCTGTAAAGCGTTTTGAGACGTCGGGTGGTCATGAAAGGCGCTATATAAATGGAAGCCTTCCTTACATCTCGGTACTTACAATGTAAACGCCGGTGAGCAGCCTGCGCGGGACCTTGCAGCTTAGCAGGAGCATTGGCCACAGCACTACTGTGCCAAGCTCCCTACCAACATGGGATCACTGACTTTCTTCTTCTTAAGCAGTCACTCGGAGTCGGGGGTGACTTGCTTCCACACTAATATGAGTTTTCAGGTGACTGATAAGACCAATGCGGGATCTACAGTCTCTGTCACAGGTGGGGCAGACGGTGGTTGGAGGAACGGGTGGGTGGGGGGGGGCTTGGGTTGTCGTGCGCTCCTTCCACTGTTTGCACTTGGCTTTCGCGTGCTCCCGGCGAAGAGACTCGAGGTGTTCGGTGCCTTCCCAGATGCTTCTCCTCCACTTTGAGTGGTCTTGGGCCAGGGACTCTCAGGTGTCGGTGGGGGTGTTGCACTTTTTCAAGGAGGCTTTGAGGGTGTCCTTGAAGCGTTTCCTCTACCCACCTGGGGCTCGCTTGCCGTGTCGGAGCTCAGAGTAGAGCGCCTGTTTTGGGAGTCTAGCATCGGGCATGCGGACGATGAATTTACCCTGCTGTTCGCTGACAGGGAGGGCGATATTCCTAAACTGACACATCCCTCCACTTTAAGCAAAAGGTGGAAAGCTCTGCCTTGTGTGGTTTGCTGCCTGTTGTGTCTCAATTGTTCATTAAAAAAAAGCCTCAGTGTGAAAACGCAGGTTTCTGAGCGATGGTCGCAACAGATCATTTGTCCCAGTGGCAGGTAAATAAAGCTCACGCGCATACTCTGGCGGCGAGATGATCAAGACCTCCGCTTTACATATTCAGAGTGCAGTGATGGTCTTTATGATGCATTGGATTAAATTGCGAAAGGGCGAAGCCTTTCAGTACGTCCTTTAGCAAAGTTGCAACTAGTTGGCCGGGTTTCCACACGTCACGCAAATTAAATCCCTGTTCACGCAGGCAGCCATTACTCATTCTGCTGAAGCGCAGAATCTGCAGTTCTTTTTTTAAAAAACATCCCAACGTCAGAGTTTTCAGGCACTCAGTCATCTTACTGACACCAGACTTTGATAAGATCGCAGATGAATCATTCATCCTCTGTAAAGCTTTTGCTCAGGCTTGTCATGTGTGGCTGGTTGTCAGTGCCTTGAGGCAAGGTTTTATTTATCTAGGGATGATGATAAAAACAATTGGTGTGCGAACGGGATGATTAAAAACTGAAATGTTGCAGCCAGGATTAAAATGTTGTTCCTTGTCTGGGTGATCTTCTCCAACCCCACATCCTGGGTCACACACTCTGCTCCCCCAACTGGGTTACCGCTCATTGAGTTAACATGCAGCTACAGCAAACAATTAGGAAGGCAAATGGTATGTTAGCCTTTATTGCAAGGGGGTTGGATTATAAGAGTAAGGAAATCTTGCTGCAATTATATAGAGCCTTGGTGAGACCACACCTGGAGTACTGTGCACAGTTTTGATCTCCTTACCTAAGGAAGGATGTATTTGCCTTGGAGATGGTGTAACAAAGGTTCACTAGATTTTTTCCTGGGATGGGGGGATTGTCCTATGAGAAGAGATTTGGTAGAATGGGCCTATATCCGCTGGAGTTTAGAAGAATGAGAAGTGATCTCATTGAAAAGTTTATAAAATTCTTCAAGGGCTTGACAAGGTAGATGCTGAGAGGCTGTTTCGCCTGGCTGGAGAGTCTAGAACCAGGGTACATAGTGTCAGGATAAGGAGAAACTTCTTCACTCAGAGGGTTGTGAATCTTTGGAATTCTCTACCACAGAGGCCTGTGGATGCTGAGTCGTTGAGTATATTCAGGACTGAATTTGTTAGGTTTTTGGACACTAAGGGAATCACAGGATATGGCGATAGGGCAGGAAAGTAGAGTTGAGGTAGAGGATCAGTGTTTAAACTAATATGGCAGGGGGACGGGAACCTATGCAGCGAGACAGAGCGAAGTAATATGGAGTCAGAAATAGATGGTAGAAAGGTAAAAAGCAATAGTGAAAGGCCAAGTAAACAAAGGCAAGAAACAAAAAGGGCCACACTACATCATAATTCTAAAATGACAAAGGGTGTTAAAAAAACAAGCCTGAAGGCTTTGTGTCTTAATGCAAGGAGTATCCGTAATAAGGTGGATAAATTAATTGTGCAAATAGATGTTAACAGATATGATGTGATTGGGATTACTGAGACGTGGCTCCAGGATGATCAGGGCTGGGAACTCAACATCCAAGGGTATTCAACATTCAGGAAGGATAGAATAAAAGAAAAAGGAGGTGGGGTAGCATTGCTGGTTAAAGAGGAGATTAATGCAATAGTTAGGAAGGACATTAGTTTGGATGATGTGGAATCTATATGGGTAGAGCTGCAGAACACCAAAGGGCAAAAAACGTTAGTGGGAGTTGTGTACAGACCTCCAAACAATTGTAGTGATGTTGGGGAGGGCATCAAACAGGAAATTAGGGGTGCATGCAATAAAGGTGCAGCAGTTATCATGGGTGACTTTAATATGCATATAGATTGGGCTAACCAAACTGGAAGCAATATGGTGGAGGAGTATTTCCTGGAGTGCATAAGGGATGGTTTTCTAGACCAATATGTCGAGGAACCAACTAGGGGGGAGGCCATCTTAGACTGGGTGTTGTGTAATGAGAGAGGATTAATTAGCAATCTCGTTGTGCGAGGCCCTTTGGGGAAGAGTGACCATAATATGGTGGAATTCTACATTAGGATGGAGAATGAAACAGTTAATTCAGAGACCATGGTCCAGAACTCAAAGAAGGGTAACTTTGAAGGTATGAGGCTAGGATAGATTGGCGAATGATACTTAAGGGGTTGACAGTGAATGGGCTATGGCAGACATTTAGAGACCGCATGGATGAACTACAACAATTGTACATTCCTGTCTGGCGTAAAAATAAAAAAGGGAAGGTGGCTCAACCGTGGCTATCAAGGGAAATCAGGGATAGTATTAAAGCCAAGGAAGTGGCATACAAATTGGCCAGAAATAGCAGCGAACCCGGGGACTGGGAGAAATTTAGAACTCAGCAGAGGAGGACAAAGGGTTTCATTAGGGCAGGGAAAATAGAGTACGAGAGGAAGCTTGCAGGGAACATTAAAATGGACTGCAAAACCTTCTATAGATATGTAAAGAGAAAAAGGTTAGTAAAGACAAACGTAGGTCCCCTGCAGTCAGAATCATGGGAAGTCATAACGGGGAACAAAGAAATGGCAGACCAATTGAACAAGTACTTTGGTTCGGTATTCACTAAGGAGGACACAAACAACCTTCCGGATATAAAAGGGGTCAGAGGGTCTAGTAAGAAGGAGGAACTGAGGGAAATCCTTATTAGTCGGGAAATTGTGTTGGGGAAATTGATGGGATTAAAGGCCGATAAATCCCCAGGGCCTGATGGACTGCATCCCAGAGTACTAAAGGAGGTGGCCTTGGAAATAGCGGATGCATTGACAGTCATTTTCCAACATTCCATAGACTCTGGATCAGTTCTTATGGAGTGGAGGGTAGCCAATGTAACCCCACTTTTAAAAAAAGGAGGGAGAGAGAAAACAGGGAATTATAGTCCAGTCAGCCTGACATCGGTAGTGGGTAAAATGATGGAATCAATTATTAAGGATGTCATAGCAGCGCATTTGGAAAGAGGTGACATGATAGGTCCAAGTTAGCATGGATTTGTGAAAGGGAAATCATGCTTGACAAATCTTCTGGAATTTTTTCAGGATGTTTCCAGTAGAGTGGACAAGGGAGAACCAGTTGATGTGGTGTATTTGGACTTTCAGAAAGCCTCCCACACAAGAGATTAATGTGCAAAGTTAAAGCACATGGGATTGGGGGTAGTGTGCTGACATGGATTGAGAACTGGTTGTCAGACAGGAAGCAAAGAGTAGGAGTAAAATGGGTACTTTTCAGAATGGCAGGCGGTGACTAGTGGGGTACCGCAAGGTTCTGTGCTGGGGCCCCAGCTGTTTACATTGTACATTCATGATTTAAACGAGGGGATTAAATGTAGTATCTCCAAATTTGCGGATGACACTAAGTTGGGTGGCAGTGTGAGCTGCGAGGAGGATGCTATGAGGCTGCAGAGTGACTTGAATAGGTTAGGTGAGTGGGCAAATGCATGGCAGATGAAGTATAATGTGGATAAATGTGAGGTTATCCAATTTGGTGGTAAAAACAGAGAGACAGACTATTATCTGAATGGTGACAGATTAGGAAAAGGGGAGGTGCAACGAGACCTGGGTGTCATGGTACATCAGTCATTGAAGGTTGGCATGTAGGTACAGCAGGCGGTTAAGAAAGCAAATGGCATGTTTGCCTTCATAGCGAGGGGATTTGAGTACAGGGGCAGGAAGGTGTTACTACAGTTATACAGGGCCTTGGTGAGGCCGCACCTGGAGTATTGTGTACAGTTTTGGTCTCCTAACTTGAGGAAGGACATTCTTGCTATTGAGGGAGTGCAGTGAAGGTTCACCAGACTGATTCCCGGGATGGCGGGACTGACATATCAAGAAAGACTGGATCAACTGGGCTTGTATTCACTGGAGTTCAGAAGAATGAGAGGGAATCTCATAGAAACGTTTAAAATTCTGACGGGTTTAGACAGGTTAGATGCAGGAAGAATGTTCCCAATGTTGGGGAAGTCCAGAACCAGGGATCACAGTCTAAGGATAAGGGGTAAGCCATTTAGGACCGAGATGAGGAGAAACTTCTTCACCCAGAGAGTGGTGAACCTGTGGAATTCTCTACCACAGAAAGTTGTTGAGGCCAATTCACTAAATATATTCAAAAAGGAGTTAGATGTAGTCCTTACTACTAGGGGGATCAAGGGGTATGGTGAGAAAGCAGGAATGGGGTACTGAAGTTGCGTGTTCAGCCATGAACTCATTGAATGGCGGTGCAGGCTCAAAGGGCCGAATGGCCTACTCCTGCACCTATTTTCTATGTTTCTATGATCTTATTGAATAGTGGAGCAGGCTTGAGCGGGTGTATGGCCTACTCCTGCTCCTAATTCATATGTTCTTTTGTCCCCATTCACTCTCTGCTCCATCATTAGAAGCCTATCCTCCAGTCCAATGGCCCTGCTCTCCAGAGCCCTCTCCCTTTGCTTTCCCCTCTTTCAAAAATATATTAAAATCTTTCTGTTCGACTAGATGTTCATTCATCCCCCCCCCCCCCCCCCCCTCTCCCCAACCTTAATCTCAACCTTTCTCCTGCTCATCATCTTCATCTTCCTCTTGTTAAGTGTTCTGAGATGTTTCCCCACAGGAGGAATACCGATTGTTGTAGATGCTCAATCTTGTTGTCAAATCCTTCCATGGCCTCACCCTTCCCTATCTCTCTAATCTCCTCCAGCACCACAACCCCCCCCCCCCCCCCCCCCCACCTGAGGATGCAGAGTGGATGTTTCCACTGACAGGGGAGACTAGAACTAGAGGGCATAATCTTAGAATAAGGGGCCGCCCACATAAAACTGAAATGAGGAGAAATTTCTTCTCTCAGAGGGTTGTAAATCTGTGGAATTTGCTGTCCCAGAGAGCTGTGGAAGCTGGGTCATTGAATAAATTTAAGACAGAGATAGACAGTTTCTTAACCAATAAGGGATTAAGGGGTTATGGGGAGCGGGCAGGGAAGTGGACCTGAGTCCATGATTGGATCAGCCATGATCGTATTAAATGGCGGAACAGGCTCGAGGGGCCGTATGGCCGACTCCTGCTCCTATTTCTTATGTTCTTATAGCTGCACGCCTCTAATTCTGCCCTCTTGAGCATACCTGATTATAATCGCTCCACCATTGGTGGCCGTGCCTTCTGTTGCCTGGGCCCCAAGCTCTGGAACTCCCTCCCTAAACCTCTCCCCCTTTTCTACCTCTCTTTCCTCCTTCATGGCGCTCCTTAAAACGTACCTCTTTGACCCTCACCGCCCTAATTTCTCCTTATGTGGCTCAGTCTCAAATTTTTTGTCTCATGTTTCACTACATTAAAAACGCTATATAAATACAAGTTGTTGTTGTTTTTATCGACTGACAAATGAAGGTGCTGTACATCATTGATCTTATCAAAGTCTGGTGTCAGTAAGAGGATGGAATGCCTGAAAACTCTCGTGTTGGGATGGTTTGTTTTAAGCTGCAGATTCTGTACGCCAGCAAAATAAGTAATGACTGTGTGGGGGAACAGGGCTTTAACCTGTGCGATGTGTGAAGACACGGCCAACAGGCTACGTCTTCTCAGAAGGCCGTATTTCAAAGCTTCGGCTTTTTACAATTGAATCTAATGCATCGTAAAGACCATGGCTGCATCGGATCTCGATCATCCCGCTGTGAGGCCATGAGGGGGCTGGAACAGGGTAGATACAGAGAGGATGTTTCCCCTCATGGGGGAATCTAGAACTAGGGGGCATAATTTCAGAATAAGGGTTGCCCATTTAAAACGGAGCTGAGAAGGAATTTCTTCTCTTAGAGGGTCGTGAATCTGTGGAATTCTCTCTCCCCCCTCCCCACCCCAGAGAGCTGTGGAGGCTGGTTCATTGAATATATTTAAGGTGGCGATAGACAGATTTTTGAACGATTAGGGAGTCAAGGGTTATGGGGAGCGGGCAGGGAAGTGGAGTTGAGGCCAAGATCAGATCAGCCATGATTTTATTGAATGCAGGCTCGAGAGGCCAAATGGCCGACTCCTGCTTCTTAAGTTCATGCGTTTGTTGAGTAGCCGCGTTTTATTGATAATAGCAGTTAAACAACGGGAGTTGCAGGAGCCGGAGCACGACTCATCAACCAACACTCCAGAAAGAAAGACTTGCATTTATATAGTGCCTTTCACGACCACCGGTCATCTCAAATGAAGTACTTTTGGAGTGTAGTCACTATTGAGATGTGGGAAATGCAGCAGCCAATTTGCACATAACAAGCTCCCACAAACAGCAATGTGATAAAGACCAGATAATCTGTTTTTGTTGATTGAGGGATAAATATTGGCCAGGACACCAGGGATAATTCCCCTGCTCTTCTTCGAAATAGTGCCATATTATCTTTTACGTCGACCTGAGAGGGCAGACAGGGCTTCAGTTTAATGTCTCGCCTGAACGACAGCACCTCCGATAGTGCCGCACTCCCTCAGCTCTGCACTGGAGTGTCAGCCTAGATTTATGTGCTTAAGTCCCTGGGGTGGGACTGGAACCCACAACCTTCTGACTCAGAGGCAAGAGTGCTGCCCACTGAGTCACAGCTGACACTAGTGTGTTATGTGTAAGACACGTGACAGTGACAGACGCTATGCACATATAGCAAGCGAGAGTTTTACGTCGCACCTATTGCTGATAGTTAGCTGTGTTTGTTGTGACAGGCTGAGAGAGGTTACAGCGCCGCCTCTGGGGCAAATAAGGATAATAAGAGCTCCTGCCATACTGGGTTTCAGAGAGACAGTGCCACCCTGTGGAGGCAATAACAATAACAGGCATTACTGCCACCTCATTACCAACTCAAGGATTCTATATATAGGAATATAGAAATCAATTATGTTTAATGCCATTGATTCAGTAATGGTTTGAATATGCACAAACCTCAATAGTTGATGTGTAATGTCCTCTCGTTAAAATCTCATTTTTCATGAGGTTTTGAGGATTCATTATTTCACTCTACTCCCCCTTATCCTCCAGTTTTTCTGGACATATGTTAAATTTACAAAACAGGTTGATGTAGACTAGATGGGGAGAGGCTGATTCCTCAAAGATGAATAATTGTCACTCTGTGTGTTTGGTAAATGTGACAGGTATTAAAGGGCGAGTCCTTGATGAAAACAGTAATCCCATTGACAACGCTCAGATCCAGGTTGAAGGCAGAGAGAATATTGTTCCTTTTACCTCTACACAAAACGGTGAATATTACAGGTTCCTTGTCCCAGGAAACCACCGGATTAAGGTACAAGTAAAAGGGCTGATTATTGCCTATCTCCCTATTTTACAGGAAGAAATTGTGCTGAAATTGGACACAAGAACGACCAAATCAGCAGTGTTCGGGACTTACATTGTTTTCTGTCTGATTTTAAAAATAGCTGCCTCATGTTCCTAGAATGGCACCATCGCTGTGCCGTGGGATTCATGTGATGTCACAACCTCACCAGGTCTTGGCCACACTCTGAAATAAATGACACTTTTTTAGTAATTAGCAAAACCTGACAACAGTCTTGTTGCCTCAGAAACTGCAGCAAGTTTTCACTTATAGGTACATGAAAAATGCATAACATACAGAAAAGTTTACAGTAATATATAGAGAAACACTAATATATAGAGAAACACTAATATAGAGAAACACTGTAATATGCAGAAACACTGTATATAGAGAAACAATGTAATATACAGAAACACTGTAATTATAGAGAGAAACACTAATACACAGAGAAACACTGTAATGTACAGAGAAACACTAATATATATAGAGATGCATTTGTATATTCAGAGGAACACTGTAATATCTCAATCAGGCCAACATCCCCAGCAGTGAAGCACTGACCACACTTGACCACCTATGTTGGGCGGGCCAAATTGTCTGCATGCCCGACACAAGACTCCCAAAACAAGCGCTCTACTCAGAACTCTTACACGGCAAGTGAGCCCCAGGTGGGCAGAGGAAACGTTTCAAGGACACCCTCAAAGCTTCCTTGATAAAGTGCAACATCCCCACCAGCACCTGGGAATCCCTGGCCCAAGACCACCCAAACTGGAGGAAGAGCATCTGGGAGGGCGCTGAGCACCTCGAGTCTCGTCGCCGAGAGCATGCAGAAACCAAACGCAGACAGCAGAAGGAGCATGCGGAAAACCAGATTCCCCACCCGCCCTTTCCTTCAATCACGGTCTGTCCACCTGTGACAGAGACTGTAATTCCCGTATTGGACTGTACAGTCACCTGAGAACTCATTTTTAGAGTGGATGCAAGTCTTCCTCGATTTTGAGGGACTGCCTATGATGATGATGGTTATGTATAGAGAAACATTGTGTAATATACAGGAAAACACTCCTCCTTGGTGTGACCTTAGATTCAGACTTTACCTCTGTGGGCGAGTATTGTGAGTGTGTGTGGGGGAAGTAACACTGCACAAAAAGATGATTTTATTTCAATCCATTGCAATTAGAAAGCAATATGGAAAATGTCCTTCGTGCGCTTGTTGCAACAACAGGTTTACGATTTTCTTATGAAGAATCTCGGGGTGTTTTCCTATGTTAAAGGTGCTATGTAAAACACAGATTGTTGTTACACTTATTGCAGCATAGAGGAAATCTTCTCAGTTGCTCACTTTCAATGTCTTTACAATTGCAGGTTTCTGCCATAGGTTACGAGCCCCAGGTAAGGAATGTGCTTCTGCAGAGTATCGGTGAAAATTATACAGCAGTGGTTGTAGACTGGACACTGAAGAAGAAGCCATGCAAACCGGACTTTACTCATCACAATCACACTGCTTTGGGAGAGTTTCTGACCTGCGTCAGTTTGAAATATCCAGGCCTCACCCATCTGTACACTGTGGGCAAATCCACTCAAGGCAAGACATTCAAACACCTTTAGTAACATCCTACTGATTGCATGCGCTGGCAGGGTGGGTTTTCCAAGTCTTCGATTGTGTGGCTTCTGATTATCCAGCTATTGCAATCAGTAGATGGGGAGTTTTGACCAAGATGCTCCCGGTCTTCCGATATGCACTGGTGGCAGGCAAAAACTTAGAAAGTGTATCTTACTGACTTGAGCATGACCAGGAGCCAGATGGAAAGGTGTTTCCATCCATAAGATTATATAGGATATACAGCACAGAAACAGGCCATTCGGTCCAACCAGTCCATGCCAGTGTTTATGCTCCACTCGAGCCTCCTCCCATCCTTCCTCGTCTAACTGTCAGCATAACCCTCTATTCCCTTCGCCCTCATATGCTTGTCCAGCCTCCTTTAAATGCATCGATACTATTCGTCTCAACTACTCCCTGTGGTAGCGAGTTCCACATTCTTACCACTCTTTGGGTAAAGAGGCTTCTTCTGCAATCCCCAGTCAGAGAGACTCTACAGTGTCCCCATCATGTCATCCAACTCTTTCTTTGATGATTTTAGAATGTTTGCCTCTTCCACCAGAAATTCGTGCCGTGCGCTGATCATTTTCTGTGAAGAACTTCCTGAATTTGCCTCTTGGCGATTTAAATCCGTGCCCCCTTGTCCTACTGCCACGGTATTCTTGAGCTCCCCTCTTTCTCTGCCACCTTCTATCAGATATAGCTCTGTCAGGTTGCCTCGCCATTGCAACTTTCAAAGGCGTAAATGCCCAGGTCCCTTCACTCTTTCCCCATAACTTGGTCCTCTGACTCTACAGATCAGTCTCATGGTTCACCCTCTCCAGGGTTTGACTGTTTCCCTCGTGTTTCATTGACCAAAACTGGGCACAGTACTCAGGCTGCCCTGCACAGTTCCTCTGACTCGCATGGTTCAGCATTCCACATGCCTTTCAGATTGCTGGCCCGAGAATTGGCTTCCCTGCTCTTTTGGCAAAATGTCAAGGAGAAACCATCGAGCATAGTTCGCACTCTGGCAGTGCAGGTGTGTGGACATTGGGTGGGGACAAGATTGGGTTTGCTTGTGACATCCTCGAAGCTCAGCTAGCCGCCCATTAATTACTGCCTAGGCTCACACGTGAACAATCAACTTTTGACGAGGTACTAGAAGGTACCTGGCACCCTGGAGCAGGACCCCGGTGCCCCTGGAGTGGTGTCCGAGCATAAATCAAAGGAAGAGAGCTAATTGGTTTGGGTGAGGCAATGATTAAAATAATTCCCTTTGTGTTCATTCATATTCACTTGGCTTTACTTGAAGTAACAGTAACCAGGATGAAAGTAGAAATAATATGTGTACTGATTCTTTGAAACATTGGGCATCTTGCAGGGAGAGATCTGTGGGTGATGGCCATTGGAAGAAACTCCACTGAGCATGAGATTGGGAGACCAGAATTTAAGTACGTTGGCAACATTCATGGAAATGAGGTGGGTAATTAAAAAATGGTCATGTTCTGATGATAAAGAGCGGGGACAGCAGTGTTTGAAGTGCTAACGCTATTGTGAACATCTATGAGATTTCACATCAAACAGCAGGCAATCCAGCCAACACTCGTTTTACTTCGCATACCACTTGAAGGGAAAGTGCCTGTTTAGTAGCCTTTGTAGATGTGAATAGTGAGCTCCTGAAATGAAAGGGAGGCCCAGAGGTGAGGTTCAGACTTCGGCAAGAGTGGTTTGTGCCGAATTTCATCAGTTTTCAGGTCAGGCTGGTCTTCAGCTGGACGCGTCTCTGAGATACGGACTTGGCGTGAGAGGCACTGCTACCTGAAGGGTTCCTGTTTTATTTTTAAAGAAATACCTGTATTTATACAGCAACGTATCGTGTCTCTTAGAGACATCTCAAGGTGCTTCACGCACAATGACTTACTTTGAAGTACAGCGACTTGTTATGTAAACAAAACCATCAGCTGTTTTGCCCACATCAAGAAGAAAGACTTGCATTTCTATAGCATCTTCCACAAACACCAGGCGTCTCAAAGCGCTCTGCAGCCAAAGAAGTACATTTGAAGTGCAGTCGCTGTTGTAATGTGGGAAACGCGGCAGCCAATTTGCGCACAACAAGCTCCCACAAACAGCGATGTTCAAACCACCAGATAATCTGTTTTTTAGTGATGTTTGATTGAGGGATAAATATTGGCCAGGACACCGGGGTTAACTCCACTGCTCTTCTTCGAAATAGTGCCACGGGATCTTTTACATCCACCAGAGAGAGCAGACGGGGCCTCGGTTTAACATCTCATCCGAAAGAAGGCACCTCCGACGTTGCAGCGCTCCCTCAGTACACAAACAGCAATGAGATGTATGGCCCGTTAATTGTTGGTGTTGAGTGAGACAGAAACATTAGCCAGAGTGCCAGATGAACTCCTTGCTCTGCTTATATAGTGCTATTGGGTCCTTAATATCCTTGTGAAGCATTGGAACTGGCAGATAATAGAGCCTCAGTGCGAAGAGTGTCACCTCTGACAATATAGCTCAGATCCTGGGGTGGAGCTTTAACCTACAATCTTTGGACCCAGAGGCAAGAGTGCGAGCCACTGAGCAATGCTGACACACTGCAGTGTGCACACAGCAGCTCAACTGGTTCACCAACTGCAATTACAGTTTTGGTCTCCTTACCTAGGAAGGGTATACTTGCCTTAGAGGGAGTGCAACGAAGGTTCACCAGACTGATTCCTGGGATGGGGGGATTGTCCTATGAGGAGAGATTGAGTAGACTAGGCTTATATTCTAGAGTTTAGAAGAATGAGAGGTGATTTCATTGAAACATACAAAATTCTTTCAGGGCTTGACAGGGTAGAAGCAGGGAGGATGTTTCTCCTGGCTGGGGAGTCTAGAACCAGGGGTCACAGAATAAGGGGTCGGCCATTTAGAACTGAGATGAGGAGAAATTTGTTCTCTCAGAGGGTTGTGAATCTTTGGAATTCTCTACCCCAGAGGGCTGTGGCAGCTCAGTCGTTGAGTATATTTAAGACTGAGATCGATAGATTTTTGGACATTAAGGGAATCAAGGGATATGGAGATAGTGCGGGAAGGTGGAGTTGAGGGAGAAGATCAGCAGTCATCTTATTTAATGGTGGAGCAGGCTCGAGAGGCCGAATGGCCTATGCCTGCTCCTATTTCTTATGTTCTTTTGTACCATGTCTAGGGGAAAACACATTGCTGGCCCATATATGTTGCTGCGTTCGTCTACACAACAACGGTGACTATATTTCAGAAGTAATTCATTGACTGAAATGTTTTGAGACATCCTGAGTAATTAAAATGAACTCTATAAATGCACATTCACTCTTTACTTTCATATGGCCAGGTGGGAGTATTTAGATTGCTGCTCCTCCTATGCTACCATGGGTGTTATGGGGAAAACACCTCTTGCGATGGGTCTCAGAGGCCTAGAGACAACAGTGCGACCTCACAGGAGTAATGAGACATTGCTGCTTCCAGGGCCAGAGACCCAACAGCTCCGTGGGCATATAGTCAAACTCCCTGATTTTTAAAAGATTCATTCACACTATGTGGACGTTCCTGGCAAGGCCGACATTTATTGCCCATCCCTCAATTGCCCTTGAGAAGGTGGTGGTGAGCCGCCTTCTTAAACCGCTGCAGCCCGTGTGGTGAAGGTGCTCCCACAGTGCTGTTAGGGAGGGAGTTCCAGGATTTTGACCCAGCGACGATGAAGGAACGGCCGATATATTTCCAAGTCAGGATGGTTGTGTGACTTGGAGGGTAACTTGCAAGTGATGGTGTTCCCATGCACCTGCTGCTGCCCTTGTCCTTCTAGGCGGTAGAGCTCACGGGTTTGGGAGGTGCTGCCGAAGAAGCCTTGACAAGTTGCTGCAGTGTATCTTGTAGATGGTACACACTGCAGCCACGGTGCGCCAGTGGTGGAGGGAGTGAATGTTTAAGGTGGTGGATGGGGTGCCGATAAAGCGGCCTGCTTTGTCCCGGATGATTTTTTGCTGAATGTTTTGCTTTTGAGCTATTCTTGCACAAAATATCTCAATAACTTTTATTTTTCTTAATGTCTCTGTGAATGATCTATACAGTGTGATTTGATATTCAGCTTCATTCTTATAATTCTGTATTCTCTGCAGCAAATTAAGAAATCAGAAATTTCATGCCTCAAATCATTGCTGACTTACTCATTTTAGCTGCTAACATTTCAGGAGAAAACCTCATTGGGTGCAGATGAGGTTGGCATGCTCTGACCTTGGGTTTCATCACCAAATAAATATTAATGGGACCAACAAGCAAGAAATGGCTTGGAGGGGGAGGGAGGCATGGAGATTAGCAACACAGCTAGAAATGCAGTAGTGATGGGGGAGTCAATAGTTATAGGGGCTGACATGATCGTTCACAGTCCAGACTGACAATCCTGGATGCTCTGTTGCCTCCCAGATGCTAAGCTAAGGGACATATCGCACCGACTGGAAAAGATTTTTCAAAGGGAGGGAGAGCAAGCAATCATTGTTATCCATGTGGGAGACAATGATATAGGTAAAGAAAAGCCTGAAGTCCGACGGGATGAATGTAGGAGATTAGGAAGCAAATTTAGGAGCTGGACTTCACGGGTGTTAATCATAGGTTTACTCCCCCTAGCTATGCCCTAGAATAAGGAAGGACAGGAGCATTAAGGAAATCAATGCATGGCTAAAGGAGTGGTGTCAGGAAGAGTGTTTGCATTGCATTTTGGTGAGCATTGGATTACATCGGATATACGGCAGAGAAACAGGCCATCCAGCCAAACCAGCCCATGCCGGTGTTTATGCTCCTCTCGAGCCTCCTCCTGTTGGAGCTTTATCGACACTAGTTCTGGAACAGCTGGGAGCTATTCCACAAGGATAGGGCTAATGTACTGGAAAAATGGTCCAACAGGGAAGTTCCAAGGTATTTAAACTAGGAAAAAGATTTGAGAACAAGGATGATAATTTTATAATTGAGGCATCGCCGGACTGGGATCCAATGCAGGTCAGCGAGCACTGGGGTGATGGTGAACGGGACTTGGCATGAGTTAGGATAAGGGCAGCAGAATTTGTGATGAGCTCAAGTTTTCATTGCCCATGCTGTACTACTTTCCTAAAAACAAAGTCTGCTCCAGAAGGACGTGCTGCCCCGTTAACATCTCTCTAACACCAGTATGCCTTTGTTAAGGTCGTGGGCCGTGAGCTATTGATCCATCTCGTTTTCCACCTGGTGGCGTCCTATGGAAATGATCCTGACCTCACCCTTTACCTGCAGAGGACACGGGTGCACATCATGGTTTCAATGAACCCCGACGGAAACCAAATCTCCGAGGAGGGGGACGAGATGGGCCTCAAAGGAAGGTAAAATAGTCCGTCTGGGGTTACGGCTCTGCAAGCAGAATTAGACAAGAGAGGAGACTTAAATCAGAGCAGAATGTGACAAATGAAGGACAGTTTGGTTGGTTGCTACCTAAGGTGTGACTGTGTGGTTAGTACAGACTTGTCGCTATGTTTAGACTCTGGTTGGTGACTGAATAGAACCCAATCTCAACTAGTTTTTTTCTGTTTACTCCTAATATCCCCTCACTTGAAGATTCTGATGCTTGTAGTCTTATAAAGTGTATTTAGCATCAAATACTGCATTGGTTTAATGTACACACCGATAGGAGAACTGAAGCAGATTGTTGTGTAAACGAAAGAAGAAAGCACATGCTGTCGGACCGAGAGCTTGTGGGATGGAAGTAGATTAGTCACTATGGCTTCCGCACACTCCCCTGCAAGGCACTGGGCAGCAGTTCCCCCAAACCCTACCACCCCCCCCATCAACCCCAGCCTGACCCAGACATCATTGCTAATTTCGGAGCAAAATTAGAACAAGTATGGAAAGCAGATGAATAATCTCTGAATAACAAGGCTGTGCTGGGGGTCATAGCCAGTGCACCTCCTGATTGTCGTTGGATTTGATTGGAGAGATAATTATTCATATTTCAATATGCTGGTGTATTGGAAGAATGAAAGAATGCACCATTCACAGAAGTTGCGCAATTCTTTCATGTAATTACTAAATAAGTATGTTTCATGTAAATAATACAGGCGAAAAGCCAATTTTAAAAGTTTGAAAAATTAGCGGCAGGCGGTAATGTTTTCAAACTTTAAAAAAATTCGATGATTGCGCTCCAGGAAGGAAGTGGAGGGCTAAATCAAGTGCTCCACTTCCTTCTTGGAGCGCAAGAGATTGCAGGCAGGGTGATACTTGTGCAGTGCTGCCGCGTTGGAAGGCTCCTGCCCTCCCTTAAAGGAAAGGGCCATCACTGCAGGCTCTGCAAAAGAAGATTACTTCCTCCTCGACGGAGTGCTGCACTGTCGGAGGTGCCGTCCTTCGGATGAGAAGTTAAACAGAGGCACCATCTGCTCTCTCAGGTGAATGTATAAGATCTCATGGGACTATTTCAAAGAACAGCAGCTAAGTTATCCCCAGTGTCCTGGCCAATATTTATCCCTCGGTCAACATCACAAAACAAAATGCTGCAGTGCATCACGCTGATCGACCGTGGACAGGAAACAAGGGGAAAAAATTGAAAGCTAGATTTGAAATTTATTGTTTTTACTTGCCTTGCCCACCATGCCTTTAAGCATCGCGCCCGGCCTCTCGGTGAACACCTCCTGCAGCTGCCGATGTTTTTGCCCAGCGATGCTGCAGTGGGTAGAACGCAAGTTTGGTTCCGGGGCGATGCGCATAGCGATGATGTCACGATCTCCGGGCGAAGGAGATCGGGGTGCAACGCCGTACCGCCGCCGCAAACCTTCCGCCGAATATGGCAGGAGTGGATCTTCTCGTCGCACTCAGTCGCTAAATCGTTAACACCTTGCTATCGGTCCCCAGAGGTGATAACGGGAGGTGCTAAGGAAGCCAATTTCTAGGCCAACCTTTTTTGAGCTTTGGTTTACCCAACCTTCTCCATTAGTACTGGATTGCAAAGTTACTGTGAACAGCGTACTCTGATTGCTGTGGTGATGAAGAAAAATGTTTCCCAACCTGTCTCTTCCCTTTTCCGGAACTTTCCAGTTCTCCCATTGTTTTTGTGCCGTGAATGTAATAGGTGCTGGAGACCCCGTCTTAGGATCCCAGTGGAGCTCACGCAAGAGTTGTAAATCTTGATGGTATGTTATCGCAGGATTTGCTGCCCTGTGGTGGTAGGTTCGTGGCTCAGGGCTGTGTGGCACGTGGCATCTGCTCTGTTCTCCAACGGGATTAAAAAAAAAATCATTCTCAGGATGTGGGCGTCATTGGCAAGGCTGGCAATTGTTGCCCATGCCTAGTTCCCCTGAGAAGGTGTTGATGGGTTTGAACTAGTGATTTGAGTGCCAGCCTCGGCTCAGTGGATAGCACTCTCGCCTCTGAGTCAGAAGATTGTGGGTTCATAGTCCTACTCCAGAGATTGAGCACAAAAAATTTAGGCTGACGCTCCAGTGCAGTGCTGAGGGAGTGCTGCACTGTCAGAGGTGCCGTCCTTCGGATGAGAAGTTAAACAGAGACACCGGCCGCTCTCTCAGGTGGACGTATAAGACCTCATGGGACTATTTCAAAGAAGAGCAGGTGAGTTATCCCCACTGTCCTGACCAATATTTTATCCCTCGATCAACATCACAAAACAAAATCAGATTAACTAGTCATTTTCACATTGCAATTTGTGGGAGCTTGCTGTCGCAAATTGGCTGCGGCATTTCCTACATTACAACAGTGACTACACTTCAATAAGTACTTCATTGGCTGTAAAGCGCTTTGAGACGTCCGGTGGTCATGAAAGGCGCTATAGAGTTCCAGAGACTTGAGCGCATAATCTAGGCTGACACTCCAGTGTAGTACCGAGGGAGTGCTGCACTGCCGGAGGTGCCGTCTTTTGGACGTGATATTATGGACTAGCGTGCATGGAACCCCTGCTTCCCGTATTATCAGACACGTAAGCCAGCCCTCTGCAAAATCCTCAATGCACCACAAAAAAGTCACCAACGCAAAGGGGGGCGAACTGTGCACGAGGCTCGAACTGTCCAGGAAAACACTAAAATGAGCGGGTTGTCTGATGTAGAAGGAACTCTAGCCCAGTGCCTCCTGGTACCCCCCTGCCCCTGTGCACCCAGTGCTTCCCAGTGTTCCATTTTCCCCCCATACCAGAAACTTGTCCAGCACAGGACAGGTGAAGCAGCAGCCCTTCATTGGCAGCTGCTACCCTAAATTCCAGATGAAGAGTGCCAGATATTATGTAAATGAGCTGGCCTCAAGTCATTAGCCAAGGTTGACTGATTAAGAATTAGGAGCCGTAGGTCATTTGGTTCTTCGAGCCATCTCCGCCATTCAGTAAGGTCATGGCTAATCTTCGACCTCAACTCCACTTTCCTGCACTATCCTCATATCCCTTGATTCCCTTAATATAAAACAAATGAAAGTGTTGGTGCCATATTATTGGCTCTGGTAAGTATTGGGTTTTGTCAATTGCACTGTAATGTCAATTACCAGCGTACAGCAAGCTAGAAATCCTCTCAAGTACAGGTATATAGTAAATAGAAGCCCTGTCAATTATTAGCACAAAGAAAGTACTGAGCCTTGTCAGTTACTTCTGCAAAGTAAGTAATGAGCCTTGTCAGTTACAAGAACACAGAATGGACAAGGCTTGTCAATTATAAGTACAGAGTGGGTAACGAGCAATGTCAATCACTAGTACACAGTAACTGACAAACCTTGTCAATTCCAAGTATAAAGTATGTCAGGAACCCTTGCTTGTTATGAATGTACAATAAGAAATAAACCTCGCTTTTGACCAGTGCAGAAAAACAGATGGAGAGAAAATGCAGGTTATTAATGCAGCATAGCTAAGACTGCCTACTTCCTCCTCCGTAACATCGCCTGTCTCTGCCCTTGCCTCAGTTCATCCTCTGCTGAAACCCTCACCCATGCCTTTGTTACCTCTAGACTTGACTATTCCAACGCACTCCTGGCTGGCCCCCCACATTCTACCCTACGTAAACTAGAGGTGATCCAAAACTCGGTTGCACCAAGTCTCGTTCGCTCATCACCCCTGTGCTCACTGACCTACATTGGCTCTCGGTTAAGCTGCGCCTCGATTTCAGAATTCTCATCCTTGTTTTCAAATCCCTTCATGGCCTCGCCACACCCCCCCCCCTCCATCTCTGTAATCTTCTCCAGCCCCACAACCCCCCCAAGATGTCTGCGCTCCTCTAATTCTGCCCTCTTGAGCATCCCTGATTATAATCGCTCAATCATTGGTGGCCGTGCCTTCTGTTGCCTAGGCCACAAGCTCTGCCATTCCCTGCCTAAACCTCTCCGCCTCTCTACCTCTATTTCCTCCTTCAAGATGCTCCTTAAAACCTATCTCTTTGACCAAGCTTTTGTCACCTGCCCTCATTTCTCCTTATGTGGCTCGGTGTCAAATTTTTGTCTCATAACACTCCTGTGAAGCGCCTTGGGAGTTTCACTACGTTAAAGGCGCTATATAAATACAAGTTGTTGTTAGTAGACATCTTACCAATGAACATTCTCAACAAAATAACAGAGCGTGCAATGAATCCGTACTTGTGCTTCCATCATAAGTTATAATCATTTTAAGATTATCTGTGTTTGAGGATATTTCCTGATCTCTCATGTTAACCACTTTACAGATACAATGCCAATGGAGTGGACTTGAACAGAAACTTCCCAGACGGACTGAACAAGGCCCACAGTCCTGTAATCCAGAATGAGACTCAGGCTGTGATGAATTGGTTACAGGACAATCCGTTCGTCCTCTCTGGGAGCCTTCACGGAGGAGCGTTGGTTGTAAATTACCCATACGACAACCTACCAGCCAGTGAGTGCCAAAACGAGTGGAATTGTAAGAAGCAACAAGACGTCATCACTACAGATAGAGATGGTGCTCATCCGGCCTCTGAACTGTGCAAGTGAAATTATGTTTCCGCACAGACTGTGGTTGGTGCTCCTCTGAGCTTTTCTATTCTTGCTAAGATCCAGATATGTCTTCCAATGAACTCTTCCTCTTAAAATCTAAACTCTGCACACTCTTGCTCATTCTTTCCCTGGATCAAACCTGCGAAGCTCTTTCCTCTTCCTCTTGTGAACTAGAAGCTTTTAAAACCTACCCTTGACATGATTATTTATCGATTCACTTTGCCTTTTCTCATACTCTTTCCAACAGTGGTGGAGTCCTGTGTTGTGGGCCTCGGGTTATCAATAATCTGTAATACATTGAAAGTCTTACATTTTCATGTAGCCCTCCTTATTTAAGGAAGGACATACCTGCTTTGGAGGCAGGTCAGAGAAGGTTCACTAGGTTGATTCCTGAGATGAAGTGGTTGTCTTATGAAGAAAGGTTGAGCAGGTTGGGCCTATACTCATTGGAGTTTAGAAGAATGAAAGGCGATCTTATTGAAACGTATAAGATTCTGAGGGGTAGATACAGAGAGGGTGTTTCCCCTCGTGGGGGAAGCTAGAACTAGGGGGCATAGGTTCAGCATAAGGGGTCGCCCATTTAAAAAGGAGATGAGGAGGAATTTCTTCTCTCTGAGGGCCGTGAATTCTCTTCCCCAGAGAGCTGTGGAAGCTGGGTCATTGAATATATTTAAGGTGGAGGTAGACAGATTTTTGAATGAAAAGGCAGTCAAGGGTTATGGGGAGTGGGCAGGGAAGTGCAGTTGAGGCCAAGATCAGATCAGCCATGATCTTATTGAATGGTGGAGCAGGTTTACATAGACATAGTCTATGTGAATATAGGGATCTATAATGGAGGTATAAAAGTAAGTATATATAACTTTAAAATGCAACTGAATTACACCCGCACATCCTGGCTCAGTTCTTCCCCATCCTCTAGCTCCTCTTCACCTAAAGATTGCACTTGGATTTGACTCCCCATTTGCAACTTCACAGGAGAAAGACTGCGGGCACATTGAGGTGGTAACATCAAATGGTTTCTTGGCCAACAAAAAAAAATCATTAAAGGACAAGGAAAACCTGGGTAGAATCAAGTGAAGGACTCCAACCTTACTGAAGATATAAGTTCCCCCTCCCTTTCCGCTACTGTGATATGGGCTAATTCTGGGAAATGTGTCCACAGATGCCGACACTGTCCAGAACCTCACCTCTTATGTGAAGCTAGGCAGTGACCGTCAGCACACTGTGGGAGTGAGAGGCATTTACACACATACACACACACACACACGGGCACACGTGCATACACAACCAGCACGCACACACACGGGCACACGTGCATACACAAACAGCACATGCACACACACACACACGGGCACACGGGCATACACAAACAGCATGCGCGCACACACACAGGCACACGCGCATGCACAAACAGCACGCAGCACACACACGCGTGCGCACATACACACGCACCTTTGAACAGGGATCACTGAATCAGGAGCGGAAATGGTGCTAGATTGCTCCCCTCCACAACCCAAGGACACTGTGACCAATTGTAGAGCTCCATTGCCACCGCAGATTAGATCAACTAATTCAGCATGGTACCAGGGTTAGGGCATTACAACCTCTCAGTCTGTCTGTCTAAGCACCAGAAACATGTTTCAGTCAATGTTCCCTTCAAGCTGCGCATTTGTACAATGCTCCAGAGATCCCGTGCAGTATTTTGAATGACCCTTGCAGCCCCTTAAAGAAAGACTTGGATTTATACAGCGCCTTTTACGACCACCGGACATCTCAAAGCGCTTTACAGCCAATGAAGTACTTTTTGGAGTGTAGTCACTGTTGTAATATAGGAAATGCGGCAGCCAATTTGTGCACAGCAAGCTCCCACAAACAGCAATGTGATATTGACCAGATAATCTGTTTTTTGTTATGTTGATCGAGGGATAAATATATTGGCCAGGACACCGGGGATAACCCCTACTCTTCTTCGAAATAGTGCCATGGGATCTTTTACATCCACCTGAGAGAGCAGACGGGGCCTCGGTTTAACATCTCATCTGAAAGACGGTACCTCTGACAGAGCAGCACTCCCTCAGCACTGCACTGGAGTGTCAGCCGAGATTTTGTGCTGAGGTCTCGAGTGGGATTTGGACCCACAACTTTCTGACTCGGAGGCGAGAGTGCTACCCACTGAGCCACGGGGCCAGCACCAAAATAAATTACAGGGAACATTGGTTGCAATTACTCCGTAAACCAATGAGGTGGCGGGGGTAAAGGCGGAGTCCTGTCGCATTTTTTTTGTTATTGAATTCCCCTCATGAGGAGATTATCTATTCTGATTCTCCTCACACCAGGTAACTCAAGAGAGTCACTCCACATAGTAAGTCAGCACTCGCTCAGAAAATGTGGTTAGTTGTGTTCTGTGGGACTGGTCAGGGAAACGTTGAGAGAAACGCAGGCAGACAATTTGAGAAAAATCCATGGATCCAAGCACGGCGCTCCGCTAAAGCAAAGCCCATCCCATTGTCCGGAGTTCGTAGCCCAAACCTAATAATTCAATCCAAGAACAGACAATCCTAAATGATCCAGCGATAGGATGCAGCCAAACAGTGCCAAATATCCCCTTGATACAACGTCACAGAGCACGATTAGATAGTGCATCGGTTTTCTTAAAGATTTGTGGTTTCGGTAAGTGCTTTCTGTTCTTAATTAGACTGAATTGCTGAAGGAATGATAAATGGTTTGTGAGTTTTCTAGTTTAACCGCAGTTTACAGAGATCCTGATCCAAGCACAATTTTGATTCAAGTATAAAATAACTGGGCAAATGAGTTATGGATCTATTGGAATCAGCCTGTTTATTGTCGCTTTCAGTTTCTCAGATGCAAGGGTAAGATTAACATGGCTGTAGCCCACAGGGAGCAGATTTTCCTGAGTGATGCACTCAAGGTGAAACAATTTGCAATACAAGCCGAGAAACCACCATGTGCCATGTTAGAGCAGGACTGTTAATGAGTTTGTGGAATTAAAAACAGAAAATGCTGGAAATCTCAACGGGTCAGGCAGCATCTGTGGAGAGAAAAACAGAGTTAACGTTCCAGGTCGATAACCCTTCGTCAGGGTGGAGTTCTGACGACAGGTCACCGACCTGAAACGTTAACTCTTGTTTTCCTTTCCATAGATGCTGCCTGACCTCCTGAGATTTCCAGCATTTTCTGTAGTTATTTCAGATTCCAGCATCCGCAGTATTTTGCTTTTGTTTGAATGAGTTTACGGAGCTTTAACATCACTATTTTAAGAGAGATTAACTCAGCCCCGTTGACCTCTACCCCGAGGAGAAGATCACCAATATCATGGGGAACGGCATCTCTTCCACGTCGCACGCCATCCTCATTTGGAGGTGTATCAGCATTCCTTCATCAATGCTGGATCAAAATACTGGCATTCCCTACCTAACACCGTCATTACTACAAGGGGTGGTGGCAGTTCAAGGGGAAGATCACCACCTTCTCAGGGCAGCTGGGAATGGGCAATGAATGCTGGGGTTTCCAGTGTCACAAAAAAAGTGTTATATTGATTAACACCTCCGTTTAAATAAGAGGCAAAGTAATAACGCTTTAAATGTTCGAAAGCTAATATCACACACATTAGCTTCTCAGCTATAAACGCAATAGAAAATGAGCCAGTCATTTTTTAAGTATCAATTGCATCTGCAGTGCTGTGCAGATTTTGGTCATGACTGCCTAACCACAGGCTGCTGTGCACACTGGTGCTCTCCATGTTAAACTGCAAAGGACTGAAGACCAAAGAGGTGCATAGCCTACGAATAACCCCCGCACACAAAGGATATGCGGAATAAGGACCCTCAGACGAATGCTGTAATACTGCTTTTATTTGAAAAATGTTGGTTCCATGAGTCTCTCTATCATTGGGTCAGAGTTTGACCTTGTGTGATAGTGTAAAATCTTTG
Organism: Pristiophorus japonicus; assembly: GCF_044704955.1. Taxonomy (NCBI): domain Eukaryota; kingdom Metazoa; phylum Chordata; class Chondrichthyes; family Pristiophoridae; genus Pristiophorus; species Pristiophorus japonicus. The sequence goes on along the minus strand of NC_091992.1, from coordinate 13,750,341 downwards.
ATAGCGAATCGGCAATTCATTTTACATCTCTCCCGAAATAAAACCCGCCCTTTGAATAAAACATGAAAGCTCTGCTAAGCATCTCACGGCAGAAGAGTCGGGTTTAGTCCGTGTGTATTGGCCAACATTTCCCACTCAACCAACACTACCAGAAACACACAACCTGATCATTGTTGACGCTAAGGTGCAGAAACGGCTGTTACATTTGTCTACCATCATCATAGGCAGTCTCTCGAAATTGAAGAAGACTTGCTTCCACTCTAAAAATGAGTTCTTAGGTGACTGTACAGTCCAATGCGGGAATTACAGTCTCTGTCACAGGTGGGACAGACAGTGGTTGAGGGAAAGGGTGGGTGGGGAGTCTGGTTTGCCGCACACTCTTTCCGCTGCCTGCGCTTGCTTTCTGCATGCTCTCGGCGACAAGACTCGAGGTGCTCAGCGCCCTCCCGGATGCTCTTCTTCCAGTTAGAACAGTCTTTGGCCAGGGACCTGTTCAACCTTCGTCCCCTCCAGGCCAGATCCATTTGTCTACATAACGACAGTCACTGTACTTCAAGTAATTCATTGTATATGAAGCACTCAAAGATGTTTCTCAGAGTCATGATAAAGTGCTATGGCCTAGAAATTGGGTATCGCCCCATTGGTGGGCGGTAAAACTCGGGAGGCGCGAGACTTAGCACCAGACGCAGAAGTCTCGTCCCTCTCGATTCATTTGGGTTACCACCCCCAAAGGAATTGGAGTGCTAAATCAAGCTTCCTGGGACGGACGCCTCAGCAGCGCGACGCACTGCGCCGCGTAGCATTGTCGCGTCCGAGGGGCTCTTCCCTCAATTAACGGGAAGGGCCCACGCTGCCAACTCTGCAAAAAAAAAGACACCTACCTGGACCACTGGGGAGCGGGGGTGCCGCACGGTCAGCAGAGTGTTGGGCCAAGCGATTGCGGCCACGACCCCGCGAAGAAAGCGCATCAGGAGCAGCAACGAAAAGGTACGTTTTTCTTTCTGCACTCGGCCACTTCCCCATTCAATTTTCTCCCCGGTAGTGGCCGGCCGCCCAGTACATGACCCCTGAAGCTGTCACTGTCATCGACCGGTGCAGCTGCAGGGGGCGAAAGCCAATTTTGGGGCTGGGGCGCTAACGGGGGCGATACGCGCAGCGATAATATCACGGAAATCCTTATTAATCAGGAAATGGTGTTAGGGAAATTGATGGGACTGAAGGCCGATAAATCCCCAGGGCCTGATAATCTGCATCCCAGAGTACTTAAGGAAGTGGCCCTACAAATAGTGGATGCATTGGTGGTCATTTTGCAACATTCCATGGACACTGGATCAGTTCCTCTGGATTGGAAGGTAGCTAATGTAACCCCACTTTTTAAAAAAAGGAGAGAGAGAGAAAACACGGAATTATAGACCGGTTAGCCTGACGTCGGTAGTGGGGAAAATGTTGGAATCAATTATTAAAGATGTAATATCAGTGCATTTAGAAAGCAGTTACAGGATCAGTCCAAGTCAGCATGGATTTATGAAAGGGAAATCATGCTTGACAAATCTTCTAGAATTTTTTGAGGATGTAACTAGTAGAGTGGACAAGGGAGAACAAGTGGATGTGATGTATTTGGACTTTCAAAAGGCTTTTGACAAGGTCCCACACAAGAGATTAGTGTGAAAAATTAAAGCACATGGTATTGGGGGTAATGTATTGACGTGGATCGGGAACTGGTTGGCAGACAGGAAGCAAAGACTAGGAATAAACGGGTCCTTTTCAGAATGACAGGCAGTGACTAGTGGGGTACCGCAAGGTTCAGTGCTGGGACTCCAGCTATTTACAATATACATTAATGATTTGGACGAAGGAATTGAATGTAATATCTCCAAGTTTGCAGATGACACTAAGCTGGGTGGCAGTGTGAGCTGTGAGGAGGATGCTAAGAGGCTGCAGGGTGACTTGGACAGGTTAGGTGAGTGGGCAAATGTATGGCAGATGCAGTATAACGAGACCTGGGTGACATGGTACATCAGTCATTGAAAGTTGGCATGCAGGTACAGAAGGCGGTGAAGAAGGCAAATGGCATGTTGGCCTTCATAGCGAGGGGATTTGAGTATAGGAGCAGGGAGGTCATACTGCAGTTGTACAGGGCCTTGGTGAGGCCACACCTCGAATATTGTGTACAGTTTTGGTCTCCTAATCTGAGGAAGGACATTCTTGCTATTGAGGGAGTGCAGCGAAGGTTCATCAGACTGATTCCCGGGATGGCAGGACTGACATATGAAGAAAGACTAGGCTTATTTTCACTGGAATTTAGAAGACTGAGAGGGGATCTCATAGAAACATATAAAATTCTGACAGGATTGGACAGGTTAGATGCAGGAAGAATGTTCTCGATGTTGGGGAAATCCAGAACCAGGGGTCACAGTCTAAGGATAAGGGGTAAGCCATTTAGGACCGAGATGAGGAGAAACTTCTTCACTCAGAGAATTGTGAACCTGTGGAATTCTCTACCACAGAAAGTTGTTGAGGCCAGTTTGTTAGATATATTCAAAAGTGAGTTAGATGTGGCCCTTATGGCTAAAGGGATCATGGGATATGGAGAGAAAGCAAGAATGGGATACTGAAGTTGCATGATCAGCCATGATCACATTGAATGGTGGTGCAGGCTCGAAGTTTCTATGTCTCTGGGCGCAGGAGATCGAGGAACAACGCCATAGCGCTGCCGCTAAGCTCCCGCCCAATATGGCGGGAGTCGTTAACAGCAGTGCGCCCGGTCGCAAACACATTTGCGCTCCGTTAACACCTAACAGGAGGCGCAAAGTAGCTCAGTTTCTCCTATATATTTATAGGGTCAGACAAATTAAACACAAAGGAGGCCGTTCAGCCCTACATGCCTGTGCTGGTATTAGCTGTTCAGCTGGAGCTATTTAGTATAATCCCATTTCCCTCCCTTTTGCCAATAATTGCAGAACTTTCTTTATAATATGGTCATTTTTTTGGTTAATTTTTTTGCCTTGCTGACTTCCTGCTTTGATGCCTCACTAATCCATCATCCATACGCTGTTCCTCCCAGAATTCCAAGACATTCCATACGAGAATCTGACTGCAGAAGAACAATACAGTGGATCTCCAGATGATGACATCTTCAGGTGAATTGCTCAGATTTGTGTTATACAATGAAACCTGGTTACGATGAACACTATCTGGGACTGAATTATCTCAGAGCTGCACAATTAAGTATAGCAGGGGTCCATGAGTCGAAGAAAAATTGAAATAGAGCAACTATGTGGGGCCCATTACTGCCACACAGTACAGCTACTTCATCCTGGCACCCATAAGTGGCACACTTAAATTCAATACCATTGTCAGTCCACAGTTTGAAATATAGCCTCAAGCAGAATCTGTTAGGCTTCCGCTATCTCGAAGCTGTGTAAAACGAAGAGAAATAATTTCACACAGTCCACTAAAGGCTTTCCTTCATCAAGCCCGACTGCAACTTTCAGAGATTTGAAAGGAAATGCCTTGGAGGCAGTTCCGCTGTTTGTGAGCCAGTCCACGTTTGTGAGCCCTTGGAGCACTGAAGTGAAAAAACCCAGCCATCGTGTTACATTGTACAGCACAGAAACAGGTCATTTGGCCGAACCGCCCTGTACAACAACAACAACTTGTATTTATATAGCGCCTTTAATGTAGTAAAACATCCCAAGGCGCTTCACAGGAGTGTTTGAAGACAAAACAAATAAATTTGACACCGAGCCACATAAGAAGAAATTATGGCAGATGACCAAAAAGCTTGGTCAAAGAGGTAGGTTTTAAGGAGCGTCTTAAAGAAGGAAAGAGAGGTAGAGAGGTGGTTTAGGGAGGGAATTCCAGGGCTTGGGGCCTTGGCAGCTGAAGGCAGCTGAGCGATTATAATCGGGGATGCTCAAGAGGGCAGAATTTGAGGAGCGCAGACATCCCGGGGTTGTGAGGCTGAAGGAGATTACAGAGATAGGGAGGGGCGAGGCCATGGAGGGATTTGTAAACAAGGATGAGAATTTTGAAATCGAGGCGTTGCTTAACTGGGAGCCAATGTAAGTCGGTGAGCACAGGGGTGATGGATGAGCGGGACTTGGTGCGAGTTAGGACACGGGCTGCCAAGTTTTGGATGATCTCAAGTTTACGTAGGTTAGAATGTGGGAGGCCAGCCAGGAGTGTGTAGGAGTAGTCAAGTCAAGCGGTAACAAAGGCGTGGATCATTCTGTTATACTAGCAGAATTACATTGTGTAATCTTCTTGCCTTCCTAAGATATCATATCATTGGACTCACTGTGAGCAATGCCATGGAGGATCTATCTGGTATATATATGGAAGTCTTGTGTCATGTGCATGTTTTATCTGTCACACTACATAGAATTTACAGCACAGAAATGGGTCATTCGGCCCAACAGGTCTCTGCGAGTGTTTATGCTCCTCATGAGCCTCTTCCCACTCTACTTCACCAAACCCGATCAGCATATCCTTCTATTCCTTTCTCCCTCATGTGCTTATCTAGCTTCCCCTTAAATACATCGATACTATTCGCCTCAACTACTCCATCTGACAGCAAGTTCCACATTCTCGCCACTCTCTGGGGAAAGAGGTTTCTCCTGAGTTCCCTATTGGTTTTATTAGTGACTATCTTATATTTATGAGCTTCAGTTTTGGACTACCCCACAAGTGGAAACATTTTCTACCCCATCAAACCCTTTCATTATCGAGAGAAAAGAGCACTAGCCTGTTCTTCTATGCACCTTCTCCGATGCCTTTATATCTTATTTATAAAATGGAGACCAGAACTGTGTACAGCACACCAGTGCTTACAGTGTCAGCTATGGCTCAGTTGGTAGGACACTTACTTCTGACTCAGAAGGTTGTCGGTTCAAGTCCCACTCCAGAGAATTGAGCACAAAAACCTAAGCAACCCTCCAGTGACAGAGGTGCTGTCTTTTGGATGAGATGTTAAACCGAGGCCCCGTCTACTCTCTCAGGTGGATGTAAAAGATCCCATGGCTCTGTTTCGAAGAAGAGCAGGGGAGTTCTCCCCGCTGGCCTGGCCAATATTTATCCCTAAATCAACATAACAAAAACAAATTATCTGGTTATTATCACATTGCTGCTTGTGGGAGCTTGCTGTATGCAAATTGGCTGCTGCGCTTCCCACATTACAACAGTGACTACACTTCAAAAAGTACTTCATTGGCTGTAAAGTGCTTTGGGACATTCGGTGGTCATGAAAGGTGCTATATAAATGCAAGTGTGGTCTAACCAAGGTTTGATACAAGTTTAACCTAACATACAAGTTTAACATAAGGTGTTTCCTCTGCTGTCTGTTATTTTAACAGAGACGTTACCCCATTCACTTTAAATGAGTTAACAGAGCAATGGTAACCAAACGTTTTAAGCACTTGTTCATTACTATCGCAAGTGGCCCTTTCTAGGTTGGAGTGAGCAGAAGAAATCTGGCCCTTGTCCCCTGCTTTTTCCTGTACGGCTGAAGCAGCTTGTAACTGTGGTTATAAACATAACTATTCTAGCTTCACTTCTGCATACAAAAACAACAGAGGCACTTTAAGGCAATTTGTCTAAAATTGCATTGGTTGCAATGAATGCTTTGTGTTTGTGAATCTTGGGATGATTAAGTTGACAACAGGGTGTCGTTTCCACTCGGAAATGATTCCCGTTCAGGATATCAACATCTGCTGTGATGTTCCTGTTGCTTCGCTTCCTTCGATTTTATGGGTAACGTCCCTGATTCAAAACATCGGACAATAGATTGGAGGCTTCCCCCCTGCCCCACCCCCAATTCCCCCACCCCCGGGCAATAATTTTATTGAAAAAGTAGCGTGAAGGGTGACAGAATGTCACTAGAATGCATGAATGTGCTCTATTCCCCCGTTTGTTATTGGTTTGTGCATTCCAGTCCCTGATCAAAATGAATTTTAATGAACTACAGTGACAAGTGAGCAATTTGTTTGTTTCTGTGCTTGTTAAGAACTTATTCGAGTGATTACGGGATGCGGAACTTCAGTTACGTGTAGCGACTAGAGAAGCTGGGTGTAATGTATTTACTTCATGGGTTCTTTGCGTAAGAATTCATAGCAATACATTGCTATTAAGAACTAGTTGGTTTATTAACAAAGGTTTAACAATCACACTACACATTACCAGTTCATCCACTAGGCTCACAACTGCATACCTCATCGTGGATGAACTAGACCCAACTTACTGGGGTTCTATTGAGTCTTGTGAACATCACGTGACTGACTAAGCCACTCACAATGCAACAGCTTTACAACTATTTTAAAGTTGAAACATTAATACAAGTGCCCCCTGATTAAAGTGGGGTGGGGGGGGGCGGTCACTAAAACCGACACAATTAAACAAATTAAACTTTTGACAGTCAACTTAAATCAAATTAAAATTTTGTTGCCGGGGGTGATGATGCACTCCAGTCCCTCTGGCGCCCACCTCTCGCAGAAGACCACGATCAACAGCTCTACAACTATTTTGTTGAAGACAATAAACAAGTACCCCCTGATTAAAGGGGGGTCACACTCTAGAAACTTTCATTCAAGTGCCCTCTTGGTTTTCTTGAGGGCACCAAAAACACAATTGAACAATTTAACATAAACGGAACCTTTGTCAAATCAAATCAATGAAATCAAATTAAAATTCTGTTCCCAGTTGAAATGATGCACTCCAGTCCCTCCGGCGCCCACCTCTCGCGGAAGGCCACGAGTGTACTGGTAACCGGGCAACAGCTCTGCAAACCTGTGAGCATACTCACAGGTGCATACATTTCACTGGGATTGTTCTCCTTCGAGCAGAGAAGATTAGGGGAGGATTTAATAGAGGTGTTCGAAATCATGAAGGGTTTTGATAGAGTAAATAAGGAGAAACTGTTCCTACTGGCAGGAGGGTCAGTAACCAGAGGGCATAGATTTAAGATGATTGGCAAAAGAACCAGGACGAGATTTGGAGAATCTTTTTTTATGCAGCGAGTTGTGATCTGAAATGCACTGCCTGAAAGGGTGGTGGAAGCAGATTCAATAATAATTTTCAAACATGAATATAATACATACTTGAAAATGAAAAAAATTGCAGGGCCGGGCAGTGGGACTAAATGATTAGCTCTTTCAAAGGGCCGGCACAGACATAATGGGCTGAATGACCTCCTTCTGTGCTATGTGATTCTATGATTAATAAAGATAATCTGGGGCAGCATTCCACATATGTACTATCACCCTGAAGAGCTAGTATTTTACTCCGGGTCTGCCCTGCCATTAGTGAATTTAACGAAGGGGGAGATTTTGAAGTTGAGGAGTAAGCCAATAGCACAGTGGAAGAGATTTCTTGAACAGCAAGACATTGCCGCAGCCCTGAGTTTGAGTTTCACTGCAGTGCCCTGACTGAAAATTAAATGCAGAGCATTCCGAAATTTCCGGCCCCGTATAAAGGTCCATAAGCCAGCGCTCCCAGCCCGAATGGATGGGGAGTTTTGGTGCTCCATTCCCAACACACATCCCTGCCTGCCGCCACTTTGACCAGAGACATTTCAGGCACGGGAGGATTGCCTGCGGCAGGCAGGCGAGAGCCTGCTTAATGTGCAGAATTTTTACCTGAATTCGCGGGAGGTCCGCAACAAGCGAAACCTGGCGGGGAGGCAACTGAGAAGTGTATTTTGGTGAAGATTCCTGGTGGGCCAAGAGGAGTGGGAGTGCTCCTCCGCGTCCCGCAATGAACCCTTGGGCCTCCCCAGCCCCGGCCTTCCCTCTTTGGAGTCCCCTCCCTCGCAGCACTAACCTTCCCGGGGTCCGTCATCTTGGGGCCACAGTGACATTGGCATCCAATTTCCCGCTCCCGCCCACTGGCTGTGATGTCCTTCCCACCGGCTTCGGGCGGGAGGCAGTGTTCTGACTATTCAAATGAGGCCTGGCAGTTAAAATGGCGCAGGAGTTAAAAACCGGGCGTCAGCCAGCGACTCAGTGGGTAGCACACTCACTTCTGAGTCAGAAGGTTGTAGGTTCACTCCAGAGACATGAGCACAAAAATCGAGGTTGACACTGCAGTGCAGTGCTGAGGGAGTGCTGCACTGTCGGCGGTGCCGTCTTTTGGATGAGATGTTAAACCGAGGCCCCATCTGCTCTCTCAGGTGGACAGGAAAAGATTCCATGGCCACTATTTCAAAGAAGAGCAGGGGAGTTATCCCTGGTATCCTGCGCCAATACTTATCCCTCAAACAACATCACTAAAGCAGATTAACTGGTCATTATCACATTACTGTTTGTGGGAGCTTGCTGTGTGCAATTACGATGCCACATATGCACATTACAACAGTGAACAAAAAAAGGTACTTCATTGGCTGTAAAGCGCTTTGGGACGTCCGGAGTTCGTGAAAGGCGTAATATAAATGCAAGTCTTTCTTTTCTTTGTTATGGACTAGGTGTCTCTCCCCACACCCTGCCCAACCATACTCCCCATGGTAGTTTAATGGGTAAAAGTGCCACAAACTATGCTGCTCAGAAATGGCCAATGGTTTCACCCCTGGTCTGTGCTTGGAAGCTAATCTCAGTTGGGACAGCAATGGGGTGCATCTGGCCTCAAGGTTTGAGTTGGTTGGTTAGGGGAAGGAGGAAGGATTTGGCTAGGTTTGCTGCTTATGATCACAGCAACCTATGCTGCACGTATGTGTGTCAATGGATATCAGCTGAGGACAGAAGCAAGCTTTGCTGTGATAGCCATGAAACATTTGTGTACAGTAGTGTGTTGCCTATGGTACTGAGCTGACCAGCCCAGTTTAAATCATAGAATCGGACAGCACAAAAGGAGGCCATTTGGCCCATCGTGCCCATGCCAGCTCTATCCAATTAGTTTCCCCACCCTGCTCTTTCCCTCTAGCCCTGCAAATTGAACAATTGGACTGATAGCACCACTTGTGCAGGTATCGTCCTGTATAAGATTTAAGATTATGTGGACATTTGGATTCTAGATTAACTGGGGATCGGGTCTGAGGGAGGGTCAGAGTAGGGAATAATTCACTCTGCATTCAATCATTCTATAACTTAGCTGGAATCACCTGGTGCTACACTGGATTTCTGAAAATATTATCCTGTACTAAACATCTCTCACCTTGAATGCAAAATTCACCGAAAACAAAAGTTCAAAATGAAATCTGCAAAAATCAGGTCTGAAATTTTAAATCGGTCCTGTTTGCCCATCAATGTTGTTCATTGTTGGCACACGGTCCCCAAGGGCCCCTCCAGTAGCTCGCCCAAGTGGCCATCGCTCATGAGCGGCAGCGGGCTATTTGACTGTGTGGGCATTACACTACATAGGATCCCACCGACGCTGCACTGATTCAGGGAGGACACACCCACCAACCCTGCCCAGCCCGTCAGACACACAGACCTGGTCCCTAACTGCATGGTTGGCTCTTTCGTATCATCCGAAGTAGCCCAGCAAGCTACTTAGTGGTAAAAACGATCAAGGAAAAAGCGCAACAGCAGCTTGTCAGGGCAGCTAGGGAGAGGCAATATATGCGCTAATTGTGAACACGGCCTGAGAACCCAAAAACAACCAAATTAACCAGCCGTTTGAGTGAGGCTTCAACGGCCCACTGTGCCCTGTGGATCTGCAAACTAGCATGTCAGTGCCTTCAGGAGCAGTTAGAGAAATGGGGGCAGGGTTGAAACAAAACCCTGATATACTTTAGATTCTTGTGCTGTGAACTCCAACATTAAGTGCGTTACTTTATTGATTATCTGAAAAGTAATTGAAGTCACATAAAAGTCCCCAGATCGCAGTGCATAAATTCACAGCAATACCTGAAAGCATTAAGACGTCAAATAGCCTCTCATGGCTACCTGCCAGATTAAGAAAAAAACAGAGTTCCTGCTGAAGCTGGCTAACCAATTAAATTATAATTTCATATTCAAAGTAATTAAGCTATTGGGACAGTTAGTACTAAATAAATTATAGCGAGAATAAATCAGAATTCTTTACTGAACATTAATTTTATTGCAGTCTCCAGGGTAATACACTGGGTTTGGAAATAAACAAATTTGTCTTGTGGCACATGCCAGCGCTTCAGTAATAGACCTTCCTTGTGCTACTGGGCCTCTTGGCACCGGCTAACTGGCTCGAGTCATGAAAGTTAGAAACAATGTTTTCTTCTTCCGTATTCTCCCCTCCTCAACACCTGGCTGATATTGGGATACAGTTCCACCTGCGCCAGCAGCTTCTGGTATCCCAAACAAGTGGGAGCACTCTTCGTGTGTGAGGCTAGACAATGTGTGTGGGCAGGATATTCCACTGTGAGGGAATCACAAAGAACCTGATCCTATCCTTAGCACAAGCGCACGCAGAGCAGCAGACTTTCCACCAGTTAACGATGAGGGGTGAGAACTCTCTGTGCTTGTTTACCCACTCCCCACCCCAGGGGGCTGAGGCCAACTGTAGCACAACTCTCCCCCCCGCACTTTCCCAACATAGACTGGGGACCAAACCTGAGATTTACTGGTAATCGTGGCTTAGTATTATGGTGGGTGGTGTCTCTAACCACTCTGACCATTGGGGGAGGTAGTGAGCAACCTTCCAAGTGCTTAGTGCTACATTTGTTTACGCTATGATTCTGATGTGTGCATCACGCACTTGATGAGGTTGTAGATTCGTGCAAGATTTGAATACTGCTCATACCTGGGGAAATTCTTCCATCACTCCTCGCATACACACAGACAGGAGCGTGGTCAATCAGGAAGGTCCTTTAATGTGGGGTTGGGACAGGGGCGTATTAATCGCGGGGCGGATCAACCACGGGGTAGACTAATCGCGGGCCGGATCAACCACGGGGTAGATTAATCGCGGGCCGGATCAACCACGGGGTAGATTAATCGCGGGCCGGATCAACCACGGGGTAGATTAATCGCGGGCCGGATCAACCACGAGGTAGATTAATCGTGGGCGGAAAAAGCACGGGGCGGATTAACCGCGGGGTGGATTAGCCATGGGGCAGATTATCCGCGGGGCAGATTAACCGCGGGGCGGATGGGGCTGCAGCCCCAGGCCCACCAAAGAACATAAGCCCACCAAATAAACGTAGGAAAAAAATATAAGGCCTCCCAAATAGGCTGAATAGAATAGACAATAAGAGAGGAAAAACAAGACCAAGTAAAATAGATTCACTTGTTTATACCTATATACAGAAGGACCTATATACACTAATGTACCAATATACAGAACAGAATATGTACTAGCCTGTTTTATTTCATGTTATTGAGAAATTTGCATATATGTATAGGAATCTAGTATTGCAATGTTACCAGAACCAGAATATATTCCTACTTGATACAGAATATATGCTTTCATTGTTGAATATACTGGCCTATGTTTACATACTCAGAATCAGAATCATACACATAATGTAATGAACATGAACACAAATAACTATCGGTCCATTTGGATCATTTGCCCCAGGCCATCAGGCCCTTAACCGGGCCCTGGGTTGGGAGCAGCACTCTGCCCTTCCCGGCTCCACGGTCAGGTATGTAACTTACCTTCTTGGCTGGCAGACGTTCCCTAGGGGTTGGTTTCCCACAATGGCGTGGGCTGCCTTAGGGCAAACGGATGTCAGAGCGAGGACCTTAAGCAGGCGTTGGTCCCTTTGCATATAAGGGCCTAACACCTGTGTGGCTTCAGGTGTGGGCAATGCATGCCTCTTGTTTGTCCTTACTCAATATGATGGGAGAGTGCCATTCCTACCCACCATTTTGGGGCCTTAGTATGCTGGGTAACTCCTGAAAAACGGGTGCTATGCGGCCCAATTTCTAGGCCCACATAGCTTTCCACAATGAGTTATTCTGATTGACAGTTATTGTTGTCATGTGGGGCAAATGTGATGGCCATTCTGAGCCAGCAATGCCGTGAATCACTCGTTCAACTTATTTCTTTTGTTGGTGACAGTTGAGGAAAGAATGCTCGACAGACTACCAGGAGAACTCCCTGCACCTCTTCAAATAGTACCGTGGGCTGTTTAATGCCTATCTGAGCCAATGGAGCAGGGAGTAGGGCTTTAGCCAGTGTTCAGAGGAACAGAGAGTCTCGGGGAGGGTGGGGTCGTAGGGCTGGAGGAGGTTACAGATTGGGGGGGATAAAGTCTTGAAGTGGTTTAAACACAAGTATGAGAATTGATAAATTGGGGGACCGGGAGCCGATGTTGGTCAGCGGGGACAGAGTGATGGGTGAGCGGAACATGGTGCAGGGTAGGAGTTCTGGATGCGATGATGTTTACAGAGGATGAAGGATGGGAGGCCAGCCAGAAGAGCATTGGAATAGTTGTACTTGGAGGTGACAAAAGCATCGATGAGGATTTCCGTGGCAGATGGGCTGGGGAGGGGCAGAGATGGGCGATGTTACAGGAAGTAGGCTGTGTTTGTAATGGAGTCAATATGGGGTCAGAACCAGTTTGGGGGGGGGGGGGTGGGTGGCGTCAGCACTTTAGTGGGAATGGGCTCCAGGGAGCAAGAATTGACGAGATGCGGGGAGGTTTGGCCTGGGCAAAGGGAAAGGGGACAGCAGCAGCAGAATCAGCCGTAAGGTGGACTCAACCTTAGTGACAAAGAAGTCCATGAACTCCTCACACTTGTTGTTGGAGCTGAAAGTGGAGGGGACAGGAGAGATAAACAGATAGATATAGACAGATAGACAGACAGACAGATGGACAGGTGCACAGAGAGATTGAAAGACAGATTCAGAGTCAGACAAATAGAAAGATGGAAGAATTTAGTCAGCAAAACTGAACAAAACAGTAATGCCACACAAGACTCACTGACGCAGATACCTATTTTGAAGAGTTTTGATGTTGTGGAAATAGAGTCTTGAACTTGCACCCAGTCTTATCTATAAATATGGAAATGAGACAACTGTACTGTTAATTCTTAATAAAATAATCACGAAAAGCATAAAAGCACTGCGACCTGAATGCCTCATGAAAATGTAAGGAAATTAAATTTCAAACAAACCCAATCTGGACTTTGAGCTCTATCTGCATAATAATAGATTCATTTAACTCGCAATTCATAATGCAAATCAGTCTTTGCTTCCCCACCCTTCGTAAAGATAGGCCTGCTTGCTCTTTGCCCACAAGCCACTCAGGGATTTCAATAATTTAGCTTTAACGGAGATGGCAGGAGGGGCTGCATGAAAGGTTCACAAACGGCCCCATTCCCATCCTCCTCTTGAATTGAGGATGGGTCATTTCAATTATAATTTTTCCCACTGAGCAACGGGAGGGCTTGTTTGTGTGCGTGGGTGTGTGAGGGTATGGTAGCATAGTGGTTATGTTACAAGACCAGTAATCCAGAGGTCTGGACTAATTATCCAGAGACATGAGTTCACATCCCGCCATGGCAGCTGGGGAATTTAAATTCAGTTAAAGAAACACTTGCATTTATATAGTGCCTTTCACGACCACTGGACATCTCAAAGCGCTTTACAGCCAATGAAGTACTTTTGTAATGCAGTCATTGTTGTAGAGTAGGAAATGTGGCGGCCAATTTGCACACAGCAAGCTCCCACAAACAGCAATGTGATAATGACTAGATAATCTGTTTTTGTTATGTTGATTGAGGGATAAATATTGACCAGGACACCGGGGATAACTCTCTTGCTCTTCTTCGAAATAGTGCCATGGGATCTTTTATGTCCACCTGAGAGAGCAGACGGGGCCTCAGTTTAACGTCTCATCTGAAAGACGGCACCTCCGACAGTGCAGCACTCCCTCAGCGCTGCACTGGAGTGTCAGCCTAGATTTATGTGCTCAAGTCCCTGGAGTGGGACTTGAACCCACAACCTTCTGACTCAGAGGCGAGTGTGCTACCCACTGAGCCTGGGCTGACACTTTAATTAAATAAATTAAATAAGTCTGGAATAAAAAGCTAGGATTGGTAATGGTGACCATGAAATTGCCAGATTGTCATAAAAACCCATCCGGTTCACTAATGAAGGAAATCAGCCGTCCTTATCCAGTCTGGCCTAAATGTGACTCCAGACCCACAATGTGGTTGACTCTTAACTGGCCTCTGACATGGCGGATCACCACCTTCACAATGGCAATTAGGAATGGGCAACAAATGCTGGCTTTGCCAGTGACGTCCACATCCCAGGAACAAATAAAAAAAACGGGCATCACAGGTTAACCTGCTTCTGACTGAAACCTCGACTCCAAGCTTGCACGGTGCTGTTAGCCATAACTTGGGGCATTTTAAGCAGAAGTTTAAAGGGCAGAAAGTGGCCGAAATAAAGCAATGGCGCAATAAAGGATCTCTTTTGAGGTATTGAGTTGAGATATGCAGCCCCTGTAATGTAGAGGCATCGGAATGATGCATCTGACTCAAACCCTGCCTGACCTCAGCATATTTAATACTGCAAGTCAGCCGTCAAGTAGAAAGTCTTCTACAGCACTGCCATTCCTTACATCAACATACAGGAATACAATGATATAATAAAAACAGAAAATGCTGGCAATGCTCAGCAGGCTGGGCAGCATCTGTGGAGAGAGAAACAGAGTTAACGTTTCAGGTCGATGACCTTTCATCAGAACTGGAAAAAGTTAGGGGGGGTAACAGATTTTAAGCAAGTCATCATCATAGGTGGTTCCTCGAACGAGGATGACTTGCTTCCACACCAAAAGGGATGAGTTCACTGAAGTTTCAATGGAGGACGCGATATCCCAGTCCTGAACTCCAGGGGTGGAAGATGCCTGTGCGTGGATTTTTTTAACGTGTGGTGACCGTTAAGCAAGTACAGAGGCAGGGAAAGCGGGGAGGGGAGGAAAGAACAAAAGGGAAGGTCTGTGATAGGGTGGAAGGCAGGAGAGATTCAATGACAAGGGATGAAGGTGCGATTTCAAAGGGAGTGGTAATGGGTCCAGGAATACAATAATTTAGTTTTTTTTAAATCCGATGGAGGAGAGATAATGGAACTCTTGGCTGTGCTGAGTCAGATGTTATGGGTCACCATCGACCAAAAACGTAACTGGACCAGCCACATAAATACTGTGGCAACAAGAGCAGGCAAGTGTCTCACCTCCTGACTCCCCAAAGCCTTTCCACCATCTATAAGGCACAATTCAGGTGTGTGATGGAATACTCTCTACTTGCCTGGATGAGCGCAGCTCCAACAACACTCAAGAAGCTCAACACCATCCAGGACAAAGCAGCCCGCTTGATCGGCACCCCATCCATCACTTTCACCATTCACTACCTCCACCACCGGCGCACCGTGGCTGCAGTGTGCACCATCTATAAGATGCACTGCAGCAACACGCCAAGGCTTCTTCAGCGGCACCTCCCAAACCCACGACCTCTACCACGCAGAAGGACAAGGGCAGCAGGCGCATGGGAGCACCATCACCTGCAAGTTCCCCTCCAAGTCACGCACCAACCTGACTTGGAAATATATTGGCTGTTCCTTCATCGTCACTGGGTCAAAATCCTGGAACTCCCTCCCAAACAGCACTGTGGGAGTACCTTCACCACACGGACTGCAGCGGTTCAAGAAGCCGGCTCACCACCACCTTCTCGAGGGCAATTAGGGATGGGCAATAAATGCCGGCCTTGCCAGCGACACCCACATCTCAGAACAAATTTAAAAAGAAATGGGTCTTAAGTGAATACTCTAGGCTGACACTCCCGTACTGAGAGAGTGCTGCACTGCAAAGTAACTCATTTCAGAAAGCAACTCATTTCAGAACAGGTATACTGAACTGCCGTAGTTCCTGTTTTATGTTACCTTACTGTCAGGTAAGGCAAGTCTCACTGTTTTTTGGCCAACGCCGTTGATTTTTGGTGAATCTCGTTTTGTGTTGAATGTTCTATTTTTCTGGTGAGTCTCACTCTTTCTTTGGTGAATCTGCCTGATTTTTGGATACACTCCACAATCTCCAGTTGGTGATTTCCTGTTTAGCTTTGCTCATTTCACAACTGAGTGTAGTGGGGAATTAAACCAGTCACCTTTTGACTCCATGCACTGAGTGTTTTAGTCTAACACCCACCACTGCTCTCGGGTTCAGTAATTCCACCATTAAATAGTCGCAGTAATGACTGTAATCACAGATTAGTTGCAACAGTAAACAGTAACACGTAACAGTAAATATATCATCATAGGCAGTCCCTCGAACGAGGATGACTTGCTTCTATGAGAGTTCACAGATGTTTCAATGAAGGACCCGATGTTCCAGTCCTGAACTCCAGTTGAAGGGGTGGATGATGCCTGTGCGTGGATTTTTTTCACGCGTGGTGACCATTGCACATCAACCACCTCACGGGCTTGACAGAGCTAGGCCTTTATCCAGTGGCAAGGATTAACCAGGACGACTGGAGACCTGCTCTGCTGCACGGACCTAGTGCGCACAAATATATATATCTTAACACAAATATATAAATCTAACATGAAAGGCTGGAGGTGGAATTGGAAAAAGATTTAGGTGTGTTCAACTGGAGGATAGTGGGCTGCACATTGGGACAAGTTATACTGGCATTGTACAGATCAGTGTTAGATCTCACACCTCTGTGAAGAGCCATGTGATATTTTTCTATGGTAATGGGCATTTTATAAATTAAAGTTCTTGGTATTATCATTCTGGAGGAAGATATGCAGTTTTCATCCCCCTACCTCAAATAGGATACGGGTGCATTAAAATGGCTCAGATAGTTGTCAAAGAGAACGGAATGGATGTCTGCTGAAAAAGGAAATTAAAAGCTATACTGGCAATCAAGCAGTGCTTGATTTTTTTTTCAGGGCAACTAGAGGAAGTAACTAAATGTGGTTCAAAGTAGGTCCCTGATAAAATAATCTTACATGGACTCGAAATAAAAGAAAGAAAGACTTACATTTATAGAGCCTTTCACATCCACCGTGTGTCTCAAAGTGCTTTACAGCCAATTAAATACTTGTTGAAGTGTAGTCACTGTTGTAATGTGGGCTTGATGGGATGAATGGGCTTTTCATCACAATAATGGGCTTTTCATTGACTATAAAGCACTTTGGGATGTCCGGTGGTCGTGAAAGGCGCTATATAAATGCAAGTCTTTCTTTTCTTTTTCCTACTCTGGGCTTTCTTATGTTCCTATTTGATGGCGGTTGCCTTGCATTGAAAATTTTAAGTATTTTGACTTATTTATATACAGCCCTGTATTAAATTGTTAGACCAGTTGTTGTTGACTTTATAAATCCAACCTCAAATTCAAGCACATCAAAGGAATTAGGATTGTGGCACTTAAAAATTGCAGAAAAAATTGGTTTAAATGCCTCTCAATAAAAATGTAATAACTGAGATTTGTAGCAAGGCTAATTTGCATTATTAAGGATATTGGACAGATTGGGTTTGGTTTAAAACACTGTCTAGGTTATTACAGACACCCAGGTGGCCCATCGAGGTAGGACACAATCTTACACAATTCGGTTACACACGAAAGAGAGTTAATTTTAAGTTTAATCCTTTGCTACCTCTAGACTTGATAACTCCAACTCACTCCTGACTGGACTCCCACAATCTACACTACGTAAACTTGAGATCATCCAAAACTCAGCAGCCCGTGTTCTAACCCGCACCAAGTCACGATCACCCATCACCCCTGTGCTTTCTGACCTACATTGGCTCCCAGTTAAACAATGCCTCGATTTCAAAATTCTCATCCTGCTTTACAAATCACTCCATGGCCTTGCCCTTCCCTATCTCTGTAATCTTTTTCAGCCTCACAACCCCACAAGATGTCTGTGCTCCTCAAATTCTGCCCTCTTGAACATCCCTCATTATGGGTTCAATTTTCCACAAAGACTGGAAGAGTTATGCCCGTTTTTTGGGGCCCAACTACGGCAAAAAAAAAATCAGCCAACTTTCCCCGTTTGAATTGTTGATTTTGGCACCGCCTAGCCTGTCCTTTAGCTTTGGGGGTGGAGCCTAAGATCTGCACCAAAAAGATTGGGTTGCCAGGGTAACGAGGGACACACTGCGGGCTGAGGCTGGAAAGTGAAACATACAACACATTCTGCCAGCTCACAGCAACCTGCACAAGCACCTTGTACATTGCAGCAACTTACCAGCATTAAATTATTAAAGTGTTTATGCCAAAAGTCTATCCCCCTCTCCCTGGTGCCGGGTGCCACTCCTAACCCTGGCTGAAGGCTTCCCTCCCCTCCCGGTGCTGGATACCACTCCTAACCCAAGCCAACAGGCCTCCCCCCCTCTCTCCTCTCCCCCTCGTCTCTCCCTCTCTCCCCTCTCCCCCGCTCTCCCCTTCTCTCCTCTTCCTACCTCTCTCCGCCCCCTCCCCCCCGCCCCCCTCTTCCCCCCCACCCTCTGCTGCTGTTGCCCGGGCCGTGGAACTGCATCTGCTGCGCTAATTCTCTTACCTGCGCTGATTTTGTTAACTGCCCAGAAGGTTTTCCAGAGCGGTCACATTCGCCGTACTAAGAAAAATTGGAGTAAATCGGAGCTGGCCAAAATGGCCAGAATTGGCGCAGGTGGCAAGTTATGCCCCCAACGACCAAAAAAAATCCTATCTAAGTGAATTACGCTAGCACAGAAACTTTGGGGAAACTTGGAGATTTGAATTTACTCCAAAAAAACGGAGCACGCCAAAAAAACGGCGCAGATAATTGGGGAAAATTGATATAACTGCTCAACCATCGGTGGCCGTGTCTTCAGCTGCCTGGGCCCTAAGCTCTGTAACTCCCTCCCCAAACCTCTTTGCCTCTCTACCTCTTTTTCCTCCTTTAAGACGCTCCTTAAAACCTACCTCTTTAACCAAGCTTTTAGTCATCGATCCTAATTTCTTCTTTTGTGGCTCGGTGTCAAATTTATCTGTTTTGTCTTATAACACTGCTGTGAAGCACCTTGGGACATTTTACTACAAGAAAGCGCTATATAAATAAAAGTTACTATTATTTATTATTAATTTACACAAGTTCTATCATTGCCAAATGCAAAGGCACGAAATTATGAATTAAATTGTACCCGACTCATTTTTCCCCTATTGCCGACTGGTTAGACAGTTTTCCTCCGCGCCCTGTACTATCTGATATTTCAGCCAAGGTGAGCAACTCCCTGATATATGAATGCCAGGTGAGAGTGAGATCCAAATGCAGGAGTCCCCCATCTAAGGCACTGTACATTGCTGTGCCAGCATGAATATTTAACATGCTATAATGATTTGAAATATAAATATTAATTAAAATGTTGTGCTTCTTGAACACTGAATTGTGCATCACTTATCACTCTTGTTTTTATTTTGGATTGTTGATGCAGACACATCAGTCTGGTTTATGCCCGGAACCATCCTAAGATGCAACAGCCAGGTGCCTGCCCAGGGAGCACATTTCCTGACGGTATCACTAATGGTGCGGATTGGTACACATTGGAAGGTACGTGAGGGAGGAAAGCCAATTTCTCAAGCACTTTTTGACCACTTTGCTGCTGTAGAAACTCTTGGTGAAGGTGCAAAGAAGCTGCTTTGACATGAATGGTCTGTTCTTACGAAATGGTTTTTGGAGAGGGTGCAGCAAACAGCTGCAAGACTGGGTAAGAGCCACCAGGTTGGTGGTTTCCATTTCCTTTGTTTAATGTTTCTTCTCATCAAGGAGAGCGATGCCAGAGCTGTGGAATGGAACCTGTTAAGTCTTGAATAAAGAGTCAGACTAGATGCTGCAAGCTCAAAGTAAGGTGTGATCGTAGTCCTTTATTTACAGGTCTCAGAGTGCCTCTTCGGCCTGTGAGGCCTCCTTATATACAGTTGCCCCCAAGGGATTGTGGGATCCCTTGGGACTCCAGAGGATAAGCCCTCTGGTGGTGAGACCTGGTATTTACAGGTTTACATACATAACAGAACCTTTCCCTTTGCAAGGACTCAGTATGAGCACTCCTAGCTTAGGCACAACATGGCCAGATGCAGAGTAAAGCTCTCTCTTACTTTGTCCCAACAAAGTACCTCTGCCCACACCTCAGTAGCACGCCCTCTACTGCACCTGCATGGCGTTTTCCCCATATCCCACTCCAGCCTTCCTGTAGCCTCTCTGAGCGAGGGTACTAGCTTTTGTGCAGTGGACCCATGCCGACTGGACTGAGACCATTTAAACTATTTCCATGTAGAAACCTTACAGCCAGCAGACGGAGGAGACTTTCACCTCAGCACTCTGAGCTGGGTTTGCACTCAACTCCCAGAGGTGAAAGGTTAGTGTCATTACCCAGTTTGCTCTTACTTCAGTCACTTAATTCACTTTGTCTGATAATTATTTTTATTTAGCACTGCAGTCTCACTTTGCTGTGATATTGCTCAATTCAAATTATTGGATAATTCAATTTTTCAAATCTGCAAACATTAACTTCATGTTTTCAGGAAAAAAAGCTGTAATTAAAACAGCATGTGACTGATTAAGCCACTGTCACCCATTGATCCTGGGTCTAGGGAATAGCAGCCCTTTTGTATGTTATATGCAAGGCCGCTGGTTTTCCGTTCTCATGCAACATTGAACGTGCTTTATTCAGTGACTGTGGGTTTGTGGAAATACATGTTGTGGGGTCCTCACCCACTGGCCAAACATTTCGATTAGAACCTTTACAGCTGTAAGAGAGAGAATTGTCTTAGTTTTAGTCTGCACTGGATTATTATACAGTGTTAGCGGTTAAAGGACAGCATTTAAACCCACATGGGCAGAATTTGACTTTGTGTGATGGTGTAAAACGGCTGATAGCAAATCAGCAGCCAGTTTTACATCTGATTTTTTATTTCTATTGACTTCCAATGAAATCGGGAGAGAGATAAAACAGGCTTCCGACTCACTATTGCTCGTTTTACACTGTTGCACATAGTCAGTAGCTACCTCACTGTGTCACTCAATCCACGTCCCTCTGTTTTTTAAATATTCAGCATAAACTTATGCCGTGGAACCTGCCAAAGAAAGCAATGCAGTAAAAGTGGTTGATTTATATGTGCATTAGTGCTCAGTCTGAAGGATTTGCTATTCACTGCAGCTTCTCTTATGTTTCATTAGGAGGAATGCAAGATTACAGCTATGTGTGGGGCCAGTGTCTGGAGGTTACACTCGAGCTTTCCTGTGTGAAGTATCCAAACACCAGCGATCTTGAGCAGTACTGGCGGGACAACAAGCAATCACTACTGGAATATATGAAACTCACCCACCTCGGTAACCCTTCACATTCCATGTATCAATAGGAATTAGAGGGTGTATAATGATAGACAGTTGAGTGCCACAGTTATTCCACGAGTGATTCATTCTTTATTCATGAGTGATGATGGTGACGCTTTCATTCTTATCATAGAATGGTAACAGCACAGAAGGAGGCCATTCGGCCTGTCCAGCCCGTGCCAGCTCTCTGCAAGAGCACCTCAGCTAGTCCCACTCCCCCTGCACTTTCCCTGTAGCCCTGCAATTTTATTTTCCTTCAGGTACTTAACCAATTCCCTTTTGAAAGCCACAATTGAATCTGCCTCCATCACCCTTTCAGGCAGTGAATTCCAGATCCCAACCACTCGCTGCGTAAAAGAGTTTTCCCTCATGTCGCCTTTGGTTCTGCTGCCAAACAATTCTTTAGCGGTAATCCTGTGCTCCCACAATCCCTACAGGAAGTTGCAACGTTTACCAACTGTGATGTTGCGATCAATTTTGCCTATTATTTCCGAGCTTTACCCTTTCCGCAACAGAGACATTAACAGTTGCAACCCTGAAGGCACTGGTCTCACTCTCACAGGACATGTGATTGAAAGTTTGCTGTGACAGATTACACGTAGTAAATTACTACAGGAGCAGATTCTGTAGAGTTAACTACGGTAGATTCTGTGCAATAAACATACTTACAGTAAACTATTATTGTGTAAATTATATGCAGTAAACTATTACTGTGAAGTTTCTAGAAACTGTTACCACAACAGATTATATACATTTCACCATTATTACCATACAGTAAGCTGTTTCTGTGCTGAATTATTTGCAGGAAACTGTTTCTTTAGCTGGCCCTGTACAGTAAGCTGTTACTGTGACAAATTCTCTATGGTAAGCGATTCCAGTGACAGGATCTGTGCAGCAAACTGTTATTGTGACAGATTCTATACAGTAAGCTGTTACTTTGCAAGATTCTGTACAGCAGAGTGTTACATTGACAATTCAGGACAGCAAACTGTTACTGTGACAGATCCTATTCAGTAAACGCAAACAATGCAAAGTGCCTCATGGTATCTTATTTACTAAAGACATCAAAGAAGAGAACGAGGTTGAAGTTCTTATCCGACAATGTGATAACATGTCTTCATTGGAGAGAATATCTGACAACATCTATTTGAACAAATCAGTGATATATCACTTTGGCAGCATATAATATTTAACGGGATAATGTCTTCTTGGAAGCATATTTGACAAACACATGTTTTGCTTTGGGGAGAGAGACAAAACAAAAGCAAAATACTGCGGATGCTGGAATCTGGAATAAAAACAGAGAATGGTGGAAATCTCAGCAGGTCAGGCAGCATCTGTGGAGAGGAAGCAGAGTTAATGTTTCGGGTGGGTGACCCTTGGTCAGAACAAAAGAACTAGCTGCGAGCTATTTGGTTCAGGGTGGGATCATGCATGCAGATGTGATGCGATTATGCGGTTCTGACATGATTTGTGTCAATAAACAAAGAACAGCCTAAAAAGATTTGCAAAACATATTTTCATGAAGACGGTGCTCTTTTAATGTCAGTATATGAACTCTATTACACAGCCATAAGTGATTACAACAGGCAAGGCTCAGGAACGAATTGAACTTTCAGCAGGAGTTGCTGCTTTGAATTTTAACTAAATCTAAAGGAATGTTAGTATTTTTCTGAAACAAATAATATAAAACACAACAGATTAATTAGTAGGCCAGAAATTGGAACAGCATGTTTGTGCAAATGGTATCAATATGGATACCAAATACATGATGTCGATACCAAATACATGATGTCAAATACACTCAGATGTGTATACCAAGACCAGTTGATGTAAAGTGTTTATGCAATACATTCAATTACTGTACCCCTATTAGATTCTTTTGGTGATGGGTACAGCTTGCGATGTACTAAACCAATGCTCCTGGTGAGCTGCTGTTCCTTATTGCAAGTAGCTGATCGGGAATCAGCCCTACGATTAGTGTCAGCCTTAGCTCAGTGGTGGCGCCCTCACTGCTGAGTCAGAAGGTTGTGGGATCAAGCCAAAATCTAGGCTGACACTCCAGTGCAGAACTGAGGGAGTGCCGCATTGTTGGAGTTGCCCTCTTTCAGATGAGACGTTAAACCCAGGCCCCGGCTACCCTTTCAGGTGAACGTTAAAGATCCCATGTCACGAATCGACACTATTCACTATGTTCACCCCGCTGTCCTGGCCAATGTTTATACCTCAACCAACATCACTAAAATAGATTAGCTGGTCCTTTATTTATTGCTGTTTGTGGGAGTTTGCTGTGTGCAATTGGCTGCCACATTTCCTACATTATAACAGTGACTACACTTCAAACAGTCCTTCGTTGATTGTAAAGCGCTTTGGGACGTCCTGAGGTCATGAAAGGCGTTATATAAATGCAAGTCTTTCTATCCCATGAAATTATATTGGTAGAAACATCATTCGTAACAAAATCAAAAGTACTTGAATTTTAGAATTAAACATATGATGGCTGTAGTACAAATATTTATGGATGCTGCCTTACTAAGCTAAGATTTTTTTATTCGATCATGGGCATCCCTAATTGCCCATGAGAAGGTGGTGGTAAGCCGCCTTCTTGAACTGCCACCATGCTGTTTGGGAGGGAGTTCCAGTATTTTGACCCAGCGACGATGAAGGAACAGAGATACATTTCCAATTCAGGATTGGGTGTAACTTGGTGGGGAACTTGCAGGTGGTGATATTGTTCCCATGCGCCTGCTGCCCTTGTCCTTCTAGGCGGTAGAGGTTGCAGGTTTGGGAAGTGCTGTCGAAGAAGTCTTAGCGAGTTGCTGCAGTGCGTCTTATAGCTAGTACACTCAGCAGCCACGGTGTGCCGGTGGTGGAGGGAGTAACTACTTAAGGTGGTGGATGGGGTGCAAATCAAGCGGACTGCTTTGTCCTGGATGGTGTTGAGCTTCTTGAGTATTGTTGGAGCTGCACTCATCCAGGCAAGTGGAGAGTACTCCATCACACTCCTGATTTGTGCCTTGCAGATGGTGGAAAGGCTTTGGGGAGTCAGGAGGTGAGTCACTTGCCACACAATACCCAGCCTCTGACCCGCTCTTGTAGTCGCGGTATTTATATGGTAGTATTTCTCACCAGTTGAGTATGTAATTTATAGCTACTCCATTTCGGAAGAGACATTAAACCAAGGCCCTGTCTGCTCTCTCAGGTGGACATAAAAAATCCCGTGGCACTATTTCAAAGAAGAGCAGGGGAGTTATCCCCGGTGCCTGGCCAATATTTATCCCTCAATCAACAACAACAACAACAACTTGTATTTATATAGCGCCTTTAACTTAGTAAAATGTCCCAAGGAGCTTCACAAGAGTGTTTCAAGACAAAACAACTAAATTTGTCACCGAGCCACATAAGAAGAAATTATGACAGATGACCAAAAGTTTGGTCAAAGAAGTAGGTTTTAAGAAGCGTCTTGAAGGAGAAAAGAGAGCTAGAGAGCAATGAGGTTTAGGGAGAAGGTTCCAGAGCTTGGGGCCTAGGTAGCTGAAGGCACGGCCACCAATGGTTGAGTGATTATAATCAGGGATGCTCAAGAGGGCAGAATTTGATGAGCGCAGACATCTCGGGGGATTTGTGGGGCTGAAGGAGATTACAGAGCTAGGGAGGGGAGAGGCCATGGAGGGGATTTGTAAACAAGGATGAGAATTTTGAAATTGAGGCGTTGCTTAACTGGGAGCCAATGTAGGTCGGCGAGCACAGGAGGTGATGGATGAGCGGGACTTGGTGCGAGTTAGGACATGGGCTGCCGAGTTTTTGGATGACCTCAAGTTTACGTAGGGTAGAATGTGGGGGGCCAGCCAGGAGTGCGTTGAGTAGTCAAGTCTAGAGGTAACAAAGGCATGGATGAGGGCTTCAGCAGCGGATGAGCTGAGGCAGGAATGGTGACGGCCAATGTTACGGAGGTCGAAATAGGCGGTTTTAGTTATGCGGTGAATATGTGGCTGGAAGCTCATTTCAGGGTCAAATATAACACCCAGGTTTTGAACAGTCTGGTTCAACCTCAGACAGATGCTCGGGAGAGGGATGGAGTCGGTGGCTAGGAAACGCAGTTTGTGGCAGGGACCAAAGGCAATGGCTTCGGTCTTCCCAATATTTAATTGGACAACATTTATGCTTATCCAGTACTGGATGTTGGACGAGCAGTCTGGTAATTTAGAGACCGTGGAGGGGTCGAGAGAAGTGGTGGTGAGGTAGAGCTGAGTGTCGTCAGTGTACATGTGGAAACTTACGCCGTGTTTTCGGATGATGTCGCAAAGGGGCAACATACAGATGAGAAATAGGAGGGAGCTAAGGACAGATCCTTAGGGGACACCAGAGGTAATGATGCGGGAGTGGGAATCAGCATAACAAAAACAGATTATCTGGTCCTTATCACATTGCTGTTTGTGGGAGCATTCTGTGCGCAAATTGGCTGTTGCGTTTCCCACATTACAACAGTGACTACACTTCAAAAACTACTGTAAAGCACTTTGAGATGTCCGGTGATCATGAAAGGCGCTATATAAATGCAAGTCTTTCTTTCCCTTAACAATCATCTAGCAGTGTGTCAATTGGACAAATCTAGGTAGAAATGGATTGCAGTCAGTTGTTATGCAAGAAGTTTGTGTAGCACCAGGAGCTACTGAACACTGCTGGATGTAAAGTTGCATTAGTAAATATATTCCTCTATTATTCAATCTTAAGAGTATAATAATCCCTAAAATAGTTCCACACTAGCTGCATCAAATTCAATCACTCGTCTTTGCTTTGTGAGAGATGTATATTTAGACATTCCTTGAAATAGATTAATTTCCCCTGAAGTTAATTTGAATCTTCCAGCTGTGTCAGTGACATAAAGCCCCACAGCACTGCAGTTGCCTTCCATGAAAGCCAATGGGGATGTGGGGGGGGGGGGGGGGGTCAGAGTTCACTCTCAAACACTCTAACTCTGCTGCAGGCCAACTTTGCCTTTCAAAGGAACTTGTTTGCCTGTCAAAATCTTCACCGAGTTTGGGAAACACACTCCCATTTCCCTCGGGGACACTTTAAGTTGGAGTTTTACAGAAGGTGCTGGATGCCAAGTCGGAATTTCAGAGATAAGGTAGTGCAGGCCGTGGATTTGTGGCTCTCCGACTGGCAGTGCTGCAACAGCCAAAGGTGAAGACGTCCCTCTGTATATATTTAACCCCTATCTTTTCAATGGATTTTCTGCTCACCACGCCAGCCTTCTCTCCTCTTCCCCTGGAATCATTGAACCACGCTGGGTTATGGTTCCATGGGTGTTGCTGCATTCTTTGTCCGAGGTGGCCATCCTGCAGGCTATTTGACCATGGGGATATCATAAACCGAATCCAATCTTTGCTCTTGCAATGTATTTGCTTCATGGGTTCTTTGCTTAATAATTCATAGGAGCACATTGCTATTAAGAACTACTCAATTTATTAACAAATGTTTAACAATCACACTACACATTACCAGTTCATCCACTAGGCTCACAACTGCATGTCGTGGATGACCTAGACCCAACTGACTGGGGTTTTATTGAGTTTTGTGAACATCATGTGATTGGCTAAGCCACTCACAATGTAACAGCTCTACAAACCTGTGAGCATGCTCACACGCGCATTCATTACAGTCCTCACACCACATACACCTCACAGCAGGGATTGGATAGTAGTCAGGAGCAGGAACCCTGACTGATTGGTCCCGGGGCACTGAGATGAACTGTAGTCAGCTCAAGACCTAGCTCTGTCAAGCACGTGTGGTGGCTGGTGTGCAACAGCCACCACAGGTTAAAAAAACCCACGCACAGGCATCTTCCACCCTTCAAGTTTTAGTTCGGGACCTGGAATTTTAGGTCCTTCATTGAAACACCTGTGAACTTTTTGACGTGGAAGCAAGTCATCCTCGATTCGAGGGACTGCCTATGATGATGATGAGCCAGCTCAGCACAGACCAGTGCTCAAGCCTGGTTTCTATGGCTCAGTTCCACACTGGATAGTGCACTTTCCAACTGTGTTGTCAGGGGAATCAAGCCCCTAATTTTAACATAAATCTGCCCCTGCTGTGGCAACTTTTTTCTCCCCATTCTATTTTGTCCTCCCACACTATCCTCCTCAACCCATCATTGGTTCAATGCTCCAGCTTGTAAACATCCTTATGGGCACCATCAATGGTGAACTGGCTCTATCAGGTCGTTTTCTTCCCTTCCTCAGACCCACATCATAGAGAAACCAATTACAACAACAGCTTGCATTTCAATAGCACTTTTAACATAGTGAAACATCCCAAGGTCCTTCACAGAAGTGTAAGCAGCCAAAAATTGACACCAAGTCACATAAGGAGATATCAGGACAAATGAACAAAAGCTTGGTCAAAGAGATAGCTTTTAAGTTTGATCAGCTGTGGCTCAGTGGGTAGCACACTCACCTTGGTGTCAAGGTTGTGGGTTCAAGTCCCCCTCCAGGGATATGAGCACAAAAATCTAGGCTGACACTCCAGTGCAATGCTGAGGGAGCCCTGCACTGTCAGAGGTGCTGTCTTTTGGATGAGAAGTTAAACCGAGGCCATCTGCTCTCTCAGGTGGATGTAAAAGATCCCACGGCACTATTTTGAAGATAAACATGGGAAATACCCATGGTGTCCTGGCCAATATTTATCCCTCAATCAAACATCACTAAAACAGATTATCTGGTCATTATCACATTACTGTCTGTGGGAGCTTGCTGTATGCAAAAATCTGCCGCATTTCCCACATTACAACAGTGACTACACTTCAAAAATGTGCTTCATTTGCTGTATATCCAGTCGTCGTGAAAGGTTCTATATAAATATAAGTCTTTCTTTTTTTTAAAGGAGGAGAGAGAGGTGTAAGCAAAAAGGCTTTGAGAGGGCTCTAGAGCTTGGGCCCCAGACGGCTGAAGGCACGGCCACCAATGGTGGGGCGAAGGAAGTGAGGGACCCACAAGGCCAGAATTCGAGGAAAGCAAAGTTCTTGGAGGGTTGTAGGGCTGGAGGAGGTTCTAGAGATAGGGAGGGATGAGGCCAGGGAGGGAGTTGAACACAACGTTGATCACTGACAGTCGCGATTCATTGGCATTCTTAGGGGGAGAAATTTGGCTGCTGAGCGCCTCCCGGTAGCACCGGGGGGTGGGGGGGGTGTGTGTGCCACTAACGGGGTGCTAAGATTAGCGACCGCGAATGCGGCGACGCCTGCGAACTTCAGTGCCGGCTTAGCGCTGGCGCTAACACTTGCTGCCTGGGTCTCTAGTGCCTCACTGATCGTGACGTCATACAGTGCGCAGCGCCCCGTTACCGCCCCGGGATGTGAAATTACCCCCCCGCCCCCTGCTGTTATCACCGGGCGTGAACAACGGCAGCAAGAGGAGGCGTGGTCAACTCAGCGGGCCGCTTGGGGAGCGCTGAACAAAGGGAATGGTTTTCAGGAGGGCCAGCCTTTATTATTTGCACCAGTCTGGTGCCTACTCAAAGTCTTTGCTGTTTCATTGCTGCAAGATGTCCAAGCCCTCCCCTTTGTGAGAGCGTTTGGGGCAGTAATGGCAGTTGCGCAGGTCGCCTGGCAACGCAGAGCTGCCGACAGGTTAGGCCGTGCACCATCACAGGCCCTTCCCTTTAAGCGAGGGAATCAGCCTCTGATGTCGGCAGCAATGCGCTCTGCCATTAGCGTCCCGCTCTCGGACTTTAGCGCCCTATGAGAAGTGCTTAGCACTTGATTTAATGCTCCACTTCTCTCTTGGAGCGCTAAAACTGAATTCCCCGGCAGGAGAGAATCATTCGCGCCTGGCGTTTCTTTTTCTATTTTCCAAAAGTTAGCCAGGGCGCAATGGAATTTCCAGCCCTTCGTCTTTCATTGAAGTGTCCCATGCTACACAACCTCCCTGAAAGACTGTTACAATCAGCATAAATGAATATTATGAGATTGTGTTGAAGAGCCTGTTACTAAAGGAAACTCGACCCCTTCCAAGTCTACCAGGGAACATCTTGTCATAAGACATTCTTAGAGAGAACTGTAGCAACCTCTGTTAATATAGTGCATTTCATGTAATGAAAGATCCTGCGATGCTTCACAGGAGCAATGGTGAACTGAAGGCGGGCAAAGGGGTGAACACTGAGGAGGCTTTTGGTAAATGTGAAAATCTACTTTCTGCAACCTCTTGCACCTTTAAAACAACGCAATTCATTTCAAAATGCTACTTCCCCTGCAGTGAAAGGATTTCAAAATGATTGGTAGGCAGAGTAAAACAGGAGCAGTAGATGTGATGCAGGCTACACAGATGGAGAGAGCAGATTCAGGACTTTCAAATGACGGTGTAATTTATAGGGGCTTTGGTTAGTTTTAATCCAGCCGCCGGGAAGCACACAGCAGCAGGCGATAAATCGCTGCTTATAGCTGCCAAACTCAGCACATTACAGAGAACGTGTGGGAGGGAGCAATAATCTAATCTTGGGGTACAGATGACTACAATAAACTGCTTGAGCATCACTGCTGCAGTTTATGATGGTGCCTGAACCCTGAGATTACATTACCTCCTTGTAACCACTCTCAGCTACCCATTGTTCCCTGTGTAATTTACTGAGAGCCAAGCCTGTCTTCCGTACTTTATATACAAGATATTTAAATCACAGTGACTGAATGTCTCCTGACTGAGTGCAGTCCTGATGGATGGATGCCCAGAATTGCCCATTGTACAGAACAATCTACATTTTTCCCTATATATTTTAGATAGATTTCTCTATCATTTTTGAGAATATTTAATGCATAAACTTAAACAGTATTGCATATTGTATGCCCCCATCGCTGCTGTGTATAATTCAAAATTATTTTTTATTTGGTGCGCTGCTAACATTGTCCAATCCAGTCTGACAGAGGCCCATTCAGTTTTAAGACCAACTACTGGGACAAGAAATACTTCGTCTGCAACACAGCTCCCGTTAAGAATATTGGACCATATTTCCCTCTGTTTTCTTAGTAACTCCGTGCTTTTGAAAGCCTCGATTTTCTGAGGGGAGTTTTTTTTAACATCGGCGGTAGCCCAGGTTACTGCAGTGTCAGGGCTGATTGGAAAATTCCAGCTGTCATTCCTGAGAATGTGATTTTCCTGGCAGGCATTACAAAATGGCAATCAATCTGCAATGGCCCTGAAATTGCAGCCTCTTCAGGTGGGCATGATGTGCGCACCTGCAGAAGAGGCCTCCCCAAGTTCTGGGTTTAGACCCGCAAAGCAAAGGCGCCAAAATCCGGCACTTGCGAACTGCCAATGTCTTTTGACAGTTCCAACGTATCGGAGAAGGGCCTTTGCGGATGGAGATGTGGGTTATTTGCCCAACTCCTGCCCAGCAAATGTCCTTAAAACTCTTACCAGTGTAAGAGTTTTAAAAGATAGAAAATAACATTTTATCAATCATTTTTATATTGAAAACACTGTCCATTAAGGTAAGTTTATTTTTACCCCTATTAAAACACATTTAAAAAAAAAATCAAAACTTTTTTTTGGTCTAAAACAATTAATTAAATTAAATTTCAATTAATTTTAAATATGTGAAGTGTATTTCGTATTTATTTAAAATGTTTGTGTTTTTGGGGGTATCCCCATTCATAGAAACGGTGATCTCTGTACAAATGGAACTCACCATTCATCATATCATAGGCAGTCCCTCGGGATCGAGGAAGACTTGCTTCCACTCTTAACATGAGTTCTTAGGTGGCTGAACAGTCTAATACGAGAACCACAGTCCCTGTCACAGGTGGGACAGATAGTCATTGAGGGAAAGGGTGGGCAGGGAGCCTGATTTGCCACACGCTCCTTCCGCTGCCTGCGCTTGATTTCTGCATGCTCTCGGCGACGATACTCGAGGTGCTCAGCGCCCTCCCGAATGTACTTCCTCCACTTAGGGCGGTCTATGGCCAAGGACTCCCAGGTGTCAGTGGGGACGTCGCACTTTATCAGGGAGGCTTTGAGAGTGTCCTTCTAATGTTTCCTCTGCCCGCCTTTGGCTCGTTTGCCGTGGACGAGTTCCGAGTAGAGCACTTACTTTGGGAGTCTCGTGTCTGGCATGCGAACTATGTGGCCTGCCCAGCGGAGCTGATCAAGTGTGGTCAGTGCTTCAATGCTGGGGATGTTGGCCTGGACGAGAACGCTAATGTTTGTGCGTCTGTCCTCCCAGGGGATTTGTAGGATCTTGCGGAGACATCGCTGGTGATATTTCTCCAGCGACTTGAGGTGTCTATTGTACATGGTCCAAGCCTCTGAGCCATACAGGAGGGCGGGTATTACTACGGCCCTGTAGACCATGAGCTACTCTGCATGGGGATACGCTATTTTCTTTGGTTGGTCCAGCCCACGTGATCCCAGGCTGCTCATATGCTCCTGGAATACGTGGGCCCCCAAACTGGGCTGCGCATGAAGGCCTCGTAGCGCAAGTGTTCAGGGCCTTGGTGAGGCCTCACCTGGAATATTGTGTACAATTTTTGTCTCCTAATCTGAGGAAGGATGTTCTTGCTATTGAGGGAGTGCAGGACTGACATATGAGGAGAGACTGGATCGACTGAGCCTGTATTCACTGGAATTTAGAAGAATGAGAGGGGATCTCATAGAAACATATAAAATTCTGACAGGGCTGGACAGGTTAGATGCAGGAAAAATGTTCCCGATGTTGGAGGAGTCCAGAACCAGGGAACACAGTCAAAGGATAAGGGGTAAGCCATTTAGGACTGAGATGATGAGAAACTTCTTCACTCAGAGAGTTGTTAACCTGTGGAATTCTCTACCGCAGAGAGTTGTTGATGCCAGTTCATTGGATATATTCAAGAGGGAGTTAGATATGGCCCTTACGGCTAAAGGGATCAAGGGGTATGGAGAGAAAGCAGGAAAGGGGTACTGAGGTGAATGATCAGCCATGATCTTATTGAACGGTGGTGCAGGATCGAAGGGTCGAATGGCCTACTCCTGCATCTATTTTCTATGTTTCTATGTTTCTATGTTCGTTCCTCCGGGATCATCAGGTACATTCGTAAATATTTTTGTGGTCGACCGCAATTTCAGGGCCAGTATTGTTCCTTTAACCCTGCCCAAGCAGCTAAAGTGCCTCTTAACCCAGTGTAAATGTAAAGTTCAATAATCCACCGGCAGAGGGCTGCGCCTATTTGCACCACGTGCTGCAGGTTTTGAGAGGACAATGCACATCCAACACTTTTGCCTGGAATGTATAATTTAATCCCGTCTGCTGTAGAGTAATTCAAATTCTCTGCAATGTGTAATTTGATCCCGATATTGTCAGGCAGGCTGCAGAATTCAGAGAATGCACAACACTGACACTCCCGAGTTCAGAGAATGCACAACACTGACACTCCCGAGTTCAGAGAATGCACAACACTGACACTCCCGAGTTCAGAGAATGCACAACACTCACACTCCCGAGTTCAGAGAATGTACAGCGCTCACACTCCCGAGTTCAGAGAATGTACAGCGCTCACACTCCCGAGTTCAGAGAATGTACAGCGCTCACACTCCCGAGTTCAGAGAATGCACAACACTGACACTCCCGAGTTCAGAAAATGTACAGCACTCACACTCCCGAGTTCAGAGAATGCACAGCACTCACACTCCCGAGTTCAGAGAATGCACAGCACTCACACTCCCGAGTTCAGAGAATGCACAACACTGACACTCTCGAGTTCAGAGAATGCACAACACTGACACTCCCGAGTTCAGAAAATGTACAGCACTCACACTCCCGAGTTCAGAGAATGCACAGCACTCACACTCCCGAGTTCAGAGAATGCACAGCACTCACACTCCCGAGTTCAGAGAATGCACAACACTGACACTCCCGAGTTAAGAGAATGCACAACACTAACACTCCCGAGTTCAGAGTGTAAAGTCCTTACTCTACAGCATGAAACCACACAAGGCACATTCTGAGGACAAGGTCGCTCCGTGACCTTAACTCTTTATTTCAGGACTCCAGGAGTGATGACCCTGCGTGGGACCTCCCTTTATATACCTGAGTGATCAGGTAAGGAGTGTCTCCCACAAGTTCACCCCTTGTGATCAAGGTGTGCATCTAGATTGAGTGCATACAGTAATACAGTGGTGTTACATTGTGGTTACAAACATGACACAGAGAATGCACAGCGCTCACACTCCCGAGTTCAGATATCTAGTTCATTGACAATTTCTGAAAACCCATTGACCAGGCCGTTATCTACCGATCCCGGGACATATCTGATTTGCTCCATCCTTGTGGTTTACCAAAAAGCTCCATCTATAAGCAAAGCTCCAGAGATTCTCCAGCCATGCTAAATAATAAACAAATCCGGTACTAACCACAACTGCTTCATTTGGAATCTGCAGTCTGCGTACAAGATATTTTCTCTTCCTTTTTTATTTCCCTTTGGCTGAGCATAGGGGACCCGAGATTGCCCGATACACCAGGTCAGCTGGCAAGGCTGTCTGTCAGTAACGCACATTCAGAAAATCATCCCCTTATTCCAATGATTGAACACACGGCTAGATGAGAATTAATGGGTTCTCAACTACTGTTTTGGGGAGGGGGTTAGTTTTTGTTGGTTTCTGCTAGTTTTACGCTCAGGTCCAGTGCAATCTGGGCGGATACGGCCGAACCAGCACAAAAAATTGTGAGCAGGCAAATAGATTTTAGCAGCAACTGGAAGCGTAAGCTAACCAGTCCAATTTCAGCCGCATGATGGGCGCAATTTCCCAATTGCTCCGAAAGCAGAAACTCTACCCATTTAAGTTTAAATTCTTACATAGTGCTTTGTAAAAATGAGATATGAAAATCTTGCTTCGCATTTTTGTCTCTGATTCAATTTTCAAAATTCGTCAATAGGGGTCAAAGGTCGAGTGATGTCATCAAATGGACAACCCATCTCAGGAGCATCAGTACATGTTGCTGGTCGCACGAACCTAAAGGCCTACAACACATCCCAGGAAGGGGAGTACTTCCGACTGCTAGTTGCTGGCATCTATCAGATTGAGGTACAAGATCCATTGTGATGGGAGAGTGACTATAATGGGAAATTTTAATTTTTACATAGACTGGGAGAAGCAGACGAGCTCAAGTAGTAAAAGCAGTGAATTTCTAGAATGTATTTGGGAGAGTTTCCTGGAACAATGGGCTGGATTTTCAGCTTTGCGCATTTTGGGGCGATAATGGTGACAGGGGTGGTAAAGTTTGCGTCCGGGAATCGTTTGCGCCTCAGTCAGCAAAATTGCTGGGCCCTGAGTGTGGGGCGGAGCACTAAGGGAGGCGTTACACACCCCTCTTAGGGCACGAGGCCAGTTGAGCGTGCGAAAATCTCGAGTTAAAGAGCCGACCTGGGAGCGCTCTAAGAGAGGTCTGGGGAGGAAAGAAAACCTGGAAAAAAACTCCATTCCCAATCCATAGCCCACGCCACCACAACATAACTCGCAAAAAAAAAGAAACGAGAAAACAATCGCATTTACCAGAGGTCGACATTACTCACCTCACTGCAGCCGCTACAGCTTGCAATGCCTGCTTTCAGGCACTAGGGGTCGGGCAGGAGTCAGAAATCCAGGGGGGGTTCCACTCGCCTCTTTCCGGCAGTAATGCTTTGCGCCCCGCCGAAACCAGCCCCGAAAACCCCGGCGGGGCGCTGGAAGCTGGCCGTCTGCCCAGAAGAGCTCACCGCCGTCATCGCTGCCCTACCGGGGCGAAAACAGAGACAGACAGCAGCAGGAAATCCAATCCAATACGTTTTAGAACCAACAAGAGCATACTAGATCTAGCGATGAGTAATGAGCCAATCTGATTGTAAGGGAACATAAGAATTAGGAGCAGGAGTCGACCACACGGTCCCTCGAGCCTGTTCCGCCATTCGGTGAGATCGTGGCTGATCTTCTACCTCAACTCCACCTTCCTGCACTATCCCCATAATCCCTTGATTTCCTTAATATTCAAAAATTTATCGATCTCTGTCTTGAATGTACTCAAAGACTGAGCATTCACAGCAAATAATAAAAAAGCATCTTGCAAATCAGGACCATAATTAGATTGAACTTGATACTTGGTTTGAGAGGGAGCAGCAAGAGTCATAGACCAAGATGTGTTACATTTAATTAAGGCAAACTTCGAAGGGATGAGAAATAAATTGACCATATTAAACTGGGCTGAGCTGTTAATAGGTAAATCTACTGACAATCAATGGGAAGTGTAAAGACGTTTTTTGGTACAATACAAGATCAATTCATAGCCCGGAAAGGCAAAGCCTCCACTTGTGCAGTTAAGCAACCATGGAGCCAATGAACAAGGTAAGAGACAGTATCAAGCGAAAAGAAAGGGCTTACACAACTGGCAGGTAAAGTGAAAAATCCAGAAACAGGGAGAGCGATAACAAGCAACAAAGGGATACAATTCAAGTAATAAGAGGTGCAAAAAAGGAATATGAAAAAAACTTGCAAAAGATTTAAAGTGAACAATGTAAGTTTTAATAAATCTATGAAGAGGAAGAGAGTGTTATTTTTTATTTATTCGTTTCTGGCAAAGCCAGCATTTATTGCCCATCCCTGTTTGTCCTTGAGGAGTTGGTGGTGAGCCGCCTTCTTGAACCGCTGCAATCCGTGTGGTGAAGGACACAGTGCAGCCTTCGTTGCAGCGGTTTGGTACAACTAAGTGGCCATTACACAGCTCGGCTATTTCAGAGGGCAGTTAAGAGTCAACCACATTGCTGTGGGTCTGGAGTCACATATAGGTCAGACTGGGTAAGGCCGGCAGATTTCCTTCCCGAAAGGACATTAGTGAACCAGTTGAGTTTTTCCGACAATCCTGTAGTTTCATGATCGGCCATTACACATAGTAGCTTTTTTAATTCCAGATTTATTTAATTAACAGAATTTAAATTCTCCTGCTGCTGTGGTGGGATTTGAACTCACGTCTCCAGATTATTTGTTCAGGTCTCTGTACCCCATTCACCATGGCAGGTCTACTTTTTAAAATCCCCATTCGCCTCTCTTTCATAGAAACATAGAAAATAGGTGCAGGAGTAGGCCATTCGGCCCTTCTAGCCTGCACCGCCATTCAATGAGTTCATGGCTGAACATGCAACTTCAGTACCCCATTCCTGCTTTCTCGCCATACCCCTTGATCCCCCTAGTAGTAAGGACTTCATCTAACTTCTTTTTGAATATATTTAGTGAATTGGCCTCAACAACTTTCTGTGGTAGAGAATTCCACAGGTTCACCACTCTCTGGGTGAAGAAGTTTCTCCTCATCTCGGTCCTAAATGGCTTACCCCTTATCCTTAGACTGTGACCCCTGGTTCTGGACTTCCCCAACATTGGGAACATTCTTCCTGCATCTAACCTGTCTGAACCCATCAGAATCTTAAACGTTTCTATGAGGTCCCCTCTCATATTTTTGAACTCCAGTGAATACAAGCCCAGTTGATCCAGTCTTTCTTGATATGTCAGTCCCGCCATCCCGGGAATCAGTCTGGTGAACCTTCGCTGCACTCCCTCAATAGCAAGAATGTCCTTCCTCAGGTTAGGAGACCAAAACTGTACACAATACTCCAGGTGTGGCCTCACCAAGGCCCTGTACAACTGTAGCAACACCTCCCTGCCCCTGTACTCAAATCCCCTCGCTATGAAGGCCAACATGCCATTTGCTTTCTTAACCGCCTGCTGTACCTGCATGCCAACCTTCAATGACTGATGTACCATGACACCCAGGTCTCTTTGCACCTCCCCTTTTCCTAATCTGTCACCATTCAGATAATAGTCTGTCTCTCTGTTTTTACCACCAAAGTGGATAACCTCACATTTATCCACATTATACTTCATCTGCCATGCATTTGCCCACTCACCTAACCTAGCCAAGTCGCTCTGCAGCCTCATAGCATCCTCCTCGCAGCTGACGCTGCCACCCAACTTAGTGTCATCCGCAAATTTGGAGATACTACATTTAATCCCCTCATCTAAATCATTAATGTACAGTGTAAACAGCTGGGGCCCCAGCACAGATCCTTGCGGTACCCCACTAGTCACTGCCTGCCATTCTGAAAAGTACCCATTTACTCCTACTCTTTGCTTCCTGTCTGACAACCAGTTCTCAATCCATGTCAGCACACTACCCCCAATCCCCTGTGCTTTAACTTTGCACATTAATCTCTTGTGTGGGAGCTTGTCGAAAGCCTTCTGAAAGTCCAAATATACCACATCAACTGGTTCTCCCTTGTCCACTCTACTGGAAACATCCTCAAAAAATTCCAGAAGATTTGTCAAGCATGATTTCCCTTTCACAAATCCATGCTGACTTGGACCTATCATGTCACCTCTTTCCAAATGCGCTGCTATGACATCCTTAATAATTGATTCCATCATTTTACCCACTACCGATGTCAGGCTGACCGGTCTATAATTCCCTGTTATCTCTCTCCCTCCTTTTTTAAAAAGTGGGGTTACATTGGCTACCCTCCACTCCATAGGAACTGATCCAGAGTCAATGGAATGTTGGAAAATGACTGTCAATGCATCCACTATTTCCAAGGCCACCTCCTTAAGTACTCTGGGATGCATTCCTTAGGCCCTGGGGATTTATCGGCCTTCAATCCCATCAATTTCCCCAACACAATTTCCCGACTAATAAGGATTTCCCTCAGTTCCTCCTCCTTCCTTGACCCTCCGACCCCTTTTATATCCGGAAGGTTGTTTGTGTCCTCCTTAGTGAATACCGAACCAAAGTACTTGTTCAATTGGTCCGCCATTTCTTTGTTCCCCGTTATGACTTCCCCTGATTCTAACTGCAGGGGACCTACATTTGTCTTTACTAACCTTTTCCTCTTTACATATCTATAGAAACTTTTGCAATCCGTCTTAATGTTCCCTGCAAGCTTCTTCTCGTACTCCATTTTCCCTGCTCTAATCAAACCCTTTGTCCTTCTCTGCTGAGTTCTAAATTTCTCTCAGTCCCCGGGTTCGCTGCTATTTCTGGCCAATTTGTATGCCACTTCCTTGGCTTTAATACTATCCCTGATTTCCCTTGATAGCCACGGTTGAGCCACCTTCCCTTTTTTATTTTTACGCCAGACAGGAATGTACAATTGTTGTAGTTCATCCATGCGGTCTCTAAATGTCTGCCATTGCCCATCCACAGTCAACCCCTTAAGTATCATTCGCCAATCTATCCTAGCCAATTCACGCCTCATACCTTCAAAGTTACCCTTCTTTAAGTTCTGGACCATGGTCTCTGAATTAACTGTTTCATTCTCCATCCTAATGCAGAATTCCACCATATTATGGTCACTCTTCCCCAAGGGGCCTTGCACAATGAGATTGCTAATTAATCCTCTCTCATTACACAACACCCAGTCTAAGATGGCCTCCCCCCTAGTTGGTTCCTCGACATATTGGTCTAAAAAACCATCCCTTATGCACTCCAGGAAATCCTCCTCCACCGTATTGCTTCCAGTTTGGTTAGCCCAATCTATGTGCATATTAAAGTCACCCATTATAACTGCTGCACCCTTATTGCATGCACCCCTAATTTCCTGTTTGATGCCCTCCCCGACATCACTACTACTGTTTGGAGGTCTGTACACAACTCCCACTAACGTTTTTTGCCCTTTGGTGTTCTGCAGCTCTACCTATATAGATTCCACATCATCCAAGCTAATGTCCTTCCTAACTATTGCCTTAATCTCCTCCTTAACTAGCAATGCTACCCCACCTCCTTTTCCTTTTATTCTATCCTTCCTGAATGTTGAATATCCCTGGATGTTGAGTTCCCAGCCCTGATCATCCTGGAGCCACGTCTCCATAATCCCAATCACATCATATTTGTTAACATCTATTTGCACAGTTAATTCATCCACCTTATTGCGGATACTCCTTGCATTAAGACACAAAGCCTTCAGGCTTGTTTTTTTAACACCCTTTGTCCTTTTAGAATTTTGCTGTACAATGGCCCTTTTTGTTCTTTGCTTTGGGTTTCTCTGCCCTCCACTTTTCCTCATCTGCTTTCTGTCTTTTGCTTTTGTCTCCTTTTTGTTTCCCTCTATCTCCCTGCATTGGTTCCCATCCCCCTGCCATATTAGTTTAACTCCTCCCCAACAGCACTTGCAAACACTCCCCCTAGGACATTGGTTCCAGTCCTGCCCAGGTGCAGACCGTCCGGTTTGTATTGGTCCCACCTCCCCTAGAACCGGTTCCAATGCCCCAGGAATTTGAATCCCTCCCTGCTGCACAACTGCTCAAGCCACGTATTGATCTGCGCTATCCTGCGATTCCTACTCTGACTAGCACGTGGTACTGGTAGCAATACTGAGATTACTACTTTTGAGGTCCTACTTTTTAATTTAGCTCCTAGCTCCTTAAATTTGTTTCGTTAGACCTCATCCCTTTTTTTACCTATGTTGTTGGTACCAATGTGCACCACGACAACTGGCTGATCTCCCTACCTTTTTAGAATGTCCTGCACCCGCTCCGAGACATCCTTGACCCTTGCACCAGGGAGGCAACATACCATCCTGGAGTCTCGGTTGCGGCCGCAGAAACGCCTATCTATTCCCCTTACAATTGAATCCCCT
This sequence comes from Pristiophorus japonicus, assembly GCF_044704955.1. NCBI lineage: Eukaryota > Metazoa > Chordata > Chondrichthyes > Pristiophoridae > Pristiophorus > Pristiophorus japonicus. The sequence continues at coordinate 13,710,512 of NC_091992.1, read as the reverse complement.
ATCACTATCGCTCTTTTTCCTGCCCTCCTGTGCAACAGAGCCAGCCACGGTGCCATGAACTTGGCTGCTGCTGCCCTCCCCTGATGAGTCATCCCCCTCAACAGTACCCAAAGCAGTGTATCTGTTTTGCAGGGGGATGACCACAGGTGACCCCTGCACTACCTTCCTTGCACTGCTCTTCCTGCTGGTCTTCCATTCCCTTTCTGGCTGTGGACCCTTTACCTGCGGTACGACCAACTCGCTACACGTGCTACTCACGTCAGTCTCAGCATCATGGATGCTCCAGAGTGAATCCACCCTCAGCTCCAACTCCGCAACGTGGTCCGTCAGGAGCTGGAGGCGGATACACTTCCCGCACACGTAGTCGTGAGGAACACTGGTGTCGTCCCTGAGTTCCCATATGGTACAGGAGGAGCATAACACGTGACCGAGCTGTCCTGCCATGACTTAACCCTTAGATAGGCAACAACAATGCTAAAGTTTACTCACTGTTATAGAAGAGAAAAAAGAAAAACTACTCACCAATCACCAGCCAATCACTTACCTCCTTGGCTGGGACATCACCTTTCTGTTTCTTTCTACTTCTTTTTAGCCTTCTCTCCCCGCTGCAGCTGCACAGGTACGCCTCTCGCTGCCGCTGAGCCTTTATAGGCCTCACCAACTCCAGGAACTCCCGCCTCTCGGACTGCTGCCGCCTCTCGCTGCCGCTGAGCCTTTATAGGCCTCACCAACGCCAGGACCTCCCGCCTCTCGGACTGCCGCTGCCTCTCGCTGCCGCTGAGCCTTTATAGGCCTCACCAACTCCAGGAACTCCCGCCTCTCGGACTGCCGCCGCCTCTCGCCGCCGCTGAGCCTTTATAGGCCTCACCAACTCCAGGAACTCCCGCCTCTCGGACTGCTGCCGCCTCTCGCTGCCGCTGAGCCTTTATAGGCCTCACCAACTCCAGGAACTCCCGCCTCTCGGACTGCTGCCGCCTCTCGCTGCCGCTGAGCCTTTATAGGCCTCACCAACGCCAGGACCTCCCGCCTCTCGGACTGCCGCTGCCTCTCGCTGCCGCTGAGCCTTTATAGGCCTCACCAACTCCAGGAACTCCCGCCTCTCGGACTGCCGCCGCCTCTCGCCGCCGCTGAGCCTTTATAGGCCTCACCAACTCCAGGACCTCCCGCCTCTCGTACTGCCGCTGCCTCTCGCTGCCGCTGAGCCTTTATAGGCCTCACCAACGCCAGGAACTCCCGCCTCTCGGACTGCCGCCACCTCGCGCTGCCGCTGAGCCTTTATAGGCCTCACCAACGCCAGGAACTCCCGCCTCTCGGACTCACCGGATCCTTTAATACCCTTCTGTAACGTGTGCACCAGTGAGCATACTCATAGGTTTTTGGAGCTGTTGCCCCTGTCTGGAATTGCGGCTGTCCTTCGGGAGCCGCTGCTCAGGAATCCATACCTTCACGAGCGTGGTTTTAGGCGGACGAGAGGGCTGTGTTTGGCAAGGTGACCAGGGTCAGAGATGTACTGGATGGCAGAGGTGCAGGCTGGATGGCACCAGAAAACTGGCACAGCGCCTATCCTGGGCCGATGTCCGGCTCGCTGCCAATACCATCGAGTCGCTAAAAATGACACTGGGCCCCTGACTCCACTAGGTGCGTTTAGGAGGCTCAAGCACGCGGAGCGATCCAATCCGAACTTGAGCCTGCTCCAGGAAATCCCCTCCGTGCCTTTCAGTTCTGCGCGGAGGCGATTCCCGTATGGGCTGCTCTTGCACACTCTCCACTTTGCCATCCTTGTCTGCCGTCTGGACATGCCATGGCACACCATCTTGCCGTCTCGAGGAGGCTGGGGTCCCCAATGGTGTGCTCTCTACGCGGGAGTCCTCCCTTTGTTCATTGGAGACTTGGCCTGGATGGTGTTGCATGGAGCAGTCCCATGCAATAGGTTTTTAAGTCGATTCACGGACTCCCAGGCTGCCTGTAATTTCTGCAGTCTGGAGGGCCTTTATAGGCCCTTCAAATAATGGAACAGGAGCTGCAACCTGACACACTCAACACAGACTCCTCCGGACCGCAGAAATTACAGGTGGCCTGGGAGTCCGTGAACCGACTTAAAAACCTAGTGCACAGGACTGCTCCGTGCAACACCCTCCAGGCCAAGTCGCCAATAAATAAAGGGTTGATTCCCGCGTAGAGAGCACTCCACTGGGGACCCCTGCTTCCTCCAGAGGGCAAGATGGTGCGCTCTGGCGTGTCCGGATGGCAGACGAGGATGGCAAAGTGGAGAGTGTGCAAGAGGAACCCATACAGGAAACCCCTCCGCACAGAACTGAAAGGCACGGAGGGAGAGGCGAGAGTCCGGGTCGGAGGCCTATAAAGGCCGCAAGAGGTAGCGGGAGTTCGTTGGAAAGGCGAGAGTCCGGGTCGGAGGCCTATAAAGGCAGCGAGAGGAAGCAGGAGTTCGTTGGAAAGGCGAGAGTCCGGGTCAGAGGCCTATAAAGGCCGCGAGAGGCAGCGGGAGTTCGTTGGAGAGGCGAGAGTCCGGGTCGGAGGCCTATAAAGGCTGCGAGAGGCAGCGGGAGTTCGTTGGAGAGGCGAGAGTCCGGGTCGGAGGCCTATAAAGGCCGTGAGAGGCGGCGGGAGTTGGTTGGAGAGGCGAGAGTCCGGGTCGGAGGCCTATAAAGGCCGCGAGAGGCGGCGGGAGTTGGTTGGAGAGGCGAGAGTCCAGGTCTGAGGCCTATAAAGGCTGTGAGAGGCAGTGGGAGTTTGTTGGAGAGCCCCAGCCGGTGCAGCTGCAGGGAGAAGGCAAAAAAAAGTAGAAAGAAACCGAAAGGTGACGTAACAGCCAAGTGGGTAAGTGATTGGCTGGTGATTGGTAAATAGTTTTTCGTTCTCTTTTCTTTATCAGTAATTAACCTTCAGCATTGTTGTTGCCAAATTAAGTTAATCCAAGGGTTAAGTCATGGCAGGACATTCGGACACGTGTTATGCTCCTCCTGTACTATGTGGGAAGTCAGCGATGCTTCCGGTGTCCATGACGACTACGTGTGCGGGAAGTGTATCCGCCGGACCACATTGCGGCACTGGAGCTGCGAGTGGATTCACTCTGGAGCATCCACGATGCTGAGAATGACGTGAATAGCACATTTAGCGAGTTGGTCACTCCGCAGGTAAAGGGTACACAGCCAGATAGGGAATGGGTGACCAACAGGAAGAGCAGTGCAAGGAAGGTAGTGCAGGGGTCCCCTGCGGTCATCCCCCTGCAAAACAGATACACCGCTTTGGGTACTGTTGAGGGGGATGACTCATCAGGGGAGGGCAGCAGCAGCCAAGTTCATGGCACCGTGGGTGTCTCTGCTGCACAGGAAGGCAGGAAAAAGAGTGGGAGAGCTATAGTGATAGGGAATTCGATTGTAAGGGGAATAGGTAGGCGTTTCTGCGGCCGCAACCGAGACTCCAGGATGGTATGTTGCCTCCCTGGTGCAAGGGTCAAGGATGTCTCGAAACGGGTGCAGGACATTTTGAAAAGGGAGGGTGAACAGCCAGTTGTCGTGGTGCACATAGGTACCAATGATATAGGTAAAAAACGGGATGAGGTCCTACGAGACGAATTTAGGGAGCGAGGAGCTAAATTAAAAAGTAGGACCTCAAAAGTAGTAATCTCAGGATTGCTACCAGTGCCACGTGCTAGTCAGAGTAGGAATCGCAGGGTAGCTCAGATGAATACGTGGCTTGAGGAGTGGTGCAGTAGGGAGGGATTCAAATTCCTGGGACATTGGAACCGGTTCTGGGGGAGCTGCGACCAGTACAAACCGGACGGTCTGCACCTGGGCAGGACCGGAACCAATGTCCTCGGGAGAGTGTTTGCAAGTGCTGTTGGGGAGGAGTTAAACTAATATGGCAGAGGGATGGGAACCTAAGCAGGGAGGCAGAGGGAAATAAAAGGGAGACAGAGGCAAAAGATAGAAAGGAGAATAATAAAAGTGGAGGGCAGGGAATCACAAGGCAAAAAAAAGGGCCACATTACAGCAAAATTCTAAAGGGGCAAGGTGTGTTAAAAAGACAAGCCTGAGGGCTGTGTGCCTCAATGTGAGGAGTATTCAGAATAAGGTGGACGAATTAACTGCGCAGATAGCAGTTAATGGATATGATGTAATTGGCATCACAGAGACATGACTCCAGGGTGACCAAGGCTGGGAACTCAACATCCAGGGGCATTCAACATTTAGGAAGGATAGACAGAGAGGAAAAGGAGGCGGGGTGGCGTTGCTGGTTAAAGAGGAAATTAATGCAATAGTAAGGAAGGACATTGGCTTGGATGATGTGGAATCGGTATGGGTGGAGCTGCGGAATACCAAAGGGCAGAAAACGCTGGTGGGAGCTGTGTACAGGCCACCAAACAGTAGTAATGAGGTTGTGGACTGCATCAAACAAGAAATAAGGGATGTGTGCAATAAAGGTACAGCAGTTATCATGGACGACTTTAATTTACATATCTATTGGGCTAACCAAACTGGTAGCAATGCGGTAGAGGAGGATTTCCTGGAGTGCATTAGGAATGGTTTTCTTGACCAATATTTCAAGGAACCAACTAGAGAGCTGGCCATCCTGGGTGATGTGTAATGAGAAGGGACTAATTAGCAATCCTGTTGTGCGAGGCCCCTTGGGGAAGAGTGACCACAATATGGTTGAATTCTTTATTAAGATGGGGAGTGACACAGTTAATTCAGAAACCAGAGTCCTGAACTTAAGGAAAGCTCACTTTGACGGCATGAGGCGTGAATTGGCTAGAAAAGACTGGCAAATTATACTTAAAGGCAAATGACGGTGGATAGGCAATGGCAAACATTTACAGTTCACATAGATGAACTTCAACAGTTGTACATCCCTGTCTGGAGTAAAAATAAAATGGGGAAGGTGACTCAACCGTGGCTAACAAGGGAAATTAAGGATAGTGTTAGATCCAAGGAAGAGGCATATAAATTGGCCAGAAAAAGCAGCAAACCTGAGGACTGGGAGAAATTTAGAATTCAGCAGAGGAGGACAAAGGGTTTAATTAGGAAGGGGGAAGTAGAGTATGAGAGGAAGCTTGCCGGGAACATAAAAACTGACTGCAAAAGCTTCTATAGATATGTGAAGAGAAAAAGATTAGTGAAGACAAATGTAAGATCCTTGCAGTCAGGTGAATTACTAATGGGGAACAAAGAATGGCAGACCAAGTGAAGAAACACTTTGGTTCTGTCTTCACGAAGGAAGACACAAATGATCTTCCGGATGTACTAGGGGACCGAAGGTCGAGTGAGAAGGAGGAACTGAAGGGTATCCTTATTAAGCTGGAAATTGTGTTGGGGAAATTGATGGGATTGAAGGCTGACAAATCCCTGGGGCCTGATTGTCTGCATCCCGGAGTACATAAGGAGGTGGCCCTAGAAATAGTGGATGCATTGGTGATCATTTTCCAATAGTCTATCGACTCTGGATCGGTTCCTCTGGACTGGAGGGTAGCTAATGTAATACCACTTTTTAAAAAAGGAGGGAAAGAGAAAACGGGAAATTATAGACCGGTTAGCCTGACATCAGTAGTGGGGAAAATGTTGGAATCAATGATTAAGGCTGAAATAGCAGTGCATTTGGAAAGCAGGGACAGGATCGGTCCAAGTCAGCATGGATTTGTGAAAGGGAAATCATAGAAACATCGAAACATAGAAAATAGGTGCAGGAGTAGGCCATTCGGCCCTCCGAGCCTGCCCCGCCATTCAATGAGTTCATGCTTGACAAGTCTTCTGGAATTTTTTGAGGATGTAACTAGTAGAGTGGACAAGGGAGAACCAGTGGATGTGGTGTATTTGGACTTTCAAGAGGCCTTTGACAAGGTCCCACATAAGAGATTGGTGTGCAAAATCAAAGCACATGGTATTGGGGGTAATGTACTGGCGTGGATAGATAATTGGTTGGCAGACAGGAAGCAGAGAGTCGGGATAAATGGGTCCTTTTCGGAATGGGAGGCAGTGACTAGTGGAGTGCCGCAGGGCTCAGTGCTGGGACCCCAGCTCTTTACAATATACATTAACGATTTGGATGAAGGAATTGAGTGTAGTATCTCCAAGTTTGCAGATGACACTAAACTGGATGGCGGTGTGAGCTGTGAAGAGGATGCTAAGAGGCTGCAGGGTGATTTGGACAGGTTAGGTGAGTGGGCAAATGCATGGCAGATGCAGTATAATGTGGATAAATGTGAGGTTATCCATTTTGGTGGCAAAAACACGACAGCAGAATATTATCTGAATGGTGATTAGGAAAAGGGGAGGTGCAACGAGACCTGGGTGTCATGGTTCATCAGTCATTGAAAGTTGGCATGCAGGTACAGCAGGCGGTGAAGAAGGCAAATGGCATGTTGGCCTTCATAGCTAGGGGATTTGAGTATAGGAGCAGGGAGGTCTTACTGCAGATGTACAGGGCCTTAGTGAGGCCTCACCTGGAATATTGTGTTCAGTTTTGGTCTCCTAATCTGAGGAAGGACGTTCTTGCTATTGAGGGAGTGCAGCAAAGGTTCACCAGACTGATTCCAGAGATGGCTGGACTGACATATGAGGAGAGACTGGATCAACTGGGCCTTTATACACTGGAGTTTAGAAGGATGAGAGGGGATCTCGTAGAAACGTATCAGATTCTGACGGGACGGGACAGGTTCGATGCGGGAAGAATGTTCCCGATGTTGGGGAAGTCCAGAACCAGGGGATACAGTCTTCGGATAAGGGGTAGGCCATTTAGGACTGAGATGAGGAGAAACTTCTTCACTCAGAGAGTTGTTAACCTGTGGAATTCCCTGCTGCAGAGAGTCGTTGATGCCAGTTCATTGGATATATTCAAGGAGGAGTTAGATATGGCCCTTACGGCTAAAGGGATCAAGGGGTATGGAGAGAAAGCAGGAAAGGGGTACTGAGGTGAATGATCAGCCATGATCATATTGAATGGTGGTGCAGGCTCGAAGGGCTGAATGGCCTACTCCTGCATCTATTTTCTATGTTTCTATGTTTCTAAGCAAAGAACCCATGAAGCGGATACACGACACCTTACTTCTGAATTAAGTATTTATCATCTTTTTGAACACCTCAGTTGTTTCTGTGCCTGTGGGCAGTGTGTTCTGCATTCACAAACCCCTGTGAGCCTTCTGTGAGTTTTGTTCTTTTCCTCCTCTCTTTTTTTCCTAAATATTTGAATATGCTTGTCTACCTTTGTTGAAGGTTCTGCCTGTCTGTTCTCTCCGCAGCCGCTGAATCACCTGCTGGGCACTTCCAGCATTTTATGTTTTCCTTTCAGCGTGCCGGCATTTGCAGTTATTTAGATCCATTGTGTCTTCTGACGGGGATTTGCTTTTAACTAGTCTGGTTTGAATTCTAAGACTGCCCATTGCTCAGGGTCCCTCTCTGAGAGAAGAATATTTCCCTATGCACTGTAACTCCCCACAAAACCCAGTCAGCTCACCCCTTAACCTCCTCATCTCGAGGGAACGCCACCCAAATCTACCCAGTGTCTCGTAGTGCAGTTCCTCTATCCCAGGAATCAACCCGATGAATTGTCACTGGGCTTTGCTAAGTTTTATTTATGGAAAGTTGGAATCGTGCTATCAATCCTATTACCATAAGGTTTTATTGTCTTAAAATGGCTCACCTTAAATTGCAATACTTGTTTCTGGACCCAGGCTTATAATTTGTCTTTGCAGGCCAGTGCCCCAGGCTACTTCCCAGTCTCAAATACAGTAACCATTGAGAATACAGCTCGTGACCCATACTCTGCCCAGACTCTGGATTTTATCTTGACCCCCAGCACCTGCTTTGATGGCTACATCTATCACAATTTCAGTGCACTCCAAAGATTCCTCGAGTGTATTCATTTGAACTACCCCGGCATCACTCACCTTTACAGCATCGGCCCTTCTGCACAAGGTAGGTTCAAGACCTGATTAATCAATGAATGGACCTCATTTCAAATGAGGAAGAATTCACTGCTGTACTCTTTTGTGAGTGTGTAATTTTTAAAAGAACTGCCTCGAAGGAACAAGATGATAAGTGTCAGGGAATTTTCAGGTTCCAAGAATAGCCAGGAACAACCTGCTGTGAAGAATCCACTGAGTGTCCCCATTTTAGCAAGTCTAGGTTGCTGTACGTTTTTTCAATTTCATTTTGCTCATTTTGTTTTGTCAGTTCTTGCTAATGATAGTGCTCCTTAAATTAACCATATGTTGGAACCGTAGGAGCTTACAGCCCACAAGGAGGCCATTCTGCCCTTCCTGACTGTCCCTGCTCTTTGCTAAAGGAATCCAAAAATAATCTCCCTACCCGTGCTCACGGCCTGTTGCATCACTGATCATTCAGCGACTCCTCCAATGAGCCTCATGTGGTAAAGTGGCTTCATAGAATTATAGAAGTTTATGGCACAGAAGGAGGCCATTGGCCTTTCAGCAGCTTTTTAGGGGCACTGATACCCTTTTGAGGAATGCCAGCACAGAGTAGATATGAGCCATACTCCCCGGCCTGGTTACATGCAACTGGAGCACGCCAATTGCAAAATTTCCCTTTATAACTTTAATATTGTTTTGTCAGCTGTGGCTCAGTGGGCAGCACCCTTGCCTCTGAGTCAGAAGGTTGTGGGTTCAAGTCCCACTCCAGGGACTTGAGCACAAAAATCTAGGCTGACACTCCCACTGCAGTGCTGAGGGAGTGCTGCACTGTTGGAGGTGCCGTCTTTCAGATGCAACGCTCGGGTGGACGTAAAAGATCCCACGGCACTATTTCGAAGCAGAGCCGGAGAGTTCTCCCCCGCTGTCCTGGCCAATATTTATCCCTCAATCAATATCACTAAAACAGATTATCTGGTCATTGTCACATTGCTGCTCGTGGGAGCTTGCTGTGCGCAAATTGGCTGTCGTGTTTCCCACATTACAACAGTGACTACACTTCAAAAAGTACTTCATTGGCTGTAAAAGCACTTTGGGTCATTTCGGTTTTTGTGAAAGGCGCTATATAAATGCAAGTTTTTCATCTTTCTTTTGTGTTTTTTTTCTGTTGTGGTTTCTTTTTTGAAGGAGTGTTGTTTGAACAGTGAGGACTAATAACTCCAGTCGGAGAATGTTTTTGGTGCAAGCCTGAGAGCTCAGGGAGCTAATTTATCAGAAGCAGCTGAAATGACAATTCCCCAAAGCTCCTTAGATTGCTGACTGTGACTTTACTGATCTTCATTCACATCCTCATCCTGTTAGGATTCAGTAAACTTGTTCCCTTGACGGCGTTTAAACTAAAACAAGCCCTATGTATATCAGTATGATGTTGAGTTTTTTCATAGTCCTATCCAATAGTTTGGTGCTTGAAAACAAGAGCAGTTAGTCAGGATCTCTCCTTAAAGCAGGAAGGACCCAGTTTGTTAAATAAGGACGTTTACATTGATAATAACTTTTAATTTATCTAGCGCCTTTAACGTAGTAAAACGTCCCAAGGTGCTTCACAGCAGTGTTACAAGACAAAACAGATAAATTTGACACCAACCCACAAAAGAAAAAATTATGGCAGATGACCAAAAGCTTGGTTAAAGAGGTAGGTTTTAAGGAGCGTCTTAAAGAAGGAAAGAGAGGTAGCGAGGCGGAGAGGTTTAGGGGAAGAGTTCCAGAGCTTCGGGCCCAAACAGTTGAAGGCCGGTCACCGATGGTTGAGCAGTTATAATCAGGGATGTTCAAGAGGGCAGAATTTGCGAAGCGCAGATATCTTGTGGGATTGTATAAAAGTAGAGACTCCCTTGCGCCAGTTACCTTTGATGTATTTTCTGCAGTTGCTTTCATATTCCCTGGGAACTTCCTGAAGGATTCTCCCGATTGGCCAGCATAGCTTCGGTGGAAAATTGGCAGAAACTCTCGATATGCAGTTTATCTGGGGTTTCCGCCGAACTTCCATCAAAGTCACAGTGGCCAAGAGGAGGGAGGGGGGGGGCGCGGTAGAGGGAGGGTGTGGAGGTGTTAGTACTGCTGACGTGCAGATCCCATGGAACCAGCCGCAATAGCCAGAGTAATCTTGCCGGACTCACTAAGACCGGCTCCCACAGAAAGACCAGGGAGGTCTTAGCAGATTCGGCACGTTTACTCTGGGGCTGCCACTGGCTGCGTGACACCCCCTCAGGAGCTGCTGGCCCTGGAACCCCACTAAATATAGTATCATAACAGATTATATGGGGTGGGGGAGCTAACTTATGGGTTTAATTCTCTGTGTGCTACCTTTAGTGCACCCGTTAATGTGTTACTTTAAACAGGTTGCCATTGGTGTTGAAATAGCACAGAGGAATTTACTCACACATTAATGGGTGTACTAAATATAGCCTGCAGACAAAATAAAAACAGAAGAGCCTTTGACTAGCTCCTCCCATTGCTCTTATCTAAGTGGTGCAATGACACATTTATCTCCATATTCTTAAAATTCTTGCATAGGGTGCACGATTCATGTACACAAAACATTATATCCTGTTGTCACAATTTTTAGTCAAGATTTTCCTCCAACATTTACCATTGCAAATATGTCAACATTTCCCAAACAGTTTTGCTATGTCAACTGTCACAATGTAGCTGCAACTCCGGCCAGTAGGTGGCACGGCGGAGCTCATTTCTGATGTCTCTCAGCTCCATTGTCATTTTTAATCTATATAAAAAGCTTATTGTCAGAAACTGACCAAAGGCCAGCACAGATTTCCTCATACATTAGAGCTTCTATCAGGATAAGGTGACAGCACAGACTGCAGGCTCTATAAAGCATGTTGGACAAATAGTGTGTGACAGAGGATGGTTTACCTGTCTTCTGCATTAGTGAAGGAGGCACAAACAACGAGCAGGATTCTCTACATTTTGTGCTGCTGCTAAGTGTTGGGTATGTTCAGAAGCACAATGCCTGCTGTTAAAAAGATTTGTGATATCACAAAAAATGCAAACTATTCCCCTTCGCCTTCCATTAATGTTGACAGAGAATACTCGCCTGTTACTGGAGTAAGACAAGGAAAGGTTAATGCAGATGTCATCATCAATTGACGTTTAAAGCATGGCACAGAGCACCAATAAGGAGGCAAAGTTGCTCTGACAGTTCTAGTTGCAGCCTGCACAATAACGAATCACAAATATTGTACAAAGCATGGCCTCTGGTGTGGCCTTTAACCTAAGTGTGCAATGGTTCCTTTAACTTTAGAGGGGTCACCATTGACCAGAAACTTAACTGCACCAGCCACATAAATACTATGGCTACAAGAGCAGATCAGAGGCTGGGTATTCTGTGGTGAGTGACTCACCTCCTAACTCCTCAAACCCTTTCCACCATCTACAAGGCACAAGTCAGGAATGTGTTGGAATACTCTCCACTTGCCTGGATGAGTGCAGCTCAAGAGACTCGACACAATCCAGGACATAGAAGTCTGTTTGATTGGCACCCCATCACCACCTTAAACATTCACTCCCTCCACCACGTGGCTGCAGTGTGTACCATCTACAGGATGCACTGCAGTAACTCGCCAAGGTTTCTTCGACAGCACCTCCCAAACCCGCGACCTCTACCACCTAGAAGGACAAGGGCAGCAGGCGCATGGGAACGCCATCATCTGCAAGTTCCCCTCCAGGTCACACACCATCCTGACTTGGAAATATATCGCCGTTCTTTCATCGTCGCTGGGTAAAAATCCTGGAACTCCCTCCCTAACAGCACTGTGGGAGCACCTTCACCACACGGACTGCAGCGGTTCAAGTAGGCGGCTCACCATCTTCTCAAGGGCAAATAGGAATGGGCAATAAATGCTGGTCCTTGCCTGCGACACCCGCATCCCATTAATGAATAATTTTTTAAACTGCCAATAGGCTATGCTGGATGTGGAAACACGAGCTGTGAGTTGTATAGAGTACTGGTAGAACTTGAGCTAATGGTTTATATAGTCACCCCATGCATCATAGAAATAAAGAACATGCTTGCATAACCTCAGGATATCCCAAAGGCTTCACAGCCAATTAATTACTTTTGAAGTGTTGTCACTGTTGTAATGTAATGAAATATGGCAGCCAGTTTGCTCATAGTAAGGTCCCACAAACAGCAATGCGATAAATGACCAGATAATCTGTTGGTTGAGGGATAGACATTGACTCACCTGCTGTTCTTCAAATAGTGCCACGGGATCTTTTACATCCACCTGATAGGGCAGAAGGGGCCTTGGTTTAATGTCTCATTCAACAGGCAGCACCTCTGATAATTCAACACTCACTGAGTGCTACACTGAAGTGTCAGCATAGATTATGTGCTCATATGCTGGAGGGGGACTTGAACCCACAACCTTCTGAATTGGAGAACATAGAAACATAGAAACATAGAAAATAGGTGCAGGAGTAGGCCCTTCTAGCCTGCACTGCCATTCAATGAGTTCATGGCTGAACATGCAACTTCAGTACCCCATTCCTGCTTTCTCGCCATACCCCTTGATCCCCCTAGTAGTAAGGACTACATCTAACTCCTTTTTGAATATATTTAGTGAATTGGCCTCAACAACTTTCTGTGGTAGAGAATTCCACAGGTTCACCACTCTCTGGGTGAAGAAGTTTCTCCTCATCTCGGTCCTAAATGGCTTACCTCTTATCCTTAGACTGTGACCCCAGGTTCTGGACTTCCCCAACATTGGGAACATTCTTCCTGCATCTAACCTGTCTAAACCCATCAGAATTTTAAACGTTTCTATGAGGTCCCCTCTCATTCTTCTGAACTCCAGTGAATACAAGCCCAGTTGATCCAGTCTTTCTTGATATGTCAGTCCCGCCATCCCGGGAATCAGTCTGGTGAACCTTCGCTGCACTCCCTCAATAGCAAGAATGTCCTTCCTCAGGTTAGGAGACCAAAACTGTACACAATACTCCAGGTGTGGCCTCACCAAGGCCCTGTACAACTGTAGCAACACCTCCCTGCCCCTGTACTCAAATCCCCTCGCTATGAAGGCCAACATGCCATTTGCTTTCTTAACCGCCTGCTGTACCTGCATGCCAACCTTCAATGACTGATGTACCATGACACCCAGGTCTCGTTGCACCTCCCCTTTTCCTAATCTGTCACCATTCAGATAATAGTCTGTCTCTCTGTTTTTACCACCAAAGTGAATAACCTCACATTTATCCACATTATACTTCATCTGCCATGCATTTGCCCACTCACCTAACCTATCCAAGTCACTCTGCAGCCTCATAGCATTCTCTTCACAGCTCACACTGCCACCCAACTTAGCGTCATCCGCAAATTTGGAGATACTACATTTAATCCCCTCATCCAAATCATGAATGTACAGTGTAAACAGCTGGGGCCCCAGCACAGAACCTTGCGGTACCCCACTCGTCACTGCCTGCCATTCTGAAAAGTCCCCATTTACTCCTGCTCTTTGCTTCCTGTCTGACAACCAGTTCTCAATCCATGTCAGCACACTACCCCCAATCCCCTGTGCTTTAACTTTGCACATTAATCTCTTGTGTGGGACCTTGTCGAAAGCCTTCTGAAAGTCCAAATATACCACATCAACTGGTTCTCCCTTGTCCACTCTACTGGAAACATCCTCAAACAATTCCAGAAGATTTGTCAAGCATGATTTCCCTTTCACAAATCCATGCTGACTTGGACCTATCATGTCACCTCTTTCCAAATGTGCTGCTATGACATCCTTAATAATTGATTCCATCATTTTACCCACTACCGATGTCAGGCTGACCGGTCTATAATTCCCTGTTTTCTCTCTCCCTTTTTTAAAAAGTGGGGTTGCATTGGCTACCCTCCACTCAATAGGAACTGATCCAGAGTCAATGGAATGTTGGAAAATGATTGTCAATGCATCCACTATTTCCAAGGCCACCTCCTTAAGTACTCTGGGATGCAGTCCATCAGGCCCTGGGGATTTATCGGCCTTCAATCCCATCAATTTCCCCAACACAATTTCCTGACTAATCAGGATTTCCCTCAGTTCCTCCCCCTTACTAGACCCTCTGACCCCTTTTATATCCGGAAGGTTGTTAGTGTCCTTCTTAGTGAATACCGAACCAAAGTACTTGTTCAATTGGTCCGCCATTTCTTTGTTCCCCGTTATGACTTCCCCTGATTCTGACTGCAGGGGACCTACGTTTGTCTTTACTAACCTTTTTCTCTTTACATATCTATAGAAACTTTTGCAATCCGTCTTAATGTTCCCTGCAAGCTTCTTCTCGTACTTCATTTTCCCTGCTCTAATCAAACCCTTTGGCCTCCTCTGCTGAGTTCTAAATTTCTCCCAGTCTCCGGGTTCGCTGCTATTTCTGGCCAATTTGTATGCCACTTCCTTGGCTTTAATACTATCCCTGATTTCCCTTTCTAGCCACGGTTGAGCCACCTTCCCTTTTTTATTTTTACGCTAGACAGGAATGTACAATTGTTGTAGTTCATCCATGCGGTCTCTAAATGTCTGCCATTACCCATCCACAGTCAACCCCTTAAGTATCATTCGCCAATCTATCCTAGCCAATTCACACCTCATACCTTCAAAGTTACCCTTCTTTAAGTTCTGGACCATGGTCTCTGAATTAACTGTTTCATTCTCCATCCTAATGCAGAATTCCACCATATTATGGTCACTCTTCCCCAAGGGGCCTCGCACGATGAGATTGCTAATTAATCCTCTCTCATTACACAACACCCAGTCTAAGATGGCCTCCCCCCTAGTTGGTTCCTCGACATATTGGTCTAGAAAACCATCCCTTATGCACTCCAGGAAATCCTCCTCCACCGTATTCCAGTTTGGTTAGCCCAATCTATGTGCATATTAAAGTCACCTATTATAACTGCTGCACCCTTATTGCATGCACCCCTAATTTCCTGTTTGATGCCCTCCCCAACATCACTACTACTGTTTGGAGGTCTGTACACAACTCCCACTAACGTTTTTTGCCCTTTGGTGTTCTGCAGCTCTATCCATATAGATTCCACATCATCCAAGCTAATGTCCTTCCTAACAATTGCATTAATCTCCTCTTTAACCAGCAATGCTATCCCACCTCCTTTTCCTTTTATTCTATCCTTCCTGAATGTTGAATACCCCTGGATGTTGAGTTCCCAGCCCTGATCATCCTGGAGCCACGTCTCCATAATCCCAATCACATCATATTTGTTAACATCTATTTGCACAGTTAATTCATCCACCTTATTACGGATACTCCTTGCATTAAGACACAAAGCCTTCAGGCTTGTTTTTTTAACACCCTTTGTCCTTTTAGAATTTTGCTGTACAGTGGCCTTTTTTGTTCTTTGCCTTGGGTTTCTCTGCCCTCCACTTTTCCACATCTCCTTTCTGTCTTTTGCTTTTGTCTCCTTTTTGTTTCCCTCTGTCTCCCTGCATTGGTTCCCATCCCCCTGCCATATTAGTTTAACTCCTCCCCAACAGCACTAGCAAACACTCCCCCTAGGACATTGGTTCCGGTCCTGCCGAGGTGCAGACCGTCCGGTTTGTACTGGTCCCACCTCCCCCAGAACCGGTTCCAATCCCCAGGAATTTGAATCCCTCCCTGCTGCACCACTGCTCAAGCCACGTATTCATCTGCGCTATCCTGCGATTCCTACTCTGACTAGCACGTGGCACTGGTAGCAATACCGAGATTACTACTTTTGAGGTCCTACTTTTTAATTTAGCTCCTAGCTCCTTAAATTCGTTTCATAGGACCTCATCCCTTTTTTTACCTATGTCGTTGGTACCAATGTGCACCACGTCAACAGGCTGTTCTCCCTCTCTTTTTAGAATGTCCTGCACCCGCTCCGAGACATCCTTGACCCTTGCACCAGGGAGGCAACATACCATCCTGGAGTCTCGGTTGCGGCCGCAGAAATGCCTATCTATTCCCCTTACAATTGAATCCCCTATCACTATCGCTCTGCCACTCTTTTTCCTGCCCTCCTGTGCAACAGAGCCAGCCACGGTGCCATGAACTTGGCTGCTGCTGCCCTCCCCTGATGAGTCATCCCCCTCAACAGTACCCAAAATGGTGTATCTGTTTTGCAGGGGGATGACCACAGGGGACCCCTGCACTACCTTCCTTGCACTGCTCTTCCTGCTGGTCTTCCATTCCCTATCTAGCTGTGGACCATTCACCTGCGATAAGACCAACTCGCTACATGTGCTACTCACGTCATTCTCAGCATTGTGGATGCTCCAGAGTGAATCCACCTTCAGCTCCAACTCTGCAACGCGGTCCGTCAGGAGCTGGAGGCGGATACACTTCCCGCACACGTAGTCGTCAGGGACACTGGAGTCGTCCCTGAGTTCCCACATGGTACAGGAGGAGCATAACACGTGACCGAGCTGTCCAGCCATGACTTAACCCTTAGATAGGCAACAACAATGCTAAAGTTTACTCACTGTTATAGAAGAGAAAAAAGAAAAGCTACTCATCAATCACCAGTCAATCACTTACCCCCTTGGCTGTGACGTCACCTTTCTGTTTCTTTCTACTTCTTTTTTGGTGCACACACATGGTGCACACGCTCATTTAGTGTGCTGTTGGCAGTACCAACAGAAATGTGCATCTAAGTATCACAGTGCTGGACCAGTACTGGCAAAATCACTTCAAACATGGCGGTGGATCCACAGGACAAACTGGCACAGAGCTGAGTGCTGATTGATGTTACCTTAAAGTTCAACTTTCTGCTTGGAAAATTATGGGGTTTGGATGTGCACATGCTTTTTCCTACATTACAACAGTGACCGCCCTTCGAAAGTACTTCATGGCTGTAAGCTGCTTTGGGACATTCTGAGGTTGTGAAAGGTGCTATATAAAGGGTGTGTCTATTGGCAACACCAAAGTTCTCATTGGTCCTTTAGTACCATTTTAATACCTTCTGATGCGACCTTTGGTATAGTCATGGGCCGGATTTTCGGCTTTTGGCGAAATCAGTAGCACTACGTGAAACTTACCTTTTTCGCTGTGCTACCGTTTTTAGGCCGAGCATTTGGGTTTTACGTCTGTATCGGTAAGGAGGGCGTTGCACGAGGATTCGCGCCGCAAAAACGCGAGTTTCGCCAAATTTAGCCCGGAGCCGGGAGTGCTGTGAGAGAGGCCTTGGGAGTGGAACAAAAAAAAATTCCAAAAAACATTTACAAGACCCTTAACTATCTAAAAAAATAAAAAAATAAAAACGTTTTAAAATCATTTTTGCAAGTTTTCATACTTACCGCTGTTGGCAGGGCTGCACCCACCCTTTCCTTCAACCACTGTCTGTCCCACCTGTGACAGAGACTGTAAGTCCCGTATTGGACTGTTCCGTCACCTAAGAACTCACTTTTAGAGTGGAAGCAAGTCCTCCTCGATTTCGAGAGACTGCCTATGATGATGACCAACAGGCTTGACCTATCGGTATTCTGGGAGCGGCGTACGGGTCGGGAGAGAGTCGAAAGTTGGACGCAAATGCAATCTGTGTCGTTGCACGTCAGCGCTCCTCTCCCTGGCGGTACTTGACAGCGCCGCCGCAAACAGGTACCCGAGGATCCCGCCCGGGCTTTGTGACCGGGTTTTCGCCGCGGAGGGTCAAATCGCGACAAAATCCCGGTCGCAAACTTCTCGCAAATCCGGCCCATTGATTTTGGAAAGATAACCCAAAAGACCTAGTAACAGGCTCAGGCTCGAACAGCAATGGTGGCAGCTCCAGGTTCGACAACGTGGTTCGGCTCCACTTCCAGCTTCCTCATATACTGTACTGTACTGCGCATGCGCAGTACCAAACAGGTGCGCATGCGCAGAGGGAGCCTAAAAAACACCATGCAAATAATCACTCCGCTATATAAATGCAAGCCTTTCTTTCTTTTCCCGATATGCGCTCCCAGTTCTGCAGTGATCCCATGCAGGTGGGTAACCTAACCTCAAGAGGTCAAGTGGTAGATTTTCACCTTCATCACTAGGGTGGTCATCTGGGGGGGAGTTGCAGGGAGAGGCAAATTCCCCAAAATTATGGAACCCACCCGATTTTGTGAGTGCAATGCCACGGCAGCCCTGTAGAGGGCAACTTCCTGAGGTCAGTTCAAAATATGACATTCTCATGTAACCTTCGAAGCAACATATATATATTGTCTTTTTAATTACAGGCTTTGAACTGGGCCGTCTTCTTTCGTATGGTAGTAGCAAAGCAAATCAAAGGTCAATATCTAAGTCAGATATCCAGGCCAGAGCTTCCGGTGTAACAGTGTGGATATCTTGTAGGCTGCCTGTGAATTCCCTCTGAGGGCAGTGCTCAGTGATGTGCTCCAGGGTCTGATTAGGAGCTGCACCGTAGCATGATGGGGCTGCTTTAATCTTCCACCTCTGGAGAAAGTGGCAGCATCGACCGTTTGAGGTGATTTGATGGTTGTCCACTGTTTGCGAGGAAGGTTTGATCCTTCAGGCTGTACTGTGGGTCCTCTATAAGGAATCCATTCCGTATGTCGCATTTCTTCCGAGCATTTCGCCATCGGTCATCGAGGCTGAGGGGAGATGGCTGAAGGGCTTCGGCGACGGTCCAAAATGGACCACCTAGATTCGAGCCGGGTTGGTGATAGGTTGTTCAGGTCAGCCTGGATCGGGATGTCTTTGCTGGTGTAGCGGTTGTATTCTCAAATATATTTGTTATTATCAACAGTTGTGCTGTAGATTTAACTGGCAGTGAAAAGACAGGATTTTTTTTACAGCTTTGTCCCGAGGGATTTCGTGTATACATGTTCAAAAATAGATCTGAATGGTTATTGCTCTGCGGTGGGTCCCCAGCTGAAATGTTACTTTGAGTGGATTTAAGCTGCACAATGTTGTGTAATCTTTGCTGGCCATATGTCCCAGCTTGCCCCTTGTGCTGCTCAAACTCGGGCCAACGATGTGTTCGCCCCCACCGAAAGTGACACAACTTTCCTGAACTCCAGCACTGTGGGAATCGCTTCCCAAACTCTTTGCTGTGAAACCTCTCACCCCGTCTTTTGAAAGCCTCTCTCACTATTTACCTCTTGACCGTGTTTTCGGTCACTTCCCCATGGGGCCGATTTTCATCAAGGCCTCCGCCCAAAGTGCCGCCGATGGCCGCCGAGGTACTGGATGGTACTTTGGGCGGGATATTCATGAAGAAGGTGCCTCGAAGGTCAGTGGGCGACAAATGGAAGACGTACGCTGCCAATCTGGGCTGCAGCGGGCGGGAGGACGCATTCTCGGCGGCAGAGGCGCTTGCTGCCTAGGTACCGCCGAGGATGGAGTCGGGCCCCACGGAGGGTCGAAGACCTGAAAAAGAAAATCAAATAAAAAATACAAAAACTATCCGAAGACCTTCAGGGGACCCCATGCAGGTAAGTTGCTGTTGAAAATTTAAAAAAAAAATGTTCACTTACCTTTTTTTCAGGTTCTTTCGACTTACCGTCGGGGACAGACCAGCCTCCAGCCAGCGGTCCAACCCCGTTCTCCCGCCCGCAGGAATCTGGGAGCTCGGCGGGCGGGAGCTCAGTTGCGGCACTCGGCCATCCGCTGACGTCAGCGGGCAGTACCCGGCAGCTCTCCCTCCCGCTCGCTCCAAAGTGGCACCGGGGGGGGATCTGCAGGTGGAATGTCGGTGGGAGTCGCCGGCCGTCGGTGGCAGTGGGTGGTGGGCCGATGAATTTCGGCCCCCATAACTCTTGCCTATCGGCAGGGTGAGCGCTCGCATCTCCTCCCATTAGCTGTCACAGTACTTCCCGTTATGTGAAAGGCACTTTGTAAACATAGGTTGCTGTCCATTTTATGAATTGAGGGATCACTGAGCCGCAGAGTTGGTGCCTGCCTTTTGTGGTTTTGTGAATCAAAGAGCTACACTTTCAGAAATTAGAACAATAAGCTATTTCTTTTTAATGAGATTCTGCTCCCTATTTTGTGCTATTTCTACTGGTCTGAACCAATTTTTATGCTTTTTTTTAGCACTGGTCATTTTTTTATTTGAATTGCTAGTACCCGCTTACACTGGGATAAATGAGCAGAAATTACAAAGCAAAATATGAGGTAGGTGTCCCAGGCTGGCGCACGATTCCCTTTACACTGATCTCTCTTAAACCAAAAAGCAGGTGGTGTAAATCTGTTACGCTTCACCATTAGTATATATTTTTAGAAACATGCGCTGACATTAGGCATTTGTCAAGGTGAGAGATTGAAATGTATGCACCTAAGAATATAAGAAATAGGAGCAGGAGTAGGCCACCTGGCCCCTCGAGCCGGCTCCGCCATTCAATAAGACCATGGCTAATCTGATCATGGACTCAGCTCCCATTCCCTGCCTGCTCCCCATAACCCTTTATTCCCTTATCCCTCAAATTCTGTCCATCTCCGCCATAAATATATTCAATGACCCAGCCTCCACAGTTCTCTGGGGTAGAGAATTCCACAGATTTACAACCCTCTGAGAGAAGAAATTCCTCCTCATCTCAGTTTTAAATGGGCGGCCCCTTATTCTGAGACTATGTCCCCTAGTTTTAGTTTCCCCTATGAGTGGAAATATCCTCTCTGCATCCACCTTGTCGAGCCCCCTCATTATCGTATATGTTTCGATAAGATCACCTCTCATTCTTCTGAACTCCAATGTGTACAGGCCCAACCTACTCAATCTATCTTCATAAGTCCACCCCGTCATCTCCGGAATTAACCTAGTGAACCCTCTCTGAACTGCCTCCAATGCAAATATATCCCTCCTTAAATACGGAGACCAAAAATGTACGCAGTACTCCAGGTGTGGTCTCACCAATACCCTGTACAGTTGTAGCAAGACTTCTCTGCTTTTATACTCCATCCCACTTGCAATAAAGGCCAACATTCCATTTGCCTTCCTGATCACTTGCTGTACCTGCATACTTACTTTTTGTGCTTCATGCACAAGGACCCCCAGGTCCCGCTGTACTGCAGCACTTTGCAATCTTTCTCCCTTTGCAATGTATGCTCACAGGTTTGTAGAGCTGTTGCAGTATGAGTGGCTTAGCCAGTTATGTGATGTTCATAAAATTCAATAAAACCCCAGAAATCGAGTCTAGGTTATCCACGATGAGGTAGCAGTTGTGAGCCTAGTGGATGAACTGGTAATGTGTTGTGTGATTGTTAAACCTTTATTAATAAACCAACTCGTTCTTAATATCATTGTGTTGCTATGAATTCTCAAGCAAAGAACCCATGAAGCAAATACATTACAGGGATGTTAGCACTGGGGAATGGAACATTGTTCTACTTTTTTTCCTCCAGTGTCAGCATCAAGCACTCCCAGGTCAGGGCGAACAAGGCTGGATGCAAAGTAATCCTCCCTCAACACTGTCCCAACAATGTCCTTCAACCCTCACCTCAGTGAAGCGCCCCTTACTGCACCATTGTGCATCTTGCCATTTTCCACACCAGCCACACTTCTGCCCTCTGACTCAACTGGCCAACTTAATGCCAATCTGGTTAAAAGAGAAGCATTGATGACCACAGGGCAGACAATCTCCACGTTCCCAACTAAGGAGGATAGCTTGGCCATCAACGGTGGAGGAACGGGGAGGGAAGTGATGGGATTATGAAGACAAATAGAGCATTCGAAAAATATATATCGTCAAAATGTTGTTCCTCAACTCACCGGAGAGCCCCAGGAGATTACCCAGCGGGCAGGTGAGCTGCACAAACAGGAAGGGCCCAGGGCCCATCTCATGTACAGTTGTACCTCTTCAATCCAGCACCCTCGGGACCTGACCGGTGGCGGAACAGAGAATTTCTCGAACCATGGGAGGTCTCGCTTACCGGTACCGGTGGACAGCGCCCGGGCTCCTGCGAGCGCGTGCTGGCAGCCTGTGAGCGGCTCCCTCAGCACCCCCGCACACGCACTCACTGAGTGACAGCCGCTCCCAGCCGATTGCCGAACACACTGATGGCAGCCATTGCAGCCGATGAAAACTTAAAAAAAAAATAAACCCTCCACTCTCTCCGGCCCAACTATTGCCAAACCACGGATGTTTCCGGATGAGAGAGTCCCGGACTGGAGAGGTACAATCTGTACTGTACTGAGTTAGCTCATTCCAGCGAGACTCAGTGCCCCTGAGTTAAGCAGCAGGATATCAGCCAGGATGCCTACCCCTGATACTATCCAGCGACCCCTGTTTGGAGTTGTGTGGACATTAAGTGTGAATAGAATGGGGGCATTGAAAAAGAAAGATTTATATAGCGCCTTTCATGACCACCGGATGTCTCAAAGCACTTTACAGCCAATGAAGTACTTTTGGAGTGTAGTCACTGTTGTAATGTGGGAAACACGGCAGCCAATTTGCACACAGCAAGTTCCCACAAACAGCAATGTGATAATGAACAAATAAACTGTTTTTGTTATGTTGATTGAGGAATGCATTTTGGCCAGGACACCGGAGGTAACTCCCCTGCTCTTCTTTGAAATAGTGCCATGGGATCTTTTACGTCACCCTGAGAGAGCGGACGGGGGCTCGGTTTAATGTCTCATCTGAAAGACATTCTGATAGTGCGGCGCTCCCTCAGTACTGCACTGGAGTGTCAGCCTAGATTTATGTGCTCAAGTCCCTGGAGTGGTATTTGAACTCACAACCTGAGTGGCCAAGGTTCACAGTGGCCAACGATATCAATTGAAGAAGCCCAGGAGTGTGGTGATGGTGGTGGGGGGATGGGGGGGCAGGAAGTTGGTAGAGAAAAACTGTTGAGGAAAAGAAAATGCTGCCCTTTTCTCACAACCCTCCGAGATCTCTGCCCTCCTCCAATTTTGGTCTCTTGAACATCCCCGATTTTAACCACTCCACCATTGGTGACCGTGCCTTCAGCTGCCTGGGCCCTAAGCTCTGGAATTCCCTCCCTAAATCTCTCCGCCTCTCTACTTCTCTCTCCTCCTTTAAGATGCTCCTTAAAACATAACCCTTTGACCATCTGCCCTTTATATCACCTCATTTGGCTCGGAGTCAAATTTTGTTCAGTAACGTTCCTGTGAAGTACCTTGTGACGGTTTACAATGTTAAAGACGTTATATAAATACTAGTTGTTGTTGTTTTAAGGTGGTAATAAAAACATCATAAATCATAGAATGACACAACAACTTATATTTATAAAGCACCTTTAACGTAATAAAATGTCTCAAGGTGCTTCACAGGTGTTATGTTCAGAATAACTCCACAAGACTATATATTGTAAGCTCAAATTGTTGTGACCTTGGTCTCTTTAATATAACTCCAGAATGAGGAAGCAGCATGGTAGACTGCCTTTTATACCTGCTTGCCCCGGGTGTGCAGGTGACCCTTGGGTCTCCAACAGGTGCGCCCCCTGGTGGCAAGTCTTACACACTAGTAAAGTTTACATACATAACAGGAGTGTTATAAAAAAAGATACAGCACAGAAGGAGGCCATTTGGCCCGCCGTGCCTGTGAACAGCGTAAAGTCCGAACATTACATCTCATCTGTCCACTCAGCAAAGTGGCACACATACCTGAAGTTACAGTGCAGCGCTGACACACCATGCCCTTGCTTGGAGGATTTTACTGAGTCAATGTAGTCAGTCACAGAGACAGTCATTCTGCTTTTAAGTGCAGGATGGGGGTGGGGGCAGGATGGCTGCGGGGAAGAGAGAGTGAGATTACAACAGTATATGTAAAAGCCTTGAGGGACTGTGGAGCCTATTCTTTGTTTATAATAGTGCTTTTGGATTGAAGTCAACATGAGGCTCAATCTTGTTCTGAACTTCCAGGTCACTGGCTTTTATCAGAAAGGTATTCAGCTTCCAGGGAGCTAATGCCTCGGCTGCACATGATCAGGAGGTCGAAAATATTTCTGTCAGAATTAATTGAAATAATAAAATGCACACGTCATATATTGGGAGAAAACACCATCCCGTCAGGTTATGTTTAATGGACTGAAGGTTCATATAGTGCTGTTGGAAGCTTAAATAATTGAGGAGACTCAGTTTAAAAAGTGTCAGTATTAAAATCAACACAGTGCATCTTAGCGAGACTTCCAGGGCCATTAGTTGAACATCACTGCGCCCGTTTTCTGGGCCTAAAACGGGGCAACGGTGACGACTTCAGCAGAGCGGAGGCCCGCGGCAATTGGTGCGTGCGTTTGGGCTGCCTCAAAATTCATCAGGGCCTTTTTTTAGGTGGGCCTGCGCCCGCCTGAAATGAGCCTCGACCTCATTCCCATGTTGAAATGAGGGCCCTGCGCCCATTTCCCACAAAACCAGTTTAAACTTGTCGGAGTTTGTGCTGCGATTCATTTCTCGGGCTCTCCAGCGGCCCAACCAGGGGGCCTTAAAGGGGCCGCCGAAGAAACTGGCAGGTAAGTTTTATTTGAACTTACCTCGCTGTGGAGGCAGGTGCGCTCCTCCTGCCTCCACATTAACACTGCAGCCTACTGCTGGCTCCCCTGCTTCTCCCCTCCCTGGAATTACCTGGGAGAAGGCTTGATGTCCAAACCAGGCCATATTCAAAGGGCCCAGACCGTCGAGCTATGACAGGAAGTCCGACTGTACCTGCAGCTCACCAAATGTATTTCAGTGAGGCCCAAGGATGAATTTAGGATATTCCTCGGGCCCCTCTCTTCTCACATGTGAGTCTAATGTACCAACCATTTCCCGCCTGTTATTGGGCACTATCGACTTTAAGCTTTCTAGCATCGCTCACAGGAGAAAAGAACATAAGAACATAAGAAATAGGAGCAGGAGTAGGCCATTTGGCCCCTCAAGCCTGTTCCGCCATTTAATAAGATTATGGCTGATCTGATCATAGACTCAGTTCCACTTTCCTGCCCGCTCCCCATAACCCTTTATTCACATCGCTCAAAAATCTGTCTATCTCCGCCTTAAATATATTCACTGACTCAGCCTCCACAGCTCTCTGGGGCAGAGAATTTCACAGATTTATCTCATCTCTGTTTTAAATGGGCGGCCCCTTATTCTGAGACTATGTCCCCTAGTTTTAGTTTCCCCTATGAGTGGAAATATCCTCTCTGCATCCACCTTGTCGAGCCCCCTCATTATCTTATATGTTTCGATAAGATCACCTCTCATTCTTCTGAACTCCAATGAATATAGGCCCAATCTTCTCAACATATCTTCATAAGTCAACCCCCTCATCTGCGGAATTAACCTAGTGAACCTTCTCTGAACAGCCTCCAATGCAAGTATATCCTTCCTTAAATGCGGAGATCAAAACTGTATGCAGTACTCCAGGTGTGGCCTCACCAATACCCTATACAGTTGTAGCAGGACTTCTCTACTTTTATACTCCTTTTATACTTGTAGAAGGAGCAGAAAATGCTTGTGAAGCTGGAGCAAAGCAACCAATGTAACTATCTTGAGGGCCTTATGAAAAGTCATTAATAATTGCATTGCATATTTAACCACATTGCACAGCGAGTGTTTTTCTCAGATCGGACCTTGGATTGCTGAGCGAAACAAAGAGCAAGATTTTGAAGTATCACTACAGTAGTGTACGTGAGCAGAGGGGTGATGGCTATTGGTGGGTAGGTCACTGTCATCCTTGTCAACAGCAACAACTTGCATTTATATAGTGCCTATAACATGAGGATAAAACATCTCGAGGCTCTTCAGAGGTTTAAGGCAAAAATGGACGCCAAGCCAAAGAAGGAGAAATTGGGAAGGGTTGTCAAAAGCTTGATCAAAGAGGTGGATTTTAAAGAGGCTCTTAAAGGAAGAGAGGGAGTTGGAGGGGCTGATACATTTAGGGAGGGAATTCCAGAGCTTGGGGCCTAGGCAGCTTATGGCTCTTCCACCAATGATGGGGAGAAAGAGGCGAGGATGCACAAGAGGCCAGAGTTAGGGGAACAAAGAGTTCAGGAGGTAGTGGTTGTAAAACTGGAGGAGGTTACAGAGAGGGAGATGTGTGAAGCACGGAAGGATTTAAACAAAAAATTGAGAATTTTAAACTTAAGATGTTGGAAGACCAGAAGCTAGTGTAGGTCAGCGAGGTCAGGGTGATGAGTGAGCCTGATGTAGCTTAGGCTACAGGCAGCAGAGTCTTGAATGAGGTAAAGTATACGAGGGTGATGAATGGGAGGCCAGCCCATTGGTATAGTTGAGTCTGGAGATGACAACAGTATGGGTGAGCGCAAAAGTGGAAGGTGGGCTGAGGTTGGGGCGGGGGTGAGCAGTGTTACGGAGGGGGAAATAGGTGGTTTTGTGAGGAAATGGGGTAAGAAGCTCAGCTTAGGGTCAAACAGGATTCTGAAGTTGCAAACATTCCAGTTCAGCCTGACACAGTGGCCGGGGAGTTTTGACAGGGGCCAAAGACAACAACTTTGATCTTTCCAATATTTAGCTGGAGGAAATTGGACATTGGACAAACATTCTGAGAGCACAGAGGCAGTGGAGGAAATGTCCCCAGGCTGCTTGCTGACCAATAGACAATATAAATTGGAACCTAAAAATGCAACCATCCAAAACTCTCCGACACCACCTCATGGTTGTTCCTTTCTTCGTAAGATAGGTTTGGATGGAGGGAGTCCATCAACCTATTTGGTCTGCCCTCTTTCAAGAATACCAATCCATTATAGTTTGTAATGTATTCTCATTACAACACATCTCCAAAGTGACTCTAATGTCTTGACCTCAACCACCCTTCTTGGCATCTCATTCCAACTGTTGCTCACCCTCTGTGGAAAGAGATACTTCCCAGCATCTATCCTTAACTTGCCCATCACAAGTTTGATCCTGTGTTCTCTTGTCCTGCTGCCCTAGCCTATCTTGGCATGTCATGGTTACGTTACTGGACAGGTAATCCAGGGTCCTGGACTGACAATCCAGAGAATGTGACTACAAATCCCACCATTGAGAATTTGAATTCAGTTCAACAAAAATCTGGAAATTCAAAATAAACTGCTATCAGTTTAAGAAAAAGTAACCCTGAAGCTGTCGGATTATCCTTAAAAACCCAACTGGTTCACTAATGTCCTTTTGGGAAGGAAACTTGCTGTCCTTGCCCAGTCTGGCCTATATATAACTCCAGTCCCTCCCAATGTGGTTGATTCTTAACTGCCGTCTGCAGTGGCTTAGCAAGCAATTCAGTTTCAGAGCAATACATGTCAGTTTAGACAGTGACACGCACATCCTGAGAATGAATTGCAAACAATAACCTGAAAGTGCTGTTCCTTGTTTGCTTTCTCTGTCCCATTATGGCCCATACACTTCGATACTGACCCCTTGGAGACATATTTTTGCAAGACCCCTATCTGGGTAGTGCTTCCCCAAAATTACTCAGCACAGAGGAAGCTTGAAGTCTTGAGTTCACATCAAGGGCATCCCTTGCAGTGCATGGACTACATCCTTCCAACTGATCCAGAAGCACAAACCCTGTCAGGTATCATTTCTCTTTGATGTACAATGCCTAGAGTAGAGGAAGGCATTCTACAAGCTAACACCAACCTATGATTTGCTAAATCTGTGACTGCTATTCGCACTTTGCTTCCTTTCTCCTGAACCGGTGCAGTAAATACTGTTCTTCATTTTCATTCTGTACTGTGGCTAATAAGGTGTACCAGCAGGTATACCTGCCATCCCCAAGTAAAACCAGCATCTCAAAGTATTTGGTGACGATGCCATTATATTTGACTCTGGTTTGAAGTACGTTATATACAAGGCCTCTGTGTACCTTACTGTTCTCTTTATCTAAAAAGGCCCTGAAATTACTCTGTGGGACAATAATGGCCAAGCATTTGCATTTGTTTGAAATCCCCCTCTCTATCTTATCAGAGACATTGATCCATTTATTCAAATGGCAAACCAGTCCCACCCACCCTTTCCTTCAACGACTGTCTGTCCCACCTGTGACAGAGACTATAATTCCCAAATTCCCAAATTGGACTGTTCAATCACCTGAGAACTCACTTTTAGAGTGGAAGCAAGTCCTCCTCGACTTCAAGGGACTACCTATGATGATGATATTTAAATGAATTAGCATCTTGGCTAAAACACCACATGGAAGAAGCATTTTAGTACTCGTCCACTGGTATGGCACAATGCCAAGGGGCACGCAGTTTAATACGCAGTATATGCCACGTAAAAGATAACGCAGGGCTCCCTGTCTCTAGCAAGAGGCAAAATCACTGTCGGTGTTCCCTGTTGAAAATGTGCTGTGTGTAGACTTGGGTGACTTAGGCGTGTTTCCCCAATGATCAAATCACCCACTGGCTATCACTGTCTAGGCTAATGTATGAAGTGTTTTCACTTGGATGAGGCACTTCAGGGCTGGCAGCACTGGTAGAATCATACGCTGGCATGAGTCACTGCCTACAGGTATGTGAGAAAATTGGAGAAAGCGAGGCAGAAAAAGTAGGTCCCACAGTACGTGACCGGTAGATACCTCTGCAATTCATACATTGCAAACTTGGCTCCAGCAGCAACACAGTTTTGGCAGGGTGGGACATCTGTCTGCTCCAGGACTCTGCCTCTCTGAACCCGGCTGATTTCCTGGGATCACAGTAAGTCGAACAAACTGGGCAGGCCCTGGCCACATAACATGGCAGGCACTGCCAGCAGAATGCATGTAAAATGTTCAACCTCTCGCCTCGCCATCGATTGTATTAGACAAGGCGGCCCTTTGACTATTAACACCCCTCGTCTCCACCGCCCCATCCCCTCTCCTGCTGCCTTGGATGCCAGGAACACTTGGCATTTCTAGCACCCAGCATTGGTAAGATGCAAGTGACAGGAAATGCATCGCAGGACGTATTCCCATCATTAGTGTTTAACTGGAAAATGCCCTCCCATATTGGGGCAGAAGAGGCATAGACTCGACAACTTGAACAGACAGCCCGCCAGTCCATGGGGCGGGGCAAGGGGATACTGTCACAACCGGTAATGTAGCTCCTCCCGGACTTCTGTGCGAAGTGTGCCAGGCACAAGAAACATCGAGGTGCACAAACATTTTGATGGTGAATTTGCTCTATGTGTAAAGGTTAAAAAAAAATCAAGGGCCCAAACTGCAGCCCCTGAGCCCAGGCAATCTGGCCCTCAAAGTCTGGGTAAATCAGTCCGACTGCACTTCTAGCTCTGATGTGTTGGTTTGTCCTGTCTTACTTTAGAATTCAGAGTAAGGGGCCGCCCACTTAAAACGACGAGGAGGAATTTCTTCTCTCAGAGGGTCGTGAATCTTTGGAATTTTCTACCTCAGAGAGCTGTGGAGGCTGAGTCATTGAATATATTTAAGGTGGAGATAGACAGATTTTTGAAAGATAAGGGAGTTAAGGGTTATGGGGAGCGGGCAGGGAAGTGGAGTTGAGGCCAGGATCAGATCAGCCATGATCTTATTGAATGGAGGAGCAAGCTTGAGGGGCCAAAGGCCAACTCCTGCTTCTATTTCTTATGTTCTTAAGGGCCGAGAGATGGGGGGAGAGGAACATCTAAAAGGGCTGTTGCATCCTTGGTAGATTCATCCTGAATCAACACAACAAGATCTGTTAGTGTCGGCAAGCTCCAACATGTGAAGAACAATGGGAGCACAGTTTTCAAACTATAAATATAGTCCCTGAGGCTCCTCGATACAAACTTGTGTGACACAGGAAGACTACAAGCATCACATCCCTGTAACAGACTGTTACTGTAAACCTGCCAAGTTTAGCAAATACGTTTTTCTTTAATTATGTGACATGTCTGTAAGTGCTGGTGCAACAGTGCACATGTGCAGAGGAAACCATACCTCCCACTCTACACGGTCAAAAGAAAGGTAAGAAAGAAAGAACTTGCATTTATATTGTGCATTTCATAACCTCACGATGCCCCAAAGCACTTTACAACCAATGAAGCACTTTCAAAGTCTGGTTACTGTTGTAAGGTAGGAAATGCGGCAGCTAATGGATGCACAGCAAGGTCCAACAAACAGCAGTAGGACAATGGCCAGATAACTGTCTTAGTGGTGTTGAATGAGGGATAAATATTGGCCAGGACACCGAGGGGGAACTCCCATGCTCTTCTTCAAATATTGCCATGGGATCTTTAATATCCACCTGAGAGGGCAGTGTCATTACAGACAATCCAAACCTCATTCATCTAAACCGAGCTCCAGGTGCAACTTTTCTGCAATAAATCCAAAATGTCCCAATCCAAATGTGCTTCAGAACTCATCCCTAACATTCAAGGGGGAAAAAAAATCTGTGTTGATATTAAGAGTTAGTTGATTTGCATTGGTCAGTTTGGAGAACACCATATTGTGCCAAATTACCTTTCACTGGAGTCTTTTCCTTTGTCTACAAATGAGCGCATGAGTTGGCATTTTGTGTTATTTATTAATGCACAGCCAAGACTGACATTGGTAGGAAACATCAATAAAATAAAAGGCCTGGGTCTCTTGTAGGACATTTATCAGCCTTCCCTATCTCAGAATGCAGTCACTGTGCATAAATTGCAATGACTGCAGTGCAGGGATTATCTACAGTTTACTATCACTCTTTGTTAATATTTGTCATATTGAGTTTATCAGGGGACATTACTGTCCTTGGGAAGTGACAGATTGGGAAGAAGTATGACTGCAGTATGGCATTAACACTATGGGGAAGACAATCTCACCAGCCACACTAGCATTGTACGAAAGGCAGTCCGTGTTCTATATGCATGTCATGTTTGACCTTGTTATGGTAATAAACCGATATATGGTGAGCTGCACAAAGCATCGCCCACTCCCAATATCTGACACTTAGAAATAATAGCTTATCCACGAAAGCTTGTCAGGGGATAAAAGAAAGCTAGATTATAGAATACTCAAATTTGATTTTAAATTAAAAAAAATAAATTCGAAGGTGCTCAAATGACCTTTAATTCCATTCTTAGAGATGACATTAAAAGGAACAAAAACAACTACTTCAACACTGTAACCAGTACAAACCTGCATGTGGTCTTACTCAGATGTAAGTGTCGGGGAATACATCACCATGACGTGTTCCCATCTTTAAGCACTTTTAATGCTGGAATTTCAAGTGTGCCATTAAAAATAATAGGAACCTGAACTAATTGATTTCTAATAAAGCCCTTATCATGTCCACCAAATGTCCTAAAGTGCTCTAGAACCAATTAATTACTTTTACATTTGCAGACATTGCTATTGTGTCAGCTGTGGGTCAGTGGGTGGCACTCTCGTCTCTGAGTCAGAAGGTTGTGAGGTCAAGTTCCACTCCAGACACTGTGAGCACAAAATTCCAGGCTGACACTCAAGTGCAGTACTGAGGGAGTGCTGCACTGTCGGAGGTGGCATCTTTCGGATGAGACGTTAAACCGAGGCCCCGTCTGCTCTCTCAGGTGGATGTAAAAGATCTCATGGCACTATTTTGAAGAAGAGCAGGGGGAGTTATCCCCGGAATAAAAACAGAGAATGCTGGAACTCTCAGCAGGTCAGGCAGCAACTGTGGGGAGAGAAACAGAGTTAATGTTTCAGGTCGCCGACCCTTCGTCAGAACTGCCGAATGTTCGAAAAGAGCAGATTCTTAAGCACTGAAAGGGGAAGGGGAAGAAAGAACAAAAGGGAAGGTCTGTGATAGGGTGGAAGGCAGGAGAGGTTAGAGAGACAAAAGGGATGATGGCTGAATTGAAATGGTAATGACGGAAGTCAGAAAAAGGTTAATCTGGATAGGGTGTGAATGGCGTAGTAATGACCAGCTGCCATTATAGACAAAGAGAGAGAAGAAAGAAGGAAAAAAACATAAGATAGGGAGGGAGGGAGCCAAAGGTGACCAGAGGTTATGCTCTGAAATTGTTGAACTCGATGTTAAGTCCAGAAGGCTGTAAAGTGCCCAAACAAAAGATGAGGTGCTGTTCCTCGAGCTTGCGTTGAGCTTCATTGGAACAGTGGAGGAGTCCGAGGACGGAGATATTGGAGTGGAGTGGAGAATTAAAGTGACAGGCGACCGGAAGCTCAGGGTCACACTTACGGACTGAACGGAGGTGTTCAGCAAGGCGGTCACCCAATCTATGCTTGGTCTCCCCAATGTAGGGGAGACCACATCGAGAGCAGCGAATAAGAACATAAGAACATAAGAATTAGGAACAGGAGTAGGCCATCTAGCCCCTCGAGCCTGCTCCGCCATTCAACAAGATCATGGCTGATCTGGCCGTGGACTCAGCTCCACTTACCCGCCCGCTCCCCGTAACCCTTAATTCCCTTATTAGTTAAAAATCTATCTATCTGTGATTTGAATACATTCAATGAGCTAGCCTCAACTGCTTCCTTGGGCAGAGAATTCCACAGATTCACAACCCTCTGGGAGAAAAAATTCCTTCTCAACTTGGTTTTAAATTGGCTCCCCCGTATTTTGATGCTGTGCCCCCTAGTTCTAGTCTCCCTACCAGTGGAAACAACCTCTCTGCCTCTATCTTGTCTATCCCTTTCATTATTTTAAATGTTTCTATAAGATCACCCCTCATCCTTCTGAACTCCAACGAGTAAAGACCCAGTCTACTCAATCTATCATCATAAGGTAACCCCCTCATCTCCGGAATCAGCCTAGTGAATCGTCTCTGTACCCCCTCCAAAGCTAGTATATCCTTCCTTAAGTAAGGTGACCAAAACTGCACGTAGTACTCCAGGTGCGGCCTCACCAATACCCTATACAGTTTCAGCAGGACCTCCCTGCTTTTGAACTCCATCCCTCTCGCAATGAAGGGCAACATTCCATTCGCCTTCCTGATTACCTGCTGCACCTGCAAACTAACTTTTTGGGATTTATGCACAAGGACCCCCAGGTCCCTCTGCACCGCAGCATGTTGTAATTTCTCCCCATTCAAATAGTATTCCCTTTTACTGTTTTTTTTCCCAAGGTGGATGACCTCACATTTTCCAACATTGTATTCCATCTGCCAAACCTTAGCCCATTCCCTTAACCTATCTAAATCTCTTTGCAGCCTCTCTGTGTCCTCTACACAACCCGCTTTCCCTCTAATCTTTGTGCCATCTGCAAATTTTGTTACACTACATTCTGTCCCCTCTTCCAGGTCATCTATGTATATTGTAAACAGTTGTGGTCCCAGCACCGATCCCTGTGGCACTCCACTAACCACTGATTTCCAACCCGAAAAGGACCCATTTATCCCGACTCTCTGCTTTCTGTTAGCCAGCCAATTTTCGATCCATGCTAATAAATTTCCTCTGACTCCGCGTACCTTTATCTTCTGCAGTAACCTTTTGTATGGCACCTTATTGAATGCCTTTTGGAAATCTAAATACACCACATCCATCAGTACACATCTATATATGCTCGTTATATCCTCAAAGAATTCCAGTAAATTAGTTAAACATGATTTCCCCTTCATGAATCCATTCTGCGTCTGCTTGATTGCACTATTCCTATCTAGATGTCCCGCTATTTCTTCCTTAATGATAGTTTCAAGCATTTTCCCCACTACAGATGTTAAACTAACCGGCCTATAGTTACCTGCCTTTTGTCTGCCCCCTTTTTTAAACAGTGGCGTTACATTAGCTGCTTTCCAATCTGCTGGTACCTCCCCAGAGTCCAGAGAATTTTGGTAGATTATAACGAATGCATCTGCTATAACTTCCGCCATCTCTTTTAATACCCTGGGATGCATTTCATCAGGACCAGGGGACTTGTCTACCTTGAGTCCCATTAGCCTGTCCAGCACTACCCCCCTAGTGATAGTGATTATCTCAAGGTCCTCCCTTCCCACATTCCCATGACCAGCAATTTTTGGCATGGTTTTTGTGTCTTCCACTGTGAAGACCGAAGCAAAATAATTGTTTAAGGTCTCAGCCATTTCCACATTTCCCATTATTAAATCCCCCTTCTCATCTTCTAAGGGACCAACATTTACTTTAGTCACTCTTTTCCATTTTATATATCGGTAAAAGCTTTTACTATCTGTTTTTATGTTTTGCGCAAGTTTACTTTCGTAATCTATCTTTCCTTTCTTTATTGCTTTCTTATTCATTCTTTGCTGTCCTTTAAAATTTTCCCAATCTTCTAGTTTCCCACTAACCTTGGCCACCTTATACGCATTGGTTTTTAATTTGATACTCTCCTTTATTTCCTTGGTTATCCACGGCTGGTTATCCCTTCTCTTACCGCCCTTCTTCTTCACTGGAATATATTTTTGTTGAGCACTATGAAAGAGCTCCTTAAAAGTCCTCCACTGTTCCTCAATTGTGCCACCGTTTAGTCTGTGTTCGCAGTCTACTTTAGCCAACTCTGCCCTCATCCCACTGTAGTCCCCTTTGTTTAAGCATAGTACGCTCGTTTGAGACACTACTTCCTCACCCTCAATCTGTATTACAAATTGAACCATACTGTGATCACTCATTCCAAGAGGATCTTTTACTGGAAGATCATTTATTATTCCTGTCTCATTACAGAGGACCAGATCTAAGATAGCTTGCTCCCTTCGAAGAAACAATCCCGTATGCATTCCATGAATTCCTCCTCCAGGCTACCCCGTGCGATTTGATTTGACCAATCGATATGCAAGTTAAAATCCCCCATGATTACTGCTGCTCCTTTTTCACATGCCTCCATTATTCCCTTAATTATTGTCCGCCCCACCGTGAAGTTATTATTTGGGGGACTATAAACTACGCCCACCAGTGACTTTTTCCCCTTACTATCTCTAATCTCCACCCACAATGATTCAACATTTTGTTCATTAAAGCCAATATAATCTCTCACAACTGCCCTTATATCATCCTTTATTAACAGAGCTACCCCACCTCCTTTCCCTTCTTGTCTATCTTTCCGAATTGTCAGATACCCCTGTATGTTTAATTCCCAGTCTTGGCCACCCTGCAACCACGTTTCTTACCGTATATTAAATTGAAAGAAGTACAAGTTTCACCTGGAAGGAGTATTTGGGGCCCTGGATAGTGGGGAGGGAGGAGGTAAAAGGGCAGGTGTTTTATCCCCTTTGCTTGCACAGAAAAGTGCTGTGGGAAGTGGGGGGCTGCTGGGAGTGACTGTGGAATGGACCAGGGTGTCGCGGAGGGAGCGGCCCCTTCGGAACGCTGAGAGGGGAGGGGAGGGGAAGATGTGATTGGTGGTGGAATCACGCTGGAGGCGGTGGAAATGGCGAAGGCTGGTGGGGTGACAGGTGAGGACAAGGGGAACGCAGTAGTGCTTTTGAGAGGGAGGGGAAGGGGTGAGAGCAGAGATGCAGAAGTAGAACGGACACGCTCGAGGGTCATGTTAACCACGACGGATGGGGAATCTACGGTTGAGGAAAAAGGAAGACATGTCAGAGGCACTAGTGTGAAAGGTGGCATCGTCAGAGCAGATGCGATGAAGACGGTGAAACTGGGAGAATGGAATGAAGTTTTTACAGGATGCAGGGTGAGAGGAAGTGTAGTCCAGGTAGCTGTGGGAGTCAATGGGCTTATAGTGGATACTGGTTGAAAGCCTATCCCTAGAAATGGTGACAGAGAAGTCGAGGAAGGGAAGAATTGACGATGGACCATATGAAGGTGAGGGAAGGGTGGAAATTGGATGCAAAGTGAAAGAAATTTTCAAGTTCAGGGCGAGAACTGGAAACGGCACCAATACAGTCATCAATGTACCGGAAAAAGAGGTGAGGGCGGGGACCCGAGTAGGACTGGAACAAAGAATGTTGCACAAATCCCATGAAAAGGCAGTATAGCTAGGACCCATGCAGGTTCCCATAACAACACCTTTAATTTGGAGAAAGTGAGTGGAGTTAAAGGAGAAGTTATTGAATGTGAGAACAAGTTCAGCCAAGCGGAGGAGGGCGGTGGTGAATGGGGACTTGTTTAGCCTCTGCTCGAGGAAGAAGCGGAGTGCCCTCAGGCCATCCTGGTGGGGTATGGAAGTGTCGAGGGATTGGACCTGGATGGTGAAAAGGAGACGATTGGGGCTAGGAAACTGGAAACTGTTAAAGTGACGGAGGGCGTCGGAGGAGTTGTGGATATAGGTGGGAAGAGAATGGACAAGGGGAGAAAAAATAGTCGAGATGGGAAGAAATAAGTTCTGTATGGCAAGAACAGGCTGAAATAATGGGTCTACTGGGGCAGGCCTGTTTGTGCACCTTGGGAAGGACGTAGAAGAGGGCTGTGCGGGGTTGGAGAACTATGAAACATACATAGAAACGTAGAAAACAGGTGCAGGAGTCGGCCATTCGGCCCTTCGAGCCTGCACCCCATTCAATAAGATCATGGCTGATCATCACCTCAGTACCCCTTTCCTGCTTTCTCTCCATACCCCTTGATCTCTTTAGCCGTAAGGGCCATATCTAACTCCCTCTTGAATATATCCAGTGAACTGACATCAACAACTCTCTGCGGTAGGGAATTCCACAGGTTAACAACTCTCTGAGTGAAGAAGTTTCTCCTCATCTCAGTCCTAAATGGCTTACCCCTTATCCTTAGACTGTGTCCCCTGGTTCTGGACTTCCCCAACATCGGGAACATTCTTCTGCGTCTAACCTGTCCAGTCCCATCAATATTTTATATATTTCTATGAGATCCCCTCTCATTCTTCTAAACTCCAGTGAATACAGGCCCAGTCGATCCAGTCTCTCCTCATATGTCAGTCCTGCCATCCCGGGAATTAGTCTGGTGAACCTTCGCTGCACTCCCTCAATAACAAGAACATCCTTCCTCAGATTAGGAGACCAAAACTGAACACAGTATTCCAGGTGAGGCCTCACCAAGGCCCTGTACAACTGCAGTAAGACCTCCCTGCTCCTATACTCAAATCCCCTAGCTTTGAAGGCCCAACATGCCATTTGCCGCCTTCACCGCCTGCTGTACCTCCATGCTAACTTTCAGTGACTGATGAACCATGACACCCAGGTCTCGTTGCACCTCCCCTTTTCCTAATCTGCCGCCATTCAGATAATATTCTGCTGTCGTGTTTTTGCCACCAAAGTGGATAACCTCACATTTATCCACAGTATACTGCATCTGCCATGTATTTGCCCACTCACCTAACCTGTCCAAGTCACCCTGCAGCCCCTTAGCATCCTCCTCGCAGCTCACACCACCACTCAGCTTAGTGTCATCTGCAAACTTGGAGATATTACATTCAATTCCTTCATCTAAATCATTGATGTATATTTTAAATAGCTGAGGTCCCAGCACTGAGCCCTGTGGTACCCCACTAGTCACTGCCTGCCATTCTGAAAAGGACCCGTTTATCCCGACTCTCTGCTTCCTGTCTGCCAACCAGTTCTCTATCCACGTCAATACATTACCCCCAATACCATGTGCTTTAATTTTGCACACCAATCTCTTGTGTGGGACCTTGTCAAAAGCCTTTTGAAAGTCCAAATACACCACATTCACTGGTTCTCCCTTGTCCACTCTACTAGTTACATCCTCAAAAAATTCTAGAAGATTTGTCAAGCATGATTTCCCTTTCATAAATCCTGGCTGACTTGGACCGATCCTGTCACTGCTTTCCAAATGCACTGCTATTTCATTTTTAATAATTGCTTCCACCATTTTCCCCACCACTGATGTCAGGCTAACCGGTCTATAATTCTCCGATTTCTCTCCCTCCTTTCTTAAAAAGTGGTGTTACATTAGCTACCTTCCAGTCCATAGGAACAGATCCAGAGTCGATAGACTGCTGGAAAATGATCACCAATGCATCCACTATTTCTAGGGCCACTTCCTTAAGTACTCTGGGATGCAGATTATCAGGCCCTGGGGATTTATCGGCCTTCAATCCCATCAATTTCCCTAACACAATTTCCTGACTAATAAGAATTTCCTTCAGTTCCTCCTTCTCACTAGACCCTCTGTCACCTAGTACTTCCGGAAGGTTATTTGTGTCTTCCTTCATGAAGACAGATCCAAAGTATTTGTTCAATTGGTCTGCCATTTCTTTGTTCACCATTATAAATTCACCTGAATCTGACTGCAAGGGACCTACGTTTGTCTTCACTAATCTTTTTCTCTTCACATATCTATAGAAGCTTTTGCAGTCAGTTTATATGTTCCCAGCAAGCTTCCTCTCATACTTTATTTCCCCCCTCCTAATTAAACCCTTTGTCCTCCTCTGCTGAATTATACATTTCTCCAAGTCCTCAGATTTGCTGCTTTTTCTGGCCAATTTATATGCCTCTTCCTTGGATTTAACATTATCCTTAAATTCCCTTGTTAGCCACGGTTGAGCCATGAGGTTGGTGGCTGTGGAGGGAAGATCTCCAGAGGAGATGAGGTCAGTTGACGGTCTGGGAAATGATGGCTTGATGTTCAGTAGTGGGGTCGTGGTCCAGGGGGAGGTAGAAGGAGGTGTCAGAGAGTTGGTGATCAGCCTCTGCAAGGTAGAGGTGGGTTCACCAAACAACAACAGCGCCACCCTTGTCAGCAGGTTTAGTGACAAGGTTGGGGTTGGATCTGAGCGAGCGGAGTGCTGCAAGTTCAGAGGGAGGTAGGTTGCAGTGAGTGAGGGGAGCAGAGAAATTGAGATGGCAGATGTCTCGTTGCAGGTTGGAATGAAAAAATCTAGAGTGGGTAAGAGGCCAGAGGGAGGGGTCCAGATAGAGTGAGAATTCTGAAAGTGTGAGAAAGGGTCAGCTATGAGGGGGAAGACTCCTGGCCGAAGAAGTGGGCACGGAGGCGAAGGCGGCGGAAAAAGAGCTCAGCATCGTGCCGAGCTCAAAATGCATTGAGGTGGGGACGTAAGGGGAGTTATCCCCAGTGTCCAGGCTAATATTTATCCCTCAATCAACATAACAAAAACAGATTATCTGGCCATTGTCACATTGCTGCTTGTGGGAGCCACTTTTCCTACATTACAACATTGACTACACTTCAAAAGTACTTCATTGGCTGTAGAGCGCTTTGGGATATCTGAGGTCCGTGAAAGGTGCTATATAAGTGCAGTGGCTGGATTTTTGGCTTTTGAGATTTCAGGGCGGTAATGGTGGCGGGACGGTGCAGATACCGCCTGGAAAAGGTTTGTGCCTCTCTCTTCTGGCACATTCCCCATCCCAAACAATGAGGTTCCATGATCGGGTTGCAAAATCAGGCAACACACAAGGAAATCTTTGCCCCCAAGCCGAAAATCACGGCGTTAAAAATGTTTTATTGATTTAAGGAACTGCACTGTTGCTCAGTGCCCTGGAACATAATGTTGTCTATTGTATGGTTTTATTTTGGTCGGAGGAGCTTTTGTTACTTTGTTGCAGTAAAATTTGTGATTCATCGTTTGACATTGGTGTCTTGTGCATCATTCCAACTTTCACCGGAGATGTGTCTTTTGGGGGGCACATAGTGTATCCAGTATTAGCTCCATCCCTCAGTTTCCTCCATTTAGGAGAGCCGATCCATTACGAGCTGGTGACGTGCGACTCTTGGTCCAGCAGCATCTCCACGCTGCCTCCCCCGTGGATGGGGTGGCTATCCAATGGGGGCCTCGCCAGGCTCCTCTTCATCATCCTCCTCCTGAGGTGGGCCTGCAACCCCCACTGGCAATGCCTGGCCCCTCATGATGGCCAAGCTGTGCAACATGCAGCACACCACAATGAATTCGGTTGAGGGGAGTATTGAAGGCTGCCTCCAGAGCAGTCCAGGCATCGGTGTGCCTGTAGGAGATGGCGTTAAAAGCTGGACGCCCACCGTATCGCCTAGAAACACGGTTTACCGCCCCTCCGGGGAGCTAACAGAGGCACAAGTGAGCCGAAAATCCAGATAGTCTTTTTTTTAAAGGTGCAGTGCCTACATGATAAAATGTTTGGAAAACCTTATTTTGTTTGGGATGGGGAATGTACCAGAAGAAAGAGGCGGCAATCATTTTCATCAAAAATGATGGAATGGTGGTATGTTTTGGCATGATTTTTATCATAAATAAATGAACAAAAAAGATTTGCCAGTCATTTTTCCAGGGGATGCCCTTTCAGTTTAGTTAACTGTACTCTCGGATACACTCCATTCTCTCAGCTCCTATTTGAATGTGTCAGTACAGATC
The DNA here is from genome assembly GCF_044704955.1 of Pristiophorus japonicus. Classification (NCBI taxonomy): domain Eukaryota; kingdom Metazoa; phylum Chordata; class Chondrichthyes; family Pristiophoridae; genus Pristiophorus; species Pristiophorus japonicus. The sequence continues at coordinate 13,670,599 of NC_091992.1, read as the reverse complement.
ATATTGCACCAAAGAATCAATCTTTGGCTTCACATTCTGGGCTTTCGTGTCTCTGTCATCCTGTCTCATTCACTCAAATTGCTTAATTATTTGGTTCCCTGCAGGGAAAGATCTCTGGGTACTTGCAATCTCAGGGAAGGACTCCAGCCAGCACACTGTGGGGATCCCTGAGGTGAAATACATTGGAAACATGCATGGCAATGAGGTAGGAAGACGATCACTGAAAGGTCAAATGACACAGCTGGCAATGCGACCCATTGCTTTTTCTGGATTTCTTTTCGAAAACGATTTTATCTGATCATTCTGAAAAGAAGCCTGTTTCAAAATCGAACCACGTTAAAGTACAGTTTACTTCAATGTGCCTTTTTGTGTTTCTTACTCAATTAAAAAAAAAACACTTTTGCATAAGCAAAATCTGAGAGCGAAAGAAAGACTTGCATTTATATAGTGCTTTACAGCCAATGAAGTACTTTTTGGAGTGTAGTCACTGTTGTAATGTGCGAAATGCGGCAGCCAATTTGCTCACAAGCAATGTGATAATGACCAGATAATCTTTTTTGTTATGTTGATGAGGGATAAATATTGGCCAGGACACAGGCGATAATTCCCCTGCTCTTCTTCAAAATAGTGCCATGGGATCTTTAAGTGCAGTTGAGAGAGCAGACGGGGCCTCGGTTTAATGTCTCATCTTAAAGACGGCACCTCCGACAGTGCAGGGCTCCCTCAGCACTGCACTGGAGTGTCAGCCTAGATTTTGGTGCTCAAGTCCCTAGAGTGGGACTTGAATCCACAACCTTCTGACACAGAGGCGAGAGTGTTATCCACTGAGTCTCAGCTGACACTGTGAGAGGAGATTTGATAGAGGTGTTCCAAATCATGAGGGGTCTGGGTAGAGTAGATAGAGAGAAACTGTTCCCATTGGCAGAAGAGTCGAGAACCAGAGGACACAGATTTAAGGTGATTGCCTTTGGTTCTTTTGCCAATGTTAGAAAAAACTTTTTTATGCAGCGAGTTGTTAAGCTCTGGAATGCGCTGCCTGAAAGGGTGGTGGAGGCAGACTCAATCTTATCTTTTTAAAAGGGAGTTGGATAAGTATCTGAAGGAAAAGAAATTGTAGGGCTACGGGGAAAGGGCAGGGGAGTGGGACTATCTGAGAGCTGGCACGGGCTCGATGGGCCGAATGGTCTTCTTCCGTACTGTAACCATTCTATGATGCTAATCAGTGGGTAGTGATAGCATCATTGGACAAACTGGCTTGAGATGGGATGGGAGTACAGGCATTGTCATGAACTCCAGGGCTGTTCGGGTGAGAGTCTAATTTCAGGTCAGGGCAATCATTCAGCTCCCTCACCCTGTTGAGCTCATTCGCTTCTCCCATCCACTGTTCCAACAGTGTCATCAACATTTATTGCTTAAGCCTAAATATTCTAATTATAAATGATCGTTGTGCATAAGAGTTTAATTTCTTTTCTAAATCGGTTCATTTTATACTTAAAGAGAAACTTGGGTTGTAATCTTGTGGCAAGATATTGGTATGAAGCACATTAACATGTTTGAATGAGATTCCTTTTATTATCTCAGGTTAGCACTTTCATTAAAATAACAAAGGAATTTGATATCAATGTGCTCTCAATGTATCCTGGCTGGCCTCCCACGTTCTACCCTACGTAAACTAGAGGTGATCCAAAACTCGGCTGCCCGTGTCCTAACCCGCACCAAGTCCCGCTCACCTATCACCCCCTGTGCTCACTGACCTACATTGGCTCCCGGTTAAGCAACGCCTCGATTTCAAAATTCTCATCCTTATTTTCAAATCCCTCCATGGCCTCACCCCTCCCTATCTCTGTAATCTCATTCAGCCCCACAACTCCCCCGAGATATCTGCGATCCTCTAATTCTGCCCTCTTGAGCATCCCTGATTATAATCGCTCAACCATCGGTGGCCGTGCCTTCAGTTGCCTGGGCCCCAAGCTCTGGAACTCCCTCCCTAAACCGCTCCACCTCACTACCTCTCTTTCCTCCTTCAAGACGCTTCTTAAAACCTACCTCTTTAACCAAGCTTTTAGACACCTGCCCTAATTTCTCCTTATGCGGCTTGGTGTCAATTTTTTAAATCTCATAATACTCTTGTGAAGTGCCTTGCGACATTTTACTGCGTTAAAGCCACTATATAAATACAAGTTATTGTTGTTGCTCGTTACTAATATTACGGCACGATTTCTATGAAGAGCAATCGGAACAGGTGTACAGTTTATTTGGTGCAATAAAGTCACATTTGAGAGATACACTAACAGTTCTGACTCACATTACTCCCTCAGATATAAATGAAAAAAGGGACCCTTTAATTTTATGACATTTCTTTACCAACACATCGACTGATGGTGTAGTCGATGTTTAGTGAGCAGCCGTTTGAATGTGTTTAATGTTGGAGTGACACTATCATTTCTACGGCAGTGGTAGGTCCTGGGAATATTCCCTCTACTTCACCTGCGGCCCTCAGTAATTCTGTTGTTCCAAGCACTTCCAATGCCTCTGCTCACTGCCTGTTTCAGCTGTGGGATGTTGCGTGTCCCCTCTCCCTCCAGTGGGAGGAGACGGAGGAGACTGTTACAAGATGGGGCTGTCCCAACACGCATTGCACAAGTGGGTCACTGAACAACTCCACGCTCCAGCACAATTGCAATGAAGAGAACATGGGTGAAGAACCATGAACGCACATGTCTCCAACCCTCCTTTGGGACAGCATGTTGGAGCAGGTGTCAGCCTTGGCTCAGTGGTATCCCCCTTGTCTCTCACTCAGAAGGTTGTAGGTTTAAGACTCCTCCAGAGACTTCAACATAATTTAGACTGACAGCTGGAGGTGCCGTATTTCAGATGAGAAATAAAACCGAAATGTCTGCCTAGTCAGGTATACATATAAGATCCCATGGCATCATTTGAATGCAGAGGAAGTTCTAGAGGTGTGTTGGCCAACATTTATCACTCAGCTAACATCACTAAAAGCAGCACATCTAGTCATTTATCACATTACTGTTATCGGGACCTTATTGCCCGCAAATTGGCTGTTGCAGTTCCCTGCATTACAACATTGACTACAGTTCAAAAGTACAGTCGCCCACCTAAATGAATAACTAAATGAAGAATAAAGCATTTAAAAGTATAATATCTCCAGGCACACATCCCTTCTCTATCTTTTCTAATGATTGTTGTGCCTGTTAAATGATAATTGTTAAATGAATTAAACATTTGGATTATTTGCAAAAGTCTGGATTTATTCATCTGGGCAGTGTACTGCCTCACTCATGCTGATCAGTTAAAATCTTTTTGCCAATCAATGTGTTAAGCTCTTTGTTCAAGCATTTTTGTCTAGCTCAACATGCTCCTCCAGCCCTCTGAGACCTCTGCCCTGTTCTAATTCTGGCCTCTTGCCCATCCTTGATTTTCATCGTTCCACCATTGACGGCTGTGCCTTCAGCTGCCTGGAATTCGCTCCCTAAACCTCTCTGCCTCTCTACCTCTCTCTCCTGCTTTAACATGCACCTTAAGTGTCAAATTTATCTGTTTTGTCGTATAACACTGCTGTGAAGCACCTTGGGACATTTTACTACGTTAAAGGCACTTTATAAATAAAAGTAGTCATTGTTGTTAAGATCTATCTATTTGACTAAGATTTCCTTAATATCTCCTTATGTGGATCGATGCCCTATTTTGTTAATGCTCCTGTGAAGCACCAGGATGGTTTACTACATTAAAGACGCTATATAAATACAAGTTGTTGTTGTAGGTGTGAAAATCGCTTTGTAAAATGCCCACTTCATCGGCACCCCATCCTTCACCTTAAACATTCACTCCCCCCACCACCGGCGCATCATAGCTGCAGTGTGTACCATCTACAAGATGCCCTGCAGCAACTCGCCAAGGCTTCTTCAACACCGGTGCAGGATCGCTACCGTCTCCCGTGAAATTGGGCGGGAGTTAGTAGAGGTGCAAAAACCGGTAGAGCCGTGTCCTGGCCAGTAGTGCTCCCGGCCGCTGCGCCTCCGCGGATGACGTCATCGCCATGAGGCGGTGACCCCTTTCCAGCCCGCCCCGCGAATCGCGAACTGGGCAGGTCACCCATCGCAGGGCAAACCTTAAAGGGGAGGTATCCTGCCTGCCTGCCATCTTTTATTTCCCCGCACTTATCGGTTGGGCCATTGGCTGCTCCTTTCGCGCGGTCCGGGCTGCGATCGTGCAGCCCAACATTCCGGCTCAGTACACCCCTTAGCCCTGGTGGCCCAGTGGAGGCCTTCAAAGGGCCTGCAGAGTTCGCAGCATCCCTCCACTTTAATGGGAGGGGAGGGGCATTGAAATGCCTCAGCGCTGTGCGGAGAGGCCGCGTGGCACTCCCGCACCAGCCCGCGTGACACTCCCGCACCAGCCCGCGTGGCACTCCCACATCGGCCCGCGTGGCACTCCCACATCGGCCCGCGTGGCACTCCCGCACCAGCTCGCGTGGCACTCCCACATCGGCCCGCGTGGCACTCCCACATCGGCCCGCGTGGCACTCCCGCACCGGCCCGCGTGGCACTCCCACATCGGCCCGCGTGGCACTCCCGCACCAGCCCGCGTGACACTCCCGCACCAGCCCGCGTGACACTCCCGCACCAGCCCGCGTGGCGCCCCTTGATCCACCCCAATGGGAAGTGGGATTGCATCCCACTTCCTGTGGGGGGGGGGAGGGGGGTAACCGGAATTTCACGGTCGGGGCGGGACTTCTGCACCGGTCTCGGGAAGGCCCATCTCGCCTCGGTTACCAAATGGACTCTCTGGCCAGGGGAGTCAGCTTCTACCCTGTCAAGCCCTCTAAGAATTTGAGACATTTCAATAAAACCACCTCTCCGTCTTCTAAACTCCAGAGAATAGAGGCCCATTCTACTAAATCTCTCCTCATAGGACAGCTTTCATCAAGGAATCAGTTTGTGAAACTTTGTTGCAAGTGTATCTTTTCTTAGATAAGGAGACCAAAACTATACATAGTTACTCTAGGTGTGGTCTCACCAAAGCCCTATATAGTGGCAGCAAGACTTCTTACTCTTATAAAGTGGATTTATAAAGGGGAAGTCATGTTTGACAAATTTGCTGGAATTCTTTGAAGATGTAACGAACAGGATGGATAAAGGGGAACCAGTGGATGTGGTGTATTTGGACTTCCAGACAGCATTTGACAAGGTGCCACATAAAAGGTTACTGTACAAGATAAAAATTCACGGGGTTGGGGGTAATATATTACCATGGATAGAGGATTGGCTAACTAACAGAAAATAGAGAGTCGAGATAAATGGTTCATTCTCTGGTTAGCAACCAGAAACGAGTGGGGTGCCGCAGGGATCAGTGCTGGGACCCCAACTATTTACAATCTATATTAACGACTTAGAAGAAGGGACTAAGTGTAACGTTGCCAAGTTTGCTGACGATACAAAGATGGGAGGAAAAGCAATGTGTGAGGAGGACACAAAAAATCTGCAAAAGGACATAGACAGGCTAAGTGAGTTGGCAAAAATTTGGCAGATGGAGTATAATGTTGGAAAGTGTGAGGTCATGCACTTTGGCAGAAAAAAAATCAAAGAGCAAGTTATTATTTAAATGGAGAAAGATTGCAAAGTTCCGCAGTACAGCGGGACCTGGAGGTACTTGTGCATGAAACACAAAAGGATAGTATGCAGGTACAGCAAGTAATCAGGAAAGCCAATGGTATTTTGGCCTTTATTGCAAAGGAGATGGAGTTTAAAAGTCGGGAAGTCTTGCTACAGTTATATAAAGTATTGGTGAGGCCAAACCTGGAATACTGCGTGCAGTTTTGGTTTCCATATTTACGAAAGGATATACTTGCTTTGGAGACAGTTCAGAGAAGGTTCACTAGGTAGGTTCTGGGGGTGAGGGGGTTGACTTATGAGGAAAGGTTGAGTAGGTTGGGCCTCTACTCATTGGAATTCAGAAGAATGAGAGGTGATCTTATCGAAACGTATAAGATTATGTTGGGGGCTTGACAAGGTGGATGCAAAGAGGATGTTTCCACCGATGTGGGAGACTAGAACTAGAGGGCATGATCTTAGAATAAGGGGCCGACCATTTCAATCTGAGATGAGGAGAAATTTCTTCTCTCAGAGGGTTGTAAATCTGTGGAATTCGCTGCCTCAGAGAGCTGTGGAAACTGGACATTGAATAAATTTAAGACAGAAGTAGACAGTTTCTTAAACGATAAGGGGTTATGGGGAGTGGGCAGGGAAGTGGAGCTGAGCCCATGATCAGATCAGCCATGATCTTATTGAATGGCGGAGCAGGCTCGAGGGGCCGTATGGCCTACTCCTGTTCCTATTTCTTATGTTAGAGCCTTATGCCAGGAGCTCATCAATGATCGCTTTGCCTGAAAGAATGTTGGTGTTATTTCCAAGGCTGACACACTGCTGCGTGTGCAGGTCATACATTAATGGTGCACATCACCTTGGTGACAGTTAAAGTTTATGTTGATTGAAGTTAAGTGTGATTATACCCTTTGTTAAGGATTCACCAGCGTGTAATGGTGCAGCCATCTGAGCCAATTGTGCTGCAAGGTATTGTTGAATAAAAACATTTAACCTCGAACATTAGTCTGAAATCATCAGTATTTCTGTACAAACCCCCAACCCTTCTCCCCTCCCCCCCCCCCTTCGCCTCCCCATTTCTACCCCTTCCTCTTCCCCTCTTGAGTTCAAGCCGCCTGGCTGAGGTGCTCCTCAGGCGATGCTTTATTTGGGGGGGGGGGGGTTTGGGGGGACGGCCGAAGCGCTGCTTGGACGGATACAGGAGAGGATGGTCCTGTGGTGGGAACGTGCTCCGAGCCATAAGCAAGATGTTGCTGCCTGCTCTCATATGTGGTTGGAAATGGGGGTGCGTCACCTTGGAGTGCATTGCGGTGATCCAGGACCACTGGGAGCCCTCTGCCACCAGTGCTCCTGGCTACCAGCTCCAGGGTCTCCTCCATCCCTTCCATTTTATATGTTATTTTTTGGACAAAAACTCGGTGCCAACTATGTTCTTGGTGCTTAGTAGGCTTTTTGCTGTTGGTGAATCACCGTCGTGCCTCCCACAACAGCCAAGCAAGCACACACCACAGCCACACACACTTTCTGTTATGTATGTAATACTTGCCACCAGAGGGCGCGACTGTTGGAGTCCTAATGGTCACCTGCACACATGTGCAGAGCCAGTATAAAAGGTTGGCTGCCATGTTGTTTAGGCACTCTGGATTTGGAATAAAGAAGACTAAGGTCACACTAAGTTTAGCTTACAGTACTCAGCCTCGTGGAGTTCTTCTATACATAACAATTTCAGTGCCTCTGAGCTCCCTATCTCTCTGTCTCCTCTTCTGCGCATGTCATGATGACCCTTGACCTCCAGAATCGCCAGAATCGATCCTTGCCATGCCGTTGCTAAGGACGGCCACACTTTATGGCAGAAGATCAGAAAAATTTAACGCTGCCGCCGATTTGATATCGCTTAAACGGTAACATAGAAACATAGAAACATAGAAAATAGGTGCAGGAGTAGGCCATTCGGCCCTTCGAGCCTGCACCGCCATTCAATGAGTTCATGGCTGAACATGCAACTTCAGTTCCCCATTCCTGCTTTCTCGCCATACCCCTTGATCCCCCTAGTAGTAAGGACTACATCGAACTCCTTTTTGAATATATTTAGTGAATTGGCCTCAACAACTTTCTGTGGTAGAGAATTCCACAGGTTCACCACTCCCTGGGTGAAGAAGTTTCTCCTCATCTCGGTCCTAAATGGCTTACCACTTATCCTTAGCCTGTGACCCCTGGTTCTGGACTTCCCCAACATTGGGAACATTCTTCCTGCATCTAACCTGTCTAAACCCGTCAGAATTTTAAACGTTTCTATGAGATCCCCTGTCATTCTTCTGAACTCCAGTGAATACAAGCCCAGTTGATCCAGTCTTTCTTGATATGTCAGTCCCGCCATCCCGGGAATCAGTCTGGTGAACCTTCGCTGCACTCCCTCAATAGCAAGAATGTCCTTCCTCAAGTTAGGAGACCAAAACTGTACACAATACTCCAGGTGTGGCCTCACCAAGGCCCTGTACAACTGTCCCTGCCTCTGTACTCAAATCCCCTCGCTATGAAGGCCAACATGCCATTTGCTTTCTTAAACGCCTGCTGTACCTGCATGCTAACCTTCAATGACTGATGTACCATGACACCCAGGTCTCGTTGCACCTCCCCTTTTCCTAATCTGTCACCATTCAGATAATAGTCTGTCTCTCTGTTTTTACCACCAAAGTGAATAACCTCACATTTATCCACATTATACTTCATCTGCCATGCATTTGCCCACTCACCTAACCTATCCAAATCACTCTGCAGCCTCATAGCATCCTCCTCGCAGCTCACACTGCCACCCAACTTAGTGTCATCCGCAAATTTGGAGATACTACATTTAATCCCCTCGTCTATATCATTAATGTACATGTAAACAGCTGGGGCCCCAGCACAGAACCTTGCGGTACCCCACTAGTCACTGCCTGCCATTCTGAAAAGTACCCATTTACTTCTACTCTTTGCTTCCTGTCTGACAACCAGTTCTCAATCCACGTCAGCACACTACCCCCAATTCCATGTGCTTTAACTTTGCACATTAATCTCTTGTGTGGGAGCTTGTCGAAAGCCTTCTGAAAGTCCAAATATACCACATCAACTGGTTCTCCCTTGTCCACTCGACTGGAAACATCCTCAAAAAATTCCAGAAGATTTGTCAAGCATGATTTCCCGTTCACAAATCCATGCTGACTTGGACCTATCATGTCACCTCTTTCCAAATGCGCTGCTATGACATCCTTAATAATTGATTCCATCATTTTACCCACTACCGATGTCAGGCTGACCGGTCTATAATTCCCTGTTATCTCTATCCCTCCTTTTTTAAAAAGTGGGGTTACATTGGCTACCCTCCACTCCATAGGAACTGATCCAGAGTCAATGGAATGTTGGAAAATGACTGTCAATGCATCCACTAATTCCAAGGCTACCTCCTTAAGTACTCTGGGATGCAGTCCATCAGGCCCTGGGGATTTATCGGCCTTCAATCCCATCAATTTCCCCAACACAATTTCCCAACTAATAAGGATTTCCCTCAGTTCCTCCTCCTTCCTTGACCCTCCGACCCCTTTTATATCCGGAAGGTTGTTTGTGTCCTCCTTAGTGAATACCGAACCAAAGTACTTGTTCAATTGGTCCGCCATTTCTTTGTTCCCCGTTATGACTTCCCCTGATTCTGACTGCAGGGGACCTACGTTTGTCTTTACTAACCTTTTTTTCTTTACATATCTATAGAAACTTTTGCAGTCCGTCTTAATGTTCCCTGCAAGCTTCCTCTCGTACTCTATTTTCCCTGCCCTAATCAAACCCTTTGTCCTCCTCTGCTGAGTTCTAAATTTCTCCCAGTCCCCAGGTTCACTGCTATTTCTGGCTAATTTGTATGCCACCTCCTTGGCTTTAATACTATCCCTGATTTCCCTTGATAGCCACAGTTGAGCCACCTTCCCTTTTTTATTTTTACGCCAGACAGGGATGTACAATTGTTGTAGTTCATCCATGCGGTCTCTAAATGTCTGCCATTGCCCATCCACAGTCAACCCCTTAAGTATCATTCGCCAATCTATCCTAGCCAATTCACGCCTCATACCTTCAAAGTTACCCTTCTTTAAGTTCTCGTGCCCATTTTCAAAGATGTAAACTAGGTGTTTTGAGAATGGGCACGAAGCCGGCGATCCGAAAACCTCTTATTACCACCCATGCCGGAAATAACGCCCATTTTTTGGACGATAAGCACAAAAGTGGGGGTTCTAGCCCATGGTCACTTTGTGTAGTGCTGATAGTGGCACTGAATCACCTGTAATGCAAACACTACAAGCCCACAACACCCCCGCTGTGTGTATTAGTCCTGCAGATCCACACTAAGTGCAAATTTACAAGAGAATCACTGCATCTATTTGAGTAGAAGTGGCTTGGAGTTATTTACTTAGAGTAAAAACACGCAGCGTTTGACCTTAAGGGTTTGCCGAGGCTCTTTAGCAGGAGATATGCATCAGGCTGGTGTAAACTCTGAATGTTTGAACCTCCTGCTGATTTCAGCTGGAAGTCAAACCCTCAATGCATACAGCTGACAAGCAATTTAATAGCTCCCGGCATTTGAATGGAGTCAGGCCGGCCCATTAGCAGAAACCCGAGGGATCAAATCGAGTTTGGGTCACAACAAGACTGCGGATGCTGAAAATTTGAAACAAAAGCAGAAAGCGCTGGAAACATCCAGTGAAACATGGCAGCTTCGGAAAAGACAAAAGGTGCATTGTGGTTTCGGGGCGACTTTTCTGTTTTTTTTATTTTGAGTCCTGCTGGTCGAAACATTACTTTTGGGAACTGATAAATAACCAACAATAAATACATGTTTTTAAAAAAAATCCAGTCATTTATCATGAGTTTAAAAACAAAAGGACGACAACAACAATTTGTATTTTTAAAGCGCCTTTACTGTAGTAAAAAACCCTAAGGCACTTCACAGAAGTATCATACGACAAAAAATTTGACACCAAGCCACGTAAGGAGAAATTAGGGCAGGTGACCAAAAGCTTGGTCAAAGAGATTGGTTTTAAGGAGCGACTTACAAGAGGATAGAGATAGGAACAGAGGCAGAGAGGTTTAGGCAGGGAGTTCCAGAGCTTGGAGCCCTCCTGTATGGCTCAGAGACATTGACCACACCTCAAATCGCTGGAGAAATACCACCAACGATGACTCCACAAGATCCTGCAAATCCCCTGGGAGGACAGACACACCAATGTTGGTGTCCTCGATCAGCATCGAAGCACTGACCACTCCATTGGGCGGGCCACATCGTCCGCATGTCCGACACAAGACTCCCAAAGCAAACGCTCTACTCGGAACTCCTACACGGCAAGCGAGCCCCAGATGGGAATGTTTCAAGGACACCCTCAAAGCCTCCTTGATAAAATGCAACATCCCCACCGACACCTGGGAGTCCCTGGCCAAAGACCGCCCTAAGTGGAGGAAGAGCATCCGGGAGGGCGCTGAGCACCTCGAGTCTTGTCGCCGAGAGCGTGCAGAAATCAAGCGCAGGCAGCGGAAGGAGCATGCGGTAAACCAGACTCCCCACGCACCTTTTCCTCCAGCGACTGTCTCTCCCACCTGCGACAGAGACTGTAATTCCCATATTAGACTGTTCAGTCACCTGAGAACGCCGAGTTCCAGGCCAAAGCTACGAATCCTAGAAATCTGTAATAAAGATAGAGTGCTGGCAGGGTACAGCAGTACAGGATACGGTTGTGTGGTGGTTGTGGCACTGGGATGCTGCCCTAGAATTGGTGAGCTCAAACCCCACTGGAACTCAATAAACTTACTCCTCTGTGGGCTAGCATTGGGAGAAAAAGGACCCACGACAGCTTCCGAGTTGTAAAACAAAAATCACAATGTCCTTCAGGGAAGGGAACTTCTTTGTCAAGGCCTGTCGGGACGGGCAATAAATTCGGCCATGCCGCAAAGAATTTTTTTTTAAAGTCTGCACCTGAATAGGTTAACATTTTGGGTTGAGATCATCGTTCCCCTCTAGGGTGCATGGGCATGCGTCTATGCATTGATCAGGAGGTCTCGCGCAGGTTGTTCACCAGCCGCTGCCGCTGGAAAAGATACCCAACACGCGCGGCCACGCAGCAAATTTATAGGGGCCACACACAAAAGGGAACATTGGTTGAGATCCTTCGTTAAGGCTGAAGGGGTAAACCCGCAATGCCAGTCTATCGTTTCTCTTTTAGGGTGCTGACTGACCCGTGCTTCTTTCCCATTGTGGGGAATCAATTTTGCGTGCCCTTGATTTCACGTTCATATGCTATCCACGATTTTCACTCTCAGACTATTGAAAGGAAGAACTTGCGTTTATATAGCACCTCACCTTGTCTCTCGCAAAGATCTCCATGCTCTGTATTTGTTCTCGGGATGTGGGAAGCCCTGGCAGGGCTGCATCTGTTGCCCATCCCGAGCTGCGCTGAGATGGGCCTGAGCTTGAACCACTGCAGTCCTTGTGGTGGAGGAGCTCTCATGCTGGTGACGGAGTTTCCGAGCTTTTGACCCTGCATTGATGAAGCAAAGGTGATAAGTGCCCAAGTCAGGATGGTGTGTAACTGCGAAGTGATGTTCCCACCATGTTGCTGCTCTTGTCCCTCTCGATGGTTGAGGTTATGGGGCTGGTGCATGCTGTCGAAGTGTCAGTCTGTGGCTCAGTGGGTAGCACTCTCGCCTCGGAGTCAGAAGGAGCACAAAAATCTAGGCTGACACTCCCAGTGCAGTGCTGAGGGAGTGCTGCACTGTCAGAGGTGCTGTTTTTCTGATGAGACGTTAAACTGAGGCAGCGCCTGCTCTTTCAGGTGATGTAGAAGATCCCATGGCACTATTTCAAAGAAAAGCAAGGGAGTTATCCCTGGTGTCCTGGCCAATATTTATCCCTTAATCAACATAACAAAACAGATTATCTGGCCATTATCACATTGCTATTTGTGGGAGCTTGCTGTGCGCAAATTGACTGCCGCGTTTCCTACATTACAACAGTGACTATACTTCAAAAAAATGCTTCATTGGCTGTAAAGCACTTTGGAACATCCTGAGGTTGTGAATGCAATATAAATGCAAGTGTTTCCTGTTGTGTTCCTAACACAGATGAGACTGCACACAGGGAGGTTAAAGTAACAGTGACCTCAGTCTTTATTAAGACACTCCAGAGTGAGGAACAGGCCTAAGGGGCTGGCTTATATACAGAGCTCCCAAAGGCTGCTGGGATCTCTTGGGACTTCAAGGGATGCGCTCCCTGGTGGCGGAACATGGGAGTGCATGCTTTACAGATACACAACATCACTCCTCCCGCAAAGTCAAAGTGAAAACTATTTACAAGGTGAGGCGGTCGGGAGCCTTTCTTTCCCTGGTGGACCGCCTCGGTACAAATGTGTTCTGGTGTGTTGGCTGTGCCCTCGCTGGGCTGGCGTGTTGTTGGCCCTGCAGGGCTGCTGGGTGAGCCTGGGCTGTTGGGCGTGATGGGTTCAATTTCCTGGTCTGACATGGTATCGTTGATCCTTTGGGTGTGTGTTGTGGGCTCGAAAAAGGTGGTGTCTGCTGTGGGTTGTTCAGGGCAGTCTGTGAACCGCAGCCTTGTTTGGTCCAGGTGCTTTCTGCAAATTTGTCTGTTGTCGAGTTTGACTACAAACACCCTATTCCCTTCTGTAGCTATCACCGTGCCCACGATCCACTTGAGACCATGTCCATAGTTTAGCACATACACAGGGTTATTCAGATCAATTTCCCGTGACACAGTGGCGCGACCATCGTTTACATCTTGTTGCTGCCGCCTGCTCTCTACCTGATCATGGAGGTTGGGGTGAACCAGCGAGAGTCAGGTTTTAAGTATACTTTTCATGAGTAGCTCAGCCGGGGGCACCCCTGTGAGCGAGTGGGGTCACATGTGGTAGCTGAGCAGTACTCGGGACAGGCGGGTTTGGAGTGAGCCTTCTGTGACTCGTTTAAGGCTCTGTTTGATTGTTTGTACCGCCCGCTCTGCCTGCCCATTGGAGGCTGGTTTAAATGGGGCCGAGGTGACATGTTTGATCCCACTGCGAGTCATGAATTCTTTAAATTCGGCACTGGTGAAACATGGGCCGTTGTCACTGACCAGTATGTCAGGCAGGCCGTGGGTGGCAAACATTGCCCCCAAGCTTTCAATGGTGGCGGTGGCGGTGCTTCCCGACATTATTTCACATTCAATCCATTTTGAAAAAGCATCCACCACCACCAGGAACATTTTACCGAGAAACGGGCCCGCATAGTCGACATGGATCCTCGACCATGGTCTGGAGGGCCAGGACCACAAACTTAGTGGTGCCTCTCTGGGCGCGTTGCTCAACTGAGCACACACGCTGCATTGCCGTACACAGGACTCTAAGTCAGAGTCGATACCAGGCTATTGCTTTCATCATTACTATACCCGGGTGTGTGCTGTGGAGATCCGAGATGAACGTCTCCCTGCCCTTGTTGGGTAGCACAACGCAGTTACCCCACAACAGGCAGTCCGCCTGAATGGACAGCTCATCCTTTCGCCGATGGAACGGCTTGATTAGCTCTTGCATTTCAATGGGGATGCTGACCCAGCTCCCATGCAGTACACAGTTTTTTACTAGGGACAGCAGAGGATCTTGGCTGGTCTAAGTCCTAATCTGGCGGGCCGTGATAGGAGATTTATCATTTTCAAACGCTTCCATGACCATCAACAAGTCTGCGGGCTGCGCCACCATCAACAAATTTGCAGGCTGCGCCATTTCCACCCCCGTGGTGGGCAATGGTAGCCGACTGAGAGCATCCGCACAGTTCTCGGTGCCTGGCCTGTGGCGGATGGTATAGTTATGTGCTGATAGTGCAAGTGCCCACCTTTGTATGCGGGCTGAGGCATTAGTATTTATCCCCTTGTTTTCAGCGAACAGGGATATGAGGGGCTGGTGATCGGTTTCCAGCTCAAATTTGAGGCCAAACAGATACTGATGCATTTTCTTTACCCTGAACACACATGCTAATGCCTCTTTCTCAATCATGCTGTAGGCCCTCTCGGCCCTCGACAAGCTCCTGGAGGCATAGGCGACAGGTTGCAACTTCCCTGCAACGTTAGTTTGTTGTAATACATGCCCGACTCCATACGGCGACGCATCACATGCTAACACCAATCTTTTACATGGGTTATACAATACAAGCAGCTTGTTGGAGCATAAGATGTTTCTGGCTTTCTCATAAGCAATTACTTGTTTTTTTCCCCATACCCAGTTCTCACCTTTACGCAATAACACATGTAGGGGCTCTAAGAGGGTGCTTAACCCCGATAGGAAGTTACCAAATAGTTGAGGCGTCCCAGGAACGACCGCAGCTCCGTGACGTTCTGTGGCCTGGGCGCATTCCTGATAGCCTCTGTCTTGGCATCTGTGGACTGAATGCCATCCGCCGCGATCTTTCTCCCCAAAAACTCCACTTCTGTTGCCATGAAGACGCATTTCGGACCTATTCAGCCGCAGCCCTATGTGATTCAGTCACTGAAGGACATCCTCCAGGTTTTGTAGGTGCTCGACGGTGTCACGACCCGTGACCAATATGTCGTCCTGAAAAACCACCGTGCGTGGTACCGACTTGAGTAGGCTCTCCATGTTTCTCTGGAAGATCGCTGCAGCCGACCGAATTCTAAACGGGCATATGTTGTAGATGAACAGTCCCTTGTGCGTGTTGATGCAGGTGAGGCCCTTCGAAGACACCTCCAGCTCCTGCGTCATGTAGGCCGAAGTCAGGTCGAGCTTGGTGAATGTCTTGCCTCCTGCCAGCGTCGCAAATAGGTCGTCTGCCTTAGGTAGCAAGTATTGGTCCTGTAGCGAGAAACGATTAATAGTTACTTTATAATCGCCGCAAATCCTGACTGTGCCATCACTTTTGACTACTGGAACAATCGGGCTGGCCCACTCGCTGAATTCCACTGGGGAGATGATGCCCTCGCGTTGCAGCCTGTCCAGCTCGATTTCCACTCTCTCCCTCATCATGTGAGGTACCGCTCGCGCCTTATGGTGAATGGGTCTTGCCTCTGGGATCAAGTGGATCCGCACCTTCGCCCCGGAAAAGTTTCCAAAGCTTGGCTCAAAAAGGGAAGGAAATTTGTTGAGAACCTAGGTACATGAGGCCTCATCGACATGTGATAGCGCTCGGATGTCATCCCAGTTCCAGCGGATTTTGCCCAGCCAGCTCCTTCCAAGCAGTGTGGGGCCATCGCCCGGGACAATCCAGAGTGGCAGTTCGTGCACCGTGCCCTCGTAGGTGACCTTGACCATGGCGCTGCCCAGGACAGTGATGAGCTCTTTGGTGTACGTTCTCAGTTTCGTGTGGATGGGGCTCAGGGCTGGTCTGAGTGCCTTGTTGCACCACAGTCTCTCAAACATCTTTTTACTCATGATGGATTGGCTAGCGCCAATGTCCAGTTCCATGGCTACAGGTAAGCCATTCAATTTTACATTTAGCATTATAGGTGGACATTTCGTCGAAAATGTGTGCACCCCGTGTACTTCAGCATCTGCCTCCTCTCTCTGAGGCTCGAAATTGCTTTGATCCACCATGGACCGATCTTCCTCTGCCATGTGGTGGTTAGCAGGTTTTGCAGAGCTTGCAGCTCGTTTGCAAGCTCATTGGAGGTGCCCCATTGTTCCACAGCTCTTGCAAACATACCCTTTGAAGCGGCATGAATAGGCTGAATGGAAGCCTCCACAACACCAACAAGGTGTGAATTGCCTTGCATTCATCCTTGTTGCGGACTCTGAGTCATCTGGGTCACCTGAGGCCCGTTGGCAGTTGCAGACACATGGTTTCTGCCCTGTACATTTCTGCTCGCAAACACAGTTCCAGTTAATTTATGAACATTGCTGGCACTTGTGTGCTGAAAGATTTGTTTGGTGTTATCACTGGTGGACATAAACGCCTGTGCTATCGCAATGGCTTTACTGAGGGTCGGTGTCTCTACAGTCAAAAGTTTTCGTAGGATGGTCTCGTGGCCAATGCCCAGTACAAAAAAGTCTCTGAGCATCTGCTCCAGGTAGCCATCAAACTTACATTGGCCTGCAAGTCGCCTGAGCTCGGCGACGTAGCTCACCACTTCCTGACCTTCAGATCGCTGGCACATGTAGAACCGATACCTCGCCATCAGCACGCTTTCCCTCAGGTTAAGATACTCCCGAACCAGTGTACACACCTCCTCATACGACTTATCTGTGGGTTTCACCGGAGCCAGAAGATTCTTCATGAGGCTGTAGGTCGGTGCCCCGCAGACCGTGAGGAGAACCGCTCTTCTTTTTGCAGCACTTCCTTCTCCGTCCAGCTCGTTAGCTACAAAATACTGGTCTAGCCATTTGACATAGGCTTCCCAGTCCTCACCCTCTGAGAACTTCTCCAGGATGCCCACAGTTTGCTGCATCTTTGTGTTGGATTCGTATATTCGTCACCAGTTATTGTGTTCCTAACACAGATGAGACTGCACACAGGGAGATTAAAGTAACAGTGACCTCAATCTTTATTAAGACACTCCAGAGTGAGTAACAGGCCTAAGGGGCCGGCTTATATACAGTGCTCCCAAGGGATGCTGGGATCCCTTGGGACTTCAGGAGATGCGCTCCCTAGTGGCGGAACATGGGAGTGCATGCTTTACAGATACACAACATTTTCTTTTTAAGCTTCAAGTATATTGAATTACTTTGAGGAGCTGTTGCTGTTGTCATGTAGGCAAATGCAGCAGCCATTCTGTGCATAACATAATCTCACAAATGAAAGGTCAGTTGGTCTTTCTGTGATCTGTTGGAGGGTTGTTGACCATGACATTAGTGTCCAGCGAAACCGTCAGAAGGGGAAGAAAGGACTTTGGTTTAACATCTCATCGAAAGGAAGCCGCCTCTGACAATACTGCACTCGCTCAGTGCTGCACTGGAGCACCAGCCTGACTTATGTGCTTACATTTTGGTGTGGGGCTTGAACCTGCATCCTTCTGAACCAGGTGTGAGAGTGAGCCAAACATTCTCAACCTCTAGGGGCCTGAACTCGGTCAAAGCCCAGGCCCACCCAAGTGCCACCCAAAGGCCTGTCGATGGCCACCGAGAGACCGGGCGGTACTTTGCCAGGAAGTTTCCTCTAAAAGAGATGACAATACCGCCCGGCGGCAAAATAACGACTTATGCCATCAATCTGGGCGGCAGTGGGCGGGAGCTCCCAATTTCGGCGGCAAATGCGATCCTCGCCAAAGTGCCACCGAGGATTGAGTCAGGCCCAGGGAGCGGGTGAGGGGAAGTCCTAAAACTAAAAATCTTTTAAAAAAAAACACTGGAACACCTTCAGGGGGACCCCATATAGATAACTCGCTGGGAAAAAAAAATTAAAAGATGTTCACCTAACCTTTTTTTGCAGGTCTTCTTACTTACCGTCGGGGTTAGACCTGCCTCCACGCAGCGGTCCTTCCCCCTGCTGCCGCCGACTCCCGGAGGAATCTGCCAGCTCGGCGGGCGGGAAGACACTTACGCGACTTGGCCGCCGGTGTCCGTCAGCGGGAGGTTCCCGGCGGTACTCCCCTCCCGCCGGCTGCAGACCTGGAGGAATCTGTCACCGAGGGGAAAGTGTCGAAAAAACTTGGTGGCAACCAGCGGCAGTGGGCGGTAAGGCCACGAATTTCAGGCCCTAGGTCTTTGGAAGTCTCATGGAGCAAGTGTGAGGCAGCGAGAGGCGCTTAGTCCTCTAAGTACGCAGTCCTCCAGTGTGAAAACTTCTTCCTGAACTTCTCTGCTTTGCCACTTCTCTTTCCACCTTCAAATTTAAGGTAATTGGCAAAGGAATCAGAGCGGTGATGAAGAGTAATGCATTTTACGCAGCGAGTTGTTATGATCTGGAATGCATTGCCTGACAGGGTGGTAGATGCAGATTCAATAATCGTAAGTGTGAAAAAAGAATTGGATAAATATGTGAAGGAGAAAAAATTGCAGGGCTACAAGGAAAGAGCAGGTGAGTGGGACTAATTGGCTAGCTCCTTCAAACAGCCAGCACAGGCACAGTGGGCCCAATGGCGGCCTTCTGTGCTGTGTGATTCTATGAATTTCTTCCTCAAAACCTACTCTCTGACTGTGACTTTTGTCACCTCCCCTAATGTCCCCTACTTTCTGCTCAGCATCAACCGTTCCCCTTGTAAAACTTCTTAAGACATTTTGTTACATGAGAGGCACTATATAAATGTAAGTTGTTGTACAATCGGCATGCAGTGTTTGGGGCAGGCAAGGACTGTTGAGGATTAAAAACAGAAAATGCTGGAAATCTCAGCGGGTCAGTCAGCATCAGTGGCGTGTTGAGCTCAGGTTTAGCATACAATCAACGCTTACTTAATAAGCGTAAACTAGCTTTAGAAAACAAATTAGATTGGTATGATACTGATCAACATTCTGTACTAATTAAATGAAATCATAGAGATTGATTGGTGTGGGGGTGGGGTGGCGAGAGCGGGGGGGAGTGCATTGAGCGCTGTCCTATTACCTCATTACCTCTGGCGCCCATGGTCACCCATATCCAACCTGGCTCATTTAGAGGAAAATCTTCTCTCTCTGCTGAATGTGAAATGAGTTTGGCAGTCTCAATCCAGTTTCATTTTTAAAATGTATTCATTGACGGAATGGGGGCGTTGCTGGCAAGACCGGCATTTATTGCCCATCCCTAATCGCCCTTGAGAAGGTGGTGGTGAGCCACCTTCTTGAACCGCTGCAGTCCGTGTGGTGAAGGTACTCCCACAGTGCTGTTAGGGAGAGAATTTCAGTATTTTGACCCAGTGACAATGAAGGAAGGGTGATATATTTCCAAGTCAGGACAGTGTGTAACTTGGAGTTGGTGGTGTTTCCATGTGCCCGCTCCTTCGCAGTGTTAGAGGTTGCGGGTTTGGGAGGTGGAATAATTCTATAGCATAAAGGTACCTGTAATGTGACCCTGCTTGGCATTAGGATGCTACAAGATGACCAGTTGGGGAGATGACAATGTCACACCAGTATGTTGGAGGGATACATTTCAGAAGGTGGGATTGGAGGTGCTTTATTGGGGAAAGGTGGGGCAAGATATATATCGCATCTGCCCCCTGCAATATCAACTTGATACTAGCAACAAAAAAGTAGAAACTTGTATGTTCTCAGTGCTGGGACCCTAAAGGACAGGTAACTTTGCACTTCCATTACACAAAAAGTAAGAATGTATAAGGTCCCACAATAACAGTCTGTAATAAAACCCAGCCTGAGCTTATAAAATTAAATCTAACCCAAGTAGCTGTTTGGTGATGTGATGGAAGTTATACAAGAAAGAATGGAATGTGCGTCTGATGTTGTCGATGTGATTTCCTCGGAGAGGAATCAGGAAGGGCTCAAGATGAAAAAAGAAAGCCATACATTTCAACACCTGGCTTCATTTTATTTATCTAATAAAAGGAAATTGTTTTTTTTGGGGGCAATATATTTAAAGGTAACCTTCCATTTGATCTGTGCTTCGCTTTGTTTTACTGCGTTCTGTGGTCTGCAGCTGCAATTGGAGACGATAATCCTGTTACTGACGGCACTTTTCAAAGGGCTGGAATGACGGTGATACAGTGAGTTAGAAAGGACCCTGCTGTGGGACTGATGTGGGTCAGAACAGCATCCTTCCTGTTAATAGCCACAGGAGTCAGATGGGATGAAAAGTCCACTCTCTCTTGCTCTGGTGAAAAACAGTAGAAATTCGGTCGGTTAGCACCTTCCGTTAGCGCTGAGGGAGGGGCGGCAAGGGGTTAGCGACCGGGCGCGGCAAATACAGCGATGCCCGGGAACCTCAGTGCTGGTTTAGCGCTGGAGCTAACTCATAGCGCCAGGGCCTCTAGTGCCTCGCAGATCGCGACGTCACAAAGTGCCCAGCGCCCCGTTACCGCCCCGGATGTGAAATTGCCCCCCCCCCCCCCCCCCCGGGCGCTGACAACGCCAGCAAGAGGAGGCGCTGCGAACTCGGTGGGCCGCTTGGGGAGCGCTGATTAAAGAGAGTGGTTCTCCAGCTAGCGCAACCGTTATTATTTGCACCAGTCTCGTACCTGCTCAAAGTTCTTCATGTTTGACTGGCGCGAGATGTCCACTCCCTCCACTTTGTGAGAGCGTTTGGGGCAGTAATGGCAGTCGTGCAGGTCGTCTGGCAACGCAGAGCTGCCGACAACTGGCTTGTGGACCATCACTGGCCCTTCCCTTTAAGCGAGGGAAGCAGCCTCTAATACCGTGCGCAATGCACTCTGTCGCTACCATCCCACTCTCAGACTTTAGCGCCCTAAGAGAGGTAGTTAGCGCTTGATTTCGTGCTCCACTTCCCTCTTGGAGCACTAAAACTGAATATCACTGGAAGAGAGGATGATTAGCGCTTGCTGCTACTTTTTCAACTTTTCAAAATGTAATGCCCCAACTGGGACGCTGCTGAATTTGTAGCCCCCCCCCCCACCGCCCCGGACACCGTTCACGGCACACGGCTGCCGTCTGACCTTTCCTTGCGAGGCTCCAAGAATATGAAGTGTGCCACGCTGAAGTGTCACACCAGCGCTTTTCAGGGGTTGCGAGCAGGTAACCATAGCTGCAGGTCGTCATGCAGTAGGCAGCAGCGCTGCCCTCTTGCCCCTTCGGTGAAGTGTACATATCTCCTCACTAATCCCGCTTGTGACCTGTGCTGCCGGTATATACATTATGGGAGGTGGCACGGGGAATAATATTTGGTGGGCTCCATCCTCCTTAAAGGTGCCTGACTCTCCTTTGCTCCATCCTCTGCTGCTCCTCTTCCTCCATGATACTGGCACACCAAGGGTATGACCATCGGGAATAGGGTCATAGGAGCAGGACGAGGCTATTCAGCCCCTCGAGCCTGAGGGGGGGGGGAGGGGGGGTGTCGGTGAAGTCTCAACACCCCAAACCTAGCCTGAAATGTTGCACTGCAAGTCGTGGCCTCCAGCCCTAGGGAGCCCTAGACGGTGCCCACAAGGAGGATTCAAAAGAAAGTGACTTCTCCTGAACCCCGCATACTCTGGTGGGGTCAGTGGCAGAGGTCACTGCTGGCCATGACCCCCAACGTAATGCTGGCCCACAGACCTGAGGAAAACGCTCAATAGAAAGGAAGTAAAGGTAAAGTTAAAGAAAGAAAGACTTTATAGCCCCTTACACGACCACCAGACGTCTCAAAGCACTTTACAGCCAGTTAAGTACTTTTGGAGTGTAGTCACTGCTGTAATGTGGGGAACACTGCAGCTAACTTGCCCACAGCAAGCTCCCACAAACAGCAATGTGATAATGACCAGATAGTCTGTTTTTGTTATGTTGATTGAGGGATAAATATTGGCCCCAGGACCCCGGGGATAACTCCCCTGCGTTTCTTCAAAATAGTGCCATGGGATCTTTTACATCCACCCAAGAGAGCTGACCGCCTCGGTTTTACGTCTCATCTGAAAGACGGCACCTCTGACAGTGCGGCACTCCCTCAGCAGGAGAGTCAGCCTAGATTTATGTGCTCAAGTTCCTGGAGTGGGACTTGAACTCTTAACCTTCTGACTCCGAGGTGAGTGTACTGCCCCACTGAACTATGGCTGGCACTGACATGTGACCCTGCACTCCCAGTCAGTGCTGTGTGTAGGCTGTGCAGTCACAGGGAGCACAGGGTCAGATATGACTACACCACTGTTCCTCTGACCTCCGCTCCCTGTGAGTGTGACTGCCTCCATAGAATGTGGGATCGCTGACTAAAAACGGAAGAGGACATGAATGGAGCACAACCCGAAAGGCGATCAAGTGGATTAAATTAAATAAGTGAGTGGTATTCATCCAAGTAACTGATAACAGTTACACACTAATGTGATGGACATTAAAAGTAACTCATTTTTTGTAATTTATTCCCCATCGTGGCCATCCTTATACCCAAGTAGTTTCAAGCTATGATCCTATTTGTGCTATGAAACATGGTAATCTAGCTAAATCTGCTGTTTTTAAAAAAAAACATGGTTCTGTTCATTATACAGGTTGAGCATCCGAAATCCGGAAACCTCGGGACCGAGGCCGTTCCGGATTTTGGAACGTCTTTGCCTGGGTCGAGATAGGTGGAGTCTGGCAGCTGAGGTAAGGGGGAGAGGGGGGGAGAAGGAGGGGGAGCTGGGGCCAGGGGGAGAAGGGGTGTGGGGGGAGCCAGGGGGAGAAGGGGGGGATCCAGGGGGATCCGGGGGGGATCCGGGCCCGGGGGGAGAAGGGGGGGAGCTGGGGCCAGGGGGAGAAGGGGGCGAGCCGGGGGGGAAGCCGGGGCCGGGTGGGGGCGAAGGGGGGAGCCGGGCCCGGGGGGAGAAGGGGGCGAGCCAGGGGGAGAGCCGGGGCCGGGGGGAGAAGGGGGCGAGCCGGGGGGGGAGTCGGGGCCGGGGGGGCGAAGGGGGGAGCCGGGGCGGGGGCGCCAGGCCCGGGGGGAGAAGGGGGGGAGCTGGGGCCGGGGGGAGAAGGGGAGGAGCCGGGGGCCGGGGGGGAGAAGGGGGCGAGCCGGGGGGGAGTCGGGTCCGGGTGGAGAATGGGGGGAGCCGGGGGGAGAAGGGGGGAGCCAATGCCAGGGGACGAAGGGGGCTGTCTGGGGGAGAAGGGGGGGAGCCGAGGCCAGGGGGAGAGGAGGGAGCCGGGGCCGGGGGGGACAGGTGGGGAGTTGGGACCGGGGGGAGAAGGGGGGGAGCTGGGGCCGGGTGGAAAAGGGGGGGATCCAGGGCCAGGGGTCGAAGGGGGGGCCGGTGGAGGTCGGGCCGTGAGGGCCGGGGCGAGGAGGGGAGCCGGGGTGAGGTCGGGCCGCCGAGGGCCAGGCGAGGTCGGGCCGGGGCGAGATCGGGCCGGGGTGAGGTTGGGCCTCCGAGGCGAGGGGAGTCCGGATTTTGGAACATTTTCCGATTTCCAGATGACCCCACCACGGATTGGCCCAGTGTCCGGATTCCGGAACATTCCCAATTTTGGAACTCCGGATTTCGGACGCTCCACCTGTACTTCTTAATTTGTCATTTCCGCCTAAATCGTATTGTCTGTCAGTGCGGTGTTATCCATAGAGAGGTCAGGAGTGTCTGTTTGTACTTCATACTATTCCCACTGCGTGCCTCTTCAGTTAAAGAGTTCATAGTTCATTCTGTGCCCTGCTATCTCGCACTACTTTGCACATAAGTACACAGTCCCATTGGTTGCTACACTGGCTCCCGGTTAAGCAACGCCTTGATTTCACAATTCTCATCCTTGTTTTCAAATCCCTCCATGGCCTCGCCCCTCCCTATCTCTGTAATCTCCTCCAGCCCCACTGTCTTCCCACTCCCCCGCCACAAACTCCCCCTGCCACAACCCCCACCCCCCTCCCCCCGAGATGTCTGCACTCCTCTAATTCTACCCTCTTGAGCATCCCTGATTATAATCGCTCAACCATCGGTGGCCGTGCCTTTTGTTGCCTGGGCCCCAAGCTCTGGAACTCCCTCCCTAAACCTCTCCACCTCTCTACCTCTCTTTCCTCCTTTAAGACGCTCCTTAAAACATACCTCTTTGACCAAGCCTGCGCTAATTTCTACTTATGTGGCTTGGTGTCAAATTTTTGGTCTCATAATACTCCTGTGAAGCACCTTGGAACATTTCAATTCGTTAAAGGCGCTATATAAATACAAGTTGTTGTTTTTGTAACCATTATATGATTGTATGATTCCATTATCTGCAAAGCCTCTTCTTGTAAAGACTCTTACGTCAAAATGTAGATCCTTTCTTCAGTCCTGAGCGCAGAGTAACTAATCCTCTTCAGCAGTGCCATTAAGAAGAAAAGAAAATATATTAAATACATTCTCAACATAAAATCTCATTAGTGTGTCAGACAACAGGGACCTTTGCCTGAAACCACCTCAGCTATTCATTTCCCACAATGTGCAGCCCAGAGATGTTTAATGAACATATTTATTATTTATTCTTCTGTGGGCTTATAGAATTTAGATATAATACATTCTATTACAAATCTTATTGAGCCTCACAGGCTACATGCAGCATTCGGGGACATTGCATGTTGCGTGGATGCTGCTGTTGGACGGGGGGGGGGGGGAACCTGGGGGGGAAAAAGCAGCTCTACTCGCCTGCAGCAGTCCTGTGGATTTATACGGTGCGTGGCTGGGAGCCAAGAGTGCTGCTTTATTGCGACTGTAATTCAGTAACCTCAAAGTGACTGTCACTTTAACAGTGCATTGATTCCACCCTGAGTGGATTTGTGCCTGGCTGATTTGGAACGGGTCTGCACGTAGGGGTGGGTGAGGAGTGAGGGGATAGTGGGGAGAGTAGGGGGGCAGTTGCCTTGTCAGAACGCATGCTCCGCAAAGTAACACAGACATTGGGTTTCACCTTGTCCTGTTTGGCTGCTCCCAGCTTTCTGAACCTCCACCATTGCCTGGGGCTTATGCCCTGGGGTTCACTACTGCAGTCGTTTAATTCGCTAGAAAGGTACCGGGCTAAAAGGATAACAATATGAGGATAGCTTGCATAGACTAGGCTTGTATTCCCTTGAGGGTAGGAGATTAAGGATCAGCTAATTGAGGTGTTGATTAAAAGATTTGATAGAATAGATAGAGAGAAACTGTTTTCACTGGTGGGGGGAGCCCAGAACAAGGGGCCAGAACCTTAAAATTAGAGCCAGGCCGTTCAGGGGTGATGTCAGGAAGCACTTCTTCACACAAAGGGTAGTGGGAATCTGCAGGGCAGGGAGGGGGCGCGGGGGGGGAACAATTGAAAAATTTGAGACTGAGATAGATAGATTTTTACAAAAGCAAAATACTGCGGATGCTGGAACGTGGAATAAAAACAAAAAGTGCTGGGAATCTCAGCGGGTCAGGCAGTATCTGTGGAGAGGAAGCAGAGTGAGCGTTTCAGGTCGATGACCCTTCAACTGTCCCGACCCGAAATGTTAACTCTGCTTCCTCGCCACAGATGCCGCCTGACCTGCCGAGATTGGTAGATTTTTGTTAAGCGAGGGTATTAAAGGATATGGAACAAAGATGGGAAAATGGAGTTGAGGACCAGATTAGCCATGGTCTCATTGAATGGCGGAATAGGCTGGAGGCACTGAATAGTCGTCTCCTGTTGCTACGTTCCTTTATAATACAAGTCTGTGCAGGCTGACTGAATGGCCTCACTTGTACCCAATCTCTACAAGTGGATGAATCTGCGACTGTTTAATCATTGATTATTACTTATTTTTTTGAGTAGTTATAAACTGGAGACAGACTGGGTACAATGATTACCCAATCGGCACAGAGAGCTGATGTCATAGCCTCCAACTGCACCAATTGTGTAACAAACACAGAAATCGTTGGAAACATTGTCAGGCAGCATCAGTCGAGAGACCAGGTCGACGGTTTGGTTACAGACCATTCCTCAGAGTCATAGCAGCGCGCACACAGGACTCATCAGGCAGCACACGTGTGTGTGTGTCTGTACTGTGACAGGGACTCGAACAGCACACGCGTGTGTGTGTGTCTGTACTGTGGCAGGGATTCCAGCAGCACGCGTGTGTGTGTGTGTGTGTATGTACTGTGAAAGGAATCCTGTGGAATTTCACGCTTGCATCCTGTGATTTTTCATCCATTCACAATGGCCTGGAAAATCGTGGGCACGCAATTTTCCTGAGAACCGCGTCCGGCACGTGAGACTCCATGCTCAGCGCATACGATCAGAGAATTCACCTTAGCCGGTAATTTGCTGCTCCACCACTGACACCGTAACTGCTCCGAAAATGCGCAACAGAATAAATTTCCGGCGAAATTACGGCGAAGATCGGAGCAGCTGCGAGGAAATGGAGTATAAAAGCAGGGAAGTCTTGCTACAGTTATACAGAGTATTGGTGAGGCCACACCTGGAATACTGCGTGCAGTTTTGGTTTCCATATTTACGAAAGGATATACTTGCTTTGGAGGCAGTTCAGAGAAGGTTCACTAGGTTGATTCCGGGGATGAGGGGGTTGACTTATGAGGAAAGGTTGAGTGGGTTGGGCCTCTACTCATTGGAATTCAGAAGAAT
Source organism: Pristiophorus japonicus (assembly GCF_044704955.1). Lineage (NCBI taxonomy): Eukaryota > Metazoa > Chordata > Chondrichthyes > Pristiophoridae > Pristiophorus > Pristiophorus japonicus. The sequence goes on along the minus strand of NC_091992.1, from coordinate 13,643,889 downwards.
GAGAAGTGATCGTATCGAAACGAATAAGGTTATGAAGGGGTTTGACAAGGTGGATGCAGAGAGGATGTTTCCACTGATGGGGGAGACTAGAACTAGAGGGCATAATCTTAGAATAAGGGGCCGCCCATTTAAAACTTGAGATGAGCAGGAATTTCTTCTCTCAGAGGATTGTAAATGGGTGGAATTTGCTGCCTCAGAGAGCTGTGGAAGCTGGGACATTGAATAAATTTAAGACAGTTTCTTAACCGATAAGGCAATTAAGGGGTTATGGGGAGCGGGCAGGGAAGTGGACCTAAGTCCATGATCGGATCAGCCATGATCGTATTAAGTGGCGGAACAGGCTCGAGGGGCCGAATGGCCTACTCCTGCTCCTATTTCTTATGTTCTTATGAAATTTCTGGCCATTATAATTTCCAGACATTCAAACACCTCCCAGGTTTGCTGCCATCTAGTGGCTATCCCTCACCAAATGGACTTCTTCCTTTATAATGAAATGAATGATGTTCCCAGCACTCATTAGCTAGATTACAAAAGAGTAAATACGTATATGTGGGAGTTTGTCTGCCGGGGTCCCTGAAGGTGGAATAATTAACTGCGAAGCATTAATGCACTCGTATGAAATTCCTTTGACAGCGATTTTAATGCAAGCATTAAATATCTCTGATATTAAAGCACCATCGAAGTTGCTGGGATAGTATATCCAGCGCAGATGGCCGTTCACTGTGCATTCCAGCTCTGTGTCTGCTTATTCCTGACACCCGAGACAAAACAGTACAAAAGGGCTTGACACTCTCAGTGTCGGCGTCTCTCACTGTGACAGCCGCAAAACAATAATTATTTTCGAAAATAACAGAGCATTGAGTGATGACAGTAAAAGCAGAATCTGAGAACAGAGCAGGCCCTTCATCTGCTGCATTAATAACCATGAGCTGCTCGTGATAATTGTCTCCGGTTGGCCATTTGGCCACTGGCCCGGTCTCCAGCAGTATTGGGGCAGATGGGGCTGGGGGCAAACTATTCCTGCTGCATGCACTCTGACTGGGCTCCTCGTAGATTCGATCTGGGGGAATGTGAATATCAACGGGCTCTTAATATTAAAGAACATTAAACTTCCAGGTGGATATATATTTAATGATGTATTTGTCAATCTCCTGTGGCATTGCCCAGGGGAATCAGAACTCAGCACCCGCAGATTTTGCTTTTGAGTCAAAAGCAAGTGTGGTCTTCGGGTGAAGTGGGGTTAGAGGGTGAGGGGGTAATTGAACCAGGGCACGCAGACCTTTCCCAATCTCAGGATGTTCCAAAGTACTTCGCAGCTCATGAATTACTTTTGAAGTGCAGTCACTATTGTAATTTAGGGAATTTGTGTAGAGCAAGCTCCCACCAACCGCAATGAGATGAATGACCAGATAATCTATTTTCGGTGGCGATGGTTGAGGGAGGGATGTTGGCCAGGATACCAGGAAAACTCCCCTGCTCTTTTTTTTTTCCTGAACAGTGCCACCAGATCTTTTATGTCCATCTGATGGATCTTGACAGGGCTTCAGGTTAGCGTCTCACCTCAGCACTGCACTGAAGTGTCAGCCTAGATTATGTGCTGAAGTCTCTGGAGTGGAGCTTGAACCCATGACCTTCGGACACAGAGCGGCTCATACATTGGGCCAAGGCTGACGCCAGTATCGAAGGCTATTGGAGGTTTTGAGGTGTACAGAGGGGGGAGACCAAACCTTATTCTCTTAATTGCCTCCCCGCTGACTAACCTCTCCTGTTCTTGCACTGTGCAGGCGGTGGGTCGAGAGATCCTTCTACACTTCATTTTGCACCTAGTGACAAGTTACGGAAAAAACCCTGAGCTCACCCTGTTTATGGACAACACCCGAATCCATGTTTTACCCAGTATGAATCCCGACGGATTTGAAATGTCTTCGGAAGGCGACTGTGATGGACCTGCTGGAAGGTAGTGGAGACAGATAAAGGGAAGAGAATAATTTGTGGGGGGCAGGGAGGGCACATTTAGAGACTGATTTGGGAATATTTTAAACTGAAATTTTTCCCCAGTTCTTTCTTTCTTCGGTGAGCAAAACCTCGATTTTAAAACTCTCATCCTTGTTTTCAGATCCCTCCATGGCCTTGCCCCTCCCCATCTCTGTAATCTCCTCCAGCCCCACAACCCTCCGAGAACTCTGCGTTCCTCCAATTCTGGCCTCTTGCGCATCCCTGATAATCGCTCCACCATTGGCGGCTGTGCTTCCAGCTGCCTGGGCCCCTAAACCTGGAATTCCCTCCCTAAACCTCTCTACCCCTCTCTCCTCCTTTTAAGATGCTCCTTAAAATCAACCTCTTTGACCAAGTTTTTGGTCACCTGTCGTAATATCTCCTTATGAGGCTCGGTGTGAAATTTTGTTTGGTAAGGCTCCTGTGAAGCACCTGGGGACGGTTTAATGCGCTATATAAATGCAAGTTGTTTTTGTTGTTAGTACCATCACACAATAAAAAACATCTACTTGCATTGGTTTTGACAGGTAATGGTTCATACACACAGCATCACAACACATCCTGAAGGGAAATCGAGTGTGAGCTGCAATCCCGGCACGAAAAGAAAGAGGGCGGCGCTGGGTATCTATTAACTCTGACCCAACAGCTCCTGAGCAGCGCCCTCTGCAGTCAGTGCCTTGCAATTAATCACCATCGATTTACTCTCCAGGTACAATGCCAACGGCCTTGATCTGAATCGAAATTTCCCCGACGCATTCGATGAGAGAGAAGACGAGAGACAGAGTGAAACGCGGCACGTCATGAAGTGGGTCGCTTCCATTCCCTTCGTACTGTCGGCCAACATGCACGGAGGAGCAGTGGTGGCAGTCTATCCGTACGACAGCTTGACGAAAGGTGAGTGACCGCCTACTGGTAACAGAGGCAGATGGGTCACGCCTGTCATTTATAATGGGCTTAGGTGGTTACATGGGTTAAAGCGCTTGGACATGGATTCAGATCTAGCTCAGCCTGGTGATGATCTCCCTAAAGAAAGACTTGCATTTATATAGCGCCTTTCACGACCTCAGGACGTCCCAAACGCTTTACAGCCAATGAACTACTTTTTGGAGTATAGTCACTGTTGCAATGTAGGAAATGCAGCAGCCATTTTGCGCACAGCAAGCTCCCACAAACAGCAACGTGATAATGACCAGTGTAATGTATACACCTGTGCGTATGCTCACAGGTTTGTAGAGCTGTTGCCCCCTTTTATAGGGGGCACTTGTAAAAGTTATGATTTTAGTGCCCAAAAAAACCCCCAAAAAACTACAAAAAACACAAAAAATAACAAAAACAAAAAAAAGGGCCTTGAAAAATGTTTGGAGTGTCCCCCAGATTTGGGGGCACTTGACTTAACTGGTTAATTTTGTCTCCTATCAAAAGAGTTGTAGAGCTGTTGAGGCTCTCTACGCGAGAATCCTCCCTTTATTTATTTGGGACTTGGCCTGGAGGTTGGTGCACGGGGCAGTCCCGTGCAATAAGTTTTTAAGTCAGTTCACAGACTCCCAGGCCGCGTGCAATTTCTGCGGTCTGGAGAAGTCCGTGTTCCATGTTTATGTGGAATGTGTGAGGTTGCAGCCCCTCTTCCATTATTTGAAGGGGCTGCTCCTCAATTTCTGGCTGCACTTCAGTCCCACACTCCTGATCTTTGGGCACCCTGTGAGGAGGGGAGCGTGTAGGTCCGAGGGCCTCCTCGTAGGACTGCTCCTGGGCATGGCCAAGGGGCCATCAGCCGGTCCAGGCAGCAGGCGGTCGAGGGGGTCGTTCAGCCTGACTGCCTGCCTCTCTTCCGCGTCTACATCCGGGCCAGGGTGTCCCTAGAGATGGAGCACGCGGTGTCCACCGGTACGCTCGCGGCCTTCCGCGAGAGGTGGGCGCCGGAGGGACTGGAGTGCATTATCACCCCCGGCAACCAAATTTTTATTTGATTTTATATGGTTTAAAGTTTAATTTGTTTTAATTGCTGGATTCTTAGTGTCTCCCTTACCTTTTATAGGGGACGCTTGTAAAATATATGGTTTTAATGCCCCCCAAAAACATTTTTAAAAAACACAAAAAAAAACCAAAAACCAAAAAAACATTTATTAGAAAAAGGGGCTGTTAAGTGTCTGGAGTGTCCCCCAGATCGGGGGGCACTTGATCTAATGTCTATGTTCCCCCCCAAAAGAGTTGTAGAGCTGTTACCCCCTTTTATAGGGGGCACTTGCAAAAGTAATGATTTTAGTGCCCAAAAAACCCCCCAAAAAACTACAAAAAACACAAAAAAGGGTCTTGAAAAATGTTTGGAGTGTCCCCCAGATTTTGGGGCACTTGACTTAACTGGTTAATTTTGTCTCCTATCAAAAGAGTTGTAGAGCTGTTGAGGTTCTCTACGCGAGAATCCTCCCTTTATTTATTGGGGACTTAGCCTGGCGGGTGGTGCACGGGGCAGTCCCGTGCAATAAGTTTTTAAGTCAGTTCACAGACTCCCAGGCCGCGTGCAATTTCTGCGGTCTGGAGAAGTCCGTGTTCCACGTTTATGTGGAATGTGTGAGGTTGCAGCCCCTCTTCCATTATTTGAAGGGGCTGCTCCTCAAATTCTGGTTGCACTTTAATCCCACACTCCTGATCTTTGGGCACCCTGTGTGGAGGGGAGCGGGTAGTTCTGAGGGCCTCCTCGTAGGACTGCTCCTGGGCACGGCCAAGGGTGCCATCAGCCGGTCCAGGCAGTGGGCGGTCGAAGGGGTCCTTCAGCCTGACTGCCTGCCTCTCTTCCGTGCGTACATCCGAGCCAGGGTGTCCTTAGAGATGGAGCACACAGTGTCCACCGGTACGCTCGCGGCCTTCCGTGAGAGGTGGGCACCGGAGGGACTGGAGTGCATCATTACAGCAGGGACCAGAATTTTAATTTAATTCGATTTGTCACGGTTCCCTTTAATGTTTTTTTTGTTAATTTAGTTAATTTGTGTTTTTCTGTGCCCTTACAAAAGGGGTCACTTGAATTAACGTTCTACCAAAAATAGTTGTAGAGCTGTTACATTGTGAGTGGCTTAGCCAGTCACGTGATGTACACAAGACTCAATAAAACCCCAGTCAGTTGGGTCTAGGTCATCCATGATCAGGAATGCAGTTGTGAGCCTAGTGGATGAACTGGTAATATTTAGTGTGATTGTTAAACCTTTGCTATTAAGAAATATTTGGTTTATTAACAATGTGTTGCTATGAATTTTTAAGCAAAGAACCCATGAGGCAAATACATTACAACCAGATAATCTGCTTTTGTTGAGGGATAAATATTGGCCAGGACACCTGGTATAACTCCCCTACTCTTCTTCGAAATAGTGCCGTGGGATCTTTTACGTCCTCCTGAGAGAGCAGACGGGGCGTCAGTTTAACATCTCATCCGAAAGACGGCACATCCGACAGTGCAGCACTCCCTCAGCCTAGATTTATGTGCTCAAATCCCTGGAGTGGGATTTGAACCCGTAACCTTCTGACTCAGAGGCGAGGAGCCCCAGCAAGGATCCCATAAGTGAACGGAATTTGAGGAGTCACAAACCAATTCCTAGTGAATGTGATCAGAAATGGAGGAACCAGAAATGACAAGTTGGTTTCAGGGATGCTCTTCTGAAGTTAGGGTTGAGACCTGCAGAAAGAGGAATATTTGCTCTGTGCACAATATGTCAGTGACATCAGTAACATGGCTGGAAGATTTCCTCTGATAGTTTATTGGATTCGTAAACATGTCTTAGAGTCCATCATTGTCTAATTTAGGTTCCCAGTTTCATATATACTAAGGAGCTGGGTGTCGAGGAAATATTTAGCTTAAATTAACTCAGGCAGAGACTTTCAGAGTTGCACTTCGAGATAATTTTATTTTCTAACAAGATATCTCGGAGAGTCCGCTCAGTCCGCACTGAGGCCAAACTCTGAACTCTACAAGAAAACCCGCTCTACATTTATACAGTCAAAACCGAGTTTTTCTTAAACATACCATGCATGAACATTAATCATTCACTCTGTGAATACAAACGTCATCCTGGAAGGCACACTTTATCTGTCCTTGCATAGTTTCTCCCTGTCCGTATCCTGATAAGCAGGGTATCTTGAGACTTACCCAGACACCAGATGGTCACTAAAACTCAACATCCTTTGTTTCAGGGCTGAGAAGTTTGAGTGTTTTTCTAGCCCCCGTAATTCTACAGAATAAGCAAAAAGTGAATTTAACCCTTTTCTTTACTATAGGACATAGATCATTTTCTTCCACAATTCCCTCCTTGTTGATCTTCTACTAGATCAACACAGTGTTTTACATATTTTTTTCTTGTTCAAAAGGGGTTCATACCCCTCAGGGTAGGGTCGCATTTTGAGACATTCCTCTTCATTGTAACCATCTACTTTTTCTTCTATGCGACTTAACCTTCCTTTCACGAGCACACTTTTCCTTTCTACTTGGGATACCAGGCCCATTACTTAACTGATTAATTTTTTCAATTTTATCCACATTCCACAAATGATTATTAACAATATAAGCATAACCACACCTATGATTACTATGGGGTGTATAGCAAGCTTCAGTACTGCTGAAGCTTTTGGGGACCATCCGGAAAACACATCCCACCAGTGGTGTACTGTCAAAGAGGTGACTTCATCTGCGATTCTCACTAGCTGCCCCTTCTTGTAACTCATTTCGACTCTAAATTGGTGGATGTCTCTGCCTTGTTTCGACAGAGCTTCCTTAATTTTCTTGTCATTACGTATCAAATTGTGCAGTCTGGTCAAATTAATTACAGGGGGTAAGGGTTCAATCTTGTGCATAGACAGCTATTTTTCTACATTTTGCCATTGCCCAAAGGTATAAGTTCTTTTTACTTCTGGGTCATACAGGGTGTAGACTTCTCTCACGCATTTATTAATGGGGGGCCTATACAAAATTCCATCCAGATAGACAGGTTTATTTCCTGTTACACAGACCTCATTCTGTCCTATTTCCGTAATATAAGTGTCACTTGTTGGCTTTAATTCCCATTTACATACTCCAATGGAGTGCTGTAGTGAGCATGGTTCGTATATGGCAGTCTGATAAGGACATACCATTCCGAATGGCCACCTAGCACATCCCCTATGGTGATGTGTCAAATTCTTTTCATCGACCCAATCTCCTTTAAACTCTGGGTACCAAAAGTTCTGTCCAAACAACTGGGGCATTACTTGGAACTGACACCAAATTTCTTTTCTTGTCTTATTTATGACTTCCATAGTTATGTTACATCCCCCTGAATCACAACGGGTATATCTTTCTTGGGGTTTGATGGTTAGATTAAGAAGCTTATCCCTTTGATTGATTTTCAACAATCTTTCCCACGTGTCAGCATGGAAGGATAATATTTTTCTTTCTAGCTCGGCTCTCAATAACTGTCTGATCATTTCTTTGAACATGCAATGGGTGTACTTGTTTACTCCCTGTTGTTCCTTCATCAGGTTCTCTATTTCCTTCTCCATCCTTTCGTTCTGGTTCCAGGTCATTTCGTCTGTGACGTAACCGGATACCTGCAATTGCTGTAATCCTTCACCCCAGGTATTTCTTAGTTTTATGCCTTTCCCTACCAGGGCTCTGATGACCTGTATTTTATTTTGTAAGGTCTCGATATCCATGGAGTTCAATGCTCCTATTCCTGCCCCCACTCCACTTAACACAGTCCCTAATACATCCCGTTTCTTTCTCGGGAGCCTTTCTTTTCCCAGAGATACCTCAACACTGGCTGTGTTGCAGCCATCTTCTTTCTTGGGGGGATATTTAATTTGTATTGTTAAATTTAATACACCTGGGGACCTCACTACTGGGATGCAGGTGGTCAATATTCGTTTCAAGTGTCCCGGATCTCGGTTTTCTCTGTGGCTTGGTTCTTTTACTGACCAGCTTACCACGAAGGGGTCTCCTCCATTCACAGGGGTGTTATTCATACACAATATCCGTTGCCCCTCTAGCAAAGATGTAAATGAATAACGGGGAAAATCCTTTCTCTCTTTTGGTCCTCCTATATCCCACCACGCTACGTTGTTTCTCGTACACTTCATCCACACATCCGATTGGTGTTCTAGGGTCAACCGATACCCTTTTCCCAATATGAACTGGAATTCCCCTCTTTCCGCCTTCATTCCACATGCCTCACAACCGAGACTCCAGGATGGTATGTTGCCTCCCTGGTGCAAGGGTCAAGGATGTCTCGGAGCGGGTGCAGGACATTCTGAAATGGGAGGGAGAACAGCCAGTTGTCGTGGTGCACATTGGTACCAACGACATAGGTAAAAAAAGGGATGAGGTCCTACGAAAAGAATTTAAGGAGCTAGGAGCTAAATTAAAAAGTAGGACCTCAAAAGTAGTAATCTCGGGATTGCTACCAGTGCCACGTGCTAGTCAGAGTAGGAATCGCAGGATAGCGCAGATGAATACATGGCTTGAGCAGTGGTGCAGCAGGGAGGGATTCAAATTCTTGGGGCATTGGAACCGGTTCTGGGGGAGGTGGGACCAGTACAAACCGGACGGTCTGCACCTGGGCAGGTCCGGAACCAATGTCCTAGGGGGAGTGTTTGCTAGTGCTGTTGGGGAGGAGTTAAACTAATATTGCAGGGGGATGGGAACCTATACAGGGAGACAGAGGGAGACAAAAAGGAGGCAAAAGCAAAAGACAGAAAGGAGATGAGGAAAAGTGGAGGGCAGAGAAAACCAAGGCAAAGAACAAAAAGGGCCACTGTACAGCAAAATTCTAAAAGGACAAAGGGTGTTAAAAAAACAAGCCTGAAGGCTTTGTGTCTTAATGCAAGGAGTATCCGCAATAAGGTGGATGAATTAATTGTGCAAATAGATGTTAACAAATATGATGTGATTGGGATTACGGAAACGTGGCTCCAGGATGATCAGGGCTGGGAACTCAACATCCAGGGGTATTCAACATTCAGGAAGGATAGAATAAAAGGAAAAGGAGGTGGGGTAGCATTGCTGGTTAAAGAGGAGATTAATGCAATAGTTAGGAAAGACATTAGCTTGGATGATGTGGAATCTATATGGGTAGAGCTGCAGAACACTAAAGGGCAAAAATCGCTAGTGGGAGTTGTGTACAGACCTCCAAACAGTAGTAGTGATGTTGGGGAGGGCATCAAACAGGAAATTAGGAGTGCATGCAATAAAGGTGCAGCAGTTATAATGGGTGACTTTAATATGCACATAGATTGGGCTAGCCAAACTGGAAGCAATACGGTGGAGGAGGATTTCCTGGAATGCATAAGGGATGGTTTTCTAGACCAATATGTCGAGGAACCAACTAGGGGGGAGGCCATCTTAGACTGGGTGTTGTGTAATGAGAGAGGATTAATTAGCAATCTCATTGTGCGAGGCCCCTTGGGGAAGAGTGACCATAATATGGTGGAATTCTGCATTAGGATGGAGAATGAAACAGTTAATTCAGAGACCATGGTCCAGAACTTAAAGAAGGGTAACTTTGAAGGTATGAGGCATGAATTGGCTAAGATAGATTGGCTAATGATACTTAAGGGGTTGACTGTGGATGGGCAATGGCAGACATTTAGAAAACGCATGGATGAATTACAACAATTGTACATTCCTGTCTGGCGTAAAAATAAAAAAGGGAAGGTGGCTCAACCGTGGCTATCGAGGGAAATCAGAGATAGTATTAAAGCCAAGGAAGTGGCATACAAATTGGCCAGAAATAGCAGCGAACCTGGGGACTGGGAGAAATTTAGAACTCAGCAGAGGAGGACAAAGGGTTTGATTAGGGTAGGGAAAATGGAGTACGAGAAGAAGCTTGCAGGGAACATTAAGGTGGATTGCAAAAGTTTCTATAGGTATGTAAAGAGAAAGAGGTTAGTAAAGACAAACGTAGGTCCCCTGCAGTCAGAATCAGGGGAAGTCATAACGGGGAACAAAGAAATGGCAGACCAATTGAACAAGTACTTTGGTTCAGTATTCACTAAGGAGGACACAAACAACCTTCCGGATATAAAAGTGGTCAGAGGGTCTATTAAGGAGGAGGAACTGAGGGAAATCTTTATTAGTCGGGAAATTGTGTTGGGGAAATTGATGGGATTGAAGGCCGATAAATCCCCAGGGCCTGATGGACTGCATCCCAGAGTACTTAAGGAGGTGGCCTTGGAAATAGCGGATGCATTGACAGTCATTTTCCAACATTCCATTGACTCTGGATCAGTTCCTATCGAGTGGAGGGTAGCCAATGTAACCCCACTTTTTAAAAAAGGAGGGAGAGAGAAAGCAGGGAATTATAGACCGGTCAGCCTGACCTCAGTAGTGGGTAAAATGATGGAATCAATTATTAAGGATGTCATAGCAGCGCATTTGGAAAATGGTGACATGATAGGTCCAAGTCAGCATGGATTTGTGAAAGGGAGATCATGCTTGACAAATCTTCTGGAATTTTTTGAGGATGTTTCCAATAAAGTGGACAAAGGAGTACCAGTTGATGTGGTATATTTGGACTTTCAGAAGGCTTTCGACAAGGTCCCACACAGGAGATTAATGTGCAAAGTTAAAGCACATGGGATTGGGGGTAGTGTGCTGACGTGGATTGAGAACTGGTTGTCAGACAGGAAGCAAAGAGTAGGAGTAAATGGGTACTTTTCGGAATGGCAGGCAGTGACTAGTGGGGTACCGCAGGGTTCTGTGCTGGGGCCCCAGCTGTTTACATTGTACATTAATGATTTAGACGAGGGGATTAAATGTAGTATCTCCAAATTTGCGGATGACACTAAGTTGGGTGGCAGTGTGAGCTGCGAGGAGGATGCTATGAGGCTACAGAGTGACTTGGATAGGTTAGGTGAGTGGGCAAATGCGTGGCAGATGAAGTATAATGTGGATAAATGTGAGGTTATCCACTTTGGTGGTAAAAACAGAGAGACAGACTATTATCTGAATGGTGACAGATTAGGAAAAGGGAAGGTGCAACGAGACCTGGGTGTCATGGTACATCAGTCATTGAAGGTTGGCATGCAGGTACAGCAGGCGGTTAAGAAAGCAAATGGCATGTTGGCCTTCATAGCGAGGGGATTTGAGTACAGGGGCAGGGAGGTGTTGCTACAGTTGTACAGGGCCTTGGTGAGGCCACACCTGGAGTATTGTGTACAGTTTTGGTCTCCTAACTTGAGGAAGGACATACTTGCTGTTGAGGGAGTGCAGCGAAGATTCACCAGACTGATTCCCGGGATGGTGGGACTGACCTATCAAGAAAGACTGAATCAACTGGGCTTGTATTCACTGGAGTTCAGAAGAGTGAGAGGGGACCTCATAGAAACGTTTAAAATTCTGACGGGTTTGGACAGGTTGGATGCAGGAAGAATGTTCCCAATGTTGGGGAAGTCCAGAACCAGGGGTCACAGTCTAAGGATAAGGGGTAAGCCATTTAGGACCGAGATAAGGAGAAACTTCTTCACCCAGAGAGTGGTGAACCTGTGGAATTCTCTACCACGGGAAATAGTTGAGGCCAATTCACTAAATATATTCAAAAGGGAGTTAGATGAAGTCCTTACTACTCGGGGGATCAAGGGGTATGGCGTGAAAGCAGGAAGTGGGTACTGAAGTTTCATGTTCAGCCATGAACTCGTTGAATGGCGGTGCAGGCTAGAAGGGCTGAATGGCCTGCTCCTGCACCTATTTTCTATGTTTCTATTTCTATGTACCGTAAAATTCCCTACTTTACAGTTTTGGCCTGCTGGGCATGTGAAATTGTCTTGTTGGGTTATCTTACTACTTCTTTTCCACGTCATGTCTCCCTTCCATATTTTCTTTCCTTCAAGCAACTCTTCTTCCTGTCTAGCTTGCCCTACTGCTAAAATGATCAGAATGCCCAATGTCCGCTTATAGTTTTTCCCAGAGTCCCGCCGCATTTCTGTAGTAACAGTGACCCAAATACAAAGGCCCAAACTGGCATACAAATGAGTTCTAGATACTTTTAAGTCCAAAATACACAAGGAGTGAACACAAAATAAGAGCAGGTACAGTTCTTCAGCGAGAAGATGACTGTTTTCTTAGTCGGGCAATCGTAGCTCGTCCTGGTTCAATGCCTTTTCTTTCGGCTGTAATTCGTCGGGGAAATAATATTTACAGCGGGTTGCATGCACCCAGTTCGGGTGCTTTTCCAACTTCAAAGCGGTTCGGTGTTGTGAGAATTATCTGATACGGTCCTTTCCACCTAGGAGAAAAGGATTCTTTATTTAATGTTTTTACTAACACTTGATCTCCAGGTCTGAAAGGGTGCATATTTCCTTCCGACGGGGGCACCTGTGTCTGCTTTATTTGTTCGTGCAGACTCCTCGCTATTTCACACATGGCTTGAGCATACTTTAATGATTTTTCATCATTCCAAATTAATGCTATTTTTTCAGCCACCAGTGGTGGTTTTACACCGCTAGGCATTGGTCTTCCCAACAAGGCTTCATGTGGTGTCAGACAAGTGTTTCGGTTTTTTTGGTTTCTAATTGTATACAGTACCAATGGTAAGGCATCTGGCCACTTTAGTCCTGTCTCCTGACATACCTTGGTGAGGGTAGATTTTATTATCCCATTTACTCTCTCTACCATTCCCGAGGACTGTGGTTGATATGGTATATGTAACTTCCACTGGAAACCTAATGCTTCTGCAAGATTTTGCACTATTTTTCCTGTGAAGTGTGTTCCCCTGTCACTGTTGATTCCCACAGGTATCCCATATCTTGGTACTATTGCTTTAAATAGAATTTTTACTACTGTTTGGGCATCGTCTCTCCTAGTGGCGTACGCTTCTACCCACCTTGTGAACATATCTACTATGACTAATAGATACTTAAGACCTGATACTGGAGGCATATGGACAAAATCAATTTGCAAATTTTCAAAGGGCATACTTGGCTGGGGTAGATGATCATATTCAGCAGGTGTTTTACCTCTGTTATTTTGTTGACAAATTTGGCATGTTCTAGCAACTTTTTCAATTACTACTGTTATTCCTGGTGCATACCACTGTGCATTAATAGCATGTATCATCCCTCCTTTGCCCATGTGAGCCTGACCATGTGCTAGGCGAGACAGGGGCAAAAATAGAGATCTAGGGCAAACAGTTCGCCCATCAGGGTGACACCAGATGTTGTTTTTGAGAAAACAACCTTGGTTTTCCCAAGTTCTTTTTTCTTGTATAGTAACTTGTTGTTGGGCTGTTTTAAGTTGTTGGCTGTCTAGTATCTGTGGCTGGGAAACTGAGACTGCTTGAAGGCAATCTACTTGCGCCGAAGCGGCCTGTTTGGCTGCTTCGTCAGCCCTCCTATTTCCTACTGATACTTCATCCTCACCGGTTGTGTGAGCTGCACACTTGATAACAGCTACCTTTCTTGGCAACTGAATGGCGTCTAATAGATTAAGCACCAGTTGAGAGTGCTTAATATGCTTTCCACCAGAGGTGATAAAGCCTCTGTTTTTCCACAGTTGTCCAAAATCATGGACCACACCGAATGCATATCTAGAATCAGTATAGATATTAGCAGTTTGATCTTTAGCTATTATACAAGCTCTAGTGAGGGTGAACAATTCAGCAGCCTGAGCCGAGGTTCCGGTAGGCAGGGCGAATGCTTCAACAGTTTCGTGGGGATTTACAATAGCATAGCCTGCCAAAAGCAAATCATCCGACGGCCTATGTGATGATCCATCCGTATAGAGAATAAAATCAGGATTGTCCATGGGCTCTGTGAGCAAATCTGGTCTTGGTAAGGTGGCTATTTCCACTGTTAACAGACAATCATGCTGGTCTGGATCCTCTATTTCTTTAGTAGGAAGAAAGGTGGCTGGGTTCACTACTGGTGCGCGTCGAAAGGTATAGTTAGGGTGTGACAGCAGTAATACTTCATAACCTGTTCTTCTAGACGCTGTAAAGTGTTGTGTGGCAGCTGAATTCAAAAGTAATAACACAGCATGGGCTGTAATGACAGTACATGGATAGTCCAAAACAAAGGATACCGACTTCTCCACCATGACCGCAGTAGCAGCTACAGCACGTAGACATGCTGGCATTTCCCTTACTACTGGAGGCAGCAAAACCGAATAATAAGCAACTGGTCTATTTCCCCCACCATGTTCTTGGGTTAGTACTGCTGTTGCAAATCCTTCTTTCTCATTCACATACATCTGAAAAGGTTTGCCATAATTCGGAAGTCCCAACGCCGGAGCATTAGTAATGGCTTTCTTTAACTGTTTAAATGCCTCCTCTCTCTCTGGGGTCCACTCCACCTTGGGTGGGGCATCATTTAGGGCAGCTGATCTTAGGACCGCACCCCATTCTCGATAATCGGGGATCCATTGTCTACAGTACCCAACCATCCCCAAAAATGACAAGATATCCTTCTTTGTCTTTGGTATGATGGCACTTTGAATTGTCTGAATTCTTTCTGGTCCTAGCTGCCTCTGCCCTTGAGATATGTGAAAACCCAGCTACTGGACTTGAGTCTGACAAAATTGTAACTTTTGTAACGACACTCGGTGCCCTCTTTCACATAGGTGCTGTAACAGTTTCAGGGAATCTTGCATGCACCTGTATCCGTGGCTAGAAGCCATAAGCAAATCGTCCACACACTGCAACAACACAAACTGGTCTGATAATGAACAGTCTTCGAGGTCTCTTTTTACTGCTGCTGCATATACTGCGGGGCTTTCGGTGTATCCTTGGGGCAACCTGGTCCATGTGTACTGCTGCTTCTTGTGGGTGAAAGCAAACAGATACTGACTTTCTTGATTTAACGGGATGGAGAAAAAAGCTGAACACAGGTCTATCACAGTAAAGACAGTTGCTGTTGGTGATATAGCAGATAGTATAATGTTGGTGTCCGGTACCACAGGGGTGATAGGGACTACTATCTTATTAATAGCTCTCAGATCTTGCACAAATCTCCATTCATTCGGCCTATTAACCTTTGGTATGGGCAGTATCGGAGTGTTACACGGGCTCTGTGTCTTTTCTAAAACTCCTTGTTCCAACAATGCAGAAATGACTGGCTCTATCCCATTTTCTGCCTCTGGAGGCAGTCTGTACTGCCTAATGCTTGGTAACACGGCGTTCTTTATCAATTGTACCCGATGGGGTACTGTAGAATGTACTTGCCCAACATGATTCTTATGCTTTGCCCAAAGTTCAGAAGATACTTGATTCAATGCCATTGGCAGCTTAGGGCTTGGTTGTTCCGGGGGTTGCTGTTTTTCAAAAGTGAGGCATGATTTTTACCTTTCCACTGGAGAATCACCCTGTTGTGGGTGATAAAGTCTATCTGAACATTTTGCAATTCTATTACTGCCCAAGGTTGATAGCCTTGTTGCTGTTTTTCTTTTTCTATTCCTACAATCATCGGACCCATATCTTTGGGTTTCGCTGGCGGTTTTATAGCCAATGTCAGATGGGGTGTCGAGTTCTCTTCTCTAAACCGCTGCTGCTGTAAGAGTGTCAAATCCATGGCTACCCCCAATCCTTCTGGTCCAAAATAAATGCGGGGCGTAGCTTCTACTATTTCTTCTCTATTTAAAAAGGATTGTACCAAACACTGGTAAGTTTCAGCTTTTTATCGAGTGTACCAGGCTGTACAGTGAAGCTGAACTGCCTCAAAGCTTGTCAAAATTATATACATCAATTCTTCAGTATCTGAGTCAAATTTAGCTTTTAAGTTTTATATAACTTCATGTATCAAGAGGGAATAGAAGTTGCCATTCAATTGCCAACAATAGAGGGCAGTCTTTTCTTTGTTATCCTCCCTTTTCTCTTCTTTAATCCCATTAAAGAACTGATGGATTTTATTTGGAGGGAGCTCCATGAACATTCCTTCCTTTGTGCAATAAATTGTGGCTCCTAGTTTGCACAAAGTCTGTCTTCCCAATAAAGGGAGAGGTGTTGTTTTAGAGACTATCAAAGTCTCATCATTAACTGGTTGTCCTTCAATTATCAATTTGGTAGGTTCAGATAAAAATTCTTTCATGGGGATACCGGCCACACCCATACTTAAGACGGTGGTGTTGCTTACAGGTAATCCCACAGAGGATGGTACAGAAGACATAGTAGCACCGGTATCCACCAGGAATTTCACATAAGTGTCTCCTACTTTTACTACTGCCAAAGGGTTTTCTTCTATGTCTGCTGATAAGCAGAGGGCTGCCGCCTGTACCACTAAACCTCCGGGCATCCCTATGCTGATTGGTACGGGTTGGGGTTAGAGAACGAAAACTGATGGGCCAATGAAGGTGGAGATTCAGGGAAATCCCCTTTTAACCCTCCAAGCTGTTTCGGTGGGCATCTGCAATCTCGAGCCCAATGCCCTTTCCTTCCACAATTTCTACACTCATCTTGGGAGCGATCTCGTTGGGGCCATTGTCCTCTTCCTCTTCCTCATCCTCGTCCCCCAAACCCTCCTCTATTATTCTGTGCTTGTCCTCTTCTGTTTTGCTGATAGTATTGACCTGTTATTTTAGCCTTGTTGTCTTTATAGGTGAACAGTCCCTCCCTATCCATATTAGCCAGTACTGTAATTGTCTCTTTCCAACTTTTTTCTTGCCAATCCAAAACCTTTATTTTGTATGTTCTTGCTTGTTGTGGCAACATACAATTTAACAAGGTTTGTACTGCCAAAGGTTCATTTTGATCCATCGGTATTCCTGCATGTTCGTCCCAACTATTTTTCCATCTGCCTGCAAAATCTATCATTGATTCTTCTGCTTTCTGCAAGCAGTGGGTGACTTCCCCTATATCTCCATGTTTTTTAGCCCCTTGCAAAATGGCATTCTTGCCCCGATTTTTTAGCCAATGAGTCAATGATTCATTGCTGTTCTCTTCCTCGTCATCATCTTGTCTCCAATCCCCATTCTCTCCTGGGGGAATGGGGAACATATCTTTCACCCCCTGCTAGGAGGAACCATAGGCAGCTTGCAGCAATAACTTTACGTCCCCCGGCAAGGGGTGATAAATGGTACAGGTTTGCTCAAGCCAGTTGTGAAAGGCTACTGGCTTTTTTACCGGATTTAGCGCGGCCGAGATCATATCCCTGGCTTCTCCTGGAGACCAGGGTTTTAGGACGGCCGTGGTGCCTATCATAACTCGGGGGTACTGGCCAGTCTGAGTAGAGTCAGCTTCCTCTCTCGTCGCTATCCCCTGGGACCTGGTATTGTGTACATTCTTTCCTTTTGGGCCCGGCTTGGGTCCGGCTTGCCCCTGGCCTTTCCCTTTACTTGGTCCGGGTCCCTCAGGCTCCTGATTCGTTTGGGTGGCCAGGGCCTCCGATCCCTCATTCTGATTATCCTCGGGGGGTTCTTCCCGTAGGGCGGCCAGCCTCTGGGCCAGTCCCTTTTTATCTTCATCTTTGCGAGCGGCTATTATCTCTATAATTTCCTGCCAACTATCTTGTTTTGGGGGCTCTATTCGAGGGTAGAGTCCCATGGCTGGTGCCGAGGGAATGGGGAGGTTTGGGGGACTATAGGAGGGTGGTGTCTCACTTTCTCCCTTCTCCTTTTCTTTTGATTTAATTTTATCCTTGGGGGGTTGGTGCCTTTTCGCAACCTCCGTCCATTTTTTAAAACAGCTTTCCATATAGTCCCTATCCCAAGTAGGGTCTCCCCGTCCTTCCTTGGTTATTTTTCTCCATTCCTCAATTAGTGATAACTTAAAGCTTCCTCCATATGGCCAATCCCCATCAGACCAACCGTACAAATCGCTGCTAAACGTTACCGCGTATCTGTCGTCTCCTGTTTCTTTAATTACAGTGTCCGCCGGCGAGCCGGGCGGCACAATGGGATCTCCTACCTTCTCTTGTTGCTTTGCTACCTTGAGGATTCTTTTCTCAGTCTTAGGATGTACTTTCATTCTTTCAGTCGAGAGGTCGTCTTTCTTTCCTTTTCTAGGAGCTGGGTGCGAGCGCCCGGCTCGACTAGAGCCGTTTCCCATTCTTCCGGGTGCAACGTCTCGCGATCTTTTCTGAAAAGAGAGATAGGACAATCCTACAAAATATACAGTAATTTACAAAGCGCTCACCGGTGTTCTCTTTTCCGCTCAGCTCGGGGTCTCCTTTTGCCTTCTTGTTATTTTAGCTTCTTTGCGGTAGCTACCTTAAATGCCTCACCCCCTCCAGGGGATCTCGGCGCCTCGTCCCCCTGTTAGCTAGGACGGCCTAGGCACCTTCCCCCTTTTAGCTAGGAAGGTCCTTAAAATTTCTCTTTTCTCTTCAAAAGTTAAATTTAGTTCTTTTGGATCTCGTTTTTTTTTTAAGAGATCCTGCCGACTACGCCAGAATCTGTCGAGGAAATATTTAGCTTAAATTAACTCAGGCGGAGACTTTCAGAGTTGCACTTTGAGAGAATTTTATTTTCTAACAAGATATCTCGGAGAGTCCGCTCAGTCCGCACTGAGGCCAAACTCTGAACTCTACAAGCAAACCCGCTCTACATTTATACAGTCAAAACCGAGTTTTTCTTAAACATACCATGCATGAACATTAATCATTCACTCTGTGAATACAAAGGTCATCCTGGAAGGCACACTTTATCTGTCCTTGCATAGTTTCTCCCTGTCCGTATCCTGATAAGCAGGGTATCTTGAGACTTACCCAGACACCAGATGGTCACTAAAAATTAACATCCTTTGTTTCAAGGCTGAGAAGTTTGAGTGTTTTTCTAGCCCCCGTAATTCTACAGAATAAGCAAAAAGTGAATTTAACCTTTTTCTTTACTATAGGACATAGATCGTTTTCTTCCACACTGGGTAAGAAGGTTCATTAATCAGAATTGTGGAACATCACAGTGGAACAAGGGCTTATTTCATAATCAACACAATCCCATTTGATTTTTGCTGTATATTGATTACCAGTGAAAACATCGGGTTGGAAAAGGCTAATGGATTAAGCAGTGGCCCAGAACTTGCAGTCCCGATGACGGCAAACTGCCAGCATTCATCGTCATTTCACCGTTGAAACTGACCGCAACTTCTCAGGATTTAGCGCACGCGCAGCCGAACGCGGAAATCCTGAAGTTGCGGTCTGTCATTCACCAAGGTCCATCTAGTTCGCCTTCTAGTCGCACGATACAACGATAATGGGAGTTGTTGACCAATCACAGCAATCAATCTGTATCAATCAGTCTACAACAGAACCAGACATGAGGTGAGGAAAACCCCAGTGGTGGAACATTTTGGGATCTTCTACCTCAACTCTACCTTCCCGCACTATCCCCAAAGCTCTTGATTCCCTTAATATTCAAAAATCTATCAATCAATCTCTGTCTTGAATATAAACGACTGAGCATCCAAAGCCGTCTGGGGTAGAGAATTCCAATGATTCACACCCACCGAGTGAAGAAATTTCGCTTAATCTCAGTCTTAAATGGCCGACCCCTTATTCTGAGACTATTGCCCCTGGTTCTAGACTCCCCAGCGAGGCGAAACATCCTTCCTGCATCTACCCTGTCAAGCCCTGTAAGAATTTTGCATGTTTCAATGAGATCACCTCTCATTCTTCTAAACTCTAGAGAATATAGGCCCAGTCTACTCAATCTCTCCTCATAGGACAATCCCCCCATCCCAGGAATCAGTCTGGTGAACCTTCGTTGCACTCCTTCTATGGCAAGTATACCCATCCTTAGGTAAGGAGAACAAAACTGTACACAATACTCCAGGTGTGGTCTCACCAGGGCCCTATACAATTGCAGTAAGACATCTTTACTCTTATACTCAAATCCTCTTGTAATAAAGGCCAACATACCATTTGCTTTCTTAATTGCTTGCTGTACCTGCATGTTAACTTTCAGTGATTCGTGTACAAGGACACCCAGGTCCCTCTGAATACCAACATTTCCCAATCTCTCACCGTTTAAAATTATAAGCATTATAAGCCTCTTCCTTTGATCTAATACTGGCCAAGAGTGTGCGGTCGGAGGCTTCCCACGGGCAGATGCGTCCGACCGCAAAAGTTTCTACAAAAGTACCTGGTGGTCCCGGAGATTCAGCGACTTGCGTCCTGGGGCTCTATGCAAAGGCCTGCACAGAGGCCCACGTATTCCAGGAGCGTATGTGCTTCGTACGCGACCCTGGGGTCACGTGGCCAGTCCCAACCAATCAAAATGGGGGTATTCCCATTCATACTTATGGTGAGTTCCGTTTCTACGTATGAATGAGAACACCCCCAAAAACACACCAACACATTAAATAAATTTTAAAAACACATTACATATTTAAAATGAATTAAAATGCAACTTAATTAAATATTTTATGCAAACATTTTTTAAATACGTTTTAACAGGGCTAAAAATAAACTTACCTTCATGAGCAGGGTTTTTAATATATAAAAAGGAGTAATAACATTTTATTTTTACATTTTTTTAAATTCTTAAGCTGGTAAAAGCAGACCTTACGCCTGCTTTTACCAGGCGTAAGAATTTCAAGGGCATTCGCTGGGCAGAAGTTGCTGTCCACCCGCGGAGGCCCTTTTCCTCCGGATGCGTGTGATCTGTCAAGAGCATTCTTGACAGATCGCGAGTTCCGGGTTTAGGCACATGTGCTTCACATACCTAAACCCAGAACTTGCACGGGCCCTAGGGTTCGTGTGCACCTCGTACACGCCCGCAGGGGCTGTGAATTCAGGCCCACTATCTTTAACTTCTCTTGTTAGCCACGGTTGGACCACTTTTCCTGTGGAGTTTTTGTGCCTTAAAGGAATGTATATGTTGCAAATTATGTATTAATTCTTTAGATGCTAGCCATTGCTCATTTGCCGTCATACCTTTAAATACAAGTTTCCTAATTTGCATGTGAATGAATCAATACTAACTGCTTCCACCATCTTCCAAGGGAGCCTGTCTCATAGATTGACCACTCGCTCACCGAAATAATGTTTCCGCCAGTTAGGAGCTGTAATGTTTGGGAGTAGTTGTAACAAATATCACTCCATGGCCAAAAATCCCCTGATTATAATCATTTGACAACTGCGTTATGACTGGACAATGGTGTGTCTGGCATTAATTAAGATCATAGACATAAAGTGATGTAAAAATAGAGGCACTTGATTTAGCTACCTCCCACATAGCATAGGATCAGCTGAATAATCATATTGTCATTTGAATCTACATGCAACTGCTTATGCATTTCATAATCCTTAGTGAAATTAGCTCTCAATATATAAAACGATACTTGAGCTTTAGAAGTCAAAGTGGAAAATGCGTGTGTACTTTCCCAAACATTACTGTGAAACATTCACAGATTTCGTGGCTAAAGCCACATATTAGCATCAGTTAACCTCGAAGCCTTTGTTGTAACTTGCATCACAAGAAGGAAGTTTGTCTAAAACATTGACGCAGAATGCCTTCACTTCGATGAGTCAAAACTAACATATTTTAGGAAAGGGGTTGTTATATACTGCACTTATATGATTGCACAGGTATTCAAAGCAGATTCCTGGCACTCTCCTGGACACACGCAATTTCCTACTTTGACAATTTTTTTTTCAGTGTTCTCCAAAAAAAAGGCCCCTTCCTGATGCCATTCGGCCTCTAGACACTTGCAAAGTTGCCATGAGAGCCGCCTGGCTATTCAACTGTAGGAGTATAACAACTTGGCCCAATCCAATCCTCACCTGACTTCTGTACCCTTCCAGCAGCGGTCCCTGGATAGCAATAAGGCAGGCCCTTGCTTGATTTGTCCTATCCGTTTCAAGGTCAATAGTAGTATCTCTACTGTTGCCCTCATTGAGACTGGCTGAATCAGCACAGGTGGCGATCAAACAAAAGACCTTCTTGGTGTTTATTGATCAGCTACGCAATGGATAAACTTACTGAGCCATCTGGGAACTTTGTGCAAATTGTTCTGGAGTTCCAGTTTTGCCCCTCACAGAGTTAGTGACGGAACGACGAGTTCTAAGCAGACTAGGAATCTTACAGGCTTTGCTCAATTTTGGTTAACTTGCAAACAGAAACCGTTTTGCTCAATTTATACTATTCCAATTCCCTTGACTACCTTGATTATACGGAGTTGGAGCCAGACTCTCAGCTTAGCATTTGAATTGACCATCTAGTGGTTTATTAAACTGTTGCGCATTGGATTGCAAAAAGGTTTTAACATTTTCAGGCATAGGAAGTTCGCATACATACTCACACCACCGAAGGTCGGGGCTATAAATAGAGCTGGAGCGGCGGGCCCTGGAGCATGGCGGGCCGCCCTGACCTATGCGAGAACACCACCGCAGGTCGGGACTATAACTAGACCTGACGCGCCAGGCCCTGGAACATCGTGGGCTGCCTCGACCTGTGTGAGACCGCCACCGCAGGTCGGGGCTAGAAATAGAGCTGGAGTGCCGGGCCCTGGTACATCGTGGCGGAGGTGCGGCGAATGAGGGTACGGGGCCCAGAAGAGCCGAAGGCCCAGGGGCAGCACGGACCTGCCCACACTGCGATAGGTCTGTGCAGCAGAGCAGATCTCCAGTCGTCCCGGTTAATCCTTGCCACTGGATAAAGGCCTAGCTCTGTCAAGCCCGTGTGATGGCTGATGTGCAACGGTCACCACACATTTAAAAAAACATCCACCCACAGGCATCTTCCACCCCCTCAACTGGAGTTCAGGACTGGAACATCGGGTCCTTCATTGAAACATCTGTGAACTCTCGTGGAAGCAAGTCATCCTCGTTCGAGGGACCGCTTATGATGATGACATATGCTTTGGGCACGTGATGCATAGTACATTTTTTTGCTTTATTTAGAGATTACATTTACAGTGTTGGAGCAAAGCAATGTCCTGTATAAATGGAAGAAAACTAAAAGGGGAGAGGGATCTAGTTGCGAGAACTTGAAGAGTTTAGTCTTGGCTTTGGCTTCATTTTACATTTAGGTATATGTTTCATGTAAATAATTACTTCGTGCCAGCAGGTGTCCCATGGAATTGCTCAAATAAGTTGCTACATACAGACTTGTATAAAGACAGGAGTATTACAGCATGTATGTTGCTGCCAACGTGCAATTGTGTGTAGCTGACATGTCCCTTTGATGCCATCGGTCTAATTACTGTAAGTAGGCAAAATCGGAGGTCAGCTAGGTTAATTGCTGGTGATATTTCTTTGTAGGTTGGCAGCTGCTTGTAAATCCTGGTTCATTTCAAAAAACAGATGACTGGCTTCTTTTTAAAAAAAGAAAAACTACAACACAGAAATAATGATGTTTCTATAATCAGCAGCTTTCACAATACAAAGCAAATTGTAATTGTGTAAAATCCTCCAATAACTGCTCCAGTGGCAGATGGTGCTGTAACCCACTCTTTTCGGCCAGGACTAGTGTCTGCTCTCTCAGTTACCCAGCCTCTTTTATTCTGAAGTTTGTGCAGCAAAGTTTAAACATCTGCATCTGTAGGCTGCAGGAGCAAATGTGTTATCCTGAGAGTAGATCAGAACAGAGAGGAAGAGAAGGATGCTGTCACGCTTCTCCAAGATGGCACTGACCAGTTTGAGAAGTGGCAGGAGTAGATGAAAGCCAGGTCAGCAATTCAAAAATTACACTCATTTAAATGCGTGTTTTTTTTTAAATGACTGGCTGGCGAAAAAAAGGGGCCACAACCCTAAACAGAGGTAAAAGGCAAATCCACAGTATAGGATAGCAACAAGATTTGAGAGAGTAGAAGAAATGAGGAGGCAACACCAAGCTTGGATTTCAAAAGCCTGAAGACTATAAGGCAAAAGTGCTGGAGGCGGTAATAAGTTCATATTTTGAGACTCTGGGAAAGAATGAATTAAGTGAGAGTTCAACCCATCATCATCATCATCATCATCGGCAGTCCCTCGGAATAGAGTTCTTTGGTGGCTGAACAGTCCAATAACAGAGCCACAGACTCTGTCACAGGTGGTACAGATAGTCGTTGAGGGAAGGGGTGGGTGGGATTGGTTTGCCGCACGCTCTTTCCGCTGCCTGCGCTTGATTTCTGCACGCTCGCGGCGTTGAGACTTGAGGTGCTCAGCGCGCTCTCGGATGCACTTCCTCCACTTAGGGCGGTCTTGAGCCAGGGACAGTGGGGATGTTGCACTTTATCAGGGAGGCTTTGAGGGTGTCCTTGTAGCGTTTCCGCTGCCCACCTTTGACTCGTTTGCCATGAAGGAGCTCCGAGTAGAGCACTTGCTTTGGGAGTTTTGTGTCTTGCATGCGGACTATGTGGCCTGCCCAGTGGAGCTGATCGAGTGTGGTCAGTGCTTCAATGCTGGAGATGTTAGCCTGAATGAGGATGCTGATGTCGGTGTGCCTGTCCTCCCAGGGGATTTGTAGGATCTTGCAGAGACATCGTTGGTGATATTTCTCCAGCAACTTGAGGTGTCTACTGTACATGGTCCATGTCTCTGACCATACAGGAGGGCAGGTATTACTACAGCCCTGTAGACCATGAACTTGGTGGCAGACGCCGACGACGCCTGCGTCTGCACACATACAGAGGCTGCACTACAGGACATAGTCGACTTATTTACTGAGGCGTACGAAAGCATGGGCCTTACGCTAAACATCCGTAAGACAAAGGTCCTCCACCAGCCTGACTTACCGCACAGCCCCGCCCCCCAGTCATCAAGATCCACGGCACGGCCCTGGACACCATGGACCACTTCCCATATCTCGGGAGTCTCCTATCAACAAGAGCATGCATCGACGAGATCCAACACTGCCTCCAATGCGCCAGTGCAGCCTTCGGTCGCCTGAGGAAGAGTGTTTGAAGACCAGGCCCTCAACACTGCCACCAAGCTCAGTGGAGTTCAACCACACGGAGCTCAAAACGTGATTTATCACTGTGATGCTTTTCGATTTCAACAGTGAGGCTGCGAGGAGGTTATGTAGGACAACAACTTGCAACTTACATTGAAATAATTTGTCACAATATGTTTCCTCACCTTAATTGGTTTGATATTTTTATGAAATCTATTTTTAACATTGGGAAGTGTGTACTCACTGACAACTGTTACAGTGACTAATGGAAGTATTTCAACATGCACTCGTGCAAGCATCTCTCTTAAAATCTCCTAAGTGAAAAGGATGGGCTGCTCACTGACAACATTGATACTTTTATACTTTCCTGTATTGGAGGATCCTGGATTATAAAAGATAAAAGATCTGAAAATGATTGAGATGAAGTTCAGGAAGGGATGCAAGATGCAGCTGAACACTGTTAAAAGTACTCTGATACTGAACTGAGCCTTCTCTCCTACTTCATAACTGGTGGTACACAATCTTTTCTTGTATGTACAAAAAACATTCTACCCATGTTCCTGGGTTGGGAGGAAGAGATACAAAGTAGAGCCTTGCTACATTGCTTTTAGAGTTACATTTCATAGAGTCATAGAAATTTACAATTTATATAAGCGCCATTAATGTAATAAAACATCCTAAGGCGCTTCACAGGGGTGTTATCAAAAAAGAATTGATGCCAAGCCATATAAAATGTTAGGGCAGATGACCAAAAGCTTGGTTGGATAGGTTTTAAAGGAGAGTCTTAAAGGCGGAACGAGAGGTAGAGACGTGGAGACATTTAGGGAGGAATTCGAGAGCTCAGAACCTAGGCAGCTGAGGATACGACCTCCGATGGTGAAGCATTTAAAATCAGAATGTTCAAAAGTCCACGATAGGTGGTCTAGGGGGATTATAGGGCTGGAGGAAATTACAGAGATAAGAAGGGGCGAGGCCATGGAGGGATTTGAAAACAAGGATGAGAATTTTAAAATCATGGCATTGCTTAACCGGGAGCCAGTGTAGGTCAGCGAGCACAGGGGTGACGGGTGAGCGGGACTTGGTGCGAGTTAGCACACGGGTAGCAGAGTTTTGTATAAATCTGGCCCACAGCTTGGTGCTGAATGTCACATGATAGTTCCTGTTTATTCCATGTTAAACAATATTTTCTGGAAAGGCAATCTTTTAATTTGTGCACATGTGCTGGTATTTGTCTATAGATTACTCATATATGCATGCATTCTTCATTTTCAACCGCTGCATCAGTTACCTCAGCCTGATGCAATGTTAACAGACTGTAAAAATGCAAACAAAAACCAAAGTTTTAAAAAGGAGGCTGCTCAGAATAACTTACAAAAGGTGTACAGGGCACTTTATCGATTTGTGTGTAATCAGGTATGCACTGGGCAGCCACAAAGCCCATTTAAGCACCTCAGGCACCCAAGATAAGCTGGCAATTCTTGGGAAGTGAGTGTTCCCCATCCCAAAAACTAAACACAGCTCTTCTGTGCAGTTAGTCATCAAAACAATACTTCCAATATGTGACAAACTGCAGCCAGAGGCCTGGGACAGATTAAACTACTCAACTATACCTCATACTTGGACCACCACCCAATCCTTTCCATCTCCATAAACACGCGCTCCAAAAACCCGGGGATTGGAAGGGAATTCCAACATCTTTTTCCGACCTTGAATTATTTATCTTGGGACTTTCAGCAACAGTGCAATGTTATGCTGAGTCACTGTGATACATTGCCCCTTCAGGTCAGTGTCACGGGAAAAAAAACATGCGCACTTTGAAGAAGTGAATGGCTTTTATTTACTTAGCCGTTTGAGTCAGCTGCAGCACCCACACATTAATGTCTCATGACATTTGGCAGTCTGATCTGGTGCAGGATAAATTTCCATTTTAATATTTATTTTGGAACTGTGCAACAATTAAAAAAAAAAATACAAATTCCAACCAGTGCTTTGGCAGCCAATAGTTTTGGTGCTATTCAGCTAAGCTAAGGAACATCAAAACGAATACTCAAATGGAATGAGCAACCCTCAGGATAGCAAATACTCTTGATCAAATGCTCCACATAAATAAGCTAACTCTGTACAGCAAGGAAGACTTGGATTTATGTAGCGCTTTTCACAACTTCAGGACATCCCAAAACATTTCACAACCGATGGATGACTTTTTGAAGTGTAGCCACTGTTCTTTTGTACACATACACAACAGCTAACTTGCAAACAGCACGGGTCCATTAAACAACAATGAGATGAATGACTGGTTAATGACTTTGCTGGTGTTGCTCGAGTGCTGAAGTGAAGACTGGCCAGTATACTGGTAGAACTGCTTGATTGGAAAAAAATGTAATGTGATCTTTTATGTACACTTGGATAGCACCTCAGTTTAACAGCTCATCCAAACAACAACATCTCAAACAGACAATGCGACGCTCCCTCAGTACTGTACTGAAGTATCAGCCTAGATTATGTGCCCAAGTCCTGAAGTGGGATTTGAACTCACAACCTTTCAATTTTGGAGCTGAGAGTGCTATCAACTCAGCCAAGCTGACATTATAATCAACAAGCCAGAAATATTCAATTTTTACTTGTTTTTTCTGGCTAACACAATTGTCAGTTTTCCAACTGAAAATCATAAACCCACTACAGAGCCAGAGTGTTCTCCTGGACTAGTTTCAAGATGGGTCGGTGGGGAATTTCCCAGAATTTTCCCCCAAAAATCGGCCTGGGTTTTTTGTCTCTCCCAAGAGATCACATGGCTTCAGGTGGAGTGGATTGTATATAAATGTATACACAAGGTATCGTAATTGTGTGGGACAGGCTCGATGGACCTGTCGGTCATTGTTCATACAGCCTTTTTTTTTTCCTCACTCCGACGACCTCCTGCTTCTCCCGAGAGGAATGACTGGTGTTGTCACAAGCTGCCACCGGCGCAGCTAGCTTTCACTATCCCAGTAAGGAGTAGGAACCCTATTTGATTTTTCTCCTCCTTTGCTCAACGGTACTGAAGCCTGTCATAATGTCCTTACGGCCACACCGGCTGAACTGCATTGACCAGGGATGATTATAATTCAGCCAATCTGTGCAAAGTCTACCAGATTTAATTCAGATTTTGTTTTAAATTCATCATCCATATTTCATTGTTTACAGGAACATAAGTAAAATGATTGAACATGGAATTACAATTTTGCAAAACAGAAACAGGATGTCAATCTGCTATATTGCCTGAATTTAATGCACTCGAAAAAGTCAGCACAGTCTACTGTTTGTCCATAATCGAAAATGATCTAAAATGAAAAACCTTATACAGGTTGAACCTCTCTGGTCCAGAACTCTCTAGTCTGGAAACATCAGTGATTTGGCTTTAGTTTGCGGAACTGCCGCTTTGCGTGGGTGGAGTCACGGTTTCCCGCCCTTCTGCAAAGTTTGTTTACTTCCTGCCGGCAGTCCTGGCTCTGTGTTCTGTTCTATTATTTAGCTCTAATTTACCCCTAAATAAAGAGAGCAGTGAACAGCACTCTACAGGTACCAGTAAGCCTAGCCTAGGTGTATGCTTATGTAGGGTGTATCAGTACAGTCATATACTGACTTCCTGTGGTTCAGAAAATTCTGTTTCAGCACTGGTCAGGTCCTGAGGGTGCCGGACCACAAAAGGTCCAACCTGTAATCGGAAAGAATAATGTGTATCTCCCCTCACCCACCCACCGTTAGGTCCACCTTTGTGCTCATGGAGGTCTGTCAATTTGGATCTCTCCTCTGCTTGTGAGCCACTGAAATTGTGAGTTATGGGACAGTCTGCAATCCTTTTAAAGTGGGGAGGAGTCCCCCTGAAATGGTCAGGCTCAAGAAGCATGAAAACACTCCAATAGTCAATAATTTTTATAAGTAGGGCATCCTGTGGCTTTAAAAAGTATGCAGTTCCTTGAATGGGGATAGTTAGAAAGGGTACATAATGCACCCCATCTACAAAATCAATGGAGCAGAATTTCACAGCAACAGACTTATTACATAAAATGTGCGCGCTCAGGCTGCCTCCAGCCAGCATTTCAAAATCAGTGACGGAAGGTGGCTGTGAAACATTAAATGTAAAGGTATCTGTTTTTTGTAAATGATTATGGAACAATTCAGCAGAATACACGCACCCTTGCATTACAATGGCCCCAAACCTGGTGGAAGCTAAGTTCCGCCCAAAGGACCGCTGAGATCCTGACGGTACTATGGGCGGTACTTTCATGAAAAAGTCCTGGAAAGACCACACGGCGGCAAAAAAAGGGCTTGCGCCATGAACCTGGGCGGCAGCGGGCGGGAGATCCCAATCTCGGCGGCAAATGCAATCCTCGGCAAAGTACCGCTGAGGATCAAGTCGGGCCCAGGGAGGGGGGAAAACAGATAAAAATAAAGATTTCCAAAACACTGGAAAACCTTCAGGGGACCCCTTCCACCTGAATCGCTGGGAAAAAAAAAGGAAGTTTATTAATTTTTTTTTTGCAGGTCTTATTACCGTTGAGGTTAGACCTGCCTCCACGTGGAGGTCCTTTTCCCTGCTGCAGCGGACTCCCGCCTGGACCTAACTGGCAGGCGGGAGGATACCTAAGCGCGTTGCGTGCCAGCGGGCGGTCCCCCAGTGGTCTTCCTTCCCCACCGGCAGGAGGCCTCCACCAAACTCACTCGGAGGGGAGCCCGCCCAGAAGATTTGGCAACAGCGGGTGGTAAGTGCACCAAGTTCGATCCCAATATATTCAGACTACCAACAGATTTTTTTTAAATGTATTTTTAAATGGATTGTAGTATTTTCTAGAGTTAGGCAATAATATAAATGGCCTTATTTACTCCTTTATTAATAAACTATAATAACAATAATGTTTAGTCTCTCTCAGCCACCCGTTTCTCTCACATCCGTCACTCTCTCTCTCACCCCCCACCACCCCACCCCCACCACCGCTGCAGTCCGTGTGGTGAAGGTACTCCCATAGTGCTGTTAGGGAGGGAGTTCCAGGATTTTGACAGTGACGATGAAGGAACATCGATATATTTCCAGGTCAGGATGATGTGTGACTTGGAGGGGAACTTGGAAGTGGTCCCATGCACCTGTCACCCTTGTCCCTATAGCATGTCTTTGATGGAGTATTGGCACGTGTTCCTGATGGCACACTATCAATACAAGAGCACCATAACATGTTATCTGGAACCCCAATGGCAAAAGAAGTTAAGCACACTTACTTTAGACAGGACCCAGTCAGCATCTTCAATTGCCCTTTTGATAATCTGTTGAATTCGCTCTGGATTATCTTCATCTGCATGAACCTTAAAATTCTGTAAGATGTAAAACTGGTGAATTTATTCTTCATTAAGGTCATTCACCGATTCATTTTTTTTTTAAATGTAGCTAAGTAACCAACACAACATAATTCTGATACTACTGACACTAACCCATCCTTTCTTGAATAAAAAGAGAAAATGCTGGAAATCTCAGCAGATCAGGCAGCATCTGTGGAGAGAAAACAGAGTTAATGTTTCGGGTCGATGACCCTTCATCAGAACTGGAGAGTGTTCGGAAAGAACAGATTCTTAACAAGCACTGAAAGGGGGAGGGGAAGAAAGAACAAAAGGGAAGATCTGTGACAGGATGGAAGACAGGAGAGATGAGAGAGACAAAAGGGATGATGGCCCAAATTCAAATGATAATGCCAGGAGTTAGAAAAACATTCGTCAAGATAAGGTGTGAATGGCAGGATAATGACCTTTCTTGAATTGACTATCCTGGACATTATCCACCTCCTGAGCTGTAAAGGTTTTCAATAATTTTCAAAAAGTTACTGTGTGTTTCTGTGCTAGACAAAACCTATCTATCTTCTGTAAATTGTTAATGCTTGAAAAAAAATCAAGGGAATTATCAAAATTAATGAATGTTTCTAAATGTACATTAATTAAAAGAATGCAATTCTTATCATATAACATGAAGCTTGTCTTACCAGTTAAGGCTGAATTCTGATTCAACCCCCACCCCCAGGTTTAAATGAGAGAGAGAGAGCGAGCGAGCCAAAAGGTTACACGTAATTTCTCACTCCCCGTTTTCTGAAGCCAACAGCTCATGATAGGGTACAGTTCCATGGGCACTAGCCCTCCTGGAGCTTGCCAAAGTAGTCAGTCATTCTTCTTATATCAACCTAAGCAATGAGTGGCAGCTGGCTATTCAATCATGGGAGGGAGCAGAGGTGATTCTAATCCCTATTCTCATGCATTTTCTTGGGGAGGAAGCAGAGTAACTGTTAAGCAACAGACACCCTGGCTGATTTTCCCCTCATCTGCTTAGGAGCGTTGAGAAATTACTTATTTTCAGGTGTTTACTTTGCTTCTGACTTTACACAAGGAAGCAAGCTTGGTGCTTTCCCAATTATCTCTATCTAAAGATCAATGGCCAATCCATTTCTATATGGGGTGACTGGTTTCCTCCTCTCAAACAATGAATTCGATAGCCTATCTGGGACGTGTGTTAAAAGAGGAAAATGCAAATTTGAAGGTTGGTCAAAATTAGGATTTCTACTCACAACCTCTAGGTTGGGAGGCTATGAGCATTAGCAAAATTGTAAAACAGCCTCACCCAAATATAATTTTGTTTTGAATCTAAATATTCCTAGCAGGCTTAAACTGTTAATTTTAAGTCAAATACCAAATTATCTTGTTGCACAACAAATATCCAACATGCCGTGATAATGTCACTGCTATAATTAGAACGACTACTCATGCCATTGCCTATGCCATCACCTGTGTTTCACAGCCCACCTTGGATGCTGTATGAATACAGTGAAGCTTGTTTACGTGAATAGCTCCATTTACCAACAAATTTGTTCAGTTATCCCATCTATTCACTTAATTCTGAGGTGTCCAAATGCAGTCCATGTACAGGTTGTAAACCCCAGACAATCTGGTCGACCAAGGTTAAGCAGTTCAGTTGCACTTATTTTCTGTTTTGCCCTGTTCGAATTTCAGGGTCTTGGGGGTTTGAGAAGGGGTTTCTTAGCAGCGTTACCCCATTGGTGATTAACAACAACTTGTATTTATATAGCACCTTTAACGTAGTGAAAGGTCCCAAGGCGCTTCACAGGAGTATTATGCGATAAAAATGGTCCTAAATCAGAACATCAAGTACCCACAGCTTGAGATATACATAAATTAATGGGAATATTGATTTAAACTTTGTATGTTGGCAGTGAGGCTCCATAATGAGAACAAGACACTCCTGACAAGTGTTTTCCAATTTACCCATTATTATAACAATGTTCTCCTGGTGCTCTCAACCTGCTGCTGCTTCTTGCCCGATTTTCTCAATCTGCTGAAGCTTTTCAGCGAACAACTGGCTCCATCCCTCATCCCGTCCAAATCTGCTGCTGCCTCCAGTCCGAGATGCCCTCTGAACCATGCGCTCGTGCAGCATCTGCGTGAGCAGTTGAAACTAAATGTGAACAGGAGTGTGACTCAGCACACTGTTCCGGTTTAATCTCAGCTATTCAGTCTGTCGTGATGTTCCCACTGGTGAGGGCCAATAGGACATACTGCAAGTGCAAGTGTAGGAGATGCAACACCTGTCCTTTTACCTCCTCCCTTCCCACTATTCACTTCCAAGTGAAACAGCGATTTACTTGTACTTCTTTCAATTTACTATACTGTATTCGCTGCTCACGATGTGGTCTCCTCTACATTGGGGAGGCCAAGCGTAGATTGGGTGACCACTTTGCTGAACACCTCCGTTCAGTCCGTAAGTGAGACCCCGAGCTTCCGGTCGCCTGTCACTTTAATACTCCCACTCCCACTCTGATATCTCCGTCCTAGGACTCTTCCACTGTTCCAATAAAGCTCAACACTAGCTCAAGGAACAGCACTTTGTCTTTCGTTTAGGCACTTTATAGCCTTCTGGACTCAACATCGAGTTCAACAATCCATCACAGACCCAATCCACGTCCGGACCGGGGTCAAACAGGGCTGCGTCATAGCCTCAACCCTCTTCTCAATCTTTCTTGCCGCCATGCTCCACCTCACAGTCAACAAGAGGAACATGGGAACATAGGAACAGGAAGAGGCCATTCAGCCCCTCGAGTCTGATCCACCATTCAATGAGATCATGGCTGATCTGCAATCTAACTCCATATACCCGCCTTTGGCCCATAATCCTCTGGTTAACAAATATTTTTCAATCTCAGATTTAAAATGAACAATTGATCTAGCATCAATTGTCGTTTGCGGAAGAGAGTTCCAAACTTCTACCACCCTTTGTGTGTAGAAGGGTTTCCTAATTTCACTCCTGAAAGTCTGGCTCTAATTTTTAGACTATGAGCCCTAGTCCTAGAATCCCCAACAAGCGGAAATAGTTTCTCTCTCTCTACCCTATCTGTTCCCCTTAATATCCTGAAAACTTCGATTAGATCACCCCTTCACCTTCTAAATTCTAGCGAATGCAACACTAATTTGTGTAATTTCTCCTTGTAACTTAATCCTTGAAGTGCGGGTATCATTCTGGTAAACCTACGCTGCACTCCCTCCAAGGTCAATATATCCTCCCTAAGGTGTGGTGCCCAGAACGGCTCCCAGTGCTCCAGGTGTGGTCGAACCAGGGCTTTGTACATAACTTCTACCCCCTTGTATTCTAGTCCTCTAGATATAAAGGCCAGCATTCCATTCGCCTTTTTGATTATTTTCTGTACCTGATCAGGACATTTTAATGATCTATATACCTGGACCCCCTAGTCTTTTTGGACCTCCACTGTTTCTAGCTTTTCACCATTTAGAAAGTACCCACTTCTATCCTTTTTAGGTCCAAAGTGGATGACCTCACATTTGCTTACATTGAACTCCATTTGCCACAGTTTTGCCCATTCACTCAATCTGTCAATATCCCTTTGTAATTTAATGCTTTCATCTACATTGCCTACGGCAAATTTGGATATATGACTTTCTATGCCACCTGTTATGTCTTTAGATGCTCTGATAATGACTCCACGAGGCAATGCGTTGTACTTGAACTGTTGTGACCTTAGTCCTTTATTGATAACTCCAGAGTGAGGATCACACCTGGTGGCCTGCCTTTTATACTAGGCCTGGCACACGTGTACAGGTAACCTACGAGTCTCCCACTGAGGTTCCCCCTGGTGGCACACCGTGTAATAGTACAAGCAGTAACCATGTAGGATACATGACACCATCATCTAAGTCATTAATAAATATTGTGAATAGTTGACGCCCCGAAACAGATCCCTGTGGGACACCATTAGTTACATCCTGCCAGTTAGAGTACCTGCCCATTATCCCTACTCTCTGTCTCCTGCCGCTCAGCCAATTTTCTAACCAGGTCAATAATTTGCTCTCAATTCTGTGGGCTTCTACCTTAGATAACAGGGATCACAGAGTGAGAGTGGGTACAGAGAAAAGGAGTACAGACAGAATGGTACAGGGAAAGACAGCAGAGATGGAGAAACACCACCACAAGCTGTAGAACAACACTTCAAAATAATTCATTGTAAGGTGATCTTATCGAAATGTATAAGATTGTGAGGGGGCTTGACAAGGTGGATGCAGAGAGGATGTTTCCACTGATGGGGGAGACTAGAACTAGAGGGCACGATCTTAGAATAAGGGGCTGCTCATTTAAAACAGAGATGAGGAGAAATTTCTTCTCTCAGAGAGTTGTGGATCTGTGGAATTCGCTGCCTCAGAGAGCTGTGGAAGCTGGGACATTGAATAAATTTAAGACAAAAATAGACAGTTTCTTAAACGATAAGGGGATAAAGGATTATGGGAGCGGGCGAGGAAGTGGAGCTGAGTCCATAAGATCAGCCATGATCTTATTAAATGGCGGAACAGGCTCGAGGGGCTGTATGGCCTACTCCTGCTCCTATTTCTTATGTTCTTATGTAAAGCACTTTGCAGTGTCCTGAGACAGTGTCAGTTCTTCACTTCTTTCAGAAGAATTTTTACTTTTCATATTCTTTCAGTAGTTCCTCTGTGGCCCTCCACTTTGAGTGTTAAACTCATCAGGGAGTTTCTCATCTGACATCAGCCATGGGCTATCTCAGTTTGTACGGATCAGCATTCTTTTCAGCCCGGGATTCCTTCTGGGAGCATCAGAATCTGGAAATACAATTCCGTCAGGGTAGTGCTGTGGGTTAGGGACTGATTGACATGGATTGTCCAGGGCTTCAAAGTGCTACTGTTGCAATGATTCTCACTGAGCTCTGACTCCTTTAAGCTGAACGAGATCATGTTGCACTTGTTGTTAAATGCGATTCCCTTTATCCCAAAATGGTTGATCGGTCATAATTATAAAGTGCCCTGCAATTGCTGTTAGCCCACATCTCACAAAGTGTTAGTTAGCATGCGGTCACACAAAAGTGCCACTTAAATATCATAGAACCATACAGCACAGAAGGGGGCCATTCAGCCCATCGTGCCTGTGCCGGTTCTTTGAAAGAACTGCCCAATTAGTCCCACTCCCGCCAGCTCTTTCTCCATCGTCCTGCAAAATGTTTTCACTTCTGTGACATATGCACCTGTGAGTATGCTCACAGGTTTGTAGAGCTGTTGTTTCCTCATCAGCGCCAAGCCCCGAAACCTCCCTCGGGAGCCGGCGCCTCACAACTTGAGTCTCCTCGGGAAAATCTCCTCCGTGCCTTTCAGTTCTGCACGGAGGGGTTTCCTGTACGGGCTGCTCTTACACACTCTCCACCTTGCCATCCTCGTCTGCCGTCCGGACACGCCATGGCACACCATCTTGCCATCCGGAGGAGGCGGGGGTCCCCAATGGAGTGCTCTCTACGCGGGAGTCCTCCCACTATTTACTGGGGACTTGGCCTGGAGGGTGTTGCACGGAGCAATCCCGTGCAATAAGTTTTTAAGCCGGTTCACAGGCTCCCAGGCCGCCTGCAATTTCTGCGGTCTGGAAGAGTCCGTGTTCCACGTTTTTATTGAATGTGCGAGGTTGCAGCCCCTATTCCAATATTTGAAAGGGCTGCTCCTCAAATTCTGGTTGCACTTCAGTCCCAAGGCTCCTGATCTTTGGGCACACTGTGCGGAGG
The DNA here is from genome assembly GCF_044704955.1 of Pristiophorus japonicus. Lineage (NCBI taxonomy): Eukaryota > Metazoa > Chordata > Chondrichthyes > Pristiophoridae > Pristiophorus > Pristiophorus japonicus. The sequence continues at coordinate 13,608,045 of NC_091992.1, read as the reverse complement.
GGAGCGGGCAGGTCGGAAGGCCACCTCGTGGGACTGTTCCTGGGCATGGCCAAGGGGGCCATCAGCCGGTCCAGGCAGCGGGCAGTCGAGGGGGTCGTTCAGCCCGACCGCCTGCATCTCTTCCGCGGTCACATCTGAGCTTGCGGCCTTCCGTGAGAGGTGGGCACCGGAGGGACTGAAGTGCATCATCACCCCCGGCAACCAAATTTTAATTTGAACCATTACTGTCTAAAGTTTAATTTGTTTAAGTTTGTCGGTTTTAGTGCCCTCCCCCTTTTCGACAGGGGCACTTGTATAATGTGTTTTTGGTGCCCTCAAAAAAAAAACAATAAAAACAAGTGAGCACTTGAAAAGTTTTTGGAGTGCGACCCCGCCCCCCCCCTTTAATCAGGGGGGCAGTTGATTAATGTTTACAACTCAAAATAGTTGTAGAGCTGTTGCATTGTGAGTGGCTTAGGCAGTCACGTGATGTTCACAAGACTCAATAAAACCCCAGTCAGTTGGGTCTAGGTCATCCACGATGAGGTATGTAATTGTGGGCCTAGTGGATGAACTGGTAATGTGTAGTGTGATTGTTAAATGCGATTCCCTTTATCCCAAGATGGTTGATCAGCCATAATTATAAAGTTTGCAGGGCAATTGTTAATAAACCAACTAGTTCTTAATAGCAATGTGTTGCTATGAATTCTTAAGTAAAGAACCCATGAACCAAATACATTCTAACTTCAAATACTTATCCAGTTCCCTTTTGACAGTTCCTGTTGAATCTGCTTCCACCACCCTTTCAGGCAGTGCAATCCCGATCCTAACAATGGACGAGTGCCATTTGTAGCCCGCCCCTCCCCTCCGCCCCTCCTCCTCATCTCTGACCCTCAGCAAATTTGTTGCTCCATGTGCTGTAAACTCCCAGTGGGACACTAACTGAGCTGCCATCCAGTGCTGTTGTCTCTCTCCTTTCCTCTCAGCAATAGAAGGGAAACGAGTACCTATTATGAGACAGGCGTATCCCAGCATTACATGAAATGTACAATGCAGAAACAGTCCATACGGCCCAACTGGCCTATGCCGGTGTTTATGCTCCTCATGAGCCTCCTCCCACCTTACCTCATCTCACCCTGTCAGCCTAAGCTCCTATTCGGAGTACAAATACACAAATCGCTAAAAGTTGCGTCACAGGTTAGCAAGGCCATAAAAAAAAAGCAAACCAAGCACAAAGGTTTATTTCTAGAGGTATAGAATTGAAAAGTAGGGAAGTTATGCTAAACCTGTATCGAACCTTGGTTAGACCACACTTGGAGTACTGCGTGCAGTTCTGGTCGTCATAGAAACATAGAAACATAGAAAATAGGTGCAGGAGTAGGCCATTCGGCCCTTCTAGCCTGCACCGCCATTCAATGAGTTCATGGCTGAACATGCAACTTCAGTACCCCATTCCTGCTTTCTCACCATACCCCTTGATTCCCCTTGTAGTAAGGACTTCATCTAACTCCTTTTTGAATATATTTAGTGAATTGGCCTCAACAACTTTCTGTGGTAGAGAATTCCACAGGTTCACCACTCTCTGGGTGAAGAAATTCCTCCTCATCTCGGTCCTAAATGGCTTCCCCCTTATCCTTAGACTGTGACCCCTGGTTCTGGACTTCCCCAACATTGGGAACATTCTTCCTGCATCTAACCTGTCTAAACCCATCAGAATTTTAAACGTTTCTATGAGGTCCCCTCTCATTCTTCTGAACTCCAGTGAATACAAGCCCAGTTGATCCAGTCTTTCTTGATAGGTCAGTCCCGCCATCCCGGGAATCAGTCTGGTGAACCTTCGCTGCACTCCCTCAATAGCAAGAATGTCCTTCTTCAGGTTAGGAGACCAAAACTGTACACAATACTCCAGGTGTGGCCTCACCAAGGCCCTGTACAATTGTAGCAACACCTCCCTGCCCTTGTACTCAAATCCCCTCGCTATGAAGGCCAACATGCCATTTGCTTTCTTAACCGCCTGCTGTACCTGCATGCCAACCTTCAATGACTGATGTACCATGACACCCAGGTCTCTTTGCACCTGCCCTTTTCCTAATCTGTCACCATTCAGATAATAGTCTGTCTCTCTGTTTTTACCACCAAAGTGGATAACCTCACATTTATCCACATTATACTTCATCTGCCATGCATTTGCCCACTCATCTAACCTATCCAAGTCGCTCTGCAGCCTCATAGAATCCTCCTTGCAACTCACACTGCCACCCAACTTAGTGTCATCCGCAAATTTGGAGATACTACATTTAATCCCCTCGTCTAAATCATTAATGTACAATGTAAACAGCTGGGGCCCCAGCACAGAACCTTGCGGTACCCCACTAGTCACTGCCTGCCATTCTGAAAAGTCCCCATTTACTCCTACTCTTTGCTTCCTGTCTGACAACCAGTTCTCAATCCATGTCAGCACACTACCCCCAATCCCATGTGCTTTAACTTTGCACATTAATCTCTTGTGTGGGACCTTGTCGAAAGCCTTCTGAAAGTCCAAATATACCACATCAACTGGTTCTCCCTTGTCCACTCTACTGGAAATATCCTCAAAAAATTCCAGAAGATTTGTCAAGCATGATTTCCCTTTCACAAATCCATGCTGACTTGGACCTATCATATTACCTCTTTCCAAATGCACTGCTATGACATCCTTAATAATTGATTCCATCATTTTACCCACTACCGATGTCAGGCTGACCGGTCTGTAATTCCCTGTTTTCTCTCTCCCTCCTTTTTTAAAAAGTGGGGTTACATTGGCTACCCTCCACTCCATAGGAACTGATCCAGAGTCAATGGAATGTTGGAAAATGACTGTCAATGCATCCACTATTTCCAAGGCCACCTCCTTAAGTACTCTGGGATGCAGTCCATCAGGCCCTGGGGATTTATCGGCCTTCAATCCCATCAATTTCCCCAACACAATTTCCCGACTAATAAGGATTTCCCTCAGTTCCTCCTCCTTACTAGACCCTCCGACCCCTTTTATATCCGGAAGGTTGTTTGTGTCCTCCTCAGTGAATACCGAACCAAAGTACTTGTTCAATTGGTCCGCCATTTCTTTGTTCCCCGTTATGACTTCCCCTGATTCTGACTGCAGGGGACCTACGTTTGTCTTTACTAACCTTTTTCTCTTTACATATCTATAGAAACTTTTGCAATCCGTCTTAATGTTCCCTGCAAGCTTCTTCTCATACTCCATTTTCCCTGCCCTAATCAAACCCTTTGTCCTCCTCTGCTGAGTTCTAAATTTCTCCCAGTCCCCGGGTTCTCTGCTATTTCTGGCCAATTTGTATGCCACTTCCTTGGCTTTAATGCTATCCCTGATTTCCCTTGATAGCCACGGTTGAGCCACCTTCCCTTTTTTATTTTTATGACAGACAGGAATGTACAATTGTTGTAGTTCATCCATGCGGTCTCTAAATGTCTGCCATTGCCCATCCACAGTCAACCCCTTCAGTATCATTCGCCAATCTATCCTAGCCAATTGACGCCTCATACCTTCAAAGTTAGCCTTCTTTAAGTTCTGGACCATGGTCTCTGAATTAACTGTTTCATTCTCCATCCTAATGCAGAATTCCACCATATTATGGTCACTCTTCCCCAAGGGGCCTCGCACAACGAGATTGCTAATTAATCCTCTCTCATTACACAACACCCAGTCTAAGATGGCCTCCCCCCTAGTTGGTTCCTCGACATATTGGTCTAAAAAACCATCCCTTATGCACTCCAGGAAATCCTCCTCTACCGTATTGCTTCCAGTTTGGTTAACCCAATCTATGTGCATATTAAAGTCACCCATTATAACTGCTGCACCTTTATTGCACGCACCCCTAATTTCATGTTTGATGCCCTCCCCAACATCACTACTACTGTTTGGAGGTCTGTACACAACTCCCACTAACGTTTTTTGTCCTTTGGTATTCTGCAGCTCTACCCATATAGATTCCACATCATCCAAGCTAATGTCCTTCCGAACTATTGCCTTAATTTGTTCATTAACCAGCAATGCTACCCCACCTCCTTTTCCTTTTATTCTATCTTTCCTGAATGTTGAATACCCCTGGATGTTGAGTTCCCAGCCCTGATCATCCTGGAGCCACGTCTCCATAATCCCAATCACATCATATTTGTTAACATCTATTTGCACAGTTAATTCATCCACTTTATTGCGGATACTCCTTGCATTAAGACACAAAGCCTTCAGGCTTGTTCTTTTAACACCCTTTGTCCTTTTAGAATTTTGCTCACAGTGGCCCTTTTTGTTCTTTGCCTTGGGTTTCTCTGCCCTCCACTTTTCCTCATCTCCTTTCTGTCTTTTGCTTTTGCCTCCTTTTTGTTTCCCTCTGTCTCCCTGCATTGGTTCCCATCCCCCTGCCATATCAGTTTAAATCCTCCCCAACAGCACTAGCAAACACTCCCCCTAGGACATTGGTTCCGGTCCTGCCCAGGTGCAGACCGTCCGGTTTGTACTGGTCCCACCTCCCCCAGAACCGGTTCCAATGCCCCAGGAATTTGAATCCCTCCCTGTTGCACCACTGCTCAAGCCACGTATTCATCTGCACTATCCTGCGATTCCTACTCTGACTATCACGTGGCACTGGTAGCAATCCCAAGATTACTACTTTTGAGGTCCTACTTTTTAATTTAGCTCCTAGCTCCTTAAATTCGTTTCGTAGGCCCTCATCCCTTTTTTTACCTATGTCGTTGGTACCAATGTGCACCACGACAACTGGCTGTTCTCCCTCCCTTTTTAGAATGTCCTGCACCCGCTCCGAGACATCCTTGACCCTTGCACCAGGGAGGCAACATACCATCCTGGAGTCTCGGTTGCAGCCGCAGAAACGCCTATCTATTCCCCTCACCATTGAATCCCCAATCACTATTGCTCTCCCACTCTTTTTCCTGCCCTCCTGTGCAGCAGAGCCAGCCATGGTGCCATGAACTTGGCTGCTGCTGCCCTCCCCTGATGAGTCATCCCCCTCAACAGTACCCAAAGCAGTGTATCTGTTTTGCAGGGGGTTGACCACAGGGGACTCCTGCACTACCTTCCTTGCACTGCTCTTCCCGTTGGTCTTCCATTCCCTATCTGGCTGTGGACCCTTTCCCTGCGATACGACCAACTCGCTACACGTGATACTCACGTCATTCTCAGCATCGTGGATGCTCCAGAGTGAATCCACCCTCAGCTCCAACTCCGCAACGCGGTCATATTATAAAAAGGATATAGAGGCACTGGAGAGGGTGCAGAAAAGGTTTACAAGGATGATACCAGAAATGCGAGGGTACACCCATCAGGAAAAATGACCAGGCTGGGTCTCTTTCCTCTTGAAAAAAGGATTGAGGAGTGACCTAATAGAGATCTTTAAAATTATGAAAGGTTTTGATAGAGTGGATACAGAGAGAATGTTTCCACTTGTGGGGAAGAGCAAAACTAGAGGCCATCAATATAAGATAGTCACTGAGAAATCCAATCGGGAATTCAGAAGAAATTTCTTTACCCAGAGAGTGGTGAGAATGTGGAACTCGCTACCACAGGGAGTGATTGAAGCGAATAGTATCGATGCATTTAAGGGGAGGCTGGACAAGCATATGAGGGAGAAGGGAATAGAAGGTTTTGATGATAATGAGTTAGATGAGGGAAGACAGAAGGACGCTCGAGTGGAGCATAAACGCCGGCATGGACTGGTTGGGCCAAATGGCCTGTTTCTGTGGTGTATATCCGATGTAATCCTTTCTTCGTCACTTACTTATCTAGAGTAAGTGAAAGGGCCTATTAAATTACAGCTATTCAGCAGAACTATTGATCCAATCTTCCAGTCGAGAGTTGCCAAGCTTCATTCAGCAACTGCATAAAGCAATGGGATTGAAGTCTCGAGCGCACTGAACACAAACCAACGTCACATTCCAGGGAGTGTTCCCGGAGGAAGACCCTGGTGGGAATCGTGTCCCTCAATAAAAAGTTTGAATCACAAGAACAGTGCATAGAAACAAACACTTGCATTTCTATAGCACCTTTCACAACCACCGGATGTCTCAAAGCGCTTTACACCAATGAAGTATTTTTGGAGTGTAGTCACTGTTGTAATGTAGGAAACACGGCAGCCAATTTGTGCACAGCAAGCTCCCACAAATAGCAATGTGATAATGACCAGATAATTTGTTTGTTATATTGACTGAGGGATAAATATTAGCCAGGATAACTCATCTGCTCTTTGAAATAGTACTATTGGATCTTTTATGTCCATCTGAGAGAGCAGACAGGACCACGGTTTAACGTCCCATCCAAAAGACGGTGCCTCCAACACTACAGCACTCCCTCAGCACTGCACTGGAGTGTCAGCCTAGATTTTTGTGCTCAAGTCCCTGGAGTGGGAGTTGAACCCACGACCTTCTGAGGCGAGGGTGTTACCCATTGAGCCACAGCTGGCACACATTCCAGAGAGTGCTCCCGGAGGAAGACCCTAATGGGACCTTAATAAAAAGTTAGAATCACAAGAACAGTGCAGGAGAATTTAATGGTCAACAATTGCATTACCGATTAACTAACTTTGATTTTGATTCCAATCACAGAAATGACAGCGGAATACAATAGCAGCACAGCGAATGGCGAGCCCTACCATCATCTTACTCCAGATGCTGATGTGTTCAACCATCTTGCATTAGCCTATTCACTAAATCACCCATTCATGTACACTGGGCAGAGCGAATGTGAATATTTTCAGAATGGCATTGTCAATGGAGTCGAATGGTATCCCTTGCATGGTATGTGCCAATTGTGCAATTTCCTCTTTGTGAAGAGATGCTTTAGTTTGACACAGTTCAGTGCTCACATGTGTTTTAAGGTTCTTTTACAGTCCCGGATTGAATGAAAGAAGAAGAATTTTATTGCATACCTTATATACAGAATTCAGCTTTTGCTAACAGAGCTTCATTTCCAATGCTGTGACTAGGCATTGGTATACAGGAGACCATAGAGTAAAAGCAGATGGTGGAGATTGCAAGGAAGCGAATGCCTTACAGATGGGAATTTTTAAATTGCCTTTTAAATTTACTGACACTCACTTTTATTTTCGACGGGCAATTTTATTTAACTTGCTCCTAGAGGGTTGGTTGACGTTGCCTCTGGGCATTAGGCTTTGCCACTCTATTGGCCTGTGTAAAAGAGGAACTTCAGAATGTGCCCAGGGTAACTGTAGAATGTGACCACACGGTGTTTGCCGGGTCACTAGATGCCTTCAAAGCAGCAGCATGGAGCCCGACCCGGCATTCAACACGGTGGCCCCGACCTGCGAGGACCATCAGCAGGTCGGGGCCTTCAAAGGAGCTGCGTGGAGCGTACCAGTTCAAGGTGCAGCGCGAACCTGTTCAGGAGGGCGACGGCTCTGAAGAGGGCAACTGGATTGGATGTCACCAAGGTCCAGGTCGGTGATTGGAGCGTGAGCAGATACAGCAGGAGCGGCGAGGTCGGGGCGAAGGAGCGGCGAGAGACTGTAGAGCGACGTGATCGGGGCCTAGGAGAGGCGTGAGTTCGGGGCCCAGAAGAGGGCCCAGGGGCAGCACGGGCCAGCCCACACTGCGATATGTGTGCGCACTAGGTCCGTGCAGCAGAGCTGGTATCCAGTCGACTTGGTTAATCCTTGCCACTGGACCAAGACCAAGCTCTGTCAAGGCCGTGTGGTGGCTGGTGTGCAACGGCCACCACACGTTAAAAAATTCCACGCACAGGCATCTTCAACCCTTCAATATGCAGTTCGGGACCTGGAATATCAGATCCTTCATTGAAACACCTGCGAACTCATTCCTTTTTGGCGTGGAAACAAGTCATCCTCGATGATGATGATGATGACTAGATGCTCTCTGTGACCAGTGGGTACCATAGGGAATTGACTCAAGTTTTACAATTTATTGAACATGGCTTTTAGTTTGGACGGGTTAAAGTTCAACCCAATGCTCCCACTTATCGGCCTGCATTAACCAGGACAGTGACAAGTTCGATTTCTGACTCCAAATATGGATGCTATGAAAATCTGTTTATTGTGTTCGACCAAGTCCAGTCACGCACAATGAGGCCGAAATTGTCCCTTTGTGCAGTGCCAGTTGACGCTACCGGCCGACGATAACGGTGCGCTATGACGCAGGGGCAGGGCGGCGACATCAACCCATGCAGATTTTCCCCGGGGCTCTGCCGGGGAGAAGTGGTATGCACCGCGCCCTGTGAGTAGTGCAGCGGCACGGCACACACACGCCAATGACATTATCGCCATGTGCGTCGACCCCTTTGCGCCCCTTGGGGGAAATCTCCCCGAGGGATACGAGGTCGACGTGTGATGCCACCGATAGCTGCTTGGTGCGATGTTCGTGCGGCGGCCGCCATCTTTTCTCTGTCGCCTGACTTTTCAGTCGGTCCGACAATGGCGGCCACTAGGCCTGCCGACACCCTCCCTGGTGGTCAAGTGAACTGTAATGTGTAGTGTGATTGTTCAACCTTTGTTAATATACCAACTAGTTCTTAATAGCAATGTGTTACTATGAATTCTTAAGCCAAGAACCCATGGAGCAAATACATTACAAAGGGGGCAATTTTTGCCATCATTGGGCGCTGTTTTTTTGGCGCCCGGCGATTTTTTTGCATAATGGGCAGTTGAAATTTCCCCAAAGTTTTGGCGCCGGCGCCGACTATCAGCGCCAGATTTTTTGGCTCCAGATAATTTGGCGCTGGTCTGCTTTGAAAAGGAATTCCACGCTATTTCTGGCCATTTATGGCATTTTCCCCAGCACTATTTTTTTTCAAAACGGCGCACAGAGACCTTGGGCCTCTGTTGTAAAAAAGCCTACCTTAAGTTAAGGAAATCGGCGCTGGCCCACTGCAATCCCAGGCCAACGGTGCTTCACGCCAGACTGAACAACAAACTCCAGGCACATTGAAAAATAAACTTGTAGAAGAGCCTTTTCCAGTGCCACAGAAGAATTTAAAGCAGCCTTGCTCAAAAATGCATCAGTTAAACTTTTCAGATGGGCTCTAATTTGCTGACTTCATTGATGTAGATTACTCTGTCTTCCAATGGGACATAAACCATGATGAATTATTGCAGTAAGAGAGGCAGTTTACATATAAATTAGGGAGGACGCATGTTTACAGAGTCATCTGGAAGGAAGAGCTTGATTTTACAAACAAACCTGATAGGGGCAATTTTCAACTTTGCCCCAAAGGGATCACCTGGCATAGCAGATCACAGCTTATAGAACCTGCCCCTGTTTCATTTAAAATTAACTTTATTATACAATATGTAGTTACAAAAAAAAATAACAGCATTCACTAGATTAACTTTTATATATTTTAATGCCTTTATTAAAGTTTTTATATGAAGGCGTAACGTTAATACTTGTAGTTCCAAGTTAATGAAATAGTTTCCTGAACTTTACCCAGTTTTGGTTACAACACAGAAGGAGGCCATTTGGCCTAACAAATCCGTGACATCATCTAGAAAGATTTTCTAGTGCTGGATTCAAAAAATAATGTACAGGATTCTGGTTAAATGTAAAAAATAAATATGCTTATTAAACATTTGCACAGTACAATTGTACTTAACTTAAAACTTTAATAACTTTAATAAATTTTGTATCAAACTTTTCAATGAAGAAACAAACAAACAAGCCATCTCTCCTCCCCCTTAGCGCTGTGCAACACTCCTGCCCTGTTGCTGCCTCTACCCCTACCTGTGCCCGTTGTTGCAGACTTTTGCTTCCTCGCACCCCCCCACGGTTTTTTCTGTTTTCTTTCCGATGGTGCGTTTGTTGTTGGTGGGTTCTGACAGGGACAGAACGAGTAGATGTCATTGTGGAAGGCCCGGGTTCCTCTTCAGACTCTTCTTCAGCCTGTGGATCAACCACTGACTTTGGTCTGGGGGTTAGAATGTTAGTGGCAGCAATGACAGTCTGGGTGTGCCCTCTTATTGCTGCGACTACCTCTGACATCTCCTCCCTCATCTGTCCTGACACTGCTGCTACCTCTAATGACAGCCCCGCAATTTCTCCCCTCACCCCACCCATTCCTCCAGCCAGTGTCGCTACGTCAAGTATCAGTCCCGCTAATTCTACCCTCACCCCACCCAAGGTTTCCAGGAGCGATCCCGTTAGCTGGATGCTCTCCCCACAAGCTGTCCTATGTTTCCTGCATTCTGTGTTTTAGGTTCATCTCTCCCTCCCACCCTCCTCTGCCGTCTCCCAGGTGGGGCTTGCTGCGACACACTGGGACCCGCAGCCTCAAACGGTACACCTTGAAATGTCGGGTCGGTTGAATCGCTCAGGAAAGGGCTTGCAATCCTCGAGGGGTTCACCAGCTCCAATTCCAGTGTAACCATCTCAGTCTTGGGGTCTTCCTGCTGCCCTTCATTCTCCTAATGTAGATGAACAATGTCCAAACAGACGGCTTCCTGTTCAGGTGCATCTTCTCTCTCTCTTTGCAACATCTGCAAAACTTAACAGAGATGCTTGGTTCGCAGCAGGGGAGGAAGAGGAAGAGGAAGCGTAGCCAGCACACGCCGTAGTTTACATTTAGCCAATCCAGACTGTGCAATTTGAAGGGCTTACCCTCTCTTGGTAAACTGGGCCCAGCTTCCGCGTTGGTAGTTGATATTCACCTGTGTGATTTAATCATATATGGTCCTCTGTTCCACGGCTGTTAGTTGCAGCTTACTTGCTGGACCTCCTCCAGTTTTTGACCTTTCTCAGTTGATCTGTGACACCATGTTCTGCAAAGATGAAAATAGAACTATTTAAGAGAGGGTCCTTCTGCACACAGCCACATACACACACATTAGTCACATTTACAAATGTTATTGCAGTGCATAAATATAAATATAAATTTAAATAAAATATTACTTAGTCACTGCTTGTCCGAGGTCCTGCCACCTCTTTTTGAGCTGTGCGCCGCTTCTCGGGGTAATGGACAATGCGTTAAACTCTAAGGCAACCTGGTCTCAAACTTTTGCGAGTACAGAGGGCTTACGTTTCTTTTGGCCCATTCTCCCTTTGTTTTCAAGCACATCCCATCTCCTCTCAACTATGTCTACCAGGGGCTCAATTTCTTCTGCGAGAAATCTCTTGGTCCTTACAGCTTCCCCTTCCCCTTCTCTGTCTCTGCCCCTTTTGCCTTCTCTGTCCCCTTCCCTTGCATCCATCTTTTGTTTGAAGTTGTATTCTCAATCTGCAAATCCACCTCTGCTACCAATGGGTTCTCACCGGTGATCCAGACCAGTCACGCGCAGAAAGTGATTTTTTTTTTCCAGCACATGCGCAGTGAGTGATTTTTTTTTCTACTGTCACCATTGCTTAGGTTCCATGCAGGACTATAACTATATTTGGGCGCAGTGCATGGAGATTACAGTGGAGCTGACCTGCTGTCACTATCCCCCGACGAATGAACTGCAGCAACACTGGTTGGACAACAGGAAGCCTCTGGTACAATACCTGATGCAGGTTCACATTGGTAAGCTGATGACTTGGTGTTTAAATTACACAGGGCATGTAAACAGCAAATTTGAACTGTGATTGAAAGGAGGTGTTGAAAATGATTAAAGGATTTGATAGGGTAGAAAAAGAGAAATTATTTCCTCTGGTGGGATGGGAGTCCTTAACAAGGGGGCATAATCATTAAAATTAGAGCTAAACCGCTCAGGGGCGATGTCAGGAAGCACTTCTTCACACAAACCAGTGGATGTGGTGTATTTGGATTTCCAGAAGGCATTCGATAAGGTGCCACATAAGAGGTACTGCACAAGATAAAAGTTCACGGGGTTGGGGGTAATATATTAGCATGGATAGAGGATCGGCTAACTAACAGAAAACAGAGAGTTGGGATAAATGGGTCATTTTCCGGTTGGCAAACAGTAACTAGTGGGGTACCGCAGGGATCGGTGCTGGGGCCTCAACTATTTAAAATCTATATTAATGACTTGGATGAAGGGACCAAGTGTAATGTAGCCAAGTTTGCTGATGATACAAAGATGGGTGGGAAAGCAAATTGTGAGGAGGACACAGAGTCTGCAAAGGGATATAGACAGGTTAAGTGAGTGGGCACAAATTTGACAGATGGAGTATAATGTGGGAAAATGTGAGGTTATCCACTTTGGCAGAAAAAATAGAAAAGCAAATTATAATTTAAATGGAGAAAAATTGCAAAGTTTTGTAGTACAGAGGGACCTGGGGGTCTTTGTGCATGAAACACAAAACGTTAGTATGCAGGTACTCAAGTAATCAGGAAGGCAAATGGAAGGTTGGCCTTTATTGCAAGGGGGATGAAGTATAAAAGCAGAGAAGTCCTGCTACAACTGTACAGGGTATTGGTGAGGCCACACCTAGAGTACTGCGTGCAGTTTTGGTTTCTGTATTTAAGGAAGGATATATTTGCATTGGAGGCTGTTCAAAGAAGGTTCGCTGGGTTGATTCCGGAGATGAGAGGGTTGACTTATGAAGATAGGTTGAGTAGGTTGGACCTATACTCATTGGATTTCAGAAGAACGAGAGGTGATCTTATTGAAAGATATAAGATAATGAGGGGGCTCGACAAGGTGGATGCAGAGAGGATATTTCCACTCATAGGGGAAATTAAACTAGGGGGCATAGTTTCAGAATAAGGGGCCGCCCATTTAAAACTGAGCTGAGGAGGAATTTCTTCTCTGAGGATTGTAAATCTGTGGAATTCTCTGCCCCAGAGAGCTTTGGAGGCTGGGTCATTGAATATATTTAAGGCAGAGATACAGATTTTTAAGCGATAAGGGAATAAAGGGTTTTGGGAAGCAGGCAGGAAAGTGGAGCTGAGCCCATGATCAGATCAGCCATGATATTGAATGGTGGAGCAGGCTTGAGGGGCCAAATGGTCCAGTCCTGCTCCTACCCCACATTCCTATGGACTGTAGGATAGCTAATGTAACACAACTTTTTGAAAAGGGAGGGAGAGAGAAAGCGGGTAATTATAGACCGGTTAGCCTGACATCAGTAGTGGGGAAAATGTTGGAATCAATTATTAAGAATGAAATAGCAGCGCATTTGGAAAGCAGTGACAGGATCGATGCAAGTCAGCATGGATTTATGAAGGGGAAATCATGCTTGACAAATCTTCTGGAATTTTTTGAGGATGTAACCAGTAGAGTGGACAAGGGAGAACCAGTGGATGTGTTGTATTTGGACTTTCAAAAGGCTTTTGACAAGGTTCCACACAAGAGATTGGTATGCAAAATCAAAGCACATGGTATTGAGGGTAATGTACCGATGTGGATAGGGAACTGGTTGGCAGACAGGAAGCAGAGAGTCAGGATAAACGGGTCCTTTTCAGAATGGCAGGCAGTGACTAGTGGAGTGCTGGAGAGCTCATTGCTGGCACCCCAGCTCTTTACAACATACATCAATGATTTGGATGAAGGAATTGAGTGTAATATCTCCAAGTTTGTAGATGACACTAAACTGGGTGGCGGTGTGAGCTGTGAGGGGGACGCTAGGAGGCTGCAGGGTGACTTGGACAGGTTAGGTGAGTGGGCAAATGCATGGCAGATGCAGTATAATGTGGATAAATGTGAGGTTATCCACTTTGGGGGCAAAAACGCGAAGACAGAATATTATCTGAATGGCGGCAGATTAGGAAAAGGGGAGGTGCAACGAGACCTGGGTGTCATGGTTCATCAGTCATTGAAAGTTGGCATATAGGTACAGCAGGCAGTGAAGAAGGCAAATGGTATGTTGGCCTTCATAGCAAGGGGATTTGAGTATAGGAGCAGGGAGGTCTTACTGCAGTTGTACAGGGTCTTGGTGAGGCCTCACCTAGAATATTGTGTTCAGTTTTGGTCTCCTAATCTGAGGAAGGGCGTCCTTGCTATTGAGGGAGTGCAGTGAAGGTTCACAAGACTGATTCCCAGGATGGCAGGACTGACATATGAGGAGAGATTGGATCAACTGGGCCTTTATACACTGGAGTTTAGAAGGATGAGACGGGATCTCATAGAAACATATAAGATTCTGATGGGACGGAACAGGTTAGATGCGGGTAGAATGTTCCCGATGTTGGGGAAGTCCAGAACCAGGGGACACAGTCTTAGCATAAGGGATAGGCCATTTAGGACTGAATGAGGAGAAACTTCTTAACTCAGAGAATTGTTAACCTGTGGAATTCCATGCTGCGGAGAGTTGTTGATGCCAGTTCATTGGATATATTCAAGAGGGAGTTAGATATGGCCCTTACGGCTAAGGGGATCAAGGGGTATGGAGAGAAAGCAGGAAAGGGATACTGAGGGAATGATCAGCCATGATCTTATTGAATGGTGGTGCAGGCTCGAAAGGCCAAATGGCCTACTCTTGCACCTATTTTCTAGGTTTCTATTTCTTATGTTCTTACAAAGGGTAGTTGGAAATTTGGAACTCACTCCCCCCAAAAAGCTGTTGAGGGCGGCGGGAGGGAGGGGGGGGGGGGCGGTGGCGGTCAATTGAACATTTCAAAACTTGAGATTAATAGATTTTGTTCGGCAAAAGGTACGGGAACCAAGGAGGGTAGATGGAGTTAAGATACCAGATCATCCGTGATCTAATTGAATGGCGGAACAGGCTCGAGCGGCTGAATGCCCTCCTCCTGTTTCTATATTCCTATATTCATATGTTCCGAGATTTATCCGAGGTCTGCTCACCAGGAGAATTTTTGCAGTTGATGCAGGAGATTAGAGTGGGTCAAAAGGTCACAGGGAAACAGTAGGATGCAAAGTCTCTAGCAGAGTGCGATTTGTGTTACTGGGATTGTCATTGCAGAATTGCTTGCTCCTCATCATATCTCTCAGAAACCTGAACGTGCTTCATATACAATGAATGGCTGTGAAGCGCAGTGACTGTTGTTATGCAGCAGCCATTTTGTGCACAGCAAGACTCCGCGAATCCTATCAGATGGATGACCAGCTGATCTGTTTTTTTTTATGTTGTTGGCCAGGACACCAGAGAACGCCTTTGCTCAACGAGTGCCATGGGATCTTGAACATCCCCCAAAACGGGCCTAATGTCTCCTTCAACACCTCTGACAATGTAGTACTCCCTCAGCACTGCACTAGAGTGTCAGCTTCGGTTATGTTCTCGAGCCCTGGACTGGGGCTTGAAACCGCAACCGTACAGTTGCAGAAATGACATCCCGGTTTAGCCCTCTCCTCCTTTAAGACCCTCCTTAAAGCCCACCTCTTTGACCAAGCTTTTGGTCACCACTCCTAATATCTCCTTCTTTGGCTCAACATCCATTTTTTGTCTGATTACGCCTCTGTGAAGCGTCTTGGAATGTTTTTCTACCTTAAAGGCACTATATAAATGCAGGTTGTTGTTTTAAAGGAAGTCGCACTGGATCATATTGCGTAGACACTCCGATGACAATTTGACATAATTTCCACAATAATATTTTCTGCAATGACAGGTACAATAACACAAACTGTTGCATTCCATTCGATGCTCACTTCTAGTTATTTCTCTGCACTCCGCAGAAACTTATATTTTAAATAAATCAACCAGTGCTTTCCCGATCTCCATGTTATTTTTCTTGATTTGACTTCTCCCTATTCACTGGTTTCTCTGTCCCATGCAGCGGCTCAAAGCTGACCCCTAGGAAGGATGCCAGAGCATGCTTGGAGAATCTCTCTCCACCTTTATTTACAGTATTTCTGACAGAGAATTAACCTGATTTGGGCAGACTCGCATACAGACCAAACCTGTTCCATTATTGCTCGTGAAAGTTCATAAACTCAATCAGACAAAGTCCTTGTAAAACCCTTTGATTGAAGCTTCAGGCTTGAAGTAAAACATTCTGAGTTGTTTTTGGTTGATGACTAAAATTTACCTCAAGAAAGCTTGTTGACTCTATTGTGGGTGAATCGTCAATTAAGTCACAAGTAGGATATTCCCACTTCAAGGGGAATCTTAGTTCACTTTCAAGAATCCCTCTTCCTGGACAATTCCAGTCCATTGCCTGTGTCTACAATTTCTCACTCTCAGTCCTTATTTGGAAAGCCCTTCTGCTTCTCCCTGCATCGGGAATGCCCTTTCTCTTTCCCATATTCAGAGGCTCTCCTCCCTTTCCGTGTTTACAGCGACCTCCCATTTTCCCACATCAGGAATCCCTTCCCCTTCCCTTTGCTGCTCTCTACTCACGCTGTCTGCAACTGGAATCTCCCCTCCCCCCCCCTCCAACCGCCCTCTGAGCTGTCCACCTCCTTCCTGCTACACGACGGACATCTGGGTACACACCACATCAGAGGCGTGGCCATGTATAAAGAGTTGTGGGGTGAGGGGAGCGGAGGAGAAGGATTGTCGGGATCAATTCTGGCATTTGGAAAAGGCTTGCGTTTATATCGTGCTTTTCACACCCTCAGGACACTTTACAGCCAATGTAGCACCTTTGGAGTATAGTCACTGTTGCAATATAGGAAACGCGGCAGCCAATTTGCGCACAGCAAGCTCCCACAAACAGCAATGTGACAACGAGCAGATAATCTGGGTTTTTTTTAAGTGATGTTGATTGTGGGATAAATATTGGTCCAGGACACTGGGGAGAACTCCCCCTGCTCATCTTCAAAATACTGCCCCGGGATCTTTTATGTCCACCTGAGAGAGCGGATGGAGCCTCGGTTTAACGTCTCATCTGAAAGACGGGAGCAAGAGGGGCAAGAGAAGGGACGTAACCCATGCCAAAGAACTCGTGGGAGGAGGTGGGTAGGGGCTGCACAAGCCTTTTATGCCCCCGATGGCTGTACTTAGGCTCTACATAATGGGAATTCATCAACTCAAAACTTAATATGAAAAATCCTCAGAGAGGGAGTGAATGCGAGTGGAACTCCATGCACAAGATGTAGGAGAGGAGGAGGCACAACCTCTTGGAGTGAGGTTCCGGGGTGGATGGCAGGGGGCGGAGGGGTGGGGATGGGGGGAGGAGTCTACATTCCCCAACATGCATTGTGGCTGGTTACACACACTGGGATAGTGGGTGGCACATGGAGATTGGTACAAGGGGAACATAATACGCTTAATCCAACAAAACATTTCTCCTCGGCTTTACATGCCTGTTGCATTCACTTCGCCTGCACAGCTGGGAAGGGGGAGGGGCAGACGTTAGTGGAGAGGCAGGCACTCTATAATGGCTTTACAGACACGGAGGCCCGGATTATCATCTCAAATTGTGCCGGAACGAAAGAAAGACTTGCAATTATATAGCGGCTTTCATGACCACTGGTCATCCCAATGCGTTTTACAGCCAGTGAAGTACTTTTTGAAGTGTAGTTACTGTGGTAATGTAGGAAACAAGGCAGCCAGTTTGCACACAACAAGCTCTCTCCAACAGCAATGTGATAATGACCAGATAATCTGTTTTAGTGATGTTGGTTGAAGGATAAATATTGGCCTGCTCATCATCATAGGCAGTCCCTCGAAATCGAGGAAGACTTGCTTCCACTCTAAAAGTGAGTTCTCGAGTGACTGTACAGTCCAATGTGGGAATTACAGTCACAGGTGGGGCAGACAGTGGTTGAAGGAAAGGGTGGGTGTGACTGGTTTGCCACACGCTGCTTCTGCTGCCTGCGCTTGTTTTCTGCATGCTCGCGGCGATGAGACTTGAGGTGCTCAGCGCCCTCCCAGATGCTCTTCCTTCACTTAGAGCGGTCTTTGGCCAGGGATTCCCAGGATCTGGTGGGGATGATGCATGCCAAAGTCAAGACTTCTAATTAGAAAGAGCGAGAAAGAGATTCGGAGCAATAGGTGGATAGACAAATGGACAGACGGACAGACCGACAGACAGATATCAACAAATCTTAGGCCGGGAATTTCCTTGGAGCTGCTGCCACTCCGTCACCATAACTTCACCAGAAGGGCAACGGAAGCCCCATTGATGCATGTAGATGGGATTTCTGCCACATTTCCGGCAAGGTGACATCGGTGGAGCGGGAGCAGCTGCGATGAGATTCCCGGCCATCATGTTAGAAAGGAGGGAATGGCTTGAGGGAATGGCAGCATAGTGGTAATGTTACTGGACTAATAATCCGGTGACAAGAGTTCAAATCCCACCACGGCAGCTGGGGAATTTAAATTCAATTAATTAAATAAATCTGGAATAAAAAGTTAGTATCAGTAATGGTGACCAGGAAACTATTGGATTGTCGTAAAAATCCATCTGGTTCAAGGAAATTTGCCATCCTTACTTGGTCTGGCCTGTATGTGACTCCAGACCCACAGCAATGTGGTTGACTCCTAACTGCCCTCTGAAATGGCCTAGCGAGCTAATCAAGGGCAATTAGGGATGCTAGCCTAATGCTAGCCTTGTCAGCGACACCCACATCCCATGAACGAATAGAAAAAAAGAAAATGACGCCACATCATATCAGACTGTCCCTACGTTGCCAACACTTCTTGTATCTGTTATGCTCTTCTCTGTTATCCAGGAATTAAAGGGAGAGTCTTTGACACTAATGGAAATCCCATAAGAGGAGCTTCAGTCCATGTAAAGGGACGTGATAATTTTCTACCGTACAACACCACTGCAGATGGTGAATATTATCGGCTTCTTCTGACAGGACGTTACACCATCCTGGTAAGAGCTCTCCTTCTCCATTTTTCGTCCCTGTCCCGGTTTATATTTCTGAATGTTGTCATTAGGCTTGACCAGCATATTAGCATCAATATACTATAGAGAAGAAATTATTTAAGGAAGGTGAGAGAGTGAAACCAGGAAATTATAGACCTGTTAATCTAACATCTGTTATACAGAAGTTATTAGAATCTATAATTAAGGGCAAAGTGACTGAGCACTTAGAAATTTTGAGCTGATTAGAGAGCGGCAACATGGATTTTTAAAGGGTAGGTCATGACTAATGAACGTCATTGAATTTTTTGGCGAAGTAACTGAAGTAGTAGACAAGGGAATGTCTCTGGATGTAGTTTATATGTACTTTCAGATGGCATTCAATAAGGTGCCACATAAGAGACTGTTAGCTAAAATTAAAGCTCAAAATTGAAGACAAATTATTGACCTGGTTAGGTGGTGGAAGACAGAGAGTAGGGATAATGGGTATGTACTCGAATTGGAAGGAACTGACTAGTGGTGTCCCACAGGGATCTGTGCTGGGGCCTAAACTATTCACCATATTTATTAATGACTTAGATAACACAATTGGCTAACGTGAATTGGCTAGAATAGACTGGTGAATGATACTTAAAGGGTTGACAGTGGATAAGCAATGGCAAACATTTAAAGATCACTTGGATGAACTTCAACAATTGTACATCCCTGTCTGGAGTAAAAATAAAACGGGGAAGGTGGCTCAACCGTAGCTAACAAAGGAAAGTAAGGATAGTGAATCCAAAGAAGAGGCATATACATTGGCCAGAAAAAGCAGCAAATCTGAGGACTGGGAGAATTTTATAATTCAGCAGAGGAGGACAAAGGGTTTAATTAGGAGGGTGGAAATAGAGTATGCGAGGAAGCTTGCTGGGAACATAAAAACTGACTGCAAAAACTTCTATAGATATGTGAAGAGAAAAAGATTAGTGAAGACAAACGTAGGTCCCTTGCAGTCAGAATCAGGTGAATTTATAATGGGGAACAAAGAAATGGCAGACCAGTTGAACAAATACTTTGGTTCTATCTTCACGAAGGAAGACACAAATAACCTTCCGGAAATACTAGGGGACCGAGGGTCTAGTGAGAAGGATGAACTTAAGGAAATCCTTATTAGTCAGGAAATTGTGTTAGGGAAATTGATGGGATTGAAGGCCGATAAATCCCCAGGGCCTGATAGTCTACATCCCAGATTACTTAAGGAAGTGGCCCTAGAAATAGTGGATGTATTGGTGATCATTTTTCAACAGTCTATTGACTCTGGATCAGTTCCTATGGATTGGAGGGTAGCTAATGTAGCACCACTTTTTAAAAAAGGAGGGAGAGAGAAAATGGGGAATTATAGACTGGTTAGCCTGACATCAGTAGTGGGGAAAATATTGGAAACAAATATTAAAGATGAAATAGCAGCGCATTGGTGTGAAAAATTAAAACACATGATATTGGGGGTAATGTATTGACATGGATAGAGAACTGGTTGGCAGACAGGAAGCAGAGAGTCGGGAAAAACGGGTCCTTTTCAGAATGACAGGCAGTGACTAGTGGAGTGCCGCAAGGCTCAGTGCTGGGACCCCAACTATTTACAATATACATCAATGATTTAGATGAAGGAATTGAGTGTAATATCTCCAAGTTTGCAGATGACACTAAGCTGGGTGGCGGTGTGAGCTGTGAGGAGGATACTAAGAGGCTGCAGGGTGACTTGGACAGGTTAAGTGAGTGGGCAAATGCATGGCAGATGCAGTATAATATGGATAAATGTGAAGTTATCCACTTTGGTGGTAAAAACACGAAGGCAGAATATGATCTGAATGGCGGTAGATTAGGAAAGGGGGAGGTGCAACGAGACCTGGGTGTCATGGTACATCAGTCATTGAAAGTTGCCATGCAGGTACAGCAGGCGGTGAAGAAGGCAAATGGCATGTTGGCTTTCATAGCTAAGGGATTTGAGTATAGGAGCAAGGAGGTCTTACTGCAGTTGTACAGGGCCTTGGTGAGGCCTCACCTGGAATATTGTGTTCAGTTTTGGTCTTCTAATCTGAGGAAGGACGTTCTTGCTATTGAGGGAGTGCAGCGAAGGTTCACCAGACTGATTCCCGGGATGGCAGGACTGACATATGAGGAGAGACTGGATCGACTGGGCCTGTATTCACTGGAGTTTAGAAGGATGAGAGGGGATCTCATAGAAACATATAAAATTCTGACGGGACTGGACAGGTTAGATGCAGGAAGAATGTTCCCGATGTTGGGGAAGTCCAGAACCAGGGGACACAGAGTCTAAGGATAAGGGGTAAGCCATTTAGGATTGAGATGAGGAGAAACTTCTTCACTCAGAGAGTTGTTAACCTGTGGAATTCCCTGTCGCAGAGAGTTGTTGATGCCAGTTCGTTGGATATATTCAAGAGGGAGTTAGATATGGCCCTTACGGCTAAAGGGATCAAGGGGTATGGAGAGAAAGCAGGAAAGGGGTACTGAGGTGAATGATCAGCCATGATCTTATTGAATGGTGGTGCAGGCTCGAAGGGCCGAATGACCTACTCCTGCGCCTATTTTCTATGTTTCTATGTTAATAGAGAGCCATATATCCAAGGTGGCTGATGACACAAAATTGGAGGTATAGTCAGTTGTGTGGACAGGGGCATAAAATTAAAAAGAGATATTGATAGATTAAGTGAGCGGGCGAAACTGGGGCAGATGGATTTCAACGCAGGTATGTATGAGGTCATCCATTTTGGATCAGAAAAGGACCGATCCGAGTATTATTTCGATAGTGAAAAGCTAAGAACAATGGAGGTCCAATGATATTTTGGGGTCCATGTACACAGATCACTAAAATATAGTAGTCAGATGCAAAAGATAATCAGAAAGGCTAATGGAATGTTAGCCTTTATCACTAGAGGGCCAGAATATAAAGGGAGGAAGTTTTGCTACAGCTATACAGAGCCCTGGTTAGACCACATCTGGAGTACTGTGTACAGTTCTGGGTACCGCATCTGAGAGAGGATATATTGGCCTTGGAAAGAGTGCAACGCAGATTCACCAGAAGATTACCAGGGCTCCAAGGGTTAGATTATGAGGAGAGATTATCGAAGTTTAAGAGGTGAATTTGATTGAGGATTTTAGGATATTGAAAGGAATCGATATGGTAGATAGAGGGAAAATCTTTCCCCTGGAGGGTGATCTAGGACCAGGGAACAAAACCTTAAAATCAGAGCCAGGCCATTCGGGAGAGAAGTTAGGAAGCACTTCTTCATGCAAAGGGTGGTAGAAGTGTGGAACTCTCTCCCACAAAAAAGCAGTAGTTGCTAGCTCAATTCATAATTTTAAATCTGAGATGGATAGATTTTTGCTAGACATGGGTACAAAAGGATATGGAGCCAAGGTGGGTGGATGGAGTTAAGGTACAGATCAGCCATGATCTCATTGAATGGTGGAATAAGCGAGGGGCCGAATGACCTCCTTCTGATACTGTGGGCCCAAGTTTCGGGTTTCCTCCCAGAATGGCACACTCCGAGAGGCCCGCCTATTTTTTAGAATTAAAAAAGCGCCTAAAACTTACCTCGCGATTCTCCGAGTCCAGCAGGCCTGTTTCACAGTCAACGCAGCGCAGCACAAACAGCTGGGGGCGGAGCTACAGCCCTGTGCCAAAATGAATGGCGGCAGCTGCGCGCGTGCGCAGTGGAGTCTGCACGCGTGCGCTGTTGCTCCTGGCCCTCCCAGCACGTCTCGTCTCCGGGCGACCCTATCCCGGGCCGAGTGGCCAGCCTGCCTCACCATCCCTTGCCTCGCCTCGTTGCCACTGCCCTTACTTCCTCGGTGGCAGGTGCCACCTGAACTCCTCCTCGGTGGCAGGGCCCGCCCGACCAGCACCACTTCGACGACGGGGCCCGCCCGAGCACCTCTTCGGTGGAGGGGCCCGCCCGAGCACCTCTTCGGCAGGCCCCACCCGAACACCTCTTCGGCGGCGGGGCCCGTCCGAACTGCAGCTCTTTGGTGGCGGGCCCGCCCGAGCAGCTCTTCGGCAGGCTGTTGGAGGACTCCCGGTGGGTGAGTAGAATCTTTAATTTTTTTATTTATTGATTTTTTAATTTTTTTAATTATTTAAAAACATTTTTTGGATTGATTTATTGGTTGATTTATTGATTTATTTATCATTTATTATTGATGATGGCTCTTTATTGGTAAAAGTGAAGTGTCTAATGCTTTGTAAAACCCCCTAACTTCCCTCTAACTTCCCTTCCCCCCCCCGTATCTCTCGCTACCTGCGCCTAATTTATAAAGTGTTGGCAAGGTTTTTCTGAGCGTACAAAAATCGACACTTACTTCGTTCTAAGTTAGTTTGGAGTAACTTTTCGCTGCCTAAACTTGCAAAACAGGCATAAGTGGCTGGTAACGCCCCCTTTTGAAAAAAAAACTGTACTAAAACAAAACTATTCTAACTAACTAGAACTGGAGCAAACTAAATGCCAAGATTTGCGATTTCTAAGACACTCCATACTAAACTAGTTGCTCCAAAAAAATAGGAGCAACTTGAGCCGAAACATGGGCCCTATGTTCCTAAACGCGCAAAAGCCAATCTATTTTAATGCTGTGCAATACTCTTTAATCCATCACCTTGAGTAGCTTCCAGCAGTGACAAACCTGTATCCATCAGTATTTCATCTTGCCAGTAAACAGATCACAATGTTCCCAGCCAACATGATAAGGATCTCTATTGAACTATTTAAATGAAGTGGAGACAGTAAAAAAGTTGTAACACACACTCAAAATACTTTACTGAAATTATAGTGCCATGATTGTGTTTAATATACAGGTTTTTGTGTCCCTACATATTTCCCTCCGATCCTTCCAGCCTTTAACTAATCTCTCGCTCTGCACCTTCCCGCCCTTGCCGCTAACCAAATGAATCAGGACACAGGACTTTCCCAGAGCTGCTTCCTCAATCGTATGTGAAAAGGATTTAATCGGGTAGGTGCAGAGAAATGATTTCCTCTGGTGGGTGTGTAATGAACAAGGGGACATAATCTTAAAATGCAGCTGGGTCATTTAGGAGCAAAATCAGGAAGTACTTTTCACCAAATGGGTATTGGAAATCCGGAACTCCCTCCCCCAAATGGGTGTGAATGCTGGAACAATTGGAGCTGTCAAGATGGATAGATTCTTGCTAGGTAAGGGTATCAAGGAATATGGAGCAAACACGGGTAAGTGGTGTTGAGGTGCAGATCAGCCCTGATCTAATTGAATGGAGGAGCTGGCTCGAGGGGCTGAATGGCCTGTTCTTCTTCCTAATGGTCCTTTGAAGGGCTGCCATTTGTGAAAGCTGACATTGATCTGCTCCGTGCTCTACCACACCACAACACTCACCCAGCTGTCAATACAGAGCAGGTTACCATTATTCACCAGCTCCATTAAAGATGGGTGCTGAAGGCAGTTAAAGAGGCTGGGCATTCAACCAAAGAGCTGATTCATCATCCTAACAGTTAGAAAGGGTTCTCTCGCTCTCTCTCTCTCTCTCTGTGCTCGTTATCTCCTCATCTCCTAGCCCTCCCTGCTTTAATGGCTTTCGTAGAGTTTTTAAACAGCTGGTTGAGCAGAGCGTTTCTGTAGAATTAACCCCCCTGATGTGACATCATGAACTTTTGTTCCAAGTCACTGCCATCGAATTCATCATCATCATCATCATCATCATAGGCAGTCCCTCAAAACGAGGATGACTTGCTTCCACGCCAAAAAAGGATAAGTTCACAGGTGTTCCAATAAAGGACATAAAATTCCAGGTCCGGAACTACATCCTGAAGGGTGGAAGATGCCTGTGCGTGGATTTTTTTAATGTGGGGTGGCCGTTGCACACCAGCCACCACACGGGCTTGACAGAGCTAGGTCTTGGTCCAGTGGCAAGGATTACCCAAGACGACTGGAGACCAGCTCTGCTGCACAGACCTAGTGCGCACACATATCGCAGTGTGGGCTGGCCCGTGCTGCCCCTGGGCCCCTAGTCCCCTGGCCCTGAACTCACGCCTCCCCTGGGCCCCGATCACGTCCCTCTACAGTCTCTCGCTGCTCCTTCGCCCCGACCTCACCGCTCCTGCTGTATCTGCCCACGCTCCAATCACCGACCTGGACCTTGATGACGTCACTTTTCGCTGCCATCGCAGCTCATCCTGCTCCCTGAAGTGGCATGCCTCCACGCTGCTCCCAGGCTGCTGCTCGCTGCTCCTTTTATGGCCCCGACCTGCCGCTTGTGTTCTTAATCACATCGAGGTTGAATGGCCTATTTGTGTTTCTAATGTTTCCACGTATTGACAAACAAGATTCAATGGTTCAATGTTTTGATTCAGCAGGGACTCCGAGCCATTATCAGTGTAATGTGAGCATTAAAACCAGTTCAGACATTTACTGTAACTCACATATTGTTCTTGTATATTCTAGGTGCATCCTTCCCACCCTGTCCCTACCTATCTTTCCTGTAACTGGAACCAGCTTAGTTTCCTGTAAAATACATAAGACACTCCTATTGGATTTAGATCCTGAAATGAGAAACTTATGAGATTTTAAGGAGTCTAATTGTGTGTGGAAGGAACCAGCACTGGGTGTAGTGAGGACTGGCAGCTCTTATAGATTTACTTATAGTTTCGAATTTAAAGATCAGGATAGCATCAAAATTAAATAGAGTTGGAGAAAAGATAAATCAGGTAGCAGTGAGTGAGTGGGATGCTCAAACTTACAAGAGGACAGAGAATAAGGGAGGTAAGAAGTTCCATATTGCTGAGGTCAGGAGAAGGAGGCCATTTGGCCCATCGCACCTGTGCCAGCTCTCTGTAAGAGCTATCCAATGAATCCCATTCCCTTTCCCCTTACCCTTCTACTTTTTTACCTTCAAATATTTATCCATTTCCCCATTACAAAAATATTATGGATTCTGCTACCACCAATGTTACTGGTCAATAGGCTAGAAATTGGCCTCGTTTGCGTCCCCCCTCCTTCCCGGGGGCTGATAACGGGGCGCTAACGGCCCTGCACCTGGGTGTGGCGAGAGTACCGACACCCGCGAACTTCCCTTGGAGGTTTGCAGTGGCGCTAAGCCGCAACACCACGATCTCCTGCGCCCAGAGATCGTGACATCATCGCCGTGTGCATCCCCCCAGTAGCGCCCCGGACCCGAACTTCGGTTCCGGCCCCTGCTGCATCGGCGGGCGACATCTCCAACAGCTGCAGGAAGTGTTGTTCGGGTGGCTGGGTACTTCGGGAGCGCTGTTTAAAGGGGGTGGGGGGAATTTGTCGTCATGCCTAACGTTCTTTTTTTATGATTTTCTTGGTCCGCGATCGATCAGCCCTGGAGCGCTTGGGGCTACTCGTGGCGGATCGCGGCTGCCGTTGGCGAAGAGGGACCTCTTTTCAACGCAGAGCCTGCAGCGATGGTCCTTCCTTTTAAAGGATGGAAGAAATGTCCGTTCCTGGCAGCACTGCCCTCGACATTAGGTGGCGCTGCACCACTACCACCCCTCCTGCCGGCTTTAGCGCTCCAAGGGAAGTGGTAGCGCCTGATTTAGCGCTGCACTTCCTTCCTGCTACACCGGAAGTTCACATCGGAGCCCCTCACGTTGCACCCGGCGCTACTGCAAAAGTTACCGCCCCAAACGGGGCGCTACGCGATTTTTCCCCCAATGTATCTGGGAGCCCAGAGATCCGATGATGCCGCGCCCATTTTACAGGCATGAAACGGCCACCAAAGTGTCTAATATGGGAGATGGCGCACGCGCATTCTGAGTCGGCAATACTCAGAGGATTTTGAAAACAAGGATGAGAACTTTGATATTTTAATCTACTGGGATGTTGTACCATTTGACTTGTACAAAGCTAATTTAGACATCAATCTCATTGAGGGAATTGACATTCCTTAATGTCCCACAACAATCCAATAAACACTTAGAAATGTATGATCTCCTCATTTTCTTCATCATCATTTCTGTGTTTTGTTCTTTGTAGGTGACTGCAGATGGTTACCTGCCAGTCCAGAGGAGTATTTCAATTATCAGTATCCCTAGGGTTCCCTACAATGCTACAGTGGCAAACTTTGTACTGCAGACCAACCCGTGCTGGCCAGGATATACTTACCACAGCTACGATCAGCTACAGACCTTCCTGCTCTGCATCCAGCAGCATCAGCCCAGCATCACCCACCTCCACACCATTGGAAAATCAGTTCAAGGTCAACGGGAATCGTTTGCATCACGTCTCGTGACTCCCATGGGGCAGGGGACAGGGGCGATAAGGAGAGATGTCTGTTGTGGGATAACTTTGATGGAGTGATTTTAGGAAGTTGCGCTTGTGGTGTAGAGCTTTGCCAGCAGGGACGGCGAATTGGGGTTGGGTGATGGGGAGGGGTGGATGTGGACAGGTTTGGTGGTTGGGGAATTGTGCATCCCTGAATACCCGAAATGTGCTCCTGACAGACAAAGCACAAATTTGTAAAATGACCGTCCGCAAGGCTTCATCTGGAAAAAAAAGATGGGGCGAAATTGTCCTGTGCCCCGATTGGGGGCGATAATCTTCCGGGGACGGGGCCTTTAGCGCCCAGCATGGAAGACCTGCCACCCACCGAGGAATTGCTCTTACCGCCCCAGAAAGGAAGCGGAACGCAATCTCCTGCGCTCTACTTCCTTTGAGGGCAGTAACCGGGGCGCTACTGGAGCGGGGAGTCAAACGCTACACGGATGCTCTGCATAGCACTGACACGCTTCAACGCCCCACTCCTTCGCTTAAAGGGAAAGGCCGCTGCGCACTCTGCATGGCCTCTGATGGCCTCCACAGGGCAGCGTGCGAGCGGTCCAAGCACCCAAGATGCAATGCTGGGCTGCACAATGGCGACCCGGACCACGTTGGGGTCGCCATCTTTCAGCCGACCTGAGAGTCGGCCGACAAAAAAAGCTGGCGGCCCGGGGCGCTGGCGCCCTCCCCTTTAAGCACCGTCCCGAGAGCGGATGTCTGCCAGCTTTGCGACCCGCGTGGCAATTTCCCCCGCGGGGCGGGAAGGGATCGTCGCACACGGTAATGATGTCATCGCCGATTGTGCAGCGGACCGGGGAACTAACCGCAGGGCGCGTCACTGCCATGACAGCGCCTCCGCATACTCCCGGACAAGTTCTTGGGAGGCTGTAGCGCCCCCCACCTCCCCTGGGCGGAAACTGTCTTGCGTCCTGTTATCACCCCCCCCCCAGAGTTGCTAACGATGCTATAAAAGGGGGCAATTTTGCCCCCAGAATCTTTTGATGTCTTGAGCATTTAAAACTCTGAATAGTTTGTTCCCTTTCCAATTGGTGTAGGAAGGCGGTGTGCCCGGAGGAGGGACTAATGGTGGGAGGGAATGGATCGAGGTGCGAGGTCATGTGATGAAACCTCCAGGAATACACCCAACCAGAATTGGCAACCCATAGGTACAAGTGACCATGGGTCAACAGCACACGATTCCTCCATAGCTCTTTAAACTCTTGAGATAGAGTGGCCCCTATCAAAGGCTGCTGTCCAGCACACCGTTGGGCAGAGTAGAGCATGCATAGAGCCAGGCCTTGTCCTACAGCAGAGGGTGATAGCACAGTGGAGCCTCGCACTGTAGGTTTTGTTGGATGAAATTAAACTTTATGCTGGTGTTTCCATTTCTGAACTTTGCCTTGTTATGTCTCAAACAAAGCAACAGAGTACTGTAGACTTGAGTAAGTGTGACCTTAGTCTCTTTATTCTAACTCCAGAGTGTTGGTACAACATGAGAGGCCTGCTTAGATACAGTGCTCCCAAGGGATGTGCCCTCTGGTAGCGGTAGAATGCTGGTTACATGGTGTTGCATACATAACATGCCTTAATCATGTTTCTTCTTTGGCTCCACAGGCAGGGACCTCTGGGTGATGGTCATTACTGGGCACAATCCAAAAGAGAATCTTGTTGGTAAACCCAATGTGAAGTACGTGGGAAACATGCACGGCAATGAGGTGCGGACTTAACTCCTTAAAGTAAAAAGAAACATTTTTTTTTTAATAGGCCCCTGGGCAATCGGTGTTCATAGCAAAGCTGGATGGAAGGCACAACGAGGTGCAAATGATGGAAAATAAGTCCGATAAAGCATTTCTATCATTTGCATAACATTTCAGTACAGTCATCCATATATGGGAAAATATATTGTATGCCGCCTTCACTTCCAGAGAGTTTGGAGCCAGCAGACTGAGAGCGCCACTTCCAAATTGTTTAGGGTGCCCCAGAGTCGTTCAGAGAACACGCCTGGAACTAGCGTTAGGTCTATTTCTTTCGCAAGTCGAGGGCCAAACGCCGTTTGCAGATCCCTTTCCCATATTCAATCACAACATGCACCGAGCAAGCTGCTGTCAGTTTTGTCCAACCTAAAGCAGCCAAACCAGCAGTCCTTAAAGGCACCACAGGGGACTGCCAACAGAAAGGCCATATTAACATTTTTTACTTACCTGAATGAGGAGCAAGGAGGTACTGGAGTGCCTCCCTCCCATCCCCCTCACAGTAGGCCCAGTGTTTCCGCCGTCCGACTTTCATCCTCTTCTTCGGTGGGCAGCTCACACCCTCCAACAGGCCAACTGCGTGTTGATAATACCAGAGGACGAATTTCGCGTGGCCCCCTTGTGCATCTGTGCGAATTCGGACGCAAACTAATTTGTCTGGCCTTGTTTATGTGATATCTTGGTACATTCCACAGTGGCAAGCTCTATTCATGCCGTACACCACCTTCCTACACTAAGGGGGAAAAATTGGGGGATTTTGCGCCTCCCGTTAGCGCCCCCGAGCTAATGCGGCACAAAGAACTTTTCGCCCGGGCGCGGCACCACTAACGACTCCCACGAAATTCCGCAGGAGTTTAGCGGCGGCGGGCAATGACAACATCATCACTGTGTGCAGTGACCTGTTTCTGCCCCAGAGCAAGAATTCAGGAGCGCCCCCTGAAGCTGCACGGGGTGATGCCTATGAAAGCTTCAGGGGGTGCGTACCGAGCTATAGGCCGCTTGCCGGGGGGGGGGGGGGGAATTTAAAGGGGAGGTGGCGATTTTTAAAAAAATCATCCGACTTACTGCTGGCGGCCTGTTATATCGTGGAGTCCGTGCCGCGACTTGCAGACTGGCACTCCGCTTGTGTGCCGAGCTGATGCCACAACACCCCGCTCCCTGGTGGTCCAGGGAGGGACCCGCAGAGTCGGCAGCTTGGCCCTTCCCTTTAATGAAAAGGGGAGGGCCCTGTCTATGCAGTAGCGCTACGCATCAAACCACGTAGCACTGTGCCCCTCACTGATTCCTTCTGCCCTGCTCGCGCCTCTTGAATTCCCTCCCTGAACCTCTCAGCCTCTCTCTGTTCCTTTAAGACACTCCTTAAAACATACCTTTTTGGCCAGCCTATCCTAATATCTCCTTACATGGCTCTGTGTCAAAATTTGTTTGTTAACGCTCCTATGAAACACCGTGGGATGTTTTACTACACTAAAGGCGTTATATAAATGCAAGTTGTTATTGAATCCTGCCTGTCACAGTACTCAGACTGACCTTTTCCTCAATAACCCGTTCTACAACAGAATCAGTTTACTATGTACACATGGCTATGGCTATTCCACCTGATGTGCCTACTTTTACAGGTCTGGCACTATTCCCACTGGAGAAGAGATGGCCAAAAGATTTTTAAAATTAGGACGGGAATGACTACTTTGTCTGGTGGGCAATCAATGAATTTAAAATCGTTATTACGAGTGAGGAGAGAGGTTAAGAGAATTTATTTTTATCGCAGAGAGTTTTTAGATCGCAGAATGCTCTGTCACGGGGAATGATTGGGGCAGAGAACATGGAAATCTTTAAGGGAAGAATAGAAAAACATTTGAATCAGTGGGAGATACAGGAATGTGGGGAGAGAGTGGGGCAGTGGGACTGGTTTGGGATTTCTCCAGCGAAGAGCCAGCATAGACACGACGGGCTGAATCGCCTCCTATAAGAACAAGAAATAGCAGCAGGAGTCGGCCATTTGGCCCCTCGAGCCTGCTCCGCCATTCAATAAGAGCATGGCTGATCTGATCATGGACTCAGCTCCACTTCCCTGCCCGCTCCCCATAACTAACTCCCTCTTGAATATAACCCTCATTCAAAGATTCAGCACAAACATGATGGACCGAAAGGCCTTCTTCGCTGCTGTATGAGTCTATGATTTGTAATGGTAAAATTGCCTCCTCTTCTGAACTGGGGTGCTGGTAGCCGGTTTTATAGCTTTAAAAACTGCAGTAGTACAATAGCTATTGTTATAATGAGGCCACAGTATCTACGGACTCGCATAGTAACCAGGCGTGATTTCATATTGGGTATCTCATGGTTCCATGGGTTTCCATTGTTGGGCAAGATTCCTTCTCAGCCGTTAGGCAGCCAGACTGCTCCTTGATCACAGCTTGTTTTGCTCTGGAGGGGTGGGGCGGCATTCTCAATGTGACACTCATTACACTTCACCTTTGTGGAGTAAGGATCGGCATCTGAAGTACGGCTCCTCAAAGTGATGCATCTCAACAGCACAGGGGAATCAAAGCTGTGACCCATCACTCCGCACACTGCTGCTCAGATAGCCTGCCAATGGCCTCTGGGTCTCAATGCAATCGCAGCTTAATTCAATGCAAACTTGCCTTAATGAGGTGCCCCGAGAGGGTGGCAATGTAAATGGTACCACCTGCACCCCCAGACTCCAATGCTGATTAATGAACTGGGACTCTGTGCAGTACTGACTAATACCTTGTTTACACTGAGTCCAATTGGTGGATTAGCAGGTATAAGCATGT
This sequence comes from Pristiophorus japonicus, assembly GCF_044704955.1. Lineage (NCBI taxonomy): Eukaryota > Metazoa > Chordata > Chondrichthyes > Pristiophoridae > Pristiophorus > Pristiophorus japonicus. The sequence goes on along the minus strand of NC_091992.1, from coordinate 13,576,588 downwards.
TACATCAAAGCAACAGTCATATATCCATTTGTGTGGAGTTCTGCAGAGCCTTTGACCTTTAGTTAAAGGTCGGCTCAGTTGTTAGTTTCTGAGGCAGGAAGCTGTGGGCCCAAGTCCCTCTCCCATGATTAAGAACATAGAGGGGGAATTTCCCCAGGGCTTCTCCCCCTCCCCACCTTTGGCGGAACCCTGTTGACTTCCCCAACATCGGGAACATTCTTCCTGCTTTTAACCTTTCCATTCCCGTCATAATTTTATATGTTTTGATGATATCCCCTCTCATCCTTCTAAACTCCATTTAATACAGTCCCAGTCAATCCAGTCTCTCCTCATATGTCAGTCCTGCCATCCCGGGAATCAGTCTGGTGAACCTTCACTGCACTCCCTCAATAGCAAGAACGTCCTTCCTCAGATTAGGAGACCAAAACTGAACACAATATTCCAGGTTAGGTCTCACTAAGGCCCTGTACAACGGCATTAATACCTCCCTGCTCCTATACTCAAATCCCCTAGCTATGAAGGCCAACATGCCATTTGTTGTTAGATATGGCCCTTACAGCTAAAGGGATCAAGGGGTATGGAGAAAAAGCAGGAAAGGGGTACTGAGGTGAATGATCAGTCATGATCTTATTGAATGGTGGTGCATGCTCGAAGGGCCGAATGGCCTACTCCTGCACCTATTTTCTATGTTTCTATAACCCCTTATCCTCTTATCGTTTAAGAAACTGTCTATTTCTGTCTTAAATTTATTCAATGTCCCAGCTTCCACAGCTCTCTGAGGCAGAGAATTCCACAGATTTATAAACCTCCGAGAGAAGAACTTTCTCCTCATGTCTGTTTTAAATGGTCGGCCCCTTATTCTAAGATCGTGCCCTCAAGTTCTAGTCTCCCCCATCAGTGGAAACATCCTCTCTGCATCCACCCTTGTCAAGCCCCCTCATAATCTTATACATTTCGATAATATCATCTCTCATTCTTCTGAATTCCAATGATTATAGGCCCAACCTACTCAACCTTTCCTCATAAATCAACCCCTCATCCCCGGAATCAACCTAGTGAACCTTCTCTGAACTGCCTCCAAAGCAAGTATATCCTTTGGTAAATATGGAAATCAAAACTGCACGCAATAGTCCAGGTGTGGCCTCACCAATACCTTATATAGCTGTAGCAAGACTTCCCTGCTTTTATACTCCATCCCCTTTGCAATAAAGGCCAAGATACCATTGGCTTTCCTGATTACTTGCTGTACCTGCATAATATCCTTTTGTGTTTCATGCACAAGTACACCCAGGTCCCGCTGTACTGCGGCACTTTGCAATCTTTCTCCATTTAAATAATAACTTGCTCTTTGATTTTTTTCTGCCAAAGTGCATGACCTCACACTTTCCAACATTATACTCCATCTGCCAAATTTTTGCCCACTCTGTCTATGTCCTTTTGCATATTGTTTTTCCTCCCGTCTTTGTATCGTCAGCAAACTTGGCTATGTTACACTTAGTCTCTTGTTCCAAGTCATTAATATAGATTGTAACTAGTTGGAGTCCCAGCACTGATCCCTGCGGCACCCCACTAGTTACTGGTTGCCAACCAGAGAATGAACCATTTATCCTGACTCTCTGTTCTCTGTTAGTTAGCCAATCCTCTATCCATGCTACTATATTACCCCCAACCCCGTGAACCTTTAGCTTGTGCTGTAACCTTTTATGTGGCACCTTGTCAAATGTGCTGTAAACCTCTGTGGTTCTATGAGTACGGAATCGGGGCTATGGTGTCAACCTCCCCTCTCCGACTACTGCGAGAACCTGTACTGGGAATGAAACCTCACCTGTATTTGTGAACAAAAGATTGTGCAATGCCTTTTGCACTGTGATTATTGCCAGCATTCATCACATGCACGTTAATCTGATAACATTTTAACAACTACTGCTTTACAAGTACCATCACCAGACAATGGTGCCTGTGTGATGTGCTATAAATACAGCAATCTTCAAACACATCACCATTCAGACAGTTGCAAAACCTTTCCATAATATATTAAACATTTTATACCTGCATGTACTTCCTGTTAACCTTTTGCATTATAAATTCCTGAAATTATGAAACTGCCTGAGCAAACTTGTTACACTAATTAAACCCTCCTGCCAGTGGAAGCCAGTATAAAAATAAGGACAGACGAGAGAGATGTAATTCAGTCCCCATTTTAAAGACGTTTATCTATGACTTTAAGATGGGGACTGAATTACATCTGTCTGCTCTGGTCCAATCATAGAGTCAGAGTCCTAGGGGCCGAAATTGATGGTCCTACCATTGGCAAAACTCGGCAGTATCCCTGTTTTTTCGGCGCTCTCCCTGTCATGTATTCAACCAATATTGTAACCCATGTATAAACTGACAAGTTGTACACTATGAGAACAATGACCACTAGTTGGTGAACTTGGGAGACACTCCTAACCTGGACCTTCAGGTATAAAAGGGGAAGCTCCACCCACTTGAGTGCTATGGAATAAAGGACAGGTCACAGACTGACCTTCTCTCAAGCATGGGCCTCGTGTGCATTTATACTGTATAGTAAGGATGTATCAATGGCGACGAGAAACTGGGATTTAACCCACGCGAGCATGGCCACTAGCAGCCATTGCAAGGGACAATGCGGCCAGTAATGGGGCATCAACATCTGTTAATGGCGTACTTAAGGGCAGTCACAGAGGCAGTCAGAGACGATCGACTGGCAAGGGACCTTTTGTTTCCAACAACAGCTCATGTTGGAGGTGTGGAGGCACACACTCAGCCGGAGTTTGCCGAGATGAGCAAAATACCTGCAGAAATTGCAGAAATTAACGCTGGGGGAAATCGCTGGAAGCTGAAGTTCAGCGAGTTCATATGGAGCACGTATACAGTTCATACACCAGGACGCCACCGATAATGATGAAAGTTCTCCTCAATGGCATCCCTGTATCAATGGAGCTAGACACGGGGGCCAGCCAGTCCCTGATGGGTATCAAACAGTTCAAAACGTTGTGGGCATCCAAGGCCAGTAGGCCAAAATTATCGCCGATTGACGCACAGCTACGGACTTACACAAAGGAGATCATTCCGGTGCTAGGCAGCGCCACGGTAGTCGTGACCCACAAAGATTTGGAGAACAGGTTGCCACTCTGGATTGTCCCGGAGGACGGTCCCGCACTACTGGGGAGGAGTTGGCTCACTGTCATGAAATGGAAATGGGGCGATGTCAATGCAATTTCCTCTGTGGAGCGAGTATCATGCTCACAGATCCTGGACAAATTTGACTCACTGTTTCAACCCGGCATTGGCACTTTCATGGGGACCAAGGTAGTGATTCACATAAACCCGGACGCCAGGCCAATACACCATAAGGCCAGAGCGGTGCTGTACACGATGCGGGAAAAGATAGAAGGCGAATTGGACCGCCTGCTGAGGGAAGGCATCATCTCGCCAGTCGAATTCAGTGACTGGGTGAGCCTGATTGTGCCGGTGCTCAAGGTAGATGGGTCAGTCAGGATATGTGGTGATTACAAGGCCACCATCAATCGGGTGTCACTCCAAGACCAGTACCCGCTACCGAGAGTGGAGGATCTCTTTGCGACGCTATCCGTTGCAAACTTTTTTCAAAATTGGACCTGACCTCAGCTTACATGACCCAGGAGCTGGCGAGTGAGTCGAAGAAGCTGACCACCATCACGACACACAAGGGGTTGTTTGAGTACAATAGATGTCCGTTTGGGATTCGCTTGGCCGCCGCGATCTTCCAACGAAATATGGAAAGCCTCCTCAAGTCGATTCCAGGAATGGTGGTTTTTCAAGACGACATACTCATCACGGGTTGCGATACTGAAGAACACCTCCACAACCTGGAGGAGGTGCTACGCAGACTGGACCAGGTAGGGCTGCGACTGAAAAAGGCGAAGTGCGTCTTCCTAGCTCCAGAGGTAGAATTCCTGGGGATGAGGGTAGCAGCAGACGGGATCAGCCCTACTGCGTCCAAGACGGAAGCGATCCAGAGAGCACCCAGACCCTGTAAAACGACGGAGCTGCGTTCGTTCCTGGGGCTCCTGAACTATATACGCAAAGGTCGCGAATGGGTCTGGGGAGTCAGCCAGGAAAGGGCTTTTAATAGAGCACGCAGTTTGTTATGTTCCAACAATCTGCTAACGCTATATGACCCATGTAAGAAACTTGTGTTAACGTGCGATGCATCGTCCTATGGTGTCGGGTGTGTGTTGCAGCATGTCAATGCCAAGGGTCAGTTACAGCCAGTAGCTTATGCCTCCAGAAGTCTGTCCCAGGCAGAAAGGGGCTACGGGATGGTAGAAAAGGAGGCGCTTGCATGTGTATATGCAGTAAAGAAAATGCACCAGTACCTGTTTGGCAGGAAATTTGAGCTGGAGACAGATCACAAACCCCTAACGTCCCTTTTGGCCGACAACAAGGCCATAAATGCAAATGCATCAGCCCGCAACACAGAGGTGGGCACTCACGTTAGCCACCTATGACTGTACAATTCGGCACAGACCGGGCACCGAAAACTGCGCTGATGCACTCAGCAGGCTCCCACTAGCCACCACTGAGGGGGCAACTGAGCATGATGCTGAGATGGTCATGGCTGTTGAAGCTTTCGAAAGCGAAGGCTCACCCGTGACAGCCCGTCAGATCAAAGTCTGGACAAATAGAGACCCGCTATTGTCTTTAGTCAAGAAGTGTGTCCTGAATGGGGACTGGGAAGCCACGTACAGGGCATGCCCTGAGGAATTTAAACCATTTCACAGGTGCAGGGATGAACTCTCGATTCAGGCCGATTGCCCACTGTGGGGAAACCGCATAGTCATGCCGCAGATGGGCAGAGAGGTGTTCATCAGAGAACTCCACAATGAGCACCCGGGCATTGTCATGATGAAGGCAATTGCCAGGTCACACTTTTGGTGGCCAGGGATAGACGCAGATCTGGAACTTTGTGTTCGCAGGTGCAACACGTGTGCCCAGCTGGGCAATGCGCCCAGGGAAGCCCCCCTTAGCCCCTGGTCCTGGCCCGCCAAGCCTTGGTCACGCATCCATGTGGACTACGCAGGTCCTTTCATGGGAAAAATGTTTTTGGTCGTAGTAGACGCCTACTCCAAATGGATCGAGTGTGACATTTTAAATTCAAGCACATCCTCTGCCACGGTAGAAAGTCTATGGGCAATGTTCGCCGCTCACGGTCTACCAGATATCTTGGTCAGCGACAATGGCCCGTGCTTCACAAGCACTGAATTCCAGGACTTCATGACAGGCAATGGAATTAACCATGTCAGAAAGGCACCGTTCAAGCCGGCCTCAAACGGCAGAACGAGCAGTGCAGATAATCAAACAGGGGATGCTCAGAATCCAAGGGGGTTCCCTACAAAGCCGCTTATCATGCCTCCTGTTGGCCTACAGATCCCGACCAAACTCGCTCACAGGGGTTCCACCCGCAGAGCTGCTAATGAAAAGGATGCTTAAAACCAGATTATCCCTTATACACCCCACCATGAAAGAAATTGTCGAGAGCAGGCGCCAGTCACAATATCACTACCATGACGGGAATGCGAGGGCGCGATGTATTGATGTCAATGACCCTGTTTTTGTCCTCAACTACGCTGCAGGGCCCAAATGGCTCGCAGGCACCGTGATTGCAAAAGAGGAGAATAGGATTCTGGTAGTTAAACTTACCAATGGACAAATCTGCTGGAAACACGTGGATCAAACAAAAAGGAGGTTCAGCAACCCCATAGAAGAAGCAGAGGAAGAACACGATATAGAGTTCACTCCACCACAGGTGAACGAACACCAGAACCAAAGGGAGGAGAGCCCAGTCATTGTGGGCAGTCCGGACAGGCCTGAGGCACCGCAAACTGCAGACACTCAGGCCAGCGCCCAACAACCAGAGCCCCAACTCAGGCGCTCTACAAGAGAGCGTAAACCACTAGAGAGACCCAACCTGTGATCCCAATAAGACTTTGGGGGGGGAGATGATGTCATGTATTCAACCAGCATTGTAACCCATGTATAAACTGACAAGTTGTACACTGTGAGAACAATGACCACTAGGTGGTGAACTTGGGAGACACTCCTAACCTGGACCTTCAGGTATAAAAGGGGAAGCTCCACCCACCTTCATCACTTGAGTGCTATGGAATAAAGGACAGGTCACAGACTGACCTTCTCGCAAACATGGGCCTCGTGAGCATTTATATGGTATAGTAAGGACGTATCACTCCCCTCTGTAGGAAATTGGTGAGGCCCTCATGCCGGCGGTTTGGAAGGACCGCTGGGGAGCCGGCGGGTAACGCTGAAAAAAGTCCTCCCGTCCAAGATTCATCCGAGCGGTCCTCCGCCCCTGCAGGAGAAAAGACCGCCGCATGGAAGCAGGTCTTACCGGGACGGTAGGTATGAAGACCTGCAAGAAAAGGTAAGTGAGATTTTTTTTCTTTACTTCTTTTACAGCGATTTTGTGTTAAAGGGTCCTCTGAAGGTTTTATGATTTTTTTTTATTCTTTGAACATTTTTTTTGTGCGTTCCCCCCTCCCTGGGTCCGACTCCAGCCTTGGCGTACCTTTCTCCAGGATTGCATTTGTCCCCCGGAATCCCACCTGCTGCCCTCTACCACCCAGAATCGGCACGTAATGCCCACCTTTGCTGCCGGGTGCTTTTTTCTTTTTTGACCAAACTTCCGCCCAAAGTACCATCAGGATCTTAGAGATCTTTTCGACTGTAAGTGGGCGGAACTTGCCTTTGATCAATTTCGACGCCATAGAGTCATTATGGCGCAGAAGGAGGCCATTCGGCCCATCGAGTCTGTGCCGGCCCATCTCCCGGCCTCTAACATCACTTCACCCTGAAGCTTACACATGGGATAGCTCCCCATGTACAATGTTATTAGACTTCATCTATTATTAGATAAATATTCTTTAATCACATACATTTATTCCTGCCCATGTTATTTTCAGAAGGATTTTGTTTGGTACAATATACTGTGGAATTCATTATCCAATTCAGAACAAGTTTGCTCGTTCTTGCCATGATAAAGGTGGTGCTATTCATTCAGTTCGTACAATCCATATGTGCAGCTGTCAGTGTTTCTGGTTATGAGATACACCAGCCACTACATTGTGTAATCACCAGTTACGGGAATCGTTCAATTACTGAAGAAAGCCTTGACTTTAATGCAATCTCTTTCAAGAAATCCCACTTTTTTTTAAAAATATAGAGCGGGCAGCTTGTTAGACAAAATTAAAATTGAATTACTGTAATAAATCTGGGACTGCTTTAGGCTGACAATGTACAAAAATAGAAAAAAGGTTTCCTCAACCCTGACACCCCTGACACCCCTGAATGTGGATAAAAAAGTTGGACTCCCCTCTCCCAAAAATGAAATTATTCCTTAATCACTTATACTGTTTATCAAATATACTAAACTATAAACACCCCACCGCTCAGGCACTGTTCATGGTAAGTTAGATATATTGTATTATAAAGTATTATACCATGTAATGCACACTGTATTAATCTGCTACTTCTTCGCTCTACCATTGGCGGCCGTGCCTTCAGCTGCCTGGGCCCTAAACTCTGGAATTCCCTCCCTAAACCTCTCCACTTCTCTACTTGTCTCCCATCCTTTATGATGCTCCTTGCTGGGACTCCCAACTATTTACAATCTATATTAACGACTTGGAAGAAGGGACTGAGTGTAACGTTGCCAAGTTTGCTGACAATACAAAGATGGGAGGAAAAGCAATGTGTGAGGAGGACACAAAACATCTGCAAAAGGACATAGTCAGGCTGAGTGAGTGGGCAAAAAATTGGCAGATGGAGTATAATATTTCAAAGTGTGAAGTCATGCACTTTGGCAGAAAAAATCAAAGAGCAAGTCATTATTTAAATGGAGAAAGATTGCAAAGTGCCGCAGTACAGCGGGACCTTGGGGTACTTGTGCATGAAACACAAAAGGATAGTATGCAGGTACAGCAAGTGATCAGGAAGGCCAGTGGTGTCTTGGCCTTTATTGCAAAGGGGATAGAGTATAAAAGTAGGGAAGTCTTGCTACAGCTATATAAGGTATTGCTGAGGCCACACCTGGAATACTGTGTGCAGTTTTGATTTCCATATTTACCAAAGGATATACTTGCTTTGGAGGCAGTTCAGAGAAGGTTCACTAGGTTGATTCTGGGGATGAGGGGGTTAACTTATAAGGAAAGGTTGAGTAGGTTGGGCCTCTACTCATTGGAATTCAGAAGAATGAGAGGTGATCTTATCGAAATGTATAAGATTATGAGGGGGCTTGACAAGGTGGATGCAGAGAGGATGTTTCCACTGATGGGAGAGACTAGATCTAGAGGGCATGATCTTAGAATAAGAGACCACCCATTTAAAACAGAGATGAGGTAAAATTTCATCTCTCGGAGGGTTGTAAATCTGTGGAATTTTCTGCCTCAGAGAACTTTGGAAGCTGGGACATTGAATAAATTTAAGACAAAAATAGACAGTTTCTTAAACGATAAGAGGATAAGGGGTTATGGGGAGCGGGCGGGGAAGTGGAGCTGAGTCCATGATCAGATCAGCCATGATCTTATTGAATGGCAGAGCGGGCTTGAGGGGCCATTTGGCCTACTCCTGTTCCTATTTCTTATGTTTTTATGTTCTTATATTAAAATCTACCTGTCACCTGCCCTAATATCTCCTCATGTAACTCGGTGTCAAATTTTGTTTGATAACGCTCCTCTGATGCACCTTTGGACATTTTACTATGTTAGTGGCGCTATATAGATGCAAGTTGTTTTGCTAAGGTGCATCTGTGACTGCAAAGCCAGAAACTCTAAGGGGCCAAAATTGGCCCTTTCCTTAAGGCCTCTTTACCACTGCAAATCGGCGGCCACGCTGTGGAGTGCAATGGCTTCTGACTTTTGGTGTAATGGCCGCTGCTAGCCCAATTGCCTTATTGAGTTTTCCCGGCGGTGCCCTGATACCCCCCACCGCTCCGCTGCTGCCGATCCGTCTTAAGCGCGTCATCACCTTGCGCACCGCCGATCTAACCCCCCCCGACAGCGACATTCCCATCCGAAAATCTTCGGCTTGCCTGGCAGTGCCAAAACAACCTTTTCCCCGGTGGTCCAGTGAGGCTGTGGCCTTCTGCAGCAGCGGTTGCGGCTTCCCTTCAAGGGGAGGGCGCACTGCCGCCGTATTTATTTTTTTTGTCGGACGATTGCCATGTTGGCCTGACAATTGTGCCCCCAGATTCAGCCTCTTGGGTGCTGGGCCGCTCGCCTAGATGAAACTCTCCCTGGTGGCCCAGTGGGCCGAAGTTTTTAAATCGCGGAGGCTCTCCCCTTTAAGTGAAGGGGAAATCCGTGGTGACACGGCCCCGTGATGAGGTCATCGCGGCGGTGACTCCACTCCGCCCCCAACTTCCGCCCCTCGGTTGGTGTCACCGCCCCCATTATGACCGACTTCCAGATCACAACAAAAAAAAAGTCGAATGCCACTCAAGAAACGACCTGAACCGCAGCTGTGGTAAAAACCATCGAAACGGGGTGAGAGTGCCCCATTTCAGGTGGGAGGCAATTTCTATCCCTAATTGTTAAATAAGCAGAACCTCAGGACAGTCAGTTTCATTAATATTTGGTCAGTGAACTTTACAAATGACAATATGTTTGTCAGCCACATGCTCCAATTGTGAAGCACATAAGACTTTAAGATTGTTTTACAACTGTAGCCATGTGTGATAACTGTACATGCAGACATACCATTTTAATATTGATATATCCATAATATATTTAAAAAATGCCACATAGAGTGCACATTAACTTCCTGTGACACTTTCCCAGTCACACTGTTGACAGCACCTCTGATGCTGCCTGTATTCTAAGTCACCATGAGTAATGTCACAGGATCTATTAGTAATATATTAAAAGATGTTAAGATGTTGCGCACACTGGAAGTGTCGCACTTAGTTCCTGCAAAACTTTTTCCGTTGCGCTTTCCCCATCATACTTTTTTGACAAGTCACAGTGAGCAAAGCCACAAGAAAACGGCTAGCATTATAAAGAAAAGAAAGAGTTGGATTTATATAGCGCCTTCCACGACCACCGGACGTCCCAAAGCGCTTCACAGCCAATTAAGTACTTTTGGAGTGTAGTCACTGTTGTAATGTGGGAAACGAGGCAACTAGTTTGCACACAAGCTCCCACAGACAGCAATGTGATAATGACCAGATAATCTGTTTTTGTTATGTTGATTGAGAGATAAATATTGGCCAGGACACCGGGGATAACTCCCCTGCTCTTCTACGAAATAGTGCCATGGCATCTTTTACGTCCACCTGAGAGAGCAGACAGGACCTCGGTTTAACGTCTCATCCGAAAGACGGCACCTCCAACAATGTAGCAGTCCCTTAGCAATGCACTGGAGTGTCAGCCTAGATTTATGTGTTCAAGTCCCTGGAGTGGGATTTGAATCCACAACCTTTTGACTCAGAGGCGAGTGTGCTACCCATTGAAGTTGACCACAGTGACATCTTGTGGTAGAAGGATTACTTTAAATCATCTTAATGTGATCTGTTTATCTGACAGGTGGTAGGCAGAGAACTTCTTGTACACCTGATCAACTACTTTACCACAATGTATGGCTTTGATGAGGACCTAACAACCTTCATTGACAATACTCGGATTCACATCATGCCTACCATGAATTCAGATGGGGCAAAGGTTTCAGACCCTACTGATTGCTATGGGACAACGGGAAGGTAGAGCTCTCCATATTAATGCATTTTAGCAGTAATATGTTTTGAGGGAAATGCATTTGGTCTTTATCTGGTTAACCATGGGAACACCAGCAGTGTGCGGCACCCAAACTGGTTTTGAATTTCTTTGCTGGAGGAAGATTTCAGATTAATTAAGTTGTCTTTAGACAGGTACATTTTGTTTTACAAAACACCCGTGAATCAACAAATTCAGTCTTTATTTTGATACATTCTTCAGATATGAGCGTCACTAGCAAGTCTATCATTCATTTATTAATATCCTTTACAGAACACCGCAATTAGTTTTGAAAATCAGTTCCTATTTTTCAAAGGTTCTTTTATTCACACTTCTCATATCTTCCTCTAACTGTATTACAATACATGCCAGACTCTTGTGGGTTGAAATAATTCTCTGCAGTTCTAATAATGGACACACAAACTACTTTCTACAAAGTCATTCTGTCCACCATTTTAACAAAGCTGTTAGCCCATTCAGAGTAGCTTCATTACAAGATCATAAGATCCACACAGATAAGAAAGGCCATTGGGCTTATATTAATTAATTCATCCAGGACAGCCTTACCCTCCTCCCATTGCAGCATCTCCACCACTGGTGCACCGTGGTTGCAGTTGTTCTATCTACAGGACGCACTGTACCAACTTGCCACGGCTTCTTCGGCAGCACCTCCCACACCTGCGATCCCTGCCACCTAGAATGACAAAGTTACCTTTTACTATTTTGAACCTGTGTCCCTTTGTCTATTTTAAAGTAGCATGAGAGGTGATCTCATTGAAACATACAAAATTCTTACAGGGTAGATGCGGGGAGGATGTTTTTACTGGCTGGGGAATCTAGAACCAGGGGTCACAGTCTCAGAATAAGGGGGTCGGCTATTTAGGACTGCGATGAGGAGAAACTTCTTCACTCAGAGGGTTGTGAATGTGTGGAATTCTCTACCCCAGAATCTCAGTCTTTGAGTATATTTAAGACAGAGATCGATAGATTTTTGGATATTAAGGGAATCGAGGGATTATGGGGATAGTGCAGGAAAGTGTTGAGGTAGAAGATCAACCATGATCTTATTGAATGGCGGAGCAGGCTCAGGGGCCAAATGGCCTACTCCTGCTCCTAATTCTTCTGTTCTTATGTTCCAGATTAACCTTTTCTATATCATTTACTATTTTTAAGTCTAAGATCACCTCCTAAATGCCTCCTTTATGGGCTGAAAAGCCCAAGTTTCTCCTTTCTTTCCTCACAACTCAGACCCTCAACACGAGAGATCAGTCACGTGGCCTGTCTCTGCCCTGCCTCCTGTGCTCGAATGTCTCTCTTGCTTCTTGACAGCAGCACTGGACCTAGAACTCAAGATGCAGTCTTAACATTGGACAGATAATGTTAATCTCGACTTTCACTAGGTCTGTAGCCCTGTAGGTCACGGCTCTTTAAGTGCGCATCCCACATCGGTGACCTTACATCAGAACTGCTTTTTTCTGATGATGGTGCAAAGCGAAAGGAGATGGTAATGGGACAAGGAAAGAAACAAAGATGGGTGTAGAGGAACTGTAACTGACATCGGCAGAATCATTACCAACAGCTGCTGTCTGAGAAAAATCAGCATGATATTGGCTTTGTTGATTGCTGCTGGGGAGGAACTGTCCTCTGAGTTACGGCCTGTTTTAGGGCAGTAAATAGAGCACAATAGGTTCTTTAAGGCAACCACCTCAAATCTGCACCCCCCAAAACTGCACCCACATTCTCCTGCCAAAAAACTGTCAGTTCCTATTAAGGTCCACTAGAAGTGCAAACTGCCCCATGCAAATGGGGTCAAGGGAAGTGGCCAGCCCCTTCGACCCATTTCCCTCCATTCCTGCCCCAAACCCATCCCAAATAATTAACACCGCCATAAATGTGTTTAGTGTGCTCAAACTGACTTGAAGTGTACATCTTCCAGAAAGGAACACGTGTCATGCACAGTGACCTGCTTTTGTGCTAAATTCTCGCTGCTGTTTGTAACCCGACAGGTACAACGCCAGACAGGTTGACCTCAATCGGAACTTTCAAAATGCTTTTTCTAAACAGCAGCCAAAATATGAAAAGGAAACTCTTCTAATGATGAACTGGATATCCAGTGAGAACTTTGTCATCTCAGCAAACCTTCATGGAGGTGCTCTTGTAGTTAACTACGGCTACGATAATATACCAGATGGTAATGATGGCTCTCTTCTTCATATCATTGTTGTGGTTGCTAGATTGTTAAATCTATTTATTCAATTTGATCATAGAGGAAATGGTTCAAGTGACTAAATGTATATATGTTCCTCAGTCGGAATGAGATGCTGTAATAATCACTCCTTCTCATTTACCAACAATGTACTGTGGGTTTTTGCAGTTCTTGCTTAGCCACAAGAATGTGAGGTGTCCCTCGCATAGACTAGGTTTGTATTCCCTTGACCATAGAAGATTAAGTGGTGATCTAATTGAGGTGTTTAAAATGATTAAAGGGATTCATGGATGAATAAAGATAAATGATTTCCTCTGGTGGGGAGTCCAGAACAAGGGGGCATAACCTTAAAATTAGAGCCAGGCCGTTCAGAGGTGATGTCAGGAAGCACTTCATCACAGAAAGAGTAGTGGGAATCTGGAACTCTCTTCCCCACAAAGCTGCTGAGACAGGGCAGGGGCTGGGCCGATTGAAAATGTCAAAACTGAGATTGGTAAATTTTTGTTAGGCAAGGATATTAAGGGATTCAGAACCAAGGCAGGAGATGGGAGTTAAGATACAGATCAGTCATGATCTAATTGAATGGCGGAACAGGCTTAAGAGGTTGAATGACCTACTCCTGCTCCCATGCTAAAAGTAGTCAAAATTAACAAATAACATGTCTTCCACTATTCCAGCAAAGCACAATAGACATCAGAATCTGTGGAAAGGGGCTTAGTCCTTTGCTCAGTATTGCCACTGTGTGATAGGTGGTGAACTTGAATAGTCACAGAAGGTACAGGAATCAAACAGAAAATTGAATGGCCTGGCTGGAATACTAGTATACCAGTCTCCTTTCATCTCAGAAATTAGGTGATATGAGGGTCTACATTTTCAGAAGAACACATTGAGTATTCCATTGCACATTAGGTTCCACAATGTTATCAAAAAGTTATTGAGGAATACTAAGCATTCATTTAATTAATGTAATTTTCCAAAGTGTTTATCGAATTCATCCCTGATTATTTTCAGAAAATGCCTTTTATGCCTATGCATGAACTATAACTTCCAATATTCAAAAGGGAAATAATTCCTCCATGTGTTAACATTTTAACCCAAGGGCAAAGTCAAGCACCTACTATGAGAGAGGTTCCCTCTGTGTGTAATGTATGGTGAAACATAAATGCATTTATAAAGAACAGGTTTACAATTTTGCATGAGGGAAATCTTCCCCTTGTGACTTCGCCCCGATATAAATGTTAACACACACAGAGGATTTTTATCTTCTCAAAGAACAAACCATTCCAGTTAAATGAGTGGGCACATAATTAACAATTTCATTCAGTGAGAACTCAACAATATGGTTTAAGAACTGATGTTATACTGCACGATCAGAGCTGTATGAGCCACAGAATTGGTATCCGGAAACATCATTACCTAACTTGCCAATCAGCATTTTGCATTTGGCCTTTGGCGTATTTTACCTAAGATTTCATGTTGTTCTGGTTCTACAGCCCTCCCATTACTTTCTAATGTATTTTCCAAATAATTGCTAGATAGTAAGCATTAACAATATTCTCCACCTGTTTCTTCCCACACTAGAGTATCATCACTATTGGCACACTTACGATGACTGGTACTATGGCCGACTTGATCCTGAAGAGATTCTAGAACATCATACTCCTGATCATGATGTCTTTTTGCATATCTCAAAGGTGAGTGTATTTCTTCTACCAGAAGACAGCTGGTACGAGCTAGCAAGGGCTTTGTATCCATGTCTTTGTTACCTCTGGACTCGACTATTCCAATGCTCTCCTGGCCGGCCTCCCACCTTGCACTCTCCGTAAACTCCGCAAAACTCTGCTGCCCATATCCTAACTCACACCAAGTCCCATTCACCCATCACCCCTGTGCTCGCTGACCTATAATGTCTGCCTCCATCATTGGCGGCTGTGCCTTCATCTGCCTAGGCCCTAAGCTCTGGAATTCCCTCACTAAACCTCTCCGCCACTCTACCTCTCTCTCCTCCTTTAAGACGCTCCTTAAAACCTACCTATCCCTGTCATAATATCTCATGTGGCTCGGTGTCAAATATTGTTTGATAACGCTCCTGTGAAGCGCCTTGCGACATTTTACTACGTTAAAAGCGCTATATAAATGCAAGTTGTTGTTATGTTCGCAAACCTGAAAGCAGCTCAAGGCTTTATCAAATCTGTCCTCATATGCACATTTAATTATTTTATCTGATAGCCCAAAGAGAGGCATTATCCCAGTCAGTAACATCTAATACTGCGCGGCCGAAATTCAGGGCCGCCAGAAAGCTGGCAGATCTACCTTTCTCTTAAAGTTTTTTCCGCTGGGATCGTTGAGGCAACTTTTCCGTTGATTTTCGGCACTTAGTATTTTTTTTACATTGGACTAGAAGTCGGTCATAGTGGGGGCGGAAGTGCGGCGGTAAGGCAGGCTGAGGGGCGGGATCGGGACGCCGCTGCTGTCACTCAGAAAGCTGTCGGGGGCACCGCGCGGCAGGGGAACGATTTCTTTCCAGTGAATTTGGGCCGGTGTATTCTGCGGGTGCGGGAGAGCGGCGGTGGGCGTTTTGATGACGCGCTTGCGGCAGTCATCATCAGCGGGACGGAATTGGGGATAGGCCGAAAAATCTCCGACCTGAATTTGGGTTGGGACGGCCATTGGAGTGCAACGCGGCAGCGACTCGATTTCGCCGCATGGCTGCCGCTAAACAGCGGAAACGGGCCTCATGCAGGCCCTGAATTTCCACCCCACCAGTAAGTTTAGTGTGCATTTCCTGACCCTTCCCACTTCTCCATTTCTTGTCTGACACAGTTTCAGTATCACATGTCATACTTAAAAATAAATATTATCACACAAAAACAAAAGGAGTAATTTTGAATGTAGAGACAAACTCTATAGGAACAGAAAATACCTCAGTCAGAATGTCTTCAGTTTTTTAATTGGCCTTACTATTCATAGTTCAAAAGAATACAAAGAAAGCTAAGGTCTAGCTTGCAGCCTGAATGAACTCATCTTGTGTTTACTTAACAGCATTGGGTCTTCAAAGCATTCAGCTTCACCTTAATAGTAAAATAATGACATGACATGGTATAATCCTCCTGTTCTTATAAAGCAATGAGTCATCTGACCTACTGAGAACAATGCCACAAGATAATAAAAGAAATTCATATGAATTGAACCACTGTGGACTGGGTTTGAGAATTAACTATGCCAATCTTAACATGATTTTTATCTGGAGCCAAACAATACTAAGATACATCTCTAATGTTTCCCAGTTATGATGGCCCCAAATTTCCACATGATTTGCTCCTGATTTTTAGGAGCAACTGGTGTAGAACGGAGTATCTTAGAAATCGGAATTCTCCACATTTAGTTTTCTGCAGTTCTAGTCAGGTAGAACAGTTTCACTTTGGAACTGAATTTTTTTTTCAAAAGGGGGCGTGTCCGGCCATTGACGCCTGATTTGAAAGTTTCCACAGTGAAAACGTACTCCAAACTAACTTAGAATGGAGCAAATGAAGATTTTTGTACGATTGAGAAAACCTTGTCTACACTTTAAAAAATCAGGCGCAGGTTACAAATTAGGCGTCGGGAATGAGGTGGCGGGGGGGAGGGGGGGAAAGGGAAGTCATTCAATTCTACAATCAATCCTTAGTTATACTTATACAAATATTATACAAATAAATCCAACCTGAATAAAAATTTATAAGCAAAGAAAATATTAAATAAATCATGTTCCTTTCTGTGTGAAAGTGCTTCAGGCAGGCCTTTCAGGCAGCGGTGTGGCGTCAGTGTCTAGGCGGCAGGGGCAGGCAGCAAGCAGCTTTCGAGCTGAGCTGCGGTGCTTGAGGCAGGCCTTCATTCCCCGCGAAGATGCAGCACCCTGACGGACTTGAGGCCATTCAACCATGGGATTGCAGCGGCGTCAGTGGCTGGCCGGGAACAGCAGCAGCCTTCGAGCTGTGAGGGGGACTGACTGAGGCCATTTGGACAGGGAGAGGCAGCCACATCGACATCTTTATATTTAAATTTACAGAATGGGTGCACCACATATTATGCAATGGTTTGCTTCCTCATGCAGGAAATTCTTTGTTCTTGGTGGATGTTGATCCATTGTAAAGTTGAATTGGCACTTTTATTTCTTCAAACACACAGTCCTTAATTTGCAGGCATCGGTTCTGCAAGTTTAGCAGTGAAAAGCTGAACTCACTGATTTCAGCAGGTGATTTATTCAGCAGTGCTGCTAAAAGCACTCCCTCACACACAGAAATATCAAGAAAATTAAAATACAAGCCTTTGCAGGGGTCCAAGAAACAAATCTTCACTTTTTCTGCAGCACTTTTAAAAATGGCCGAGTGCCACTGTTCACTTCAGACTGCGCGTGCGCGAACGCTCCAACGCGCACGCGCAGGGTTGCCGGCACCAAAAAGCCTCATTTAAATTGTACCCGCCCCCTCCTACTTACAAAATCGGCGCGAGTGGTAGGTTCCGCCCCCTGTGCGCTACGCCAAGCAGACATCGAGCTGCAAAGGAGCTCGAGAATACCGCGTTTTTTTTCCGGCGCCGTTTTCGGCGCGAGAAATAGGCGCCCAGCTCTGAAGTGCGCCTTTTTCGCCGCGTGTGGAAACTTGGGGCCGATATCTCTAACTTTTTCCAGTTCTGACCATTTCGAACTTTCTCCAGTTCTGAATCCAATGAAGCTTGAAGAACAGCACCTCAACTTTCGATGAGGCACTTTCAGCCTTCTGGACTCAACATCGAGTTCAACAATTTCAGACCATAACCTCTGCCCCCATTTTTTCAGACGGCTGCTACTGATGATTCTGCCATTCCCATTTGCAGCATTTAATCACTCCTGTCTTCCACCCTATCACAGACCGTATTTCTTTTGTTCTTTCCTCCCCTCCCCACCTTTCCCTCCCACCGCACCTGGTTAAAATCTGTTACAGGTACAACGTCTGAAATCCCGCAACCTCGGGACCGAGACCGTGACGGTTTTCGGATTTTGCCGGATTTCTGACCTCGCTGTTGGTACTCCTCGCCGCACGCTGACCCTCCGCTCCTCGCCCCCGCCCCCCCCCCCCCCCCACCGGCGCTGTTTTTACCGGTTTTTATCGGTTTCCTCATCCCTTGCCGCCATCTTGGCTGCCTCAAAAATGTCCTGTTTTCGGACAGCGGATTTGAGACGTTGTACCTGTACAACTCTTTTTCCAGTTCAGACAAAAGATCACAGACCTGAAACATTAACTCAGTTTCTCTCACCAGAGAAGCTGCCTGACCTGCTGAGTATTTCCAGCATTTTCTGTTTATTGTTAACACTAAGATTAAAATCCTTCTAATGTTTGGAAAATATTTCACTGACCTGCCAGCAATATCCCGATTTATATTGGTAGGGGCTTTGAATAGGACAAAAAAAAGAGTTGCTGTATTAGTTAATCAACTATATTTTGTGTCCTAGGTATATTCCTACACCCATGCCAACATGTGGACGGGAAGTCCTTGTCCCCAGGAGGTGAATGCTTCCTTTCATTTTGTAGATGGGATTGTCAACGGTGCAGCCTGGTATCCAATTGCTGGTAAAAATTATCTATTTTTTTTTGAGAGTTAATTGCAAATATTGTACAAAGATATTAACGGATTGAAACGGGTGTCCAAACTGCAGCCTTAGGCCACAGGCGATACCCGAGCTCCTAGCATTCAAGTCCTCCATGCCCAGGCAACTCAGTCCTAACATAAACATAAGAACATAAGAATTAGGAGCAGGAGTAGGCCATTAGGCCCATCGAGTCTGCTCCACCATTCAATGAGATCATGGCTGCTCTACCTCAACTCCACTTGCCCGCACTATCCCCATATCTCTTGATTCCCTTAATATCCAAAAAATCTATCAATCTCTGAATTGAATATATTCAATGACTGAGCCTCCACAGCCCTCTGGATAGACAAAGCCAAAGATTCACCACCTTCTGATTGAAGAAGTTTCTCCTCATCTCAGTCCTAAATGGCCGACCCCTTATTCTGAGACTGTGACCCCTGTTTCTAGACTCCCCAGCCAGAGGAAACATTTTCCCTGCATCTACCCTGTCAAGCCCTGTAAGAATTTTGTATGTTTCAATAAGATCAGCCCTCATTCTTCTAAACTTTAGAGAATATAGGCCAAGTCTGCTCAATCTCTCCTCATAGGACAATCCCCCATCCCAGGAATCAGTCTGGTGAACCTTCGTTGTACTCCCTCAATAGCAAGTATATCCTTCCTTAGGCTTATCTTTCTCCCTCGCTGCTTTCTCCTTTTCGAATTTTGTGAACCTGGAGGTTTGGGCGGGGCCATTCTTAACTCCGTTGCCCCATTTGGTGGACAAATCCTAAATCAGAACACCAAGATCAGCTAGTGCCAGCAGCTTCAGCTATATGCAAATTAATGGGAGCATGGGTTTAAACCAAATTTGTAGCCCCTGAGGCATTGTGTACAGTCCATGGTGACATAAAGCGTGGACATCACTGGATTGAAAGACAAAAAAGGCAGCACGAGGAACGTATTTACTAAACACTGATGTGTAGGAGTATTGAGGATAGTGCAACAATGTGGGACATAATATTCAGTGAGATTTTACAATTGGTACAGAAAGTCCTAACAGAAAATAATCAGTGTCACCACCCCAGCAATTGCTCTCTGGGGGAGCGAGGACACAAGTAAATGATTCATTTGGTTTAATTCCTTAAAATGTTTAATATCATACTGGCATACCAGGACATTCTACTGAACAGCAAAGTGTGGGAAGATTTAAACTTTACACTTCTCAATCACCATGTCAGCACAAAGCTCCCCTGATGAAAACTTCAGCTATGTAGAAGGCAATATCCATTTCTTCCATGTAAGGCAGATGGAACATAAGAACATAAGAAATAGGAGCAGGAGTAGGCCACCTGGCCCCTCGAGCCTGCTCCGCCATTTAATAAGATCATGGCTGATCTGATCATGGACTCAGCTCAACTTCTCTGCCCGCTCCCTAGAACCCTTTATTCCCTTATCACTCAAAAATCTATCTCCGCCTTAAATATATTCAAATACCCAGCCTCCACAGCTCTCTGGAGCAGAGAATTCCACAGATTTACAACATTCTGAGAGAAGAAATTCATCCTCATCTCAGTTTTAAATGGGCGGCCCCTTATTCTGAGACTATGTCCCCTAGCTTTAGTTTCCCCATGAGTGGAAATATCCTCTCTGCATCCACCTTGTCGAGCCCTCTCATTATCTTATGTTTCAATAAGATCACCTCTCATTCTTCTGAACTCCAGTGTGGATAGTCCCAACCTACTCAACCTATCTTCATAAGTCAACTCCCTCATCTCCGGAATCAACCTAGTGAACCTTCTATGAATAGCCTCCAATGCAAGTATATCGTCCCTTAAATACGGTAACCAAAACTGTACGCAGTACTCTAGGTGTGGCCTCACCAATACCCTGTACAGTTGTAGCAGGACTTCTCTGCTTTTATAGTCTTTCCCCCTTGCAATAAAGGCCAACATTCTATTTGCCTTCCTGATTACTTGCTGTACCTGCATACTCACTTTTTGTGTTTAATGTACAAGGACCCCCAGGTCTCTCTGTACTGCAGAACTTTGCAATTTTTCTCCATTTAAATTATAATTTGCTTTTCTATTTTTTCTGCCAAAGTGGATAACCTCACATTTTCCCACATTATACTCCATCTGCCAAATTTTTGCCCACTCACTTAGCCTGTCTATATCCCTTTGCAGATTTTATGTGTCCTTCTCACAATTTGCTTTCCCACCCATCTTTGTATCATCAGCAAACTTGGCTACATTACACTTGGTCCCTTCATCCAAGTCATTAACATAGGGCTCAATTTTCCCCAAAGCTTTTTTTTGGCACACTTGAAGAGTTACACCCGTTTTTTAGGGGGCCAAGTATGCCCCCCAAAAAAGTTCTAAGTTTCCCCATTGGATTTCCTCATTTTGCTGTGGCCTAACCTGTCCTTTAGTTTTGGGGGTGGAGCCTTGATCTGCGCCAAAAAGATCGGGTTGCCATGGTAACCGGGGACACAATGCGAGCTGAGGCTGCAAAGTGAAACATACAGCCAGCTCCCAACACATTAAAACATATTGCATCAACTTAAAAACACATTAAAACTCATTGCACCAACTTAAAAACACATAAAAATATATTGCAGCAACTTAACTCTAATTATTAAAGCCGGTCCCGCTCCCCGCCCCTAGCCAAAGGGCTTGCCGGTCTGCTTCCCTAGACTGCCACGAGCCCTTTACCTGTTGTGCTTGGCCAGCTGCAGCTCCCCCACCGCCCTGCAGTCCTGAGTGCCTTGTCGATCCCGCTACCCCCCAGAGTTCCTTGCCGGTCTCCCACCCCTACGCCAGGCTGAAGGGCTTGCCAGTCCTGCCTGCCTCCCCCCCCCCACCCCCGTGTGCCTTGTCGTCCCGATCTCCCCCCCCCCCTCACCCCCCAGTGTCTTACCGGTCCCGTTCCCCGTTCCTAGCCCAGGCCGAAGGGCTTGCCGGTCCACTACCCCACCCCAGGAAGAATGGCCTCCTCCCTCCCAGTCCCCGCACCTAACTACACCCGAAAGGCTTCCTCCCCACCCCCTCTCTCCACCCCTCCCCCCACACCCCATTCCAACCCCCACCTCTCACTCTCCTCTCTCTTACCTTTCCTGCTGCTGCTGTCCGGGCATCTGCTGTACTTACCTGCGCCGATTTCCTTACCTGTGCCGATTTCTCCGGAAGGTTTTTCTGCAGAGGCCATATACGCTGGCCTAAGCAGAACTGGAGTAACTCTCAGCTGGCCAAACTTGCCTAAATGACCAGAATTGGCACAGGTGGCAAGTAACGCCCCCTTTGTCTGAAAAAAAAATGTATCTAAAAAAATCGCAACTAATTAAGTTACACTGGTGCAAATTGATTGGGAAAACTGTGGATTTTTAACTAGGCCAAAAAAAGCAGCCTGCTCCAAAAAAACGGCGCAAATCACTGGGGAAAATTGAGCCCTATGATTGTAAATAGTTGAGGCTCCAGCACCGATCCTTGCGACACCCCACTAGTCACTGTTTGCCAACTGGAAAATGACCCATTTATCCCGACTCTCTGTTTTCTGTTAGTTAGCCAATCCTCTATCCATGCTAATATATTACCCCCAACCCCGTGAACTTTTATCTTGTGCAGTAGCCTTTTATGTGGCACCTTATCGAATGCCTTCTGGAAGTCCAAATGCACCACATCCACTGGTTCCCCCTTATCCACCCTACTTGTTACATCCTCAAAGAACTCCAGCAAATTTATCAAACATGATTTCCCTTTCATAAAACCATGCTGATTCTGCTTGATTGAATATGCTTTTACAAATGTCCCGCTACTGCTTCCTTAATAATGGACTCCAACATTTTCCCAACCACAGATGTTAGGCGAACTGGTCTATAGTTTCCTGCTTTTTTAAATAGGGGCGTTACATTTGCGGTTTTCCAATCCGCTGGGACTGCCCCAGAATCCAGGGAATTTTAGTAGATTACAACCAATGCATTCACTATCTCTGCAACCACTACTTTTAAGAACCTAGGATGTAAGCCATCAGGTCCAGGGGACTTGTCCGCCTTTAGTCCCATTATTTTACCGAGTAAAACTTCATTAGTGATAGTGATTGCATTAAATTCCTCCCTCCCTATAGGCCCTTGATTATCCACTATTGGGATATTTTTAGTGTCTTCTACCATGAAGACCGATACGAAATATTTTTGCTCAACATCTCTGCCATTTCCCTGTTCTCCATTATTAATTCCCCAGTCTCATCCTCTAAGGGTCCAGCATTTACTTTAGCCACTCTTTTCCTTTTTATGTACCTGTAGAAACTCTTACTATCTGTTTTTATATTTCATGCTAGTTTACTTTCATAATATATCTTCCCTCTCTCATTTTTTTAGTCGTTCTTTGCTGGCATTTAAAAGTTTCCCAACCTCTGGCCTCTCACTAGTATGCCCTTGTTTTCAATTTGACACCATCCCTTATTTCCTTAGTTAGCCACGGATGGTTATCCCTTCTCTTACTGTCTTTCCTTCTCATTGGGATATATTTTTGCTGCAAGTTATGAAATATCTCCTTAAATGTTTGCCACTGCTCATCAACAGTCCCATACTTTAATCTATTTTCTCAGTCCACTTTGGCCAACTCTGCCCACATACCTTTGTAGTCTCCTTTATTTAAGCTTAGAACACTGGTTTGAGAACCAACTTTCTCACCCTCCAACTGAATTTGAAATTCAACCATGTTATGGTCACTCATTCCTAGAGGATCCTTTACTACAAGATAATTTATTAATCCTGTCTCATTACACAGTACCCGATCTAAGATAGCCTGCTCCCTGGTTGGTTCTGCAACGTACTGTTCAAGGAAACTATCGAGGATACACTCTATGAACTCTTCCTCAAAGCTACCCTGGCCAATTTGCTTTGTCCAATCAATATGAAGGTTAAAATCGCCCATGATTATTGCCGTTCCTTTATTATAAGCCTCCATTATTTCTTGATTTATACTCCATCCAACAGTGTAGCTACTGTTAGGGGGCCTATAGACTACGCCCAGCAGTGACTTTTTCCCCTTATTATTCCTTATCTCCACCCAAACTGATTCAACATCTTGATCTTCTGAGCCAATATCGTTTCACACTAACGCACTGATCTCATCCTTTATTAACAGTGCTACTCCATCTCCTTTCCTTTCTGTCTGTCCTTCCGAATTGTCAAATACCCCTGAATATTTAGTTCCCAGTCCTGGTCACCTTGCAACCACGTCTCTGTAATGGCTATCAGATCATACGCATTTGTATCTATTTGTGCTGTGAACTCATCCATTTTGTTACGAATGCTACGCGCATTCAGATAAAGAGCTTTGAAATTTGTTTTTTTTTACCATTTTTTCCTGCTTTGACCCCATTTTCTGATTCACCTTTATGTTTATAAATTCTGTCCCTGGCACACTCTGGTTATCATTTCCCCCAGTGCTACCCTGCTCTATTGCCTTCTCCTTATTCTTTGACTTTTTACATTTTCACTCATCTCAATCCTCCTGCCCACTAATTAGTTTACTGTTAAGTGCTGCTTTTTTTGATCTCGCTCACTACTGATCTTTACAACATAGGTTTGCACGTGTAATGTATGTACCTGTGAAATGCTCACAGGTTGGTGGAGCTGTTGCATTGTGAGTGGCCTAGCCAGTCATGTGATGTTCACAAGACTCAATAAAACCCCAGTTAATTGTGTCTAGGTTCTCCACGACGAGGCGTGCAATTGTGAACCTGGTGGATGAACTGGTAGTGTTCAGTTTGATTGTTAATCCTTTGCTAATAAACCAGCTAGTTCCTTACAGCAAATGTGTGGCTGTGAATTCTTAAGCAAAGAACCCATGAAGCAAATACACTACAGCACACACTTCCATTGTAAATTCCCATGTGTGTATTTATAAAGGTAACTGCCTATGTAAACTTGTCATGCTGAAGCTCCACTCCACCCACCAGCAATAGGGCTTCAGTTTGGCACCTCTCAGTTCCACAACCTGCACTGCAGAGAAACTCCCTTGCTCCAACCAACTCTATTTCTCCACTTCCCAAATTCATGTAACCTTTGTTTTCTAAAACTATGAATAATATAAAATCAAAATACAATCTTAAAATTAGAGCTAGGCCATTCAGGAGTGAAATTAAGAAGCACGTTTTCCCACACCAAGGGTAGTGGACATCTGGTAACCCTCTTACCCCATAAGGCTGTGAATGTAAAGCGTAGTCAGACAATAATTTGACACCTAGCCATAGAAGGGGCGATTCAGAGGGGTAACTAAAAGCTTGGTCAGAACACCTATTGAGCCAATGAAGTAGAGGGATACAGGCTTGTCAGAGCGCTAAGAGGGAGTTGAAAGAAAATAACGTACTTGAATCAGGACCATGTACCGAAACTGCAGGGTTTCTGAACCAGGTGGGCAGTCTTTTCTGGTTCCATTGTTCTTGCACATCCTGGCCCCAAAAGTCCGATAAGACCTGTTACTGCCGGAAAGCGGCGGCCATGCGGCGGTGTCAAATGGCCACTGATTTTTTGTCGAATGGCCTCCGCTTGCGAAATTCTCCTCGGTGGTTTTTCTGGCAGTTCCCACTTCCGCCCTGCTGCTACTGAACCCTCCGTAAGTGCGTCATCAAAGCGCGCACCGCCGATCTCCCGTCCCGCAAGCAAAATTCACCTAAAAAAATCCTGCCCCGCCCGTGGTATTCGACAGTTTTTTCTGTCGGTGCGCTGTGTGTGTAAAATGGCGGTGCGGCCGCCATTAAAGGGGAGGGTGCACTGCCGCCATCTTATTGTCTTTGTCGGCTGACTGCCAGGTCAGCCCGACATTTATGGCCCCAGGTTCAGCCCGACTGCCAACAGACAACCTGGCACCCCCTCTTGAGTTCCAGGTTGCTGGCCTGGCTGAAACACTCTCTGCTGGACCAGTCGACCTAACTAAAATAATTGCAGAGCTCGCATCGGCTCTCCCCTTTAAGTGAAGGGGAGCGACATGGTGACGTGCCAGTGTGAGTATGTCTTCAGTGCTACGCTGTTGACTGACAGCGGCGGACACTCCGCCCACCCCCACTTCCGCCTCCATTATGACCGACTTCCGCTTGGGAAAAAAAAGACATAGAGTTGAATTTTGTGCAAGAGGCTTCCACATCCACTGCAGTGGTGAAAGCACAAGAAAAACGGTAAGTGCGACCTGTTTCTGGCAGGGGTGAATTTCGGCCCCCATGGTTCTTCTGGCACACTTCCACCATAAGTCAGGCAGGGGTGCATTGGAATGACTGTGAATGGGGCCAGGTTCTGGATACAGTGGGGCCTGACTCAGTTTCCATGAGACTTTGTTTGGAGCAGAACCTCAATTGGAGGGGTGCAAGTGGGGCCTACCTGAGGTGTCCAGTCTTGGGTTATAGGCTAAACCCTTGAAGAAAAGGTGCGTACATTTTTAGTTTCATGGCTCCCTTAAAAAGGGGCATTGCCAGGGCACCAGAGGAGTCAATTGTTGGGGGAGGTGGGTTGGGCCGGGCGGGGCGGGGGGGTGGCCGGAACTCCCTCTGGAGCGGCCAGCCTTCACCGCATTTTGCAGCCTCCCAGGACTGGACGGGCCATATTCAAATTAGGGAATCACCCCCTCACCTCACGTACTCTCGCAGTGTCATCAGCAGAAGTTCCCAATGGGCTTCTGTTTGTTTGCATCCCGTTCCCACCACTTTGTCGAGCGGCCTGAAAGTTGTTGAGGCCAAAGAGGTAAAGCTGTAATGTGACTGCAGTAACTGAGCACTCCTTCCTTTCCACAGGTAGCATGCAGGACTACAATTATATGTGAGGTCAATGTCTGGAAGTCACTCTGGAAGTGTCTTGTTGTAAATACGCCCCAGTGGAGGAGCTCCAGCATTTCTGGTGGGACAACAGAGATGCCTTGATTCAGTACCTCAAACAGGGACATTTAGGTAACAGTTTGGCAATGTTTGTATCTTGCTTTTAAATACCTAGGCCAGCAGTTCCTACCATTGAAACAAATGAGAGAGGGCAATTTTTATCAAAGAAATAATGGGATTTGGAAAAGTGGGGTTCAGTTGCTTAACTTATTAGTTATCTGAGTTGTGCCCATATATTTAGACAGTCATTACTTTTATGAGGGTTAAAAAGAATTGAAGAAAATTGTTTTTATATTATGTACGAGTGTGTAAACACAGCCCCCCAGAATATTCTTTGTAAACCTGTAAAAAGGATGAGAGGTGACCCAATAGAGGTTTTAACATTGTGAAGGGGTTCACTAGGGTAGACACAGGGAAGATGTTTCCACTCGTGGGAAGTCCAAAACTTGGGGCCATAAATAGAAGATAGCCACTAATAATCCAATAGGAAATTCAGGAGAAACTTCTTTAAGCAGAGAGTGGTGGAAATGTGGAACTTGCTACCACAGCGACTGTGGAGGCGAATAGCGTAGATGCATTTAAGGGGTAGTGAGATAAGTACATGAGGGAGAAAGGAATAGAAGGATATGCAGATAGGGTGCGATGAAATAAAGTGTGGAGCATAAAGACTGGCATAGACCAGTTGGGCCAAATGGCCTGTTGCTTTGCTGTTAATTCTCTGTGATGACAAATATGATTACCCTCAGAGCACAGAAGGGGGTTTTCCCCTGTCTACCGCTTCATACAGGTTCAATTATCTTGCTTTGTGGGTAGGCCCTTGTGACGCAGACTGAGAATGGCCAAATGAGTTCAAAACCAACCTAAGTTCTAGCTTTCTTTGTGAAGCACAAATTATTTTAAACGGTGTTCTGCTAAATAAACTGCACATTCACACTCAATGGCACTGAACTCGGAGAGTTGTGGTACTGGTCTAATCACAACATATCTTGAAGACTATGGGGGGGAGGGGGAGGAGCGATTTTAACCCCCAAAAATGGGTGGGTTGGGGTCAGGTGGGAGGTTAAAGTGTTAGAAATCTGAACCCCAACTCCATCCGGCCACTTCCAGTTTTACTGGAGGCAGTTTGTCACTTTAAATTTTATAATGAGGCTTCATTTGAAGTTCCATTTTAAATGTAACTTCGGCTGGCCGGGTTTCCCAGGGCTTGGACAGTCCTCCAGCTAAAGGACAGCGAGGGCAGCTCAATCCAGGCGTTAAGTGCCTTTCCACTTACCTGCAGAATCCAGCGTTCCTGCCTCGCCAGCCCCCTCCCTCCCCATCCACGATCGGACATACCCCCCGACCCTTCCAATCGCACCCCGACGTCACCCTGCCCTCCCACGAGGCTTCTAATCACTGATCCTTGGCCCCTGACTGTCCCTCTAGCCTCTGATCATCGGCCTCCAGCTCCCTCTCCCACCTCCGATCCTCAGCCCCCCCCCCGACTCCTAACACCCACTCTAGCCTTCCGGCCCCTTCCCCCCCCCCCCCCCGCCAATCCTCAGCCATTGACCACCTGTCCAGTCTCAGACCCTTGACCCTCTCTCCGGCCTCTGGTCCCTGGCCCCCGACCCCCTGTCCTGCCTCCGATCTCTCCCTCCCTCCTCTCTGCTAACCGCCTGACAGCCAGCCAGCCTCTCAATCTGGCTGGCTGCAGCAGGATACTGAGACACAAATTACTAATCAGACCCTGCACGTTAAATTCGGAAGGGCCTGAGGGAAACCCGTTCTCCCAGGCTTCTGAATCAGATTCCATTGCCCCGCCCGTTCCCTCCCCATCTCCAAGTTAAAATTCTGGCCTGGAAGTGTGTGTTTTCAAGGAGCGCTGACTATTTACAGAACCCTGTGTGGGAGGTCAGCTTTGTTGTTGATAATTTGGGACTTTTAACAACCAGCTCACTGGATAATGCAGAGCTGATTTATTTACTGTTTAGTCAGCAAGACTAGTAAAATATATCAACAATTAAAAACTAGACCTTAACTTGCAGTTCATGTTTAAAGACTGTGGTTCTTTGTGTAGTGCTGATAAGTCATTAGAGGGGCCATTAGAGGGAGCAGCGTGCAGCAGCATGCTACATCAGTGAGCAGTGTGTGCTGCTGCAGGAGGGCGATGGCTGCGAAGCAGGTCGCTGATTGTAGTACGGGCAGGCACAGCAGGAGCGGCGAAGGAGTGGTAAGAGTTTGCAGAGGGAAGTGACCAGGGCCCAGGAGAGGCGTGAGTTTGGGGCTCAGAAGAGGCGAGGGCCCAGGGGCAGCACGGGTCAGCCCACACTGCGATGTGTGCGCGCGCTCGGTCCGTGCAGCAGAGCTGGTCTTCAGTCATCTTGGGTAATCCTTGCCACTGGGCCAAGACCTAGCTCTGTCGAGCCCGTGTGGTGGCTGGTGTGCAATGGCCACCACACACTGAAAAAAATCCACGCACAGGCATCTGGATGTAGTTCGGGATCTGGAATATTAGGTCCTTCATTGAAACACCTGTGAACTCATCCCTTTTTATCGTGGAAGCAAGTCATCTTCGCTTCGAGGGACTGCCTATGATGATGATGATAATGATGACAAGTCATTCAAGTTAGCCAATTGTAACGGACATAGTTTGCTTTTGGCAGACATTAATCACGAGGAGGGTGAAATTGCCCTGCGCCCCGATTGGGGGTGGTAACCTTCTGGGGCCAGGACTTTGGGGCGGTAACCGGGGCGCTACTTGGGTGCTGAGGGAAGACCGCTACGCACCTGCAAGATCTCTGATGGTCCCCACTGGGCCTCTAGGGCAGCGTTGGACCGGGCCTGCAGCCCGGCACCCAAAACGGAGTGCCAGGCTGCACGATGGCGGCCCACACCACTTTAGGGCCACCATCGTTGAGCTGACACGAGAGTCGGCAGGCAAAAAAAGATGGTGGCCGGGTTGTTGGCGCCCTCCCCTTTAAGGAGCATCCCTAGAGTGGATGTCGGCCAGCCTCGTGGCCCGCGGGGCATAAAGGGATTGCCGCAGAGCGGTGAAGGGTCGCTACGCACAGCGATGATGTAATTGCCGATTGCATGGCGGCCTGGGCGCTAACTGTGGGTGGCGATGCTGTCTTTGTGGCGGTGCCCCCCCTCCCCCGGGCAAAAAGTCTCCTCCACCCCGTTCGCGCCCCCCGCCGGAGGAGCTAACGGGGCTATAAAAAGGGGCAATTTCACCGCCTAGATCTAATGGATTCACAACTTACTTGCAACAGTCAACCTTAGGAACATAAGAACATATAAATTGGGAGCAGGAATCGGCCATTTGGCTCTTCGAGTCTGCTCCGCCATTCAATAAGATCATGGCTGATCTTCGACCTCAACTCCACTTTCCCGCCCGATCTCCATATCCCTCAATTTCCCTAGAGTCCAAAAATCTATCGATCACAGCCTTGAATATACTCAACGACTCAGCATCCACAGCCCTTTTGGTAGAGAATTCCAAAGATTTACAACCCTCTGAGTGAAGAAATTCCTCCTCATTTTAGTCTTAAATGACTGACCCCTTATCCTGAGACTAATGCCACCCAGTCCTTGGGGCCACAATTGCCCCTTTGTGCAGTGCCAGTTGGCGCTGCCAGCCAGTGTTAACGGGGCACTAAAGGGTTTCACCCGGGTGCTGTGCCCAAAGCGCACCCCCGGAATTGCCCCCGGGGGTTGCCGGGCAAAAGGGCGCTTGCGCTGCGCCCCAGCAATGACATCATACCTTGCACACCGACTCCTTATTGCCCCACAACAACGTATTTGCACCCCATGGAGGAAATTGCCCCGTGGGAACGAGGTCTGCGCAGGCGATGACACTGACAGCTTCTCGGCGTGAAAAACTGCGGTGGGTGTGGCACCGTGGTCGCCCTTAAAGGACAGGTGCCGCCGCCGCGGCCGCGACAATGACAGCCACTGGTTCGGCCGGCCGCCAACATGCAGGCCAGCACCCCAGCTTGGGTGCCAGGCCACCGGCCCGGCGACACCCTCCCTGGTGGCCCAGTGGGTGGCACTGAAGGTGCTGCTCAGATCGCAGAGGCCCTCCCCTTTAAGTGAAGTGCCGCGTGAGCGCCCCGGGGCGCCACAAGAACGCACGGTTACCGACCCAACATTTTTTTTCTCCAAAAGAGGGCAAATCCGCGCCGGATCAGGCGTTTCCCGCACCAGAGCAAAATGAGCTACTAATTTGAATTATGCGCTGCAAATCAAGCACGGGGTAATTTCGGCCCCCAATACTGTCCAGAGCGGAAACAACTTCTCAGCATTTACCCTGTCAATCCCCCTCAGAATCTTAAATATTTCAATGCGATCACCTCTTATTCTTCTAAACTCCAGAGAGTATAGGCCCAATCTACTGGTGAGATTTGTTGGCATTATATTCGCCTAGTTCCTCCCACAATTCAGTTGGTAAGTTTATGCCCTGCGTCTTGATTTTTCAATTGGCGTTCTTTTAACACAGTAGTGTTTCATTTTCTTTAGTTGGGGTTAAAATAATGTCGATCTAAAAGTAGAGGGTCCAGTGTGGAACTGAGTCATGCCGACCAGGAAGATCCCATGTGTGATCCTTGGTGTGTGCTGAGTGAGTTACTCTCAACCGAGCCAACCGCACGGGGCACTGCGATTGGCTCCGGTGCCCGAGAGCTAAGGAGGGGAACAAATCAGCCAGGGTTCCCATTCCGGATCGCAACGCTTGAGGAAAATATGGATCTATGGGCATGGCGGGTCGGAGGACAGGGTGGGACTTGGCTGCGCTGCTCGTCGTGGTCTAATAAGTTGCTGACACTTGCACAAAGAGCACAGCACTGGGGCGAGGTGCAGAACAGTGGGCTGGTGCCAGAGGAACTGTAATCCAGCAGGTCAGCACCTGCAGAAGGTGAGGGAATTTAGATAGTGGGGCACAATAGTCACCACTGACTGCGTGTTACTTTGTCACGTTGGAGGCTTATGAAGAAATCACCTGCCCACCAGCTGGACTCAGAGTACGCATTGTGAGAATGAATTCAAAAGGCAGCAAAAATTTTAGATCTGGTTTTACAATTAAATAAATACATATAAAATGTAGTCGTGGGTGTACTACCTACTTTGACACAAAGGGAATGATATCAGTATTTGTGACAGTGTGTAATATTTGCAGGTTACATTGAACTCGATGGTGATAAAATAGAATGTTATTTGAATACAATTTTGCTCATTCAAACCCATAGGTGTTCCCACCTATATATTATTGTGAAAAGAAAAACCAGCTAAGTGAATACAGAGATAAAGTTAACAAATAATAACATTAAATGATCACACTATGACCCCATTTACCTGCTCTCCTCCTTTCTACATTTGCAGTTATCCACAGATTGCAACAGCAGGAGTCAGGGCTTTAACCGTTGTGTTGCCACTTCCAGTCATGCTTTCAGTGTTTCAAATTCTACTGGGTTGCAACTTCAACAATTTACACATATACAATGTAATGAAATGTCTGAACACATTTTGCAAAGTATGTGGGAGGAGAGGCAACAGACCTGGAAGTGGGAGAGAAGAGTTAGAGAAGGTGATCGAAGTCACGGAGGCAGGTTTTGAAGGTGCGGCGAGATGGACAGTGGCTGAAAGCTCTGCTGCTAATGGTGAGGGGAGGGAACGCACAGAAATCCAGGCACAGAAGAATATAGGGTGTGAGCTGGAGAAGGTTGCAGAGATGGTAAAGAGTGGGGCCGTGATTTGTGAATGAGAAGAAGGATTTTGAAATCCGGAAGATGGGAAGCCAGTGGAGGGAGATTGGCGAGGTCTAGGGTAATGGCAGGGGTGGGGTGGGGGTGGGGGAGTGGCAGCACTTAGTACAAGATTGTATATGGACAATGGAGCTCTGGATGATAATTTGTGCAAAGCTGATCTTTCAAGGCCAACGAGGAAGGTATTGGAAAAGTCAAGCCTGGAGGTGACAAAAGTGTGGGTGATACTGTTGCGGTGGGGGGCGAGGGAGGAATCGAGTTGGGTTGTGTTTCAGAAATGGAAATAGGCAGTTTTTGGTGACAGTCTTGGGGTTTGCAACTTAGCTCCAGGTCATCATGGTTGTGTACCATGTTTATTTAGTTTGAGGAATCACCTATGGACGGGGTTGTCCAGACACCTGACTTCAGTTCAGGTCCGGCCAGTTTCGGTATGGTCAGAATTCCAACTTCACTCTACGCTGATATGACTCTCAATTATCTGTCAATTTTGATTATCCACAGGGGAGGTTGGGAAGTGGGTCCTGCCATGACAGTGGATAATGGAACTCCCAGTGTAATAATGAAGATAAAACAATGAATTAATAGCATGGAATGGTCTTGTTTTTAAAATAGCCAACTTAAACAAACACAAAATAAAATAATTATGCAACGCTGTCTCCCCCAATGGAACAAATATTTGCATTATTGGGTCCAAGTTTGTCCAAACTGTTACCCTACAAATGGGTACCTAGCATGCAAGGGTGAAGCTTCCTATTCCTCTCATGGGATAGAAAGTAAGTGAGTCCAAACCACTTATCCGTCATTCAGCAAAAGACGTTGTAGAGAAGCAGGCATCATGGCAGAAACCCCTGTGGAAAAGATTCAAGAATTCTGTAAACATTTTAGACACTTTTTTTGACATGCAGTTCAGAATGTTGCCTCAAGCAAAAAGCCTTGAATGTTTTCTCTGATCAGAATCTAATTGTGTGTTCCATCAACAGGTATAAAAGGGCAAGTATTTGATGAGATAAACAATACGCTTTCTGGAGCCTGGGTGCAAATAGACAATCGTGAGACTCTCATCCCTTTTAATACCTCCGCTTCAGGGGAATACTACAGGCTTTTACTACCTGGTACACATACAGTTAAGGTATTAGTTTCTGGAACTTTCAGTCTCAAGTGTATATTTAAACTTCAGGTTGATATTCAGGGAAATGTTACTCACCAACTGTGACATCCAAAGTTCTTTTATAAAAAAAAAGAACCAATTGTTATACTATATTTATCAATGACTTAGATGAAGGAATACAGAGCTGTATTGATGATGACACTAAGTTAGGTGACACAGTAAGTAGTGTAGATGGAAGCAGAAAGTTGCAAAGCTGCACTGATAGGTTAATGTGGGAATGGTAGCATAGCGGTTGTGTCACTGGACTAGAAATCCAGAGACCCGGACTAATGATCCAGAGTCATGAGTTCAAATCCCACCAAGGCAGCTGGGGAATTTAAATTCAGTTAATAAATCTGGAATAAAAGCTAGTATCAGTAATGGTGACCATGAAACTACCGGATTGTTGTAAAAACCCATCTGGTTGACTAATGTCCTTTAGGGAAGGAAATTAGCAATCCTTACCCAGTCTGGCCTACATGTGATACCAGACCCACAGCAATGTGGTTGACTCTAAACTGCCCTCTGAAATGGAGGCTCACCATGTCCTTCTCAAGGGCAATTTGGGATTGGCAATAAATGCTGGCCTTGCCAGTGATGCTCACATCCCTTGAACGAATAAATAAATTAAAAAAGTAAGTGGGCAAAGTGTGAAGTCATCTGTTTTGGAGCTAAGAAAGATAGATCAGAGTATTTTCTAAATGGTAAGAAGCTCGGAGTTGTGGAGGAGCAGCGAGATTTAGAGGTCCCTGTACGGAAATCACTAGTAGATAGGTTCAAAAAATTATGTTAAAGGCTAATGGGGTTGGAAGTTCTGCTACAATGGTTAGACCACATCTGGAGTACGGCAATCAGTTGTGGGAACCCCACATCAGGAAGGATATATTGGCCTCGGAGGGGGTGCAGCTCAGATTCGCCATTCGCCCAGATAAAAGTATGAGGAAAAGTTACATAGACTAGACTTGTGTTCCTTTGAATATAGAAGATTAAGAGGTGAACTAATGAGGTTTTTAAGATGATTAAAGGATTTGATAGAGAGAAACTACTTTCTGTGGTTGGGGGTGGGGGGGCGCGGGGGAGTCCAGAAAAAGGACCCAAAATTTTAAAAATAGTGTTAGGCCATTCAGGGGTGATCATAGAATTTTATAGCATGGAAGGAGGCCATTTCAGCCCATCGTGACCCTGCCGGCCAACAAGAGGCTGTCCATCCTAATCCCACTTTTCAGCTCTCGATCCGTAACCTATACTTTTTAAATGTGGTGAGGGTTTCTGCCTCTACCACCCTTTCAGGCAGTGAGTTCCGGACCCACACAACCCTCTGCATGAGGAAATTTCCCCTCAAATCCCCTCTAAACCTTCTACCAATTACTTTAAATTTATGCCCCCTGGTTATTGACCCCTTTACTAAGGGAAATAGGCTTGTTCTGTCCACTATATCTAGGCCCCCTCAGAAAGCACTTGTTCACACAAACGTTTGTCAAAATCTGTAACCCTCTCCCCCAAAAAGCTGTCGCGGATAGATCAGAGGTGCCGTCTTTCAGATGCGATATTAAACCGAGGCCCCAGCTATTCTCTCAGATGGCCTTAAAAGCCAAGGTTCAGTGGGTTTCACCCACGCCTCTAAGTCAGAAGCTTGTGGGTTCAAGTCCCACTGCAAAGACGTGAACATAAATCTAGGCTGATAATCTAGTGCAGTGCTGAAGGAGCACTTCATTGTCAGAGGTGCTGTTGGATGAGACATTAAACTGTGGCCCCATCTGCCCTCTCAGGTGGACATAAAAGATCCCATGGCACTATTTTGAAGAAGAGCAGGGGAGTTATCCCCTGTGTCCTGGCCAATATTTATCCCTCAATCAATATCACTAAAGTAGTTTATCTGGTCATTAGCACAATGCTGTTTGTGGGAGCTTGCTGTGTGCAAATTGGCTGTGTTTCCTACATTACAACAGTGACCACAATTGGAAAAAGTACTTAACTGGCTGTAAAGTGCTTTGGGATGTCCTGAGGTTGTGAAAGCTGCTTATATAATGCAAGTCTTTTTTTTAATAAGTAAAGGTACTGTTCAGTGTGGTGGCACTGTGTCGTACACCGGTTCAATCTCTGTTCTGCGAGGGGCCACAGTTAGGACGTCATAACTGGTCCTTAATGCCCCTTTGCTGGGCAGTGGGTGGAGAAGAATCAGCCAGAGTTCCCACTCCTGATAAATCATAGGCAGTCCCTCGAAACAAGGATGACTTGCTTCCACGCCAAAAAAGGATGAGTTCACAGGATTTGAGTACAGGGGCAGGGAGGTGTTGCTACAGTTGTACAGGGCATTGGTGAGGCCACACCTGGAGTATTGTGTACAGTTTTGGTCTCCTAACTTGAGGAAGGACATTCTTGCTATTGAGGGAGTGCAGCGAAGATTCACCAGACTGATTCCCGGGATGGTGGGACTGACCTATCAAGAAAGACTGGATCAACTGGGCTTGTATTCACTGGAGTTCAGAAGAATGAGAGGGGACCTCATAGAAACGTTTAAAATTGTGACGGGTTTAGACAGGTTAGATGCAGGAAGAATGTTCCCAATGTTGGGGAAGTCCAGAACCAGGGGTCACAGTCTAAGGATAAGGGGTAAACCATTTAGGACCGAGATGAGGAGAAACTTCTTCACCCAGAGAGTGGTGAACCTGTGGAATTCTCTGCCACAGAAAGTAGTTGAGGCCAATTCACTAAATATATTCAAAAGGGAGTTAGATGAAGTCCTTACTACTCGGGGGATCAAGGGGTATGGCGAGAAAGCAGGAAGGGGGTACTGAAGTTGCATGTTCAGCCATGAACTCATTGAATGGCGGTGCAGGCTAGAAGGGCTGAATGGCCTACTCCTGCACCTATTTTCTATGTTTCTATGTTTCAATGAAGGACCTAATATTCCAGATCCTGAACTACATCCTGAAGGGTGGAAGATACCTGTGTGTGGATTTTTTTTAACGTGGGGTGGCCGTTGCACACCAGCCACCACACGGGCTTGACAGAGCTAGGTCTTGATCCAGTGACAAGGGTTATCCAAGACGACTGGAGACCTGCTCTGCTGCACGGACCTAGTGCGCACACATATCGCAGTGTGGGCTGGGCCCGTGCTGCCCCTGGGCCCCAAATTCATGCCACTCCTGGGCCCCGATCACGTCCCTCTACAATCTCTCACCGCTCCTGCTGTATCTGCCCACGCTCCAATCACCAACCTGGACCTTGATGACTTCACTCTTCGCTGCCGTTGCCCTCCTGCGCCAGTTTGCGCTGCTCCCTGAAGTAGTATGCTGCCACGCTGCTCCCAGGGCCGTTCGCCGCTCCTTTTATGGCCCCGACTTGCCGCTGGTGTTCTCTCACAGGTCGGGTCCACTTGCACCTTTGTGGACAGCAGGTGAAGGCAGGGTCAGGCTCAGCTGTGGTATTCTCCACAGTTGGTTAACCTACTGAAGCTGACAATTGAACAATAAATATTTGGCTGAGCTATCAGACCAGGTGTCCGTGCCAGTGGCAGCATGAGTCGGCACATTATTGAGGAAAAGTTCACGCACGGGAAAGACAAAGATTTGTAACAGATTTTAAATGAGAGTCTGATACACATTTTTTTTTGTTTCCTACAGGTGGTTAAGGAAGGTTATCAGCAGTCAACAGTAACTATAACCTTAAAAGACACCTCTTCATATCCATATAGTGCAGCAGTTGCAAACTTTATCCTGAAAACAGCAGACAACTCCGTCAAACCATCATCAAAGCAATACTCTTTCAGTTCTGGAGAACTTACTGGTATCTGTATTGGTGTGGCTGTTGGAGGCATTCTATGTGGAATTTTGGCTTTCTACCTCATAAAATCTCAGATAAGAGTCATTCTCGTCTAAAGGAATTGCCACATCACTAAACAGATTCAAAGAAGGCCCTTCAGCTCATTTGATCTCTTTCCAGAATATAACCCCTGAGCTTTTCATGCATGAGTTTAGAGGGTTGAGGGTTGATCTAATCGAGGTGTTTAAAATGATTAAGGGATTCAATAGGGTAGATACAGAGAAATGATTTCCTCGAGTGGGGGAATCTATAAAAAAGGGCACAATCTTAAAATTACAGCAAGGCCATTTAGGAGTGAAATCAGGAAGCACTTTTCCACACAAAGGACAGTGAAAACCTGAAAGTCACCTCCCCTAATGCCAATTGAAATTTTCAAGACCGAGATCGCCAGATTTTTGTTAGGTAAGGGTACCAAGGAATATGGAGTTGAGATACAGATCAGCCACAATCTAATTGAATGGTAGAACAGGCTTGAGGGACTGAATGATCTCCTCCTGTTCCTATGTTTCCATTTACACGCTGCCTCTAATCAGCAGTTTTAGAGCATAATACTAACAAGGGACAACCAGGAAACTCTCTGGTACATTTACAGCTGTTTCCGGTCATCACATTTGGGATTATGTAGTAGTTAGGTGCAATGCAAGTCCTTTTAAGCAAGTAACGGATTAATATTTATGTTAAATGATTGATTATATGTTGGACATTATTTACATACAATTACAATGTGTCCCTTTCCTGTATACATACATGATTTCTGTTGTGATTTTGTTGCAACCATCTACTTGATTACAGCGAATACAAAGTTGTTTGTAAGCCAGAAATTTCTACTTGTAAACAAGGTCCAATCACAGAGGGGCAGAAAATGATAAATGATAGCATTACTTGCTGGTGTGGTTTAATAGTTTCACAATTGTGTATCCTCTGTTATGAATAAGTGTCCCACTACTGTTCTTGAAGGGAGGGAGGATCCGAGAATCAATAGAGGGTAATAAAAACAGAAAATGCAGGAATTACTCTCTTCAGACGTTGAATTCAGAATATAAATTAGACGTAGTAGGTGCAGCATCTTCCTTCACATTTTAAAAATAAGGTTAATAGAGATAATGTTGAATAATCGAATAGCAGTGATATAGTATAAGAAATAACTTGCATTTATATAGCACCTTTCATGACCATAGGAACATCCCAAAATATTTTGTATCCAATGAATTACTTTTGTAGTGTAGTCACTGTTGTAGTGTTCTGTTCAGTGGACTGTTCAGCCGCCCAAGGACTCATGTTTAGAGTGGAAGCAAGTCTTCCTCGATTCCGAGGGACTGCCTCATCATAGGCAGTCTCTCGTATCGAGGATGACTTGCTTCCATGCCAAAAAGGGATGTGTTTGCAGGTGTTTCAGTGAAGGACCTTGGTGGCTAAGATGATGACTGTTGCAGTGCAGGGAAATGTGGCAGCTAATCTGTGCACAACGAGGTCACACAAACAACAATGACCTAAATGGCCAAATAAACTGTTTTAGTGATGTGGATTGAGGGATAAATATTGGCCAGGGTACTGGAAGATCTCCTACAAAATCAAAATACTGCGGATGCTGGAAGTCTGAAATAAAAACAGAAAATGCTGGACATACTCAGCAGGTCAGGCAGCATCTGTGGAGAGTGAAACAGAGTTAACGTTTCAGGTCGATGACCCTTCGTCACATTATATATTATATACGGGAAGAATTCCCTTGCTCGTCTTCGGATAGTGTCGTGGGATCTTTATGCTGCCTCAATTTAACATCTCATCCGAAAGACGACATAGCACTCGCTCAGTACTGCACTGAAGAGTCAGCCTAGATTATAAATACAAAAGCAAAACACTACAGATGCTGGAATCTGAAATAAAAACAGAAAATGCTAGAAATCTTAGTGGGTCAGGGTCGTCGACCTGAAACATTAACTCTGTTTGTCCCTCCACAGCTGCTGCCTGACCCACTGAGATTTCCAGCATTTTCTGTTTTTATTTCAGCCGAGATTATTGTTTTGTGGGTGTCGCTGGCAAGCATTTATTGCCCTTGAGAAGGTGGCGGTGAGCCTGCTGGGCCATTTCAGAGGGTAGTTAAGAGTCAACAGGTCTGGAGTTACATATAGGCCAGACCAGGTAAGGATGGCAGATTTCACCTAAAGGACATTAAGGAACCAGATGAATTTTTACAACAATCTTGTAGTTACATGGTCACCATTACTAATGTCTAGCTTTTTATTTAATTGAATTTAAATTCCCCAGCTGCTGTAGTGGGATTTGAACTCACGTCTCTGGATTATTAGTCCAGGCCTCCAAATTACTAGTTCCAGTAAGATAACCACTATGCTACAATTCCTTGTCTGTTGAGTGGGGCTTCAACCCACATCCTTCTGAGTCAAAGACAGCACTGAGCCAAAGCTGACACCTATAATATGTAGGATAACATATTTTCTTTGAAATATGTGCACTGTCACAGGGGATCAGCTAGTTTTAATAAACTAGATTGACTGCTGTTGTCACAAATTCTTGGCAGAGAGAATTAAAAAGAACAAATTAACTCCCGTTCAGTGGTTTGTAAGTTCCTGTAGGTTTTTGCTGAGGATGGAGTTGCACCTGGGCCAAGGTGGACGTCTGATTCAGCTGTAATATGAACGACTCTTCCCTCGACCATAGCTCACAACTCTGATAACTAGGATGGTTCTACAATTTATAAGGCGCGGGTTTGCTTTTAAAATTTGTTCCATTGGGAAGGATTAATGTTTTTTTCAGCGAAAGGATTGAAAACCCAGTCACAGATTGTGGAAGTTAAACAAACTGAGATTTCTGATTCCACGGACATGATTTTGTTTTAATCCCACTGCATCACAGTTCAGGGCACAGGAATATTTTTGGAGTAGGAAAAAACCATTAGAGCCATCAAAACCCATTCTTTTTTGATTGATCTAACCCCTACATATCTCAATTCATATGATTCCCCTTAATCTCTTCTCACTTTAGGAGCCCATCCCATTGATGCTTGAAGCCATTTAAACAGTCCGTTTTGATGATCTTCCCTGGTAACTTGTTCCACCCTCTCTGTGATAAAGTTCCACCCAGTTTCTCTTCTTACTTCGACTTTCCCAAGTCCTGATACTATGACTCCCCTTGCCCAACTTTAACGTGGCATTCCAACCCTTTCAACATTGCCTGGATCAATGATGTCAATTTCCCTTAATTTTGAATACGTAGAAGTTTCGCTGCTTTAAAACAGTTCACCTTTCTGCACATAATTATCATTTCAATCTCTCAGTGAACATGCAATGTGCTTCGAACACTCTGTTCATTCACCAGCTTTGTTTCTTCTAGGGCCAATGAAAATTGATCCATCAAGCTCACATACATCATGCCTTCCCGCGACCCCCACCTTCCCCTGAAGCCATGCAATTTCCTAGAAAAGGCAAAAGAAAACAAAGGAGAAAAAGTGGGGAGGGGGTGCGGAATTCAGGAAAACATCTGGGAGATTCCTCTCCGACTACCTAAGACTCCAGGGGAGTCCATAGTCGTCTATTACTCCTCATAATCTCAACAAATTAGCCAGTCATCAGTCAGAGGCAGTCCCTCAGAATCGAGGAAGACTTACTTCCACCCTAAAAATGAGTCCTTAGGTGACTGAACAGTCCAATACGAGAGACACAGTCCCGGTCACAGGTGGGGCAGATAGTCGTTTTGGGAAAGGGTGGGTGGGACTGGTTTGCCGCACGCTCTTTCCGCTGCCTGCACTTGATTTCTGCATGCTCTCGGCGTTGAGACTCGAGGTGCTCAGCGCCCTCCTGGATGCACTTCCTCCACTTAGGGCGGCCTTTGGCTAGGGAGTCCCAAG
The DNA here is from genome assembly GCF_044704955.1 of Pristiophorus japonicus. Lineage (NCBI taxonomy): Eukaryota > Metazoa > Chordata > Chondrichthyes > Pristiophoridae > Pristiophorus > Pristiophorus japonicus. The sequence goes on along the minus strand of NC_091992.1, from coordinate 13,535,567 downwards.
TGTCAATGGGGATGTTGCACTTTATCAGGGAGGCTTTGAGGGTGTTCCTGTAACGTTTCCTCTGCCCACCTTTGACTCGTTTGCCATGAAGGAGTTCCGAGTAGAGCGGTTGCTTTGGGAGTCTCATGTCTGGCATGCGAACTATGTGGCCTGCCCAGCGGAGTTGATCAAGTGTAACTAGCAGCGTACCCTCTATAATTGAAAATATCCATTTCATTCAGGAAGTTGCCATGTTCCCTGTTCAAGAACTGCAGTGAATCAATACCATTAAGCAGTCTGTGCCAGCAATGATGACTGCATGAAAAGAAATAGCTCCTGCCCTTTGTCAATGACTTTTATATGCAAGCCCTCTAGTTGCTGCCTTCCCTATCGAACTGAACTGAGCCCATTCCCAACATCACTTAAAATACATCAATCAGATCCCCATATCTGTAACCCTCTCAACTGATTTGTAAAGAAAGTGATGCTATCATTGAAATATTGACTACTAATTGATGACAAATAATAAGTTTAGCTTTAAAATAAATGAAAACAATTGGGACACACCCTACCCAGGAAAGCTGCAATTTTTCCCCCTGCCCTCTTACACTTGGATTATTTGTTGATTTTAAAAAACATACACAATGATGGGTTCTAAATGTTTTTGATTCTTTTTGAGCACTCCGTCAAAATCAAAAAAGAACAAAAATAACAATGCCAAAATGTATCAAAAGATAATAGAGAGAACGCCATAATAACAATTCTATTTTCACTGAACCATCAATAGGGCAAGCCATTTGGCAAAGCCCAAAATCCTGCTCCAAGTCCCACAAATTTCTGGGCAATTTGCTGCTCGTATACTGCAACTTAGTGCATAATGAACCCAGGATGTACAAATGTTAGTCTCTGAGTCTCCAGCCTTCAACACGTGCGAGTGCCCTTTCTATCCAAAGGAAAAAGACTTTATTTCAAATGATAATTGTTGCAGTATTATTTGATTCTACTAATTATGGTGACCTTAAATCGTTCAAGCTGTCTGGTTTTCAGTGAGTTTATGATTTATATATTTAAATGTAATTATTAAAGCACTTTCCAAAATAAATGATTGTGTTGAAATAAATCTTCTGCATCTGCTTTCTTTTAGCATGCTGTCTTTTCAACTCTAGGGCCTGGGTTTCAATCCAGCCCCGACTGATGGGATCTTCTATGAAGAATCCTACAGGAAATACATTGGGACAGCCCCTTCTCAGATGGTTTCTCCTCCTGTGCTCCCACCCTAATCTCTGGTGCGCCCAGTCTCCATACTTGTTCTTTCCTATTTGTCATTTACATCCCACCTTGTAACTCGGAGGGGAACGTGGAGGTGGTGGTGTTCCCATGCGCCTGCTGCCCTTGTCCTTCTAGGTGGTAGAGGTCTCCGGTTTGGGAGGTGCTGCCAAAGAAGCCATGGTGAGTTGCTGCAGTGCATCTTGTAGATGGCACACACTGCAGCCACGGTGCGCTGGTGGTGGAGGGACTGAATGTTGAAGATGGTGGATGGGATGCCGATCAATGGAGCGGCTTTGTCTTGGATGGTGTCGAGCTTCTTAAGTGTTATTGGAGCTGCGCTCATCCAGACAATTGGGGAGTATTCCATCACACTCCTGACTTGTGCCTTGGGGAGTCAGGAAGTGAAACACTCGCCACAAATACCCAGCCTCTGACCCCCAGAATGTTGATGGTGGGGATTTGGCGATGGTAATGCCATTGAACATCAAGGGGAGATGGTTAGAGTCTCGCTCATTGCCTGCCACTTGTGTGGTGCGAATGTTACTTGCCACTTATAAGCCCAAGCCTGAATGTCGTCCAGATCTTGCTGCATATAGGCATGGACTGCTTTATTTTCTGAGGAGTTGCGAATGGAAGTGAACACTGTGCAATCATCAGCGAACATCGAGTGGCTCCAGGGGCTGAATGGCCTTCTCCTGTTCCTAATGTTCCTGTTGACTTGAATAAAGAAAATTAAAATGCTTATTTCTCATAATTGCATCATAGAAATTCAAAGGATTGTGCGTCCCAGGAATGTCTTGAAGATAATAAGAGACAAGTGCAAACGTTCCTATTCATAGACCCAAAAGTACACACAGCCCACTTCGTAAATACTACGACCATTCATTTGACAGCTAGTTTGAACTAGTTGCAAGTAAACATTTAGCAAACTAACGCCTTCCCACGCATTCAACAGACATTTCGGCCTCAATTTAAAACTCCCCCCCGCAATGGGCAGGGAGGTTTCAGATGAGCGTTTAGAATTTGGAAAATTTCGATCCCATCTCTCCATAATATTTACGATGACGAGTCATGTCATTGACAAGTCTCCTGCTGCAGCGAGTCTCATGAATAAAGGCAAATCATGGTCCCATGATGCTCTAAGCTGATGAAAGTGCTGAAGGGTAAGAGGAACAAGAGACCGAGAAATAGGCCTGAATTTTCTAGGGTGGTAGCTGGCGCGACAGGTGGCGGGTTGGATGGGAAAGTTGCTATTTTTGACAGTGGGTCATTGCGGACCTGACCCGACCGGCAGAGACAGGCGACCCAATTTATACAATTATTCATCATCATAGGCAGTCCCTCGAATCGAGGATGACTTGCTTCCACGTCAAAAAGTTCACAGGTGTTTTGATAAAGGACCTAAAATTCCAAGTCCCGAACTAAATCTTGAAGGGTGGAAGATGCCTGTGCGTGGATTTTTTTAACATGTGGTGGCCGTTTCACACCAACCACCACACGGGCTACACAGAGCTAGGTCTTGGTCCAATGGCAAGGATTAACCAAGACGACTGGAGACCAGCTCTGCTGCACGGGCCTAGTGTGCACACATATCGCAGTGTGGGCTGGGCCCGTGCTGCCCCTGGGCCCTCGCCTCTCCTGGGCCCCGAACTCACGCCTCTCTTGGACCCGATCACGTCCCTCTACAATCTCTCAAGTATTAGCTTGTTGTCAGACCCTTAAGAGTGTTATTGAACATACCTTTTAAATGCAACTGGATGTCCACGGGGACCATGCTGCTCAGAAAGCATTTCTGTAAACCTGAGGTTGGAGTTGAGAGGCCATTGCTCCAGCTGATTAGTTGACAGGATGAATGCAGTTTAAAAGCTCCCTCTGGACCACTGTATCACTTTCTTCAGGAAGAAGCTGTTTCTCACTGCATTTGCAACACAGATTGAGCTTTCGGCAGGCTGCAAGCCTTTCAAGCAAAGTCTCCATCCACCTTATTGTAAGAACCTCTCTCACCATTGACAGATTGCTTCTGTCATCTCTACTTCACCTGCCATTTAGTCCGTCAACATGGGTGCCGTTTATACTGTCTCACCTTGGTCCTCAGAACTTGGCCACCAGCAGCCCCAGGCAGCACCGACAACAATCTTCTCCGTAATCACCTGCTGCTGCACAGGGCATTGCACATTGTTGCCCGGGAGATCAGGGATGGCCTCATCATGGCCAGATTTAGTTAACTTGATGCTGTACACCCATATGGCTGCCACATGATGCGCCAGGTTGGCACCCACCCCACACCAGCACCATAAAGCAACCCTACAATGCAAAAGCCATTCCTTTCACACTCACCACCATTGGGGGGCGCGCAGGGGGGGGGGGGGGGAGTTACCGTTATATCTCACCATTCACTGCAACTCACTAAGCCACTTTAAAAGGTGCACACAAATCTTTTCAAGGTGGCAAGTGTTGAAAATAAAGATTTTTATGTTTGACATCCCATTAACAGAAACTTTACATAAACATTGGATAAAACATACAAGTGGCTACCCTTGTGTGTTGTTAGTTGGTATGATTGTACTAGGATGAGGGTGAGTGTGAGGGGTGGCTAGTGAGATGGGGATGTGATAATGTAGATAGGGATGGGTGGAGATGCAGGATATGTTGGTGTGAGTAAGGATGTGCAGGAGTAGGGTGGAGAAGGCAGAGTGATGGGGATGTGATTAGAAGCACAGTAGGATGAAGTTGAGTGTAGCTTTGTGCTAACATTTCCTAATCTAATGAGATCATTGAAACGTTTGTGGCACTGCACCAAGGTCCTCCTGGCCATATTCCTGCTTGTGACCTCTTCTACAATCTGCAACCAGGCTGTCTTGCTCTCCTGGGGTGGTCACTTCTGTCCATTGGAAGGGAAGAGGACCTCCCTGCATGCTCTGACTCCCTCCATAAGGATATGGAGAGAGTCATCGGAGAACCTGGGTGCAGCCCTCTGCCTCTGTTCTGTCATTGTTAGTGCTTCCATGGCCTTGCCCCTCCGTATCTCTGTAATCTCCTCCAACCCCACCATCCCCCCGAGATATCTGCGCTTCTCTAATTCTGCCCTCTTGAGCATCACTGATTATAATCGCTCAACCATTGGCAGTCGTGCCTTCTGTTGCCTAGGCCCTAAGCTCTGGAATTCCCTGCCTAAACCTCCCAGCCTCTCTATCCTCCTTCAAGATGCTCCTTAAAACCTAACTCTTCAAGCTTCTGGTCACCTGCGCTAATTTTTCCTTATGTGGCTCAGTGTCAAATTTTTTATCTCATAATACCTTTGTGAAGCGTCTTGGGACGTTTCACTACATTAAAGGAGCTATATAAATACAAGCTGTTGTTGCTTGTAGCACAGCAACTCCAATAGCACTATGTTAGATTAAACTTCAAATCTAATGTGGTTGTGGTCCCTTTAAAGATCCCGGCTCAAAACGAGTCATGAATAATGTCACCAGACCCTCTCCATCTCACTTGGCTGGGTAACATGTTGGGTGGGCTTAATAGGCCCCATTAAGGCAAGTTCATTTTCAACCCAGCAGGATGGAGCCAATGGCGGGGTCACGACCTGCCACGGACACCACCCGCACCGAACCCGCCAAGGAACGGAAGAATGGATGTTCCCAATGTTGGGGAAGTCCAGAACCAGGGGTCACAGTCTGAGGATAAGGGGTAAGCCATTTAGGACCGAGATGAGGAGAAACTTCTTCACCCAGAGAGTGGTGAACCTGTGGAATTCTCTACCACAGAAAGTAGTTGAGGCCAATTCACTAAATATATTCAAAAGGGAGTTAGATGAAGTCCTTACTACTCGGGGGATCAAGGGTTATGGCGAGAAAGCAGGAAGGGGGTACTGAAGTTTCATGTTCAGCCATGAACTCATTGAATGGCGGTGCAGGCTAGAAGGGCTGAATGGCCTGCTCCTGCACCTATTTTCTATGTTTCTATGTTTCTATGTTTCTAAAGAGAATCAAAGAATGTTACAGCACAAAAGAGGCCATTTGGCCAATCGAGTCGGTTCTTTTACCTCTATTTATATAGCGCCTTTAACGTAGTGAAACGTCCCAAGGCGCTTCAGAGGAGTATTAGGAGATAAAAAGATGAGATTTAAAAAAATTATGAGAAAAAAATTAAAACTTTTATTTTCTTTTTACATAAGAAATAGGAGCAGGAGTAGGCCATTTGGCCCCTCGAGCCTGCTCCGCCATTTAATACGATCATGGCTGATCTGATCATGGACTCAGCTCCTCTTTCCCTCCCTGCTCCACATAACCCTTTATTCCCTGATCGCTCAAAAATCCGTCCATCTCCGCTTTAAATATATTCAATGACCCAGCCTCCACAGCTCTCTGGGACAGAGAATTCCACAGATTTAGAACCCTCAGAGAAGAAATTCCTCCTCATCTCAATTTTAAATGGGCGGCTCCTTATTCTGAGACTATGCCCCCCCAGTTTTAGTTTCCCCTATGAGTGGAAATATCCTCTCTGCATCCACCTTGTTGAGCCCCCTCATTATCGTATATGTTTCGATAAGATCACCTCTCATTCTTCTGAATTCCAAGGAGTATAGGCCCAACCTACTCAACCTATCTTCATAAGTCAACCCCATCATCTCTAGAATCAACCGAGTGAACCTTCTCTGAACAGCCTCCAATGCAAGTATATCCTTCCTTAAATACCGAGACCAAAACTGTATGCAGTACTCTAGGTGTGGCCTCACCAATACCCTGTACAGTTGTAGCAGGACTTCTCTGCTTTTATACTCCATCCCCCTTGCAATAAAGGCCAACATTCCATTTGCCTTCTTGATCACTTGCTGTATCTGCATACTAACTTTTTGTGTTTCATACACAAGGACCCCCAGGTCCCTCTGTACTGCAGCACTTTGCAATTTTTCTCCATTTAAATTATAATTTGCTTTTTTAATTTTTCTGCCAAAGTGGATAACCTCACATTTTGCCACATTATACTCTATCTGCCAAATTTTTGCCTACTCACTTAGCCTGTCTATATCCCTTTGCAGGTTTCTTGTGTCCTCACAATTTGCTCTCCCATCCATCTTTGTATCATCAGCAAACTTGGCTACATTACACTCGGTCCCTTCATCCAAATCATTAATATAGATTTTAAATAGTTGAGACCCCAGCACCAATCCCTGCGGCACCCCACTAGTTACTGTTTGCCAACTGGAAAATGACCCTTTTATCCCGACTCTCTGTTTTCTGTTAATTAGCCAATCCTCTATCCATGCTAATATATTACCCCCAACCCTGTGAACTTTTATCTCGTGCAGTAACCTTTTACATGGCACCTTATCGAATGCCTTCTGGAAATCTAAATACACCACATCCACTGGTTCCCCCTTATCCACCTGCTCATTACATCCTCAAAGAACTCCAGCAAATTTGTCAAACATGGTTTCCCTTTCATAAAACCATGCTGACTCTGCTTGATTGAATCATGCTTTTCCAAATGTCCTGCTACTGCTTCTTTAATAATGGACCGACGACTGCTGGATGGCTACTGCCTAATCTGTTCCATCATCAACATTAATATAGCCCCAAAGTGACGACGGCAACAGAAGCAATGCCGCAGAAAAATCAACGCTGGGGCACTCAATGACCCAGGTAAGAGAGTCCTATACAGCCAGCCTGACGGCCCTCGATGACCCCGAGACGCAGAGTGCCCACAGCGCTTGGTCTGCCCTTCAGGCCACCATAACCAGTTCCTGCGAAGAGACGCTCGGTCACACAACCAGGAAACACCAGGAGTGGTTTGATGAGAATGACTAGGAGATCCAGGAGCTAATAAACCGCAAGCGCAGGGCATTTCTGAACCTAAAGCAACAACCCAACTCGGGAGCAGCAAAGCAGCTGAAGGCTGAGGTCCAACAAAAAACCCGCGACCTAAAGAATAGATGGTGGATGGAGAAAGCACAGGAGATTCAGCAGTTGGCCGACAGCCATGGCGTGCGAGGATTCTTCACCGCAGTTAAGTCCACCTAAGGCTCAAGCACATAAGGCCCCACCACACTGCTGGCCAAGAACTGGGGAGACACTCATTAAGGACACCGAGACAGTCGGGGCCTGCTGGAAGGAGCGCCTCAAAGATCTCCTTAATCGAGACTCTGCCTTTGACATGACTCGACTCCATCCCGCAGCATGCTACCCGCCACCATCTCAGCAAAACCCCAGCCCTGCACGAGATAAAAAAGGCCATCCGTCAGCTCAAGAACAACAAGATATCAGGAGCAGATGGAATCCCCGCTGAGGCACTCAAGTATGGCGGAGAGGCTCTATTGGTGCGAATGCATGACCTCATCTCGCTAATCTGGAGGGAGGATTGCATGCCTGGAGATCTTAGAGATGCAGTAATCGTGACCATCTTTAAAAAAGGGGACAAGTCCGACTGCGCCAACTACTGAGGAATCCCCGTTGTCGGCCACTGGGAAAGTCATTGCTAGAATCCTCCTCAACCACCTTTTCCCTGTGGCTGAAGAGCTCCTCCCAGAGAAACAATGCGGATTCCGTCCACTATGGGGTACAAGGGACATGATCTTCACAGTGCGACAGCTGCAAGAGAAATGCAGGGAACAGCACCAACCCTTGTACATGGCCTTCTTTGACCTCACAAAGGCCTTTGACACTGTTAACCGTGAGGGACTCTGGAGCGTCATCCTTCATTTCGGCTGCCCCCAAAAGTTTGTCGCCATCCTCCGCCTGCTCCACAACGACATGCAAGCCGTGATCCTGACCAATGGATCCACCACAGATCCAATCCACGTCTGGACCGGGTTCAAGCAGGGCTGTGTCGTCACGCCAACCCTCTTCTCGATTTTCCTCGCTGAAATGCTCCATCTCACACTCAACAAGCTCCCCGCTGGAGTGGAACTAAAGTATAGAACCAGTGGGAACCTGTTCAACCTTTGTCGCCTCCAGGCCAGATACAAGACTGTCCCATCTTCTGTCGTCGAGCTACAGTACGCGGACGACGCTTGCGTCTGCACATATTCAGGGGCTGAACTCCAAGCCATCGTCAACACCTTCACCGAGGTGTACGAAAGCACTAAACATCCGTAAGACAAAGGTCTTCCACCAACCTGACCCCGCCAGACAGCGCGGCCTTGGACAACATGGACTATTTCCATACCTCGGGAGCCTACTATCAGCAAGGGCAGACATCGACGACGAGGTCCAATGCTGTCTCCAGTGTGCCAGCGCAGCCTTCAGTCGCCTGAGGAAGAGAGTGTTCAAAGACCAAGACCTCAAATCTGGCACCAAACTTATGGTCTACAGGGCTGTAGTGATACCTGTCCTCCTCTATGGCTCAGGGACATAGACCATATACAGTAGACACCTCAAATCAATGGAGAAATATCACCAATGCTGTCTTCGCAAGATCCTGCAAATCCTCTGGGAGGATAGACGCACCAATGTCAGTGTTCTCAATCAGGCCAACATCCCCAGCATCGAAGAACTGACCACACTCGACCAGTTCTGTTGGGTGGGCCACATTGTCCGCATGCCCGACAGAAGATTCCCAAAGCAAGCGCTCTACTCGGAACTCCTACACGGCAAGCAATCCCCAGGTGGGCAAGGAAATGTTTCAAAGATACCCTCAAAGCCTCCTTGATAAAATGCAACATCCCCACCGGCACCTGGGAGTCTCTGGCCCAAGACCGCCCAAAGTGGAGGAAGAACATCCGGGAGGGCGCTGAGCACCTCGAGTCTCATCACCGAGAGCATGCAGGAAACAAGCACAGGCAGCGGAATGAGCATGCAACAAACAGGCTCCCCACCCACCCTTTCCTTCAACGACTGTCTGTTCCACCTGCGACAGAGAATGTAATTCCTGTATTGGACTGTACAGTCATCTGAGAACTCACTTTTAGAGTGGATGAAAGTTTTCCTCGATTTCGAAGGACTGCCTATGATGAATAGTGGACTCCAGCATTTTCCCAATGACAGATGTTTGGCTAACTGGTCTATAGTTTCCTGCTTTCTGTCTGCCTCCTTTTTTAAATAGGGGCATTACATTTACGGTTTTCCAATCCGCTGGGACCTCCCCAGAATCCAGGGAATTTTGGTAGAGTACAACCAATGCATCCACTATCTCTGCTGCCACTTCTTTTCAGACCCTAGGATACAAGCCTTCAGGTCCAGGGGACTTGTCCGCCTTTAGTCCCATTATTTTACCGAGTACTACTTCTTTGGTGATAGTGATTGTATTAAGTTCCACCCCCCCCCCACCCCCCCACCCCATAGCCCCTTGATTATCCACTATTGGGATGTTATTAGTGTCTTCTACCATGAAGACCGATACAAAATATTTGTTCAAAGTCTCTACCATTTCCCTGTTCCCCATTATTAATTCCCCAGTCTCATCCACTAAGGGACCAACAATTACTCTAGTCACTCTTTTCCTTTTTATGTACCTGAAGAAACTCTTACTATCTGTTTTTATATTTCGTGCTAGTTTGCTTTCATAATCTATCTTCCCTCTATTAGTTTTTTAGTCATTCTTTGCTGGCTTTTAAAAATTTCCCAATCCTCTGGCCCCCCACTAGTCTTGGCCACTTTGTATGCCCTTGTTTTCAATTTGATACCATTCCTTATTTCCTTAGTTAGCCATGGATGGTTATCCCTTCTCATTGGAATATATTTTTGTTGAGAGTCATGAAATATCTCCTTAAATGTCTGCAGATGTCCCACACTTTAATCTATTTTCCGAGTCTACTTTAGCCAACTCTGCCTTCATACCTTTGTAGTCTCCTTTGTTTAAACTTAGGACACTGGTTTGAGATCCAACTTTCTCACCCTCCAACTGAATTTGAAATTCAACCATGTTATGGTCACTCATTCCTAGAGGATCATTTACTATGAGATTAGTTATTAATCCTGCCTCATTATACAGTACCAGATCTAAGATAGCCTGCTCCCTGGTTGGTTCTGCAATGTACTGTTCAAAGAAACTATCCCGCTACTCTCTATGAACTCTTCCTCAATGCTACCCTGGCCAATTTGCTTTGTCCAATCAATATGATGGCTAAAATCACCCATGATTATTGCTGTTCCTTTTTTACAAGCCTCCATTATTTCTTGATTTATACTCCATCCAACAGTGTAGCTACTGTTAGGGGGCCTATAGACTACGCCCACCAGTGACTTTTTCCCTTTATTATTCCATATCTCCACCCAAACTGATTCAACATCTTGATCTTCTGAGCCAATATCGTTTCTCACTAACGCACTGATCTCATCCTTTATTAACAGAGCTACCCCACCTCCTTTTCCTTTTTGTCTGTGCTTCCGAATTGTCAAATACCCCTGAATATCTAGTTCCCAGCCTTGCAATCACGTCTCTGTAATGGCTATCAGATCATACCCATTTGTATTTATTTGTGCTGTCAACTCATCTATTTTGTTACAAATGCTGCGTGCATTCAGATAAAGAACTTTTAAATTTGCTTTTATACCATTTTTTCCTGCTTTGACTCCACTTTCTGATACACTTTTATGTTTATACATTCTGTCCCTTCCTGTCATGCTCTGATTTTCATTCCCCCCAGTGCTACCCTGTTCTACTGTTTCCTTATTCTTTGACTTTTAAAATTTCCGCTCACCTAAACCCTCCCCCCGCTAATTAGTTTAAAGCCCTCTCGACAACCCTAGTTATTCGATTTGCCAGGACCCTAATCCCAGCACGATCTAAGTGGAGCCCGTCCCAGCGGAACAGCTCCCTCTTCCCTCAGTACTGGGGCCAGTGTCCCACGAACCAAAACCTATTTCTCTCACACCAGTCTTTACGCCACGTGTTTAACTCTCTGGTCTTATTTACGCTATGCAAATTTGCTCGTGGCTCAGGTAGTAATCCAGAGATTCGTCTCATCTCATAGGCGGGCCCTCGAACGAGGATGACTTGCTTCCACAAGAGTTCACAGATGTTTCGATGAAGGACCCGATGTTCCAGTCCTGAACTCCAATTGAGGGGGTGGAAGATGCCTGTGCGTGGATTTTTTTAACATGGGGTGACCGTTGCACACCAGACACCACACGGGCTCGACAGAGCTCGGCCTTTATCCAGTGGCAAGAGTTGAACCAGGACGACTGGAGACCAGGATGACTGGAGACCTGCTCTGCTGCACGGCTGTGCACTAGATCCAATCCAGAAATTATTACTTTTCTCTCAAAGGAAACTTTAAAAAATTAAATGAAAACAGAAAATGCTGGAAACACTCACCAGATCTGGTAGTATCTGTGGAGAGAATTAATAACGTTTCAACATCTGCAGTATTTGTATAACATTAAATGATGCTTTATGACTTAGTTCCTTATCAGTTGTGCCCCTCTATAAAAGGGAGCATTTTAGTTTGTTTTTTGTTTGCTGGCACTGGGGCAACCACTCAGGCTCAGTGCCCCCTAGTGGTTCATTGAGGAAAGGCAGAATTAGCGAGAGGTGCAGCAGGTTCCAGGCTGCGTGCGCGCGGCCCCTTTAAATCCACGGCACGCGGAGGATCAGGTGCCATTTCCGTCTCCTCGCCGCGGCAGGTCACCCGGGCCTGGAGGTAGGAGATCCCGGGGCTGTAGGTCAGCGCGGAAGGCCTGAGCAGGCCCCCTGGTTACCGAGGCCTGTCCCGGTCGCCCCCTGGTTACCGAGGCCGGTCCCGGTCGCCCCCTGGTTACCGAGGCCGGTCCCGGTCGCCCCCTGGTTACCGAGGCCGGTCCCGGTCGCCCCCTGGTTACCGAGGCCGGTCCCGGTCGCCCCCTGGTTACCGAGGCCGGTCCCGGTCGCCCCCTGGTTACCGAGGCCTCGGTGCTTTCGCGGGTTGAAAGGTTCTGACGAAGGGTCATCGACCCGAAGCGTTAACTCTGCGTCCTCTCTACACACGCTGCCTGAATTGCTGAGATTGTCAGCATTTTCTGTTTTTATTCCAGATTCCAGCTTTTTGCTTTTGTGTTGAAAGGTTCTGACCTGGCTCCCTTTTTATGAAGAGGAACCCGAGGGCTGGTCACCGGGAGTTTGGTTCTTGGTGTAGGATTCTGGTTAAGTAACGCCTCGACTTCAAAATTCTCATCATTGTTTTCAAATCTCACCATGGCCTCACCCCTCCCTATCTCTCTCTAATCTCCTCCAGCCCCACAACTCTGAGATGTCTGTGCTCTTCAAATTCTGCCCTTGATCATCCCTGATTATAATCGCTCAACCATTGGCAGTTGTGCCTTCTGTTGCCTGGGCCCTAAGCTCTTAAACTCACTGCCTAAGTCTCTCTACCTCTCAACTCCTTTGCGACCCTCCTTTGAGCTTTTGGTTATCTGCCCCAATTTCTGCTTGTGTGGCTGTGTCAAATGATTCATCTCATATTACTCCTGTGAAGTGCCTTGCGATGTTTTACTATGTTAAAGGTGCTATATAAAAACAAGTTGTTGTTGATTCAATTTGAGTGATAATGAAGCCCCTCCTTGTTTGGGACTCGGGCTCCCAGCTTCTCCACAGAGGCATTGGACAATCGCCATCATATGCGTTATTAGTCTGAGTCCTTCCTAAGGTGCTTCTCTTAATGAGTACATTTTATTATTTGCTGAAAATTATTTGTCATGGGATCTTTTACATCCACTTGAGGGAGCAGACGGAGCCTTGGTTTAACATCTCATCTGAAAGATAGGACAGCACTCCCTCTGCACTGCACTGGAGTATCAGTCTAGATTTTTGTGCTCCAGTCTCTGGAGTGGGAGTTGAACCCACAACCTTCAGACTTGGGCACGAGTGTATATATTGTAACAAACTTAACTCCTGCCTCCTTCAGGTTGCAATATTGCCTCAAAGAAAAAAAACAGCATTTGTTAGAAATCTGAAATATAACAGAAAATGCTTCACATGCAGAATAGGTCTAAAGAGCTCTATCAGTAGCTCTAAAGAAAAGTTTGGTTAATGTTTTGGGCCTATACCCTCACTATCCTGAAATGTTAACTTGGCTTTTCTATTTATAGATGCTGATTGACCAACTGTATATTTCCAACATTTTCTGTTACCACCTCAGCTTGGTCTATTTCTTTGCAACTGTAATTTTGTTTGAATGTTCCCAATTAGTATAATGTTTCCAATTTCAATTATTACATCAAATTTAAAATTTGGCAGAATTTTGTTTAATTGAAATTCTAAAATTCAATTTCTGGGTTTAATACATTTCTGGTATTGTTTGTCATTTCCCTATTTTCTGAAAAGTTAAAAGGGGCTGGTAGAACAGAAAACAATTATGTATGTAACCAGTGCTTGCTCCTTCCAACCTGAGCGGGCTCGATAAGGTAGATGCAGAGAGGATGTTTCCACTCGTGGGGGAATCCAGAACTAGGGGACATAATTTAAGAATAAGGGGTCGGCCATTTAGAACTGAGATAAGGAGGAATTTCTTTGAGAGTGGTAAATCTGTGGAATTCTCGGCCCCAAAGAGCTGTGGAGGTGCAGTCATTGAACATATTTAAGGTGAAGATAGACAAATTTGTGAGTGATAAGGGAGTGAAGAGGTATGGGGAGCAGGCAGGGAAGTGGAGCTGAGCCCAAGATCAGAGCAGGCTCCAGGGGCCCAATGACCTACTCCTGCTCCAAGTTCTTATGTTCTTGTGTTACAAAATGGTACATGATGATCATTTGATATGGGATTTCAGTGCATCACTACATTCAATTACCTGCCACTTGTGTTCCCACACAGGTCGGGGCCACTACGCTGCTCCCAGGTCATAAAAGAAGCGGTGACCTGGGAGCAGCGTGACGGCCCCAACCTGCGAGGGACCATTAGCGGCCGGTCGGGGCCATAACAGGAGTGGCATGTGGTGGCCCCTGGACAGCATGGCGGACCTGACCTGCGAAGGACCATCAGTGGCCGGTCGGGGCCATTACAGACTACAGCGCGAGCCGGTCCGGGAGGGCGACGGCTGTGAAGAGGGCGACTGGATTGGACGTCACCATAACCCAGGTGATTGGAGCGTGAGCAGGTACAGCAGGATTGGCGTAGGAGTGGCGAGAGATTGCAGAGCGATGTGATCGGGGCCCAGGAGAGGCGTGGGCCCAGGGGCAGCACGGGCCAGCCCACACTCTGATATATATGCGCACTAGGTCCATGCAGCAGAGCTGGTCTCCAGTCGTCTTGGTTAACCCTTGCCATTGGACCAAGACCAAGCTCTGTCAAGCCCGTGTGGTGGCTGGTGTGCAACGGCCACCACACGTTATAAAAATCCAAGCACTGGCATCTTCCATCCTTCAATATGCAGTTTGGGACCTGGAATATCAGGTCCTTCATTGAAACACCTGTGAATTCATTGAACACACCCCTTTGTGGCATGGATTCGAGGGACCGTCTAAGAAGAAAAGACATTCAATTACGAGAGACTATTCAAATAATTGTGCAATTTATGCTGAATATCAAAGCGATGAGGGAAATACAGACATTGCAAAACTACTTAGACGCAGAATTTTTGAGCTGGGTGTTGCAGGAACTGAGTCATTTAGCAAAAGCTCCTGAACCTAATGACCAACTTCTTTAAGAAAATATATAAAAATAGACTTGTACAAGATCCACATTATGGAAAATTGATGACCTGAGTGTGCTGTAGATATCGTGTAAATAGGTATCGGCAAGTGGATCTAGTAAGTTAACCCGCACGTCAAATTGTGTATTTCAGCTTGGAGCATTGATGATCAAGGAAGTGACCTATGCGTAAAATGCCTCCATTGCCAGGTGCAGAACTGGTATTCACGCCTCTCCAGTTATATCGGTACCTCTTTCGATGCTGCAAGCAACTTCCCACAGAAAACATACAGCGGCATTACAAGCATGCAATAAGGCAGGTTTGTAATGTTTGAAAATTCAGCTTTGGCTCTCTATTGAATTAACCAAGTCATTCATAAATAACGTGAATAGTTGCAGCTCCACCATTGAGGGACTTCCAATTCGAGTACATACCTATAATCCCTACTCCCTTGTCTTCTGCCACCTAACCAGGTCAATAATTCCATGAGCTTAAATTTTAGCTAACAGTCTCTTACGTGATACCTTATCAAATGCCTTCTGGAAGTCCATGTAAACTACATCAATATGCATTAATGTTTACTACTTTTAGTTACTTGAAAATTTCAATTGGGTTCATTAGACATGACCTACCCATTACAAATCCATGTTGGCTCTAGCTAATCAGCTCTAATTTCTCCAAGTGCTCATTTTCTGGTTCCTCTCTTTCATGCCTTTCTTAAGCAATGTATTAACACTGATCCCAAGGGAGATATCATTGTTTACATGCCTCCAGTCCAAAATAAAATATGCTAATAACTACTTTACCCAACTTCCTATCCATGCTGTCACATTCCCTTTTAATAGTGATCAACTTCATTTTATCAACAAGCCTCCATTATCATTACCTTTATTATCATTACCTTTTGAAGATCTATATACATAACATTCAAAAGCAAAATACTGCAGATATTGGAAATCTAAAATAAAAACAGAAAATGCTGGAAATATGCAGCAGGTCAGGCAACATCTGTGGAGAGAGAAACAGAGTTAACGTTTCAGGTCGCTGACCTTTTGTCAGAATCTTTTTATTACATAACATTCGCTATTTCCTTTATCAATGCATCCCTTAAAGAACTCTGCCAACTGTCATTAATTAACCTATGTTTTTTGAAGCGAGTATTAATGGCCACTAGAAGCTTACCCAAGACTGTTGTTAGGTGGATTGAACTATATTTACCTGGTTTATCCATTTCTCCCTCTTCAACAGAGAGTTTTATTGGTAACCTTCCAGTCTTCTGACACACCTTCCATATTTAGGGATGTTGGAAAGATTGTGGTCAGTGGCTCTGCAATTTCCCCTCTGACTTCCCTCCACATCGAGGATACATGCCATCAGGACCATGTACCTCTTCCACCAACTTTTTGCTCCTACCTCTCATCACTGGGTTATACTATCTAATTATTCTATCTTTGAATACCCAGGGAATGAAAGCTTACAACACTTTTTTTTTAATTCAAAACTGTATAATAAAAATATGACTTGTTGGAAATGTCAAATCTCTTGCCTCCAGGAGGTCCGCTATGTCTCTGCGCTTCTCCAGTGTCATTGACAGGTGGGAGTCCTATGATTCCCAGAGTTACTCCACAGATTATAATAGGGACAATAATTCAAAATAGCCTCTGACTCAATCTATTGTTCCCTGCTGACCATGGGGAAAATATAACACCAGCTAGGTAAAGTTTGTAATGTTGGTAGCCTAGTTATGCACGCATTAGTTCATAAACACACTACACACGTAAACTTCTAATCTCAACCAGGACGTGCCTTTCTGAGGAAGGAAAGAAATGAATGGCGTCAATGGACAATTCTTGCGGATGCTGGAATCTTGGAAAAAAAACAATGCTGGAAATCTCAGCGGGTCAGGCAGCAACTGTGGAGAGAAAAACAGAGTTAACGTTTCCGGTCGACGACCCTTCGTCAGAATTGCCGAATATTCGAAAAGAGCACATTCTTAACCACTGAAAGGGGGAGGGGAAGAAAGAACAAAAGGGAGGGTCTGTGATAGGGTGGAAGGCAGGAGAGATTAGAGAGACAAAACAGATGATGGGTTGAATTGAAATGGTAATGATAGAGGTTGGAAAAGGTTAATCTGGATAGGGTGTGAATGGCATGGTAATAACCAGCTGCCATTATAGACAGAGGGGAAAAAAAAGAAAAAAAAACACGATGGGGATGTGTGGAAAGGGAGCCAAGGATGACCAGAGGTTATGCTCTGACATTGTTCATCATAGGCAGTCCCGCTGAATCGAGGAAGACTTGCTTCAACTCCTGAAGTGAGTTCTTTGGTGGCTGAACAGTCCAATACGAGAGCTACAGACTCTGTCACAAGTGGGACTGGTTTGCTGCACGCACTTTCCGCTGCCTGTGCTTGATTTCTGCATGTTCTCGACGTTGAGACTCGGATGCACTTCCTGAACTTGGGGCGATCTTGGGCCAGGAAATCCCAGGTGTCGGTGGGGACGTTGCACTCTATCAGGGAGGCTTTGAGGGTGTCCTTGTAGCGTTTCCACTGCCCACCTTTGGCTCGTTTGCCATGAAGGAGCTCAGAGTAGAGCAGTGGTATGGGAGTGTCGTGTCTGGCATGCGGACTATGTGGCATGCTCAGCGGAGCTGATCGAGTGTGGTCAGTGCTTCAATGCTGAGGATGTTAGCCTGAATGAGGATGCTGATGTTGGTGAGCCTGTCCTCCCAGGGGATTTGTAGGATCTTGCGGAGACATCGTTGGTGATATTTCTCCAGCAACTTGAGGTGTCTACTGTACATGGTCCATGTCCCTGAGCCATACAGGAGGGCAGGTATTATTACAACCCTGTAAACCACGAGCTTGGTGGCAGTTTTGAGGGCCTGGTCTTCAAACACTTTTCCTCAGGCGGCCGAAGGCTGCACTGGCGCAGTGGAGACGGTGTTGGATCTCGTTGTTGATGCCTGCTCTTGTTAATAGAAGGCTCCCGAGATATGGGAAGTGGTCCATGGCTGCGCCTTTGATCTTGGTGACTGGGGGGCAGTGCTGTGCCGTGAGGACAGGCTGGTGGAGGACCTTTGTCTTACGGGTGTTTAGTGGAAAGCCCATGCTTTCGTACGCCTCAGTAAATACGTAGACTATGTCCTGGAGTTCAGCCTCTATGTGCGCAGACGCAGGTGTCGTCTGTGTACTGGAGCTCGACGACAGAGGTTGGGGTGGTCTTGGATCTGGCCTGGAGACGGTGCAGGTTGAACAGGTTCCCACAGGTTCTGTAGTTTAGTTCCACTCCAGCAGGGAGCTTGTTGACTGTGAGGTGGAGCATGGCGGCAAGAAAGATTGAGAAGAGGGTTGAGGCTATGACGCAGCCCTGTTTGACCCCGGTCCTGACATGGATTGGGTCTGTGATGGATTGTTGAACTCGATGTTGAGTCCAGAAGGCTATAAAGTGCCTAAACGAAAGACAAAGTGCTGTTCCTTGAGCTAGTGTTGAGCTTTATTGGAACAGTGGAAGAGTCCTAGGACGGAGATATCAGAGTGGGAGTGGGAGTATTAAAGTGACAGGCGACCGGAAGCTCGGGGTCTCACTTACGGACTGAACGGAGGTGTTCAGCAAAGTGGTCACCCAATCTACGCTTGGCCTCCCCAATGTAGAGGAGACCACATCGTGAGCAGCGAATACAGTATAGTAAATTGAAAGAAGTACAAGTAAATCGCTGTTTCACTTGGAAGTGAATAGTGGGAAGGGAGGAGGTAAAAAGGACAGGTGTTGCATCTCCTACACTTGCACTTGCAGTATGTCCTATTGGCCCCCACCAGTGGGAACATCACGACAGACTGAATAGCTGAGATTAAACCGGAACAGTGTGCTGAGTCACACTCCTGTTCACATTTAGTTTCAACTGCTCACGCAGATGCTGCACGAGCGCATGGTTCAGAGAGCATCTCGGACTGGAGGCAGCAGCAGATTCGGACGGGATGAGGGATGGAGCCAGTTGTTCGCTGAAAAGCTTCAGCAGATTGAGAAAATCGGGCAAGAAGCAGCAGCAGGTTGAGAGCACCAGGAGAACATTGTTATAATAATGGGTAAATTGGAAAACACTTGTCAGGAGTGTCTTGTTCTCATTATGGAGCCTCACTGCCAACATACAAAGTTTAAATCAATATTCCCATTAATTTATGTATATCTCAAGCTGTGGGTACTTGATGTTCTGATTTAGGACCATTTTTATCGCATAATACTCCTGTGAAGCACCTTGGGACCTTTCACTACGTTAAAGGTGCTATATAAATACAAGTTGTTGTTAATCACCAATGGGGTAACGCTGCTAAGAAACCCCTTCTCAAACCCCCAAGACCCTGAAATTCGAACAGGGCAAAACAGAAAATAAGTGTAACTGAACTGCTTAACCTTGGTCGACCAGATTGTCTGGGGTTTACAACCTGTACATGGACTGCATTTGGACACCTCAGAATTAAGTGAATAGATGGGATAACTGAACAAATTTGTTGGTAAATGGAGCTATTCACGTAAACAAGCTTCACTGTATTCATACAGCATCCAAGGTGGGCTGTGAAACACAGGTGATGGCATAGGCAATGGCATGAGTAGTCGTTCTAATTATAGCAGTGACATTATCACGGCATGTTGGATATTTGTTGTGCAACAAGATAATTTGGTATTTGACTTAAAATTAACAGTTTAAGCCTGCTAGGAATATTTAGATTCAAAACAAAATTATATTTGGGTGAGGCTGTTTTACAATTTTGCTAATGCTCATAGCCTCCCAACCTAGAGGTTGTGAGTAGAAATCCTAGTTTTGACCAACCTTCAAATTTGCATTTTCCTCTTTTAACACACGTCCCAGATAGGCTATCGAATTCATTGTTTGAGAGGAGGAAACCAGTCACCCCATATAGAAATGGATTGGCCATTGATCTTTAGATAGAGATAATTGGGAAAGCACCAAGCTTGCTTCCTTGTGTAAAGTCAGAAGCAAAGTAAACACCTGAAAATAAGTAATTTCTCAACGCTCCTAAGCAGATGAGGGGAAAATCAGCCAGGGTGTCTGTTGCTTAAGTTACTCTGCTTCCTCCCCAAGAAAATGCATGAGAATAGGGATTAGAATCACCTCTGCTCCCTCCCATGATTGAATAGCCAGCTGCCACTCATTGCTTAGGTTGATATAAGAAGAATGACTGACTACTTTGGCAAGCTCCAGGAGGGCTAGTGCCCATGGAACTGTACCCTATCATGAGCTGTTGGCTTCAGAAAACGGGGAGTGAGAAATTACATGTAACCTTTTGGCTCGCTCGCTCTCTCTCTCTCATTTAAACCTGGGGGTGGGGGTTGAATCAGAATTCAGCCTTAACTGGTAAGTCAAGCTTCATGTTATATGATAAGAATTGCATTCTTTTAATTAATGTACATTTAGAAACATTCATTAATCTTGATAATTCCCTTGATTTTTTTTTTTTCAAGCATTAACAAGTTACAGAAGATAGGTTTTGTCTAGCACAGAAACACACGGTAACTTTTTGAAAATTATTGAAAACCTTTACAGCTCAGGAGGTGGATAATGTCCAGGATAGTCAATTCAAGAAAGGTCATTATCCTGCCATTCACACCTTATCTTGACGAATGTTTTTCTAACTCCTGGCATTATCATTTGAATTTGGGCCATCATCCCTTTTGTCTCTCTCATCTCTCCTGTCTTCCATTCTGTCACAGATCTTCCCTTTTGTTCTTTCTTCCCCTCCCCCTTTCAGTGCTTGTTAAGAATCTGTTCTTTCTGAACACTCTCCAGTTCTGAAGGGTCATCGACCCGAAACATTAACTCTGTTTTCTCTCCACAGATGCTGCCTGATCTGCTGAGATTTCCAGCATTTTCTCTTTTTATTCAAGAAAGGATGGGTTAGTGTCAGTAGTATCAGAATTATGTTGTGTTGGTTACTTAGCTACATTTTTTTTTTTAAATGTATCAGTGAATGACCTTAATGAAGAATAAATTCACCAGTTTTACATCTTACAGAATTTTAAGGTTCATGCAGATGAAGATAATCCAGAGCGAATTCAACAGATTATCAAAAGGGCAATTGAAGATGCTGACTGGGTCCTGTCTAAAGTAAGTGTGCTTAACTTCTTTTGCCATTGGGGTTCCAGATGACATGTTATGGTGCTCTTGTATTGATAGTGTGCCATCAGGAACACGTGCCAATACTCCATCAAAGACATGCTATAGGGACAAGGGTGACAGGTGCATGGGACCACTTCCAAGTTCCCCTCCAAGTCACACATCATCCTGACCTGGAAATATATCGATGTTCCTTCATCGTCACTGTCAAAATCCTGGAACTCCCTCCCTAACAGCACTATGGGAGTACCTTCACCACACAGACTGCAGCGGTGGTGGGGGTGGGGTGGTGGGAGGTGAGAGAGAGAGTGACGGATGTGAGAGAAACGGGTGGCTGAGAGAGACTAAACATTATTGTTATTATAGTTTATTAATAAAGGAGTAAATAAGGCCATTTATATTATTGCTTAACTCTAGAAAATACTACAATCCATTTAAAAATACATCAAACTGTGGAGAACTATAAAGATCTGTGTAATATCAAACAAATCTGTCAGCTCTGTGTCCATACTGTCCACTTAAAAGCACCTCATCCAGGATTGTATGTATTTCCAGCGGTATGTCATGAATTTTGCACTTTTGGGCGGTATGTCGGCGATTTGCATGGGTGGGCGGTGTGCATACCGTCCGGCAATATGTCACTGATGAATTTTCCGCCGGGTGGTATGTAGGTAGTTTTTCACCAAAATTGCATTTTGGGCAGTAGTGGGTGGTATGTCGATGAATTTCAGGCCCATAGTAGTTAAGCATATTCATTTTGTATTTTTTCTTTGAGCAACCTAGGTGAATAACTAAGGCATATAGTGCAGGCACTCACCAAGATCTCAGAGTAAGAAAGAAGGCGAGATAAATTTGGAAATGAATGGTTAGGTGATGCCAGGCCTGGGTTTTAAAAACCTGTATGTTATATGGGAGCTGACAGAAGCCAAACTAACTCAGATACTTTACAGCTGCATTTCATGTGTGGGAGCTCTCTTATATAGAAAGCAGCTGTAGACTTTGTTTCAGAAAGGATAATTAACTTTGACTGTTAATAAATGTTGCTTCCATAATCTATTTACCACCAACAGGTTAGCTGTGTGTTCCATGAGCTACAAATGAATGCTTATTGTTGCTTTCAGCGTTCCACATGAGATAGAGAAATAAAATCAGAAAATACTCTAAATCCACAGGTCAGTCAGGATTTGTAAAGAGAAAAGGCAGCAAAATCTGGACTGATGTTTCACGTGTACCTTTTGTCAAAAGGCTTACAGATTTGTGTTGAGCGAGTTTCTCCACAGGTTTCCTGATCTTCAGTCTGCTGTCAGATACGTCACCGACATGAGATCAGATGAGAGTGAATTGCCTGTTGTGCCTAGAGACATGAGGAACAATACAGAAAGAGCAATTGGCGGGTCGGGGTGGTGAATTGTGTGGCGCCTTGTTCTGGGAATTCTGCATGCAATGGGGGAAGATGTTTGTTTGCCTTGGCTCAAATCCATCGTTTAATCTTTTCTTTTATGTTTTGCAGTATAGAAATCCAAAGAAATCAAAGTAGCAAAGACCCTGCCGTACAAGCCAGCGAAATAACAAGGACGAACCGGATTTTGTCTGGTACCAAAGATGCAGTCGCTAGCAAGCAGTGACTAAACAGATGTACATTTATTTAACATGGAATGTCTAAGATCAGTAGGAACTCAGTCACTGCAAATATATTAAAGAGGAGTTATGTAGGAAGCAAACTTGAATTGGAGAAATGGATGATGGTGAGTTCCTGGATTGTAATCTCTTTCGGATGTCAGGTGAGGCCATGTTGTACGAACTTTCAACTGAGAGATTAGAGCCTTTATGGACATCAGCTGTTTCTGAGCCATGGTTTTGCCACTGTCCACTAATAAGCATTAGTGTCCCTACATAATGCAATTCACATTCAGGTTTCACTGCCTTGTAACATTGACAAGCAAGTGAGTGATTTTAAAAAATAAAAAAAAAATCTGTTGGTAGTCTGAATATATTGGGATCGAACTTGGTGCACTTACCGCCCGCTGTTGCCAAATCTTCTGGGCGGGCTCCCCTCCGAGTGAGTTTGGTGGAGGCCTCCTGCCGGTGGGGAAGGAAGACCACTGGGGGACCGCCCGCTGGCACGCAACGCGCTTAGGTATCCTCCCGCCTGCCAGTTAGGTCCAGGCGGGAGTCCGCTGCAGCAGGGAAAAGGACCTCCACGTGGAGGCAGGTCTAACCTCAACGGTAATAAGACCTGCAAAAAAAAAAAAAGTTAATAAACTTCCTTTTTTTTTCCCAGCGATTCAGGTGGAAGGGGTCCCCTGAAGGTTTTCCAGTGTTTTGGAAATCTTTATTTTTATCTGTTTTCCCCCCTCCCTGGGCCTGACTTGATCCCCAGCGGTACTTTGCCGAGGATTGCATTTGCCGCCGAGATTGGGATCTCCCGCCCGCTGCTGCCCAGGTTCATGGCGCAAGCCCTTTTTTTGCCGCCGTGTGGTCTTTCCAGGACTTTTTCATGAAAGTACCGCCCATAGTACCGTCAGGATCTCAGCGGTCCTTTGGGTGGAACTTAGCTTCCACCAGGTTTGGGGCCATTGTAATGCAAGGGTGCGTGTATTCTGCTGAATTGTTCCATAATCATTTACTAACAACAGATACCTTTACATTTAATGTTTCACAGCCACCTTCCGTCACTGATTTTGAAATGCTGGCTGGAGGCAGCCTGAGCGCGCACATTTTATGTAATAAGTCTGTTGCTGTGAAATTCTGCTCCATTGATTTTGTAGATGGGGTGCATTATGTACCCTTTCTAACTATCCCCATTCAAGGAACTGCATACTTTTTAAAGCCACAGGATGCCCTACCTTATAAAAATTATTGACTATTGGAGTGTTTTCATGCTTCTTGAGCCTGACCATTTCAGGGGGACTCCTCCCCACTTTAAAAGGATTGCAGACTGTCCCATAACTCACAATTTCAGTGGCTCACAAGCAGAGGAGAGATCCAAATTGACAGACCTCCATGAGCACAAAGATGGACCTAACGGTGGGTGGGTGAGGGGGGATACACATTATTCTTCTCTCCGATTACAGGTTGGACCTTTTGTGGTCCGGCACCCTCAGGACCTGACCAGTGCTGAAACAGAATTTTCTGAACCACAGGAAGTCAGTATATGACTGTACTGATACACCCTACATAAGCATATACCTAGGCTAGGCTTACTGGTACCTGTAGACTGCTGTTCACTGCTCTCTTTATTTAGGGGTAAATTAGAGCTAAATAATAGCACAGAACACAGAGCCAGGACTGCCGGCCGGAAGTAAACAAACTTTGCAGAAGGGCGGGAAACCGGGACGCCACCCACGCAAAGCGGCAGTTCCGCAAACTAAAGCCGAATCACTGATGTTTCCGGACTAGAGAGTTCTGGACCAGAGAGGTTCAACCTGTATAAGGTTTTTCATTTTAGATCATTTTCGATTATGGACAAACAGTAGACTGTGCTGACTTTTTCTAGTGCATTAAATTCAGGCAATATAGCAGATTGACATCCTGTTTCTGTTTTGCAAAATTGTAATTCCATGTTCAATCATTTTACTTATGTTCCTGTAAACAATGAAATATGGATGATGGATTTAAAACAAAATCTGAATTAAATCTGGTAGACTTTGCACAGATTGGCTGAATTATAATCATCCCTGGTCAATGCAGTTCAGCCGGTGTGGCCGTAAGGACATTATGACAGGCTTCAGTACCGCTGAGCAAAGGAGGAGAAAAATCAAATAGGGTTCCTACTCCTTACTGGGATAGTGAAAGCTAGCTGCGCCGGTGGCAGCTTGTGACAACACCAGTCATTCCTCTCGGGAGAAACAGGAGGTCGTCGGAGTGAGGAAAAAAAAAAGGCTGTATGAACCATGACCGACAGGTCCATCGAGCCTGTCCCACACAATTACGATACCTTGTGTATACATTTATATACAATCCACTCCACCTGAAGCCATGTGATCTCTTGGGAGAGACAAAAAACCCAGGCCGATTTTTGGGGAAAAATTCTGGGAAATTCCCCACCGACCCATCTTGAAACTAGTCCAGGAGAACACTCTGGCTCTGTAGTGGGTTTATGATTTTCAATTGGCAAACTGACAACTGTGTTAGCCAGAAAAAACAAGTAAAAATTGAATATTTCTGGCTTGTTGATTATAATGTCAGCTTGGCTGAGTTGATAGCACTCTCGGCTCCAAAATTGAAAGGTTGTGAGTTCAAGTCCCACTTCAGGACTTGGGCACATAATCTAGGCTGATACTTCAGTACAGTACTGAGGGAGCGCCGCATTGTCTGTTTGAGATGTTGTTGTTTGGATGAGCTGTTAAACTGAGGTGCTATCCAAGTGTACATAAAAGATCACATTACATTTTTTTCCAATCAAGCAGTTCTACCAGTATACGGGCCAGTCTTCACTTCAGCACTCGAGCAACACCAGCAAAGTCATTAACCAGTCATTCATCTCATTGTTGTTTAATGGACCCGTGCTGTTTGCAAGTTAGCTGTTGTGTATGTGTACAAAAGAACAGTGGCTACACTTCAAAAAGTCATCCATCGGCTGTGAAATGTTTTGGGATGTCCTGAAGTTGTGAAAAGCGCTACATAAATCCAAGTCTTCCTTGCTGTACAGAGTTAGCTTATTTATGTGGAGCATTTGATCAAGAGTATTTGCTATCCTGAGGGTTGCTCATTCCATTTGAGTATTCGTTTTGATGTTCCTTAGCTTAGCTGAATAGCACCAAAACTATTGGCTGCCAAAGCACTGGTTGGAATTTGTATTTAAAAAAAAAAAATTCTTGCACAGTTCCAAAATAAATATTAAAATGGAAATTTATCCTGCACCAGATCAGACTGCCAAATGTCGTGAGACATTAATGTGTGGGTGCTGCAGCTGACTCAAACGGCTAAGTAAATAAAAGCCATTCACTTCTTCAAAGTGCGCATGTTTTTTTTCCCGTGACACTGACCTGAAGGGGCAATGCATCACAGTGACTCAGCATAACATTGCACTGTTGCTGAAAGTCCCAAGATAAATAATTCAAGGTCGGAAAAAGATGTTGGAATTCCCTTCCAATCCCCGGGTTTTTGGAGCGCGTGTTTATGGAGATGGAAAGGATTGGGTGGTGGTTCAAGTATGAGGTATAGTTGAGTAGTTTAATCTGTCCCAGGCCTCTGGCTGCAGTTTGTCACATATTGGAAGTATTGTTTTGATGACTAACTGCACAGAAGAGCTGTGTTTAGTTTTTGGGATGGGGAACACTCACTACCCAAGAATTGCCAGCTTATCTTGGGTGCCTGAGGTGCTTAAATGGGCTTTGTGGCTGCCCAGTGCATACCTGATTACACACAAATCGATAAAGTGCCCTGTACACCTTTTGTAAGTTATTCTGAGCAGCCTCCTTTTTAAAACTTTGGTTTTTGTTTGCATTTTTACAGTCTGTTAACATTGCATCAGGCTGAGGTAACTGATGCAGCGGTTGAAAATGAAGAATGCATGCATATATGAGTAATCTATAGACAAATACCAGCACATGTGCACAAATTAAAAGATTGCCTTTCCAGAAAATATTATTTAACATGGAATAAACAGGAACTATCATGTGACATTCAGCACCAAGTTGTGGACCAGATTTATGACGTAGCAGGGAAATGGTTGCATTGAGAGAGAGAGAGAGAGCTTTCTCTGACTTGTTCCTCATCATTTGATCGGGGAGTCGGTAGCACAGGCCACATCTCTTTGCCATAGCCCCTTAGGCAAAGAGCTCAATTAAGCAGTTAGTGTTGAGTAAGTTTGGCAGGCAGCATTGGACTCTGACATCTCGTACTTCAAGCTGGCTCGCGCATCACAAACTGTCCGTTGTGGGCCCTTCTGCCTTTCGCGTGTCTCCCCTTACCTCACCTTATCTGCTGCTAAAACACTCATCCATGGCGCTATCACCTCTAGACTTGGCTATTCCTGGCCAGCCTCCCTAGTTCTACCTTTCCTAAACTTGAGGTCATACAAAACTCTGCTACCCGTGTGCTAACTCGCACCAAGTCCCACTCACCCGTCACCCCTGTGCTCGCTGACCTACACTGGCTCCCGGTTAAGCAATGCCATGATTTTAAAATTCTCATCCTTGTTTTCAAATCCCTCCATGGCCTCGCCCCTTCTTATCTCTGTAATTTCCTCCAGCCCTATAATCCCCCTAGACCATCTATCGTGGACTTTTGAACATTCTGATTTTAAATGCTTCACCATCGGAGGTCGTATCCTCAGCTGCCTAGCTTCTGAGCTCTCGAATTCCTCCCTGAATGTCTCCACGTCTCTACCTCTCTTTCCGCCTTTAAGACTCTCCTTTAAAACCTATTCAACCAAGCTTTTGGTCATCTACCCTAACATTTTATATGGCTTGGCACCAATTCTTTTTTGATAACACTCCTGTGAAGCGCCTTGGGATGTTTTATTACATTAATGGCGCTTATATAAATTGTAAATTTCTATGACTCTATGAAATGTAACTCTAAAAGCAATGTAGCAAGGCTCTACTTTGTATCTCTTCCTCCCAACCCAGGAACATGGGTAGAATGTTTTTTGTACATGCAAGAAAAGATTGTGTATCACCAGTTATGAAGTAGGAGAGGAGGCTCAGTTCAGTATCAGAGTACTTTTAACAGTGTTCAGCTGCATCTTGCATCCCTTCCTGAACTTCATCTCAATCATTTTCAGATCTTTTATCTTTTATAATCCAGGATCCTCCAATACAGGAAAGTATAAAAGTATCAATGTTGTCAGTGAGCAGCCCATCCTTTTCACTTAGGAGATTTTAAGAGAGATGCTTGCACGAGTGCATGTTGAAATACTTCCATTAGTCACTGTAACAGTTGTCAGTGAGTACACACTTCCCAATGTTAAAAATAGATTTCATAAAAATATCAAACCAATTAAGGTGAGGAAACATATTGTGACAAATTATTTCAATGTAAGTTGCAAGTTGTTGTCCTACATAACCTCCTCGCAGCCTCACTGTTGAAATCGAAAAGCATCACAGTGATAAATCACGTTTTGAGCTCCGTGTGGTTGAATTCCACTGAGCTTGGTGGCAGTGTTGAGGGCCTGGTCTTCAAACACTCTTCCTCAGGCGACCGAAGGCTGCACTGGCGCACTGGAGGCAGTGTTGGATCTCGTTGTCGATGCATGCTCTTGTTGATAGGAGACTCCCGAGATATGGGAAGTGGTCCACGGTGTCCAGGGCCATGCCGTGGATCTTGATGACTGGGGGGCGGGGCTGTGCGGTAAGTCAGGCTGGTGGAGGACCTTTGTCTTACGGATGTTTAGCGTAAGGCCCATGCTTTCGTACGCCTCAGTAAATAAGTTGACTATGTCCTGTAGTGCAGCCTCTGTATGCGTGCAGACGCAGGCGTCGTCAGCGTCTGCCACCAAGTTCATGGTCTACAGGGCTGTAGTAATACCTGCCCTCCTGTATGGTCAGAGACATGGACCATGTACAGTAGACATCTCAAGTTGCTGGAGAAATATCACCAACGATGTCTCTGCAAGATCCTACAAATCCCCTGGGAGGACAGGCGCACCAACATCAGCATCCTCATTCAGGCTAACATCTCCAGCATTGAAGCACTGACCACACTCGATCAGCTCCACTGGGCAGGCCACATAGTCCGCATGCAAGACACGAAACTCCCAAAGCAAGTGATCAACTCGGAGCTCCTTCATGGCAAACGAGTCAAAGGTGGGCAGCAGAAACGCTACAAGGATACCCTCAAAGCCTCCCTGATAAAGTGCAACATCCCCACTGTCCCTGGCTCAAGACCGCCCTAAGTGGAGGAAGTGCATCCGAGAGCGTGCTGAGCACCTCCAGTCTCAACGCCGCGAGCGTGCAGAAATCAAGCGCAGAAAACCAGTCCCACCCACCCATTCCCTCAACAACTATCTGTACCACCTGTGACAGAGTCTGTGGCTCTGTTATTGGACTGTTCAGCCACCAAAGAACTTATCGATTCCGAGGGACTGCCGATGATGATGATGGGTTGAACTCTCACTTAATTCATTCTTTCCCAGAGTCTCAAAATATGAACTTATTACCGCCTCCAGCATTTTTGCCTTATAGTCTTCAGGCTTTTGAAATCCAAGCTTAGTGTTGCCTCCTCATTTCTTCTACTCTCTCAAATCTTGTTGCTATCCTATACTATGGATTTTGCCTTTTACCTCTGTTTAGGGTTGTGGCCCCTTTTTTTCGCCAGCCAGTCATTTTAAAAAAAACACGCATTTAAATGAGTGTAATTTTTGAATTGCTGACCTGGCTTTCATCTACTCCTGCCACTTCTCAAACTGGTCAGTGCCATCTTGGAGAAGCGTGACAGCATCCTTCTCTTCCTCTCTGTTCTGATCTACTCTCAGGATAACACATTTGCTCTTGCAGCCTACAGATGCAGATGTTTAAACTTTGCTGCACAAACTTCAGAATAAAAGAGGCTGGGTAACTGAGAGAGCAGACACTAGTCCTGGCCGAAAAAAAGTGGGTTACAGCACCATCTGCCACTGGAGCAGTTATTGGAGGATTTTACACAATTACAATTTGCTTTGTATTGTGAAAGCTGCTGATTATAGAAACATCATTATTTCTGTGTTGTAGTTTTTCTTTTTTAAAAAAGAAGCCAGTCATCTGTTTTTTGAAATGAACCAGGATTTACAAGCAGCTGCCAACCTACAAAGAAATATCACCAGCAATTAACCTAGCTGACCTCCGATTTTGCCTACTTACAGTAATTAGACCTATGGCATCAAAGGGACATGTCAGCTACACACAATTGCACGTTGGCAGCAACATACTATATAGTGCATTACATGCTGTAATACTCCTGTCTTTATACAAGTCTGTATGTAGCAACTTATTTGAGCAATTCCATGGGACACCTGCTGGCACGAAGTAATTATTTACATGAAACATATACCTAAATGTAAAATGAAGCCAAAGCCAAGACTAAACTCTTCAAGTTCTCGCAACTAGATCCCTCTCCCCTTTTAGTTTTCTTCCATTTATACAGGACATTGCTTTGCTCCAACACTGTAAATGTAATCTCTAAATAAAGCAAAAAAATGTACTATGCATCACGTGCCCAAAGCATATGTCATCATCATAAGCGGTCCCTCGAACGAGGATGACTTGCTTCCACGAGAGTTCACAGATGTTTCAATGAAGGACCCGATGTTCCAGTCCTGAACTCCAGTTGAGGGGGTGGAAGATGCCTGTGCGTGGATGTTTTTTTAAACGTGTGGTGACCGTTGCACATCAGCCATCACACAGGCTTGACAGAGCTAGGCCTTTATCCAGTGGCAAGGATTAACCGGGACGACTGGAGATCTGCTCTGCTGCACAGACCTATCGCAGCGTGGGCAGGTCCGTGCTGCCCCTGGGCCTTCGGCTCTTCTGGGCCCCGTACCCTCATTCGCCGCACCTCCGCCACGATGTACCAGGGCCCGGCACTCCAGCTCTATTTCTAGCCCCGACCTGCGGTGGCGGTCTCACACAGGTCGAGGCAGCCCACGATGTTCCAGGGCCTGGCGCGTCAGGTCTAGTTATAGTCCCGACCTGCGGTGGTGTTCTCGCATAGGTCAGGGCGGCCCGCCATGCTCCAGGGCCCGCCGCTCCAGCTCTATTTATAGCCCCGACCTGCGGTGGTGTGAGTATGTATGCGAACTCCCTATGCCTGAAAATGTTAAAACCTTTTTGCAATCCAATGCACAACTGTTTAATAAACCACTAGATGGTCAATTCAAATGCTAAGCTGAGAGTCTGGCTCCAACTCCGCATAATCAAGGTAGTCAAGGGAATTGGAATAGTATAAATTGAGCAAAACGGATTCTGTTTGCAAGTTAACCAGAATTGAGCAAAGCCTGTAAGATTCCTAGTCTGCTTAGAACTCGTCGTTCCGTCATTAACTCTGTGAGGGGCAAAACTGGAACTCCAGAACAATTTGCACAAAGTTCCCAGATGGCTCAGTAAGTTTATCCATTGCATAGCTGATCAATAAACACTAAGAAGGTCTTTTGTTTGATCGCCACCTGTGCTGATTCAGCCAGTCTCAATGAGGGCAACAGTAGAGATACTACTATTGACCTTGAAACGGATAGGACGAATCAAGCAAGGGCCTGCCTTATTGCTATCCAGGGACCGCTGCTGGAAGGGTACAGAAGTCAGGTGAGGATTGGATTGGGCCAAGTTGTTATACTCCTGCAGTTGAATAGCCAGGCGGCTCTCATGGCGACTTTGCAAGTGTCTAGAGGCCGAATGGCATCAGGAAGGGGCCTTTTTTTTGGAGAACACTGAAAAAAAAATTGTCAAAGTAGGAAATTGCGTGTGTCCAGGAGAGTGCCAGGAATCTGCTTTGAATACCTGTGCAATCATATAAGTGCAGTATATAACAACCCCTTTCCTAAAATATGTTAGTTTTGACTCATCGAAGTGAAGGCATTCTGCGTCAATGTTTTAGACAAACTTCCTTCTTGTGATGCAAGTTACAACAAAGGCTTCGAGGTTAACTGATGCTAATATGTGGCTTTAGCCACGAAATCTGTGAATGTTTCACAGTAATGTTTGGGAAAGTACACACGCATTTTCCACTTTGACTTCTAAAGCTCAAGTATCATTTTATATATTGAGAGCTAATTTCACTAAGGATTATGAAATGCATAAGCAGTTGCATGTAGATTCAAATGACAATATGATTATTCAGCTGATCCTATGCTATGTGGGAGGTAGCTAAATCAAGTGCCTCTATTTTTACATCACTTTATGTCTATGATCTTAATTAATGCCAGACACACCATTGTCCAGTCATAACGCAGTTGTCAAATGATTATAATCAGGGGATTTTTGGCCATGGAGTGATATTTGTTACAACTACTCCCAAACATTACAGCTCCTAACTGGCGGAAACATTATTTCGGTGAGCGAGTGGTCAATCTATGAGACAGGCTCCCTTGGAAGATGGTGGAAGCAGTTAGTATTGATTCATTCACATGCAAATTAGGAAACTTGTATTTAAAGGTATGACGGCAAATGAGCAATGGCTAGCATCTAAAGAATTAATACATAATTTGCAACATATACATTCCTTTAAGGCACAAAAACTCCACAGGAAAAGTGGTCCAACCGTGGCTAACAAGAGAAGTTAAAGATAGTGGGCCTGAATTCACAGCCCCTGCGGGCGTGTACGAGGTGCACACGAACCCTAGGGCCCGTGCAAGTTCTGGGTTTAGGTATGTGAAGCACATGTGCCTAAACCCGGAACTCGCGATCTGTCAAGAATGCTCTTGACAGATCACACGCATCCGGAGGAAAAGGGCCTCCGCGGGTGGACAGCAACTTCTGCCCAGCGAATGCCCTTGAAATTCTTACGCCTGGTAAAAGCAGGCGTAAGGTCTGCTTTTACCAGTTTAAGAATTAAAAAAAATGTAAAAATAAAATGTTATTACTCCTTTTTATATATTAAAAACCCTGCTCATGAAGGTAAGTTTATTTTTAGCCCTGTTAAAACGTATTTAAAAAATGTTTGCATAAAATATTTAATTAAGTTGCATTTTAATTCATTTTAAATATGTAATGTGTTTTTAAAATTTATTTAATGTGTTGGTGTGTTTTTGGGGGTGTTCTCATTCATACGTAGAAACGGAACTCACCATAAGTATGAATGGGAATACCCCCATTTTGATTGGTTGGGACTGGCCACGTGACCCCAGGGTCGCGTACGAAGCACATACGCTCCTGGAATACGTGGGCCTCTGTGCAGGCCTTTGCATAGAGCCCCAGGACGCAAGTCGCTGAATCTCCGGGACCACCAGGTACTTTTGTAGAAACTTTTGCGGTCGGACGCATCTGCCCGTGGGAAGCCTCCGACCGCACACTCTTGGCCAGTATTAGATCAAAGGAAGAGGCTTATAATGCTTATAATTTTAAACGGTGAGAGATTGGGAAATGTTGGTATTCAGAGGGACCTGGGTGTCCTTGTACACGAATCACTGAAAGTTAACATGCAGGTACAGCAAGCAATTAAGAAAACAAATGGTATGTTGGCCTTTATTACAAGAGGATTTGAGTATAAGAGTAAAGATGTCTTACTGCAATTGTATAGGGCCCTGGTGAGACCACACCTGGAGTATTGTGTACAGTTTTGTTCTCCTTACCTAAGGATGGGTATACTTGCCATAGAAGGAGTGCAACGAAGGTTCACTAGACAGATTCCTGGGATGGGGGGATTGTCCTATGAGGAGAGATTGAGTAGACTAGGCCTATATTCTCTCGAGTTTAGAAGAATGAGAGATGATCTCATTGAAACATGCAAAATTCTTACAGGGCTTGACAGGGTAGATGCAGGGAGGATGTTTCACCTCGCTGGGGAGTCTAGAACCAGGGGCAATAGTCTCAGAATAAGGGGTCGGCCATTTAAGACTGAGATTAGGCGAAATTTCTTCACTCGGTGGGTGTGAATCATTGGAATTCTCTACCCCAGACGGCTTTGGATGCTCAGTCGTTTATATTCAAGACAGAGATTGATTGATAGATTTTTGAATATTAAGGGAATCAAGAGCTTTGGGGATAGTGCGGGAAGGTAGAGTTGAGGTAGAAGATCCCAAAATGTTCCACCACTGGGGTTTTCCTCACCTCATGTCTGGTTCTGTTGTAGACTGATTGATACAGATTGATTGCTGTGATTGGTCAACAACTCCCATTATCGTTGTATCGTGCGACTAGAAGGCGAACTAGATGGACCTTGGTCTTTTCACGTCTAGCAATTCCTTTGTTCCTAAGCCAGGAATGTGGACAGTGTCGGCCATGGCAGCAATGTGCTGGTGGGATCTGGACTGCTGCTTCATCCTGCTCCTCCCCCTCCTCGTCTTCCAGCTGATGCTCCTCCTCCTGCTCCTTCTCCTTGGAAGAGACTGTGCGCTCAGAGCCTTGCTCCTCATGCAGTGCTAATTCTCGCTGCTGTGCTGTGTTGTGCAGGACGCAGCAGACCAGGTTGATTAAAGAGACCATAGTTGCTGCGTACTGAAGGGCTCCTCCAGATCTGTCAAGGCCTCTGCAGTGCATTTTCAGCATGCCTATTGTCTGCTCTATGACACAGCTGGTAGACATGTAGCTTTCATTATATCTCTCCTCTGCCTTTGTACTTGGCCACCTCAAGGGTATCATGAACCACGTCTCCAGTGGATAGGCCTTGTCTCCAAGCAGCCAGCTGGAAAGTCTGTTTGGAGAAGCAAAGAGTTGAAGGAGGCTGGACTGGGGTAAGATGAAAGAGGCATGGCAGCTGCCGGGGAATTTGGCGCACACGTGCATGATGATCTTCCTATGGTTGCAGATGAGCTGCATATTGAGGGAGTGGAAGCCCTTGTGCTTGACAAAGATGCCTGGGTGATGAAGGGATCCCTCATGGCCACGTGTGCAGTTGATGACACCTTGCACCTGTGGGAAGCCAGCCGGAGTGGCAAAGCCCAGCGCCCGCTCAGTAACACTGGCTTCATCAGTGGCAAAGTTGATATAATTGGCCGACTTGTCAAAGAAGGCATCGGTGACTTGTGTGATGCATCTGTGGGCGGCCGACTGCGAGATGCCGCAAATGTCTGTGGCAGATCCCAGGAAGGAGTCTGAGGCGAAGAATTTGAGGGTGCTGGTAACTTTGAGAGCCACTAGTAAGGCTTGTCCACCCGCTCCTGGGGGCTGCAGGTCTTGCTCCAGCAATGTGCAAATGTCTGCGACGACCTAGCATGATGGCCTGAGCCTCCTTTGGCAGTGCTGCTCAGTCATGTTGAGGAAACTCACTCTCTACCTGTATACCCTGTGTTGGGGTTATAACCTCTGGCACACTGCAGCCTTGCGCTGATGCCCTCTGTCCTGTGCAGCATCAGGTGGTTGAGGTGTTGTTGGTGCTGCTGGTGTGTTTGGTGTTGGAGCTCATCGTGGTCTGATTCTGAAGACCAAGGTGAGACAGTATAAATGTCACCCATGCTAATGGAATAGATGGCAGGTCAAGTTCAGATGTCAGAAGCAATCTGTCAATGGTGAGAGAGGTTCTACCAATGACGTGACACTGGATGGAGTCTTTGCTGAAAACATTTGCAAGCTGTAAGGTGGGAGTTTTTATTGTACTTTTCATACTGTCAATTCATCAGCTGGCCACTCAACTACCACTTCAGGTTGACAGACGTGGTTCCCAAGCTGCGTGAATCCCCTGGTCATGCAAGGAAATTTGAAAGATAGATTTTTTAAAAGTGCATAAGGGTTTGACAAGTACCTGATAATTATTTTAATTAAGTCGCCCGCCTCTGCCGTTCGCTTTTCAATTCTAACTTTCTAGAAATTAACCCCAGTGCTTTATTTGCTTATGGCCTTAATAACCTGGACAATGTGGACCACTTCCCATATCTCGGGAGCCTCCTATCAACAAGAGCAGACATTGACGACGAGATTCAACACCGCCTCCAGTGCGCCAGTGCAGCCTTTGGCTGTCTGAGGAAAAGAGTGTTCGAAGACCAAGCCCTCAAATCTTCCACCAAGCTCATGGTCTACAGGACTGTAGTAATACCCCTGCCCTCCTGTATGGTTCCGAGACATGGACCATGTACAGTAGACACCTCAAGTCGCTGGAGAAATACCACCAACGATGTCTCCGCAAGATCCTACAAATCCCCTGGGAGGACAGACGCACCAACATTAGCGTCCTCGACCAGGCCAACATCCCCAGCATTGAAGCACTAACCACACTTGATCAGCTCCGCTGGGCAGGCCACATTGCCTGCATGCCCAACACGAAACTCCCAAAGCAAGCGCTCTACTCGGAACTCCTTCACGGTAAACGAGCCAAAGGTGGGCAGAGGAAACGTTACAAGGACACCCTCAAAGCCTCCCTGATAAAGTACAACATCCCCACCGACACCTGGGCGACCCTGGCCAAAGACGGCCCTAAGTGGAGGAAGTGTATCCGGGAGGGCGCTGAGCACCTCGGGTCTCATCACCGAGAGCATGCAGAAATCAAGCGCAAACCAGTCCCACCCACCCTTACCCTCAAAGACTATCTGTCCCACCTGTGACAGGGACTGTGGCTCTCGTATTGGACTGTTCAGCCACCTAAGGACTCATTTTAAGAGTGGAAGCAAGTCTTCCTCGATTCCGAGGGACTGCCGATGATGATGATGATGAGTAACCTCATGCCATTTTGATCAGGCAGCTGATACATTCCTCTATTTGTTGATTTAACTGCTCATTGGAACAGTGAATTAATAATACTTGTCTTTGTTTTGCTCTTACCATTGACAGAGAGATTGTAGAAAAAAAATGGAGCAGACTAAAGATCAGTGGACATTAAATAGATAACCGAACCGCTTTGAAGCTCAGAACAGACTGCTGCGCCCACCAGCTTAGTACTGCACTTGTTTCTACTGGGTTTTTTTAATGATGCTGTTGTACATTATTTTGGAGCAATGACATATTTAATAGAGCAATTGCAGACTGTAAATGAGCCCCAGCATTTCGTCCTTTTTTGCTCAGGTGAGGATTCCCCTCCACCATAGTTGACAGGGCCTTTGACTGTGCCGCTCCCATTTCTCGCACTTCTGCTCTCACCCTTTCCCCTCCCACCCAGATCCACAATAGGGTTGCCCTTGTACTCCTCTTCCACCCACCAGCCTCCATATTCAATGGATCATGTTCCCACACCTCCGGTGTGATGCCACCGCCAAACGTACCTTCCCCTCCCCTTTCCGCATCCCAAAGGATCTTTCCCACGCAAGCACAGGAGGTGCAACACCTACCCTATTACCTCCTCCCTTCTCAACGTCCAGAGCCCCAAACACTTGCTCGAGATGAAACAGCAATTTACATGTACTTTCAATTTAATATATTGTATTCGCTGCTCACAATGCAGTCTCCTCTACATTGGGGAGACCAAACGTAGATTGGGTGACCACTTTGTGGAACACCTCCATTCAATCCGCAAGCGTGGCCCCGAGCTTCCGGTCACTTGTCATTTTAATTCTCCGCCCCACTCCCACTCCCACTCTGACCTCTTTTTCTTTAGCCTCTTACACTGTTCTAATGAAGCTCAACGCAAGCTCGAGGAACAGCACTTCATCTTTCGATTAGGCACCTTACAGCCTTTCAAACTCAATGTCGGGTTCAGTATTTCACACCATAACCACCCATTTTTTCAGACAGCAGCTACTGGTAATGATTCTGCTGTTGTCATTTACAACTCTTCTAGACCCATCTTTGGATTCTTTTCTTGTCCCATTACCAACCCTTTTGCCTTGCACCATCATCCCTTTTGTCATTTACTCACTCCTGCCTTCCACCCTATCACAGACTTTCCCTTTTGTTCTTCCTTCCCCTCCCCGCTTTCCCTGCCTCTGTACTTGCTTAAAATCTGGTACCCCTCTAACTCTTTCTAGTTCTGAGGAAAGGTCATCGACCCAAAACATTAACTCTGTTTCCCTCTCCACAGATGCTGCCTGACCCGCTGAGCATTTCCAGCATTTTTGTTTTTATTTCCGATTTCCAGCATCCGCAGTATTTTCCTTTGTCTAGCTTCATTTAAGAAGCACCTCCAGTGCCTCATCTGTAAACCTGAGGTCAACAGAATTTATATAGTGCCTTTAACATAAAGAAACGTCCCAAGGTGCTTCACAGGAGTATTATGAGATTTAAAAAAATTGATATCAAGCCGCATAAGGAGAAATTAGTGCAGGTGACCGAGGTATGTTTCAAGGAGCGCCTTGAATGAGGAAAGAGAGGTAGAGAGGCGGAGAGGTTTAGGCAGGGAGTTCCGGAGCTTGGGGCCTAGGCAACAGAAGGCACAGCCACCGATGGTTGAGCGATCATAATCTGGAATGCTCAAGAGGGCAGAATTAGAGGAGCGCAGACATCTCGGGGGGGGGGGGGGGGCGCGGGGGGTGGAGTGGGTGGATGGATGATTAGGTTGGAGGAGGTTACAGAGATAGGGAGGAGCGAGGCTATGGAGGGATCCATCAGACATCTGCTTCCAAAGTTGCTGCAAACAGTCTTTAATTCCTGCAACATTGTGCACTGTTCATCCCTACAAAGACAGACTCCTAAAGACTGGTGTTCCTGCAAGTAACACTCCACCATTTTTTCCACTCAGATTTTCATTCAAGCAGAAGGTATCTGTACTTTAATGCACAGGATTGCTCAATACAGTTGAGTGATACCACAATAGTGCATGTTTGCATTTTATACAATAAATGCTATTTACAGTGCATATTTTCCATCAAGAACTTGTGTGTTCCATTTCAGCCCCATTTGTTATGTGTATTGCAGTGTAGTCTGGTAAACTACATGAACAATTTTCAGTTAGTTAGTTACCAGCTTACACATTTGTTATATGATGAGTATTTTGTCATAATTATATTTAAGAGGATTACAGAAATTAGAATTTCTACCAAACTGCTCAGAGGATCCTACAACATAAAAAAAAAACTCAAAGTAATATAAATGTCATCACAAATTGTGTTACCTGTCTTAGCTACATAGTTCTCCAATAAGAGTAGAAACAAGGGAGATACATGATAACGGTTTCACCATTTTTAATAAGGGAAGGTGTATCTGAAGTGCCTGTGACTGTGCATTCTACCCAACATTAAAATTATAATTTTAAATTTAGGTTTAGAAGGCCTATCTGTAATCTATTATCTTTAATAGATGACAAATCTTACATCTGGATACACTTCCTGTCTGCACAATTTGACTCCCCTTTGTTTAACCATTATAAAATCCTACATCCACACTTTTCTTGAGTTTTGCCTCTGTAATAAACTCATCGCAATCTGGCCACTGAATTCCCACAAATCACTCAATGTTTTCTGAAATTTCTTTTCACTGTCATTTTTTTCCTCAGTAACTGAAATTTCTCATGTCCAAAATAAGGGCTTAAACAAAATCATTTAAAAAAAATTACAATATTTCAAAATAACATGATTATGTTTTCCCACTAAAAATGAGCAGAAACCCCAGGAAAATGGGGTAAATGGCAGTTTACGGTATTTCTCTGAGGTTTCTGCCAAAGCTGCGATGGGAGGTCGAGAAAACTTCCACGGAAAACCTAGCAGCTGATACTTACATCCAATTAGTATATTTTGCATGAGGAACACCTTGTTCTGTATTCTCAGCTTTTAAAATGGTACAGCATTAAAATGAAATACACAAACGGTTATAAATATATGTAAAATCTATTGGTACAGTTTTTGCAGAATAATGGTCAGAGTTGCAACATTGAATCCCCAATCTGCCACAGAGAATACCATTTAATAAATTGGAATTGAACATATTCAGTCACAGTCATCATCATCATAGGCAGTCCCTCGGAATCGAGGAAGACTTGCTTCCACATCAAAAGTGAGTTCTCAGGTGATTGTACAGTCCAATACGGGAAATACAGTCTCTGTCACAGGTGGGACAGACAAGTTGGAGGAAAGGGTGGGTGGGGAGTCTGGTTTGCCGCACGTTCCTTCCGCTGCCTGCGCTTGTTTTCTACATGCTCTCGGCGACGAGACTCGAGGTGTCACAGTAATTCAGTGATCTTGATGTTATCCCTTACACGGCGCATAAAAGGAGCAGCGGCAGTGAGCAGCAGCCGGGTGGAAGCAGGAATGCCCAACGCCAGTGATTTAAAATCAGATAGTGGCAGTGAGCAGCAGCTGAT
Source organism: Pristiophorus japonicus (assembly GCF_044704955.1). Lineage (NCBI taxonomy): Eukaryota > Metazoa > Chordata > Chondrichthyes > Pristiophoridae > Pristiophorus > Pristiophorus japonicus. Next base: position 13,495,914 of record NC_091992.1, on the reverse strand, counting down.
ACCAGACAAACACAGGGAAAAATTCAAAAAGGGACGTCATAGCCAGCGCAGATTGAGGAGCGGCGAGCTCGAGGAATCAGCGCTAAGTGTTTAATTTACCATTTACCTTAAGTATTAAGAGCATAATATCCTTTAGGTAAACAAATAGACCTAAGAGCCTAAATAGATCTAAAGGGACCAAAATAGATGAGAGAAAACAAACATTAAAGCAATCCAATTTGCATTAAGTATCTGCTATACATGACCAATCAGAGTAACTAATTGCTAATTAATTTGAAATCTAACTAATCCATCAGCTAATTAATAGTAGACCTCAAATGATTCTATTCTATATATAAATAATTGTTACACAATAAATAAATATTAGCGATGACAGCACAAGCTATGTGTGATGACTGCAATATGTGGGAGTAGTGGAGATTGTCCAGGATTGCCACATCAGCAGAAGGTGTCTTGGCCATGAGTCACTCTGGCTCAGAGTCAGATTGAACTGGAGTGTGAGTTAGAGACATTCTGACACATAAAGGAGGGGAAGAAATATTTGGATGGTTTTCCCTAGAGTACAGTCACACCTCAGAGGAAAACACAGATGCAAGAAGGAGAGAGTCAACAGGGTAGGGGAATCCCAGGGGAGGCAGAGAAGGAGGTTCTGCAGACACTGGTCCTATCCTTGCTCCCTGTGAAAATAAATGAGGGGGGTGCGTTGGGAGCAGAATAGAAAGGTTATAGTCACGGGGGATTCAATAATTAGGGGGATAGATAGAGTCCTCTGCAATCACAACTGAGAGTCCAAGAGGATGTGTTGCCTACCTGGTGCAAAGTTAAAGGATATCTCAGAACAACTGGAGAGAAACTTGAAAAGGATAAATAGGGCTGTAGATAAGACTTTAAACTAGTAGGACAGGGGGAGGGATCTGGTGAGAATAGCATAAGTCGGAAGATAATAGAAGTAGGAGATGAGAATAAAGGTTAGACCGAGGTAAGGAATAGGGCTAACATAAATGGTCAGGGAACAGATACAGTTATAGAACATCAGTAAAAAATAACTTAAAATTAAAGCGAAGGGAACAATGAATAAAAACAAATTAAATTGCCTGTACAGCAATGTGCACAGCATTCAAAACAAAATGGGAGAATTGGAGGCAATAAGTTGAAGTGAGAGCGAGGGAATAACTGAAACATGGCGACATAAAGAACAAAACAGGCAGATAAATATTGCAGGATAAAACGTATTTAGAAAGAATAGGGAAGGAAGAAAGGTGGTGGGGAAGGGTATATTCCTCTACTAATTAGAAACAACATAATGGCAGAAGAAAAAAGAGACATTGCTAACATTAAGATAGAAACAGAATCCATATGGATTGAGACAAAGGATAGGAAGGGATCGATCACATTAATCAGGGTATTCTACAGATCATCCAATAGTGGAAGGGAAGTTTAAAACATTTATTCATGGGATGTTGGTGTTGATGGCGAGGCTAGCATTTATTGCCCATCCCTAATTGCCTTCAAGGAGGTGGTAGTGAGTTGCCTTCTTCAATACAACTAAGTGACCTGGTGGGCCATTTCAGAGGACAGTTAAGAGTCAACCACATTGCTGTAGATCTGGAGTCACATATAGGCCAGACCGGCTAAGGATGGCAGATTTCCTTCCCTAAAGGGCGCTAGTGAACTAGATGGGTTTTTACTACAATCTGGTAGTTTCCTGGTCACCATTACTGATGCTAGCATTTTATTCCAGATTCTTTATTGTAATTGAATTTAAATTCCCCGGCTGCTGTTCTGAATCATTAGACCAAAGCCACTGGATTACTAGTCCAGTAACATAACCACTATGCTACCGTTCCCTGAAGTGGAGCAAGAAATATGTAGGCAAATCTATGAAATGAGTAAAAGACATTGAATAATAATCATGGCGGATTTCAATCACCACCAAATAAACTGGCAAAAAGAGGTAGGAAAAGGGAATGGAGTTTTTAAGAGTGTGTACAGAACTCTTATCTTACCCAGTACGTACGAAGGCCAACCAAAGTGAAATCATTGCTGGATCTAGCAATGAGAGATGAACCAGAGCAGATAAGAGAAGTAAGCATTGTGTAAACATCTAGGCAATAGTATCATAACATCATGTTTAAAATAATGATTGAAAAAGACATAACTAAGACAAAAACCAAAGTAGCAGATTGAAATAAAAGTTAATTTTGAGGAGATGAGAATGGAACAAGAGAAGGTTAATTGGAAAAAAATTGACAAAGAGATAGAACAGTAGTGGAAAATATTTAAAATGGTGATCAACAGAGTTCAGGAGAAATATATTCCTCTTAAAAAAACAAGAACTAACTAATGAAACACCATGGATGAATGATGGACACAAGCGTAAAATTAAAACTAAGAAAAAGGCATAATCTAAGTACATAAACAATAAAGGAGAGGATGACAAAAGAGAATGCAAAGAGGTTGGGAAAGCCATCAAAAACCAATTGGGAAAATAAAGAAGAACTACGAAATTACATTATCAAGGAATAGAAAAAGAAATACTAAAGTATTCTACAGACACATAAAAAAATCAGGATAGGAATAGGGGCAATAAGAGATGCGCAAGATAAACTCATTGGTAATGACAGTGAAATAGAAATATTGAATAATTACTTAGCTTCCATATTTACCAGGGAGACAAACAAGGTGGTCATGACATTACAAGAGAACAAAAATGTTGTAAAGATATTTAATATAGAAAGGTGGGAGATAATTGAAATCAAACTTAGAAGATAAAACCCCTGGTCTGGATGGATTGCATCAACACATATTAAAATAAGTTAGGGATGAGATAGCAGAGGCACTATAACACATATATAAAAATTCATTAGAAAAGGGAATAGTGCCAAATGACTGGTGCACAGCTAATGTGATTCCTATGTTACAGAATCTTTACTCAAAGATGTAATTGAGAAACATCTAGAAACCAAAAATATAATAGAGTAGTCAGTGTGGATTTCAAAAGAGAAGATCATGCTTGACCGATCTTTTGAATTCTTTGAAGAAGTAACAGAAAGAATAGGCAAGGGTAATGCAATAGATGTATTATATTTGGATTTTCAAATATCCAAGGATTTGGATAAGGTACTGCATAGTAGGCACATGACTAAGGTTAGAACACGAGTCCATGATCGGCAGCAGAATGGATAGTAAGCTGGCTACAAAACAGAAAACAGAGTAAGGGTTAACGGTTTCTGTTAAAGGTGGCTGGCTAAAGGTGGGAAGTGCTGTTCCACAGGGATCGGTACTGAAGCCACTGTTCACAATTTACATCAACGATTAGAAATCATAAGTACTATTTCAAAATTTGCCGATGAGACCAAATCAGGAGGTGTAGTTAATACAAAGGAAGAATGCGACAAAATCCAAGAAGATCTTAATAAGCTTACAGAATGGACACGTAATTGGTAAATTAATTTCAATATAGATGAGTGTGAGGTAGCACATTTTGGTAGGAAGAATAAAGAGGCCACCTACGGCTTGGATAATAAGAGGTTAATGGGGTAAAGGAGCAAAGGGGTATATGTTCACAAATCACTACAAGTAGCGATGCAGGTTATTCATCATCATCATAGGCAGTCCCTCGGAATCGAGAAAGACTTGCCTCCACTCTTAAAATGTGTCCTTAGGTGGCTGGACAGTCCAATACGAGAACCACTGTCTCTGTCACAGGTGGGACAGATAGTTGTTGAGGGAAGGGGTGGGTGGGACTGGTTTGCCGCACGCTCCCTCCGCTGCTCGTGCCTGACTTCCGCATGCTCTCGGCGACGAGACTCGAGGTGCTCAGCGCCCGCGCCCCCCCCCCCCCCCAGATGTGCCTCCTCCACCCAGGGCGGTCTTTGGCCAGGGTCTCCCAGGTGTCAGTGGGGATGTTGCACTTTATCAGGGAGGCTTTGAGGATGTCCTTGTAATGTTTCTGCTGCCCACCTTTGGCTCGTTTGCAGTGAAGGAGTTCCGAGTAGAGCGCTTGCTTTGGGAGTCTTGTGTCTGGCATGCGAATGATATGGCCTGCCCAGCGGAGCTGATCAAGTATGGTCAGTGCTTCAATGCTGGGGATGTTGGCCTGGTTGAGGAGGCTAATGAAGGTGCGTCTGTCCTCCCAGGGGATTTGTAGGATCTTGCGGAGACATCATTGGTGGTATTTCTCCAGTGACTTGAGATGTATACTGTACATGGTCCATGTTTCTGAACCATACAGGAGGGTGGGTATTACTACAGCCCTGTAGACCATGAGCTTGGTGGCAGTTTTGAGGGCTTGGTCTTCAAACATTCTTTTCCTCAGGTGGCCGAAGGCTGCACTAGTGCACTGGAGGCGGTGTTGGATCTCGTCGTCGATGCCTGCTCTTGTTGATAGGAGACTCCCGAGATATGGGAAGTGGTCCACGGTGTCCAGGTTATTAAGGCCATAAGCAAAGCAAACAAAGCACTGGGGTTCATTTCTAGAAAGTTAGAATTGAAAAGCAGAGAAGTTATGTTAAACTTGTATCTAACACTGGAGTACTGTGCACAGTTCTGCTCTCCATATTATAAAAAGGATATAGAGGAGAAGGAGAAAAAAAGATTCACCAGAACCAAGAGAATAAACTTATCAGGAAAGGCTGAACAGGCTGAGACACTTTTCTCTAAAAGAGAGAAGGCTGAGGGGTGACCTCATCAAGGTCCTTAAGAAAATGAAAGGGTTTGATAAGGTAGGCATAGAGAAAATGTTTCCACTTGTGAAGAGTTCAAAACCAGAGGACATAAATATAAGATCATCAATAATAAATCCAATAGGGAATTCAGGAGAAACTTCTTTACCGATAGAGTGGGGTAATTGAGGCAGATAGCATGAATGAGAAGAAGAAGTTAGTTTGGGCATCGGAGATATCCCAGAGCAATGAAGGATAGCAACAGCCATAATCGCTAGTGGAAAATCATGAAGTGGCGTATAGCAATCAAGTGAATGTTTGTCTGTGTTTCTTTGATGACAAAGCATATCTGTTGGCTGGAACTATGTGAAGAGAAACATACTTGAAAAAGAAGATAATATTGATGTCTGGGTAATGTTGACGTCCCACTCCAGGGACTTGAGCACATAAATCTAGGCTGACACTCTAGTGCAGTGCTGAGGGAGTGCTGCACTATCGGAAAACTGACAAAATAAGCGCATCTAGTAAATCAATAGCAGCAGTGAGAAAAAAAAGAGCTAGATTTCTTCATCTACATTCGACGTCAACCATATTACAATACTTCCTTCAAGGAACTGCATTCCAAAAGGTTCCTTATTAATTATCTCCAATGATCATACCATCTTTTCTGAACGTATACTGAACATTCCAAATACTGTGACTAACATTCTGCTTTGTGACAAATAAGAAAAATATTTGCTGACATTTATGTAATTGGAAAACTCAAGTTGCGTAATGACGCATCAAAGAGTTCTAAACCCATTGTTGCATATCCCGCTAGCTCACTTATTTAAAACAAGAGAAATTTGAATCCCTTGTAAAGAGATTTGTTTCTAATTATTTTGTACCCACATTTGTTCACTAATGCAATGGAGCTGCTGCGCAAGAGACACATGTTTTGGTGTCAAATTATGTTTGATAACACTCCTGTGTTACTACATTAAAGGCCCTATATTGCTGTTTATCATGGAAGTGGTTCTGAAATGGTGCAATTCCAATCAAAATGTCCACGAACCCTACAGGAACTCTATGGTATTCAGGACATTACAGGAGGAAGAGGTCAAGTTTTTATTCTGAACTATGGTCTAAAAATTAAGATGAAAGTTTTTGATTCATTGAGGGAAGGGCAGGAATGACATTCGGGATCTTTTTCACAGTCACTTTTTCACTTATTTCCTACATTACAACAGTGACTACACTCCAAAAGTCCTCCATTGGCTGTAAAGCGTTTTGAGACGTCCAGTGGTCATGAAAGGCGCTATATAAATGCAAGTCTTTTTTTTAGTCACGCACTTGGTGTTGTGTGACTAATATGTTGTTCGGTGGCACAGATAATTCCAAATTTCATTTAATGTGCTTTCTAAGTATATGGATCTTATTCACTGTAAATACTAGAGACTAGCTTGAGTGTACCTACTATCCTACCACTGTCACATGTCCGAGAGTTGAAACATCTTCTGGTAGGAAAAAGAAATCGATTGGTTTCGTGCCAGCTACTGAATAAAACCAATTTTATTCTGTACCAGAAACAGCCATAAATTTAGGGGTGGCAAATGTCAATGTTGGTTCTCGAATGTGCACCCCTGCTACCATTACCCAGCTTTTACTTTCTGCTCTCTTAGTCACTTTAGTTACGTATTAGATTTCTTGTTTCTCAGGATAAGCATTCTCTGCATGCAAGTGGATGGTTGGGCTCCGGAAAATCAGGAGTCCCTGCGTTCACAGTGTCCCTGCTTGTGACATGTATCACGTGAAATCACACAACCTCTGGGATGGTTTGCTCTAGCATTGAATTTGCAAGCACTCCATTATATGTGGAGAAGGTATGCAAATGAGGACATTACTGTGCAGTCCTTGATTTTCTGCCTTTTGTGTAATCTATCCGCCCACTGTTAAGTCTGCCCATTTATTTTAAAGTGGGCATTAAAGGCCCATAAGGTTGTTACCAGTCAGGAAGGAAGCTTTTAAGATTTAAAAAAAAATCTTTGCAAAATATGAGGACTGCTATATCGTAGATTTTCATACAAGAGGAAGCAGATAGACCAGACTGCCCATATCCAATACAATAGCAAGGCATTTCTATCTGTCAATGAGAGAACTGCCTCCACAGGCTCTGGACCAGCAGGGAACCAGTTGTAAAGCACACCATTTGGCTGCAATCAGGCCTCCAGCCAACCTCCAGCATAATGATAACACGACTAGTGGCAGTCAAGGTGATCATTTTAATCACAGTAATCATTTTAGCATCAAAATGATTACTGTGATTTGTATGATGACGTGATTTATGACAAGAGTTAATATTTTGATGCTAAAATGATTACTGTGATTAAAATGATTGAGATGATTGGTGAAAAGAGTTAATACCACAATGCACAGTTAAAAGGGTTAATGGATCTGTGACTAACATGATTAATGGATTAATGCGATTTCTGATTTTATGTGATTTATGCAATTGTTCAGCGGCTGCAGACAAGCCGCAAAGGCTATTTTCTGAGAACAGAGGCAACGCACAAGTTGCCATACCCTGTCTCAGCGCAGCCCATTACCTCGGGCAAAAAGGGGCAGTATGTCGCCACCACACCTCACCCAGTGGAGCTGGGATTTAATAACTGTTCAGTGTACCTGCAATCTTTTGATATAACTCTTCAATGCATACAAATGTTTGTCTATGTGTACCTGCTTTCTACTGGAGATTATGTTTGTGTACTTTTATCACTCATGTAAGGACTGCAAATACCACATGCTTGCACTGGATCGCATGGGGGGGGGGAAGAGGGAAGTGGATGGTCATGGACTCACACACACAAATCAACCAGGACGAACAAACGAACAAGGCCGAGGTTACCGGCAATTTGCTTTTGGAACTGGGGGGCGGGGGGAGGGGGGGGGAGTGAGATGTTATGTATTGTCCATGTACATTAAATGTATAGTTACAATGGTGCGCCACAAGGGGCACTGTAGTGGGAGACCCGAAAGTACCTGCGAGACAGAGTATAAAAGGCTGCCCACCACACCTGAAGGGCACTCTGGAGTTACACAATAAAGGACCAAGGTCACAGCAGTTACTACAACACCAGACCGTATGGAGTCAGTGATTTGAGTGCTACCTACATCATAATTATGACCCTTGATGTTTATGGCTCCTTCCAGACTACCACAGGAGTGATCTGCAGGGGCTTCAAACAGACATTAGGCCCCTTTTTTGAGTATGCCAAGGAACTAATCCCTTGAGATGTTTTACTACGCAAAAGACGTAACCATAGTAGCAGTTCTTCTGCTAGGGTGCTCCTTTAATAGTACTTGCACAATCAGTGTGTCAGCTGTGGCACTCCAGGGACTTGAGCACAAATAAATCTAGGCTGACACTCCAGTGCAGTGCTGAGGGAGTGCTGCATTGTCAGAGGTGCCATCTTTTGGATGAGACGTTAAACCGAGGCCCCGTCTGCTCTCTCAAATGGACATAAAAGATCCCATGGCACCATTTCGAAGAAGAGCAGGGGGAGTTATCCCCGGAGTCCTGACCAATATTTATCCCTCAATCAACATAACAAAATACACCAGATTATCTGGTCATTATCCCATTGCTGTTTGTGGGAGCTTGCTGTGCGCAAATTGGCTGCTTGTTTCCCACATTACAACAGTGAGTACACTCCAAAAGTATTACTTCATTGGCTGTAAAGCGCTTTGAAACGTCCGTTGGTCATGAAAGCTGCTATATAAATCCAAGTCTTTCTTTGTTTCTGTTCCAGCTTTAAAAGGCCCTGTAATTAGCCACAGCTTCAATTGGAAATTCCGGTCAGGTACCTATGGAGCTGCAAACGTTGTGCCCAAAAGCCCGTGTGGTGGCTGGTGGGCAACGGCCACCACACGTAACAAAATCCACGCACAGGCACCTTCCAACCTTCAATATGTAGTTCGCGACCTGGAATATCAGGTCCTCATCGAAACACCTGTGAACTCATCCCTTTCTGTCTGGAAGCAAGTCATCCTCGATATGGGGGACCACCTAAGAAGAAGAAGAAGAAGAAGCCGAAATGCAGAAATTCAAGCAGGAATAGCTGTGGAAGTATCACACAGTTCTGGCTTTTCACCCACAGATGTCTAGAAGTTAGGGTTAGCAACTAAGTTTGATAGCATATTGGCCCAGAGTTTGCGGTCTGGATGACAGTGGACTGTCGGGGTTCGCCGTCACTCCGCCTTTCAAACTGACCGCAACTTGGGGATTTGATGCAGGTGCATGTGGTCAGTCATTGACAGCTTCGAAACAGGCTGCGCTGTGCCCTCCCCACAGAGCCGGCAATCTGTGTAATCAGCCAAATCAAGAAAACTGATGAAAACTTCGGCTCTTCTTCAGTAATTACGCTGTTAAATTCCCCACTAAAAGTTAGACCCAAAGGGATTAGGTGTAACTGGGGTATTAATCGCGTATTGACTGCCAAACAAAGGTTAAGCTCCTGGAAAACTAATTTTCATTTTGTGCAGTGTGAAATTTTTCCATCTTAATAAAAATAACAATTTTTGAGAAACCTTTCAGAAATTTTTATTTTTTATTTAAAAAAAAAGTTTGTGCACCTTTATTTCATGTTTGCCTTTTCCCCATGTGAGAGCCCCTATCTTTGTTTTGCTCTCTCTAGTATTTCTAAAAAGTTTGGATTTTAAGCGCTTACGCACTTCCTTGTTCGCTGTCTGTGAGAATTCTGCATTTTGATTGGCTGCTTAGACAGCTTGTTGACGTCACAGAGGGTCGCACAAGGGAATCCCCATTAACTTCCGTTGATTTGAATTGAAAGAAAGATAAAGCTTGCATTTCTATAGCACCTTTTATGATCACCGAACATCCTGAAGTGCTTTACAGCAAATGAAGTACTTTTTGGAATGTAGTCACTGTTGTAATGTAGGAAACGTGATAGCCAATTTGAGCACAGCAAGCTCCAATGAACAGCAATGTGATAATGACCAGATAATCTGTTTTTCTTTTGTGAGGTTGATTGAGGGATAAATATTGACCAGGACACCGGGATAACTCCCCTGCTCTTCTTCGAAATAGTGCCATGGGATCTTTTAAGTCCACCTGAGAGAGCAGACGGTGCCTCGGTTTAACATCTCATCCAAAAGATGGTACTTCTGACAGTGCAGCACTCTCTCAGCACTGCACTAGAGTGTCAGTCTAGATTTCTGTGCTCAAGTCTCAGGAGAGAGACTTGAACCCACAACTTGCTGACTCAGGCGAAGTTGCTACCAACTGAGCGACAGCTGACACAAGGTCAGAAGGTCAGGAAGACCCCAAAGTTTTCAACACATGGATTGCGAGATTCTTGTGCGAAGTGCACTTCGGGGCCAGCAGTGAAGCCTTCGCTTCGCAGCTGACTGCAGATTTGGGCCATTATGCAAAAGGTGAGGCTTTCCTCAGATGGAAGACGGAACAATACAAAGAAGAAAAAAAATAGCAGAATCAAATGTCCACTTCAAGTGAGAATGGCCAACTGATGCTGCCAGCAACTGAAACCTGGAAAACATGAGTGAGGCAACTGGTTGTCGATGAATAAAGTGGGGCATCTGAGGTTCGATATTTTTGCAGTTTTATTTGATTCACCTATGAAGTCAATGAGAAATTTCATGGAACCTTTGCTCAGGAGTTGAATAGTTGTGTATGGAATCTGTGATTCTGTCGAGCAGATTGTACACAGCTTGTGGAAGAGTAGGCTTGATGGGCCAAGAGAGTTTATTTCATTCTGTGCTTTCTTATGTTCTTTCGTTGTCAGACAGGAAGCAAAGAGTAGGAGTAAATGGGTACTTTTCAGAATGGCAGGCAGTGACTAGTGGGGTACCGCAAGGTTCTGTGCTGGGGCCCCAGCTGTTTACACTGTACATTAATGATTTAGATGAGGGGATTAAATGTAGTATCTCCAAATTTGCGGATGACACTAAGTTGGGTGGCAGTGTGAGCTGCGAGGAGGATGCTGTGAGGCTGTAGAGCGACTTGGATAGGTTAGGTGAGTGGGCAAATGCATGGCAGATGAAGTATAATGTGGATAAATGTGAGGTTATCCACTTTGGTGGTAAAAACAGAGAGACAGACTATTATCTGAATGGTGACAGATTAGGAAAAGGGGAGGTGCAAAGAGACCTGGGTGTCATGGTACATCAGTCATTGAAGGTTGGCATGCAGGTGCAGCAGGCGGTTAAGAAAGCAAATGGCATGTTGGCCTTCATAGCAAGGGGATTTGAGTACAGGGGCAGGGAGGTGTTGCTACAGTTGTACAGGGCATTGGTGAGGCCACACCTGGAGTATTGTGTACAGTTTTGGTCTCCTAACCTGAGGAAGGACATTCTTGCTATTGAGGGAGTGCAGCGAAGGTTCACCAGACTGATTCCCGGGATGGCGGGACTGACCTATCAAGAAAGACTGGATCAACTGGGCTTGTATTCATTGGAGTTCAGAAGAATGAGAGGGGACCTCATAGAAACATTTAAAATTCTGACGGGGTTAGACAGGTTAGATGCAGGAAGAATGTTCCCAATGTTGGGGAAGTCCAGAACCAGAGGTCACAGTCTAAGGATAAGGGGTAAGCCATTTAGGACCGAGATGCGGAGGAACTTCTTCACCCAGAGAGTGGTGAACCTGTGGAATTCTCTACCACAGAAAGTTGTTGAGGCCAATTCACTAAATATATTCAAAAAGAAGTTAGATGAGGTCCTTACTACTAGGGGGATCAAGGGGTATGGCGAGAAAGCAGGAATGGGGTACTGAAGTTGAATGTTCAGCCATGAACTCATTGAATGGCGGTGCAGGCTAGAAGGGCCGAATGGCCTACTCCTGCACCTATTTTCTATGTTTCTATGTTTCTATGTTCAAATTTTTATCATCAGGCTTTGGGTTCAGTGGGAGTATAATTCTTTTTTTGGGTGAAATTCCTCTTGAAGTCATGCATTAACAGTTTTGGCCACCTATTGAACCACCATTACTATATTTAAAAATACATTTGTTTGTGTTGCAGTTCGAAATGTTTCTGAGATGCAAGTCCAGGCACTATCGAAATGCCAGTCTGTCCTTTTTGCAAGTAGTGACAATATTGTCCTTGGCAGTATATTGTAAGAGAGGTATGAAGGAAGGGCTTGCTATTGGGGACAGCTCTTAATTATGGTGAGTCAACAGGTTCTTAATTGTAGGGTGTTTACTTGATTCCTGCCAGTACACTTTAGGAGTAGTTTCATTGGGAGATTTTTGGGAGGGGTGGGTTTGTCAAAGGAAGTCATATGTCAACCAAGATAACATGCCCATCAAAAGCCCAAAGTCATTATACCAGATTAGTCAGGGAGAGTAGAGAGAGAGAGAAAGAGGTGAGTACAAATGAAAGGGAGGGGAGTATATTTTGCAAGAAAAAATGAGGGGAGAGAAAGGGTAGAGGGAAAGCAAAGAAAGGGAGAAGGGAGTGCATCTTTATTTTCTGTTGTTTGAACTTTTCAACAGTCCAATTTCCAAAGAATGCAAAGAGATAGGTAGAGAAAAAGACCTGTGAGAAAAAAAAAACAAGGAAGAAAAGTATAGAAAAAGGAGACTGCTGAAATTTGTTGTATATGTTTGCCATGCTAATGGTTCTCACAATAGCAGGCTTCTTGTAAAAGTTATGTTTTCCTCTAAAAGACTTCACCCTCACTGACAGTTCTGATTGTAAAACTCACCATGATAATATAAGTCTCTTGCAACACTCAAAATGCTTGACCATTGAGTCTTGGGTTTCAGCATGTGTGGCAAATATTATGAGGAAGAGTATTATGACTACTAATACTCACATTAAACCAAAGGCTTTTCCTGTTCAAAAATGGTCTATCGACAAACTTTATTTGCTGTTAACAAGAAAAGTAAGTACAATACGGTTTGAAGCCATGGATATATATATCAATATATCATTAGCAACAGAAAATTTGCACAATGATATTCACAAGTAAATATGTATTACTATCCTATAAAAGAGATTAATTGCAACAACCGATACAGAAAAATTGTCTGCAACTACATCTGAAGGGAGAAACCTCACCAATATACCAAGCGGTTTCCAGAGTAACTATTCACATGTGTACCTACTTTCCCCTTGTAGAAGTACGTCTAGCCAGTAGATCCTGAAGAAAATACATTCCCGTGAGACTTAGTGAGACAGTGTATGTATGCTGCACTTTGTCCCCCAGTTTTGAATCAGTCCTGGCTGTAGGAAGTCCTGCCGTTACTTGGAGACCTGGGTTTTCGACTCCACCTGCTGCCTGATAGCCAGGAATGTGGTGGGAAGTTCTTCTACTGCCTCCTCAGTGTCCACCGCCATATCTGAGAATTTCTGCCGGAAGTCTGAGTGAGTAGACGTGGAATACCTCTGCCCCTATTTGAGCGGGTGCATTTAACATGGTACAGTATATATATGGTGCAGAAAAGATTTAAGAGAATGATTCCAGGGATGAAGGACCTGTGGATAGACTGGAAAAGCCACAGTTGTTCACCTTAGAGCAGAGAAGATTGAGAGGAGATTTAGTAGAGGTGTTCAGAGTAGATAGAGGGAGAAACTGTTCCCATTGGTGGAAGGGTCGAGAACCAAAAGACACAGATTTAAGGTAATTGGCAAGAGAACCAAAGGCGACATAAGAAAAAACCTTTTTACGCAGCGAGTGGTTAGGATCTGGAATGCTTTGGCGGAAAGGGCGGTGGAGGCAGACTCAATCGTGGCTTTCAAAAGGGAGTTAGATAAGTACCTGAAAGAAAATAAATTGCAGGGCTACAGGGAAAGGGTGGGGGAGTGGGACCAGCTGAAGTGGTCTTGCAGAGAGCCGACACGGGCTCGACGGGCCGAATGGCCTCCTTCCGTGCTGTAATCGTTTTATGATTCTGTTAATGATGGGAATGCATCATCTGACATATTGCCATTGAAATCCTGGTGTCCTACATTGATAAGGAACCTTAATCATGCCTTAGAGTGGGGTAGTTTCTCTAAGCATTACATCCTCCAGGTTATGGTTGGTGGGTAATGTGTCACGATGTGATTGAATATCGTGACCCATTCAATCCCAGTAAATTATGCCAAAAGAACAGTATCCCACATTCAAACCAGCCACTACATGCGGCTGCGCTAACCACACGCCACCTCACCCCACGCCTCTAAGATTATTATTCTCCTAATAAATATTCCCCAGTATAGATTACAAAAATCCAAACTCTAAAATTGTGATTTATATTTTTTATAGCTCATCTCGGGAAAGACTAATTTTCCTGTAGAACACTCTTTACTTTTGCACATTCATTCACTGTAATATCATCATCATAGGCAGTCCCTCGGAATCGAGGAAGACTTGCTTCCACTCCTGATGTGAGTTCTTTGGTGGCTGAACAGTCCAATACGAGAGCCACAGACTCTGTCACAGGTGGGACAGATAGTCGTTGAGGGAAGGGATGGGTGGGACTGGTTTGCCGCACGCTCTTTCCGCTGTCTGCACTTGATTTCTGCATGTTCTCGCCGTTGAGAGGTGCTCAGCGCCCTCTTGGATGCACTTCCTCCACTTAGGGCGGTCTTGGGATAGGGACTCCCAGGTGTCAGTGGGGATGTCGCACTTTATCAGGGAGGCTTTGAGGGTGTCCTTGTAGCGTTTCCACTGCCCACCTTTGGCTCGTTTGCCATGAAGGAGCTCCGAGTAAAGCACTTGCTTTGGGAGTCTTGTGTCTGGCATGCGAACTATGTGGCCTGCCCAGCGGAGCTGATCGAGTGTAGTCAGTGCTTCAATGCTGGGGATGTTAGCCTGGATGAGGACGCTGGTGTTGGTCCAGGGGATTTGTAGGATCTTACGGAGACATCGTTGGTGATATTTCTCCAGCAACTTGAGGTGTCTACTGTACATGGTCCATGTCTCTGAGCCATACAGGAGGGTAGGTATTACTGTAATATACACCCTGCCCATATCATCTTAGAACTACCCAAAACGCATCACATACAGTTATCACACTCTACTCCAGGTGGCATATGTGAAAAGATGTTTCTATCTTCAATTAGAAACTTTTAAAGTAAAGCCTGCCAGGAAGCTGTTGCAAGTTGGTTAATCCGTCTCTAATCTTTATTTGCTTCTGACTAATAATTCTCACAAGAAATCTCACCAGACATTAACAGAATATATTGTAATACCAGAGAGTAATATCCCCAGCAATAGAAAATTTGTAGCGTAAATATTTGCAATTTCATCTTACAAAGGTTACTACTTGTCCGCATCACAAATTTGTTCTATAAATATTCAATCCATCCAACAAAACAAAATAATCATTGATAACAAATGTACAAATATGTTAAACAGTCAGTCATTGAAGGAAAGGGAGGGTGGGACTGGTTTGCCGCAAGCTCCTCCCGCTGCCTGCGCTTGATTTCTGCATGCTCTCGGCGACGAGACTCGAGGTGCTCAGCGCCCTCCCGGATGCACTTCCTCCACTTAGGGTGGTCTTTGGCCAGGGACTCCCAGGTGTCGGTGGGGATGTTGCACTTTATCAGGGAGGCTTTGAGGATGTCCTTGAAACATTTCCTCTGCCCACCTGGGGCTCGCTTGCCATGTAGGAGTTCCGAGTAGAGCGCTTGCTCTGGGAGTCTTCTGTCAGGCCTGCAAACAATGTGGCCCGCCTAACAGAGCCAGTCGAATGTGGTCAGTGCTTCGATGCTGGGAATGTATTGAAATCTGACTGAATGACCATTTTGTGAGAATGTAAATTGTCCCTGTAATCCTATTTCAAACATCAGAGGCAATGCCACTAACGCAGAACTAGACAGGTTGGGAAAGGAGACAATGACTGGAACTGAATGATTAGCGGATATTTCAGTCTTTTAAACAAACAAAAGCAAAATACTGCAGATGCTGGAATCTGAAATAAAAACAGAAAATGCTGGAAATCTCAGCGGGTCAGGCAGCATCTGTGGAGAGAAAAATGGAGTTAACGTTTCAGTTCTGACAAAAGGTCTAGTATTTAAAAATAGTTATTGCAAAATTCAGATTTTTTAAATTTTCTGTAATGAGCTGATCCAGAAACACGCAGAAATCTTTTGTAACTCCTCAGAATTTGCTAATCCAGGTTGAAAATTGCAGCATCATTTTGTTATGATGCTAAAAATACACCAGCTTCACACACATTTACCTTAAGGAAGTGGCCAGAATTTTCTGTTGTTGGTGCAGATAATTGAGAAATATTGTAAGATCATTTACTCCAGGAAACGATATCCACCTCTCAGATAAAAGGAATGTCATTTAAAGCCACTGAGTCACATTGAAGTGATGCATAAAAACAAGAATTTCTGACTGTGAGGAATTAGACACTAACTAATATAACATACAGACAGAGGGAAAAACAGGTTTCTTTTCTGAAATTTTCCATTGGATGCAGAAAAGACTGATGGCAACAGCTTTCTGTCTACAGTTTGGCAATAATCGTCACTACCTTGAAAATTCTCACTCGAGGCCTGCAAATTATGAGTGAAAAGGGAATATTGAACGACCAAAGTATGGGGTAATGTTCTAAAGCTGGGTTGGGTGTGGGCATAAGGCATGTGCTACACTATGTAAGAAGCGTTTGATCCTGATGCTAGGTGTAGACATGTGAGCTCAGATTTGGAAAATTTACCTTTAGAATATTGTCCAGGTTAAAATTTGAGATGGCAAACATTGGAATGCTGCCGATGACTCTGGGCAGCCTACCTTCAAAACCATGTTGATCTATTCAAGAGGATTCAAAGATCAACGTGCTGGGATAGAAGTGGTAAAACTCCAAACTGCTCCTCTAACTGTCCCATGCACATGCGGCGGAGCCTGGTCTCCAGTCACCTTGGATCCCCTTGCCACTGGACCAAGACCTTGCTGCGTCAAGCCCGTGTGGTGGCTGGTGTGCAACGGCCACCCCACGTTAAGGAATTCATGCACAGGCATCTTCTACCATTTAAAATGAGTTCATCAGTCGCCTGAGTACTCATTTTTAGTGTGGAAGCAAGTCATCCTCAGCCCCAAGGGACTGTCTATGATGATGATGCCAGAAGAGGCGAGGGCCCAGGGGCAGCACGGGCCAGCCCACACTGCGATATGTGTGTGCACTAGGCCCGTGCAGCAGAGCAGGGCTCCAGACATCTTGGTTAACCCTTGCCACTGGACCAAGACCAAGCTCTGTCAAGCCCGTGTGCTGGCTGGTGTGCAACGGCCACCACACGTTAAAAAAATCCACGCACAGGCATCTTCCATCCTACATTATGTAGTTCAGGGACCTGGAATATTAGATCTTTCATTGGAACACCTGTGAACTCATCCTTTTTTGGCGTGGAAGCAAGTCATCCTCGCTTCGAGGGACTGCCTATGATGATGATGAGTAGTGGAAGAACCTTCAGTTCTATTCATTCCTGGAATTCCCTCCATAAAATCTCCACTGTGCTACTGCTCTCCCCTCCTTTAAAACCCTCCATGTTTTTGGTTGTCCCTCCTAACTCTTCCATTACTGTTCGGTCGCCATTTCTCCTGTGTGAAACACCTTTAGGTATTTACTATGCTAAAGGTCTGATATAACTACAAATACTACACCATCCAAGACAAAGCAGTCCGCGTGATCAGCACTCCATCCACCTGCTTAAACATCCACTCCCTCCACCACCAGCACACTGTAGCTGCAATGTGTACTATCTACAGCAAGTTTCCAAGGCTTCTTTGGCAGCACCTGCCAAACCTGTGACCTCCACCATTTCGAAGGACAAGGGCAGCAGGCACATGGGAACACCATCATCTCCAACTTCCCCTCCAAGTCACACACCATCCCAACTTGACCATATATCGCAGTTTCTGGGTCAAAATCCTGGCACTCCCTATCTAAACAGCATTGTAGGAAGTACCTTATTTAAGGAGGGATGGATATACTTGCATTGGAGGCAGTTCAGAGAAGGTTCACGAGGTTGATTCCTGAGATGAGGGGGTTGTCTTATGAAGAAAGGTTGAGCAGGTTGAACATTGGAGTTTAGAAGACTGAGAGATGCTCTTATTGAGACGTGTAAAATTCTGAGGGGGGCTTCACAGCGTAGATGCAGAGAGGATGTTTCCCCTCGCAGGGGAACCTAGAACTAGGGGGCATAGTTTCAGAATAAGGGGGCGTCCATTTAAAACGGAAATGAGAAAGAATTTCTTCTCTCAGAGGGTCGTGAATCTTTGGAACTCTTTTCCCCAGAGAGCTGTGGAGGCTGGGTCATTGAATGTATTTAAGGTGGAAATAGACAGATTTTTGAATGATACGGAGTCAAGGGTTAAGGGGAGTGGGCGGGGAAGTGGAGTTGAGGCCAGGATCAGATCAGCCATGATCTTATTGAATGGTGGAGCAGGCTCGAGGGACCAAATGGCCGACTCCTGCTCCTATTTCTTATGTTCTTATGTACACCACATGGACTGCAGAGATTCAAGAAGAAGGCCCACCACCACCTTATCGAGGGCACCTAGAGATGGGCAATCGATGTTCGACGTGGAGGCAACACCAATATCCTGCAAATGAATTTAAAATAAATTATTTTGTTGTTGGACTCACTCGTGACTGAAGTAACACTTGCAAGATCACTGCGTGCCAAAGTAGTGACAAATATCAGGAAGTGCAAAATGTATGCGTGCTGTCAATTCTCAGCAATGAGCCGTTATTTTAGGAATAACTCTGAGATCATTCAGTTGAGAAACTTTGATTAATCTGTGACTAAAATATTCTGCCAAGCCACATACTTTTATCAGCTGTGGCTCAGTGGGTGGCACTCTCGCCTCTGAGTCAGAAGGTTGTGGGTTCAAGTCCCACCCAGGAACTTGAGCACACAAATCTAGGCTGCCACTCCAGTGCAGTGCTGAGGGAGTGCTGCACCGTCGGAGGTGCGTCTTTCGTATGAGATGTTAAACAGAGGCCCCTGTCTGTTCTCTCAGGTGGACGTAAAAGATCCCATAGCACTATTTCGAAGAAGAACAGGGCAGGTATCCCCGGTGTCCTGGCCAATATTTAACTCTCAATCAACGTAACAAAAACAGAATATCTGGTCATTATCACATTGCTATTTATGGGAGCTTGCAGTGCGCAAATTGGCTGCCGCGTTTCCTACATTACAACAGTGACTACACTCCAAAAGTACTCTATTGGCTGTAAAGCACTTTGAGACATCCAGTGGTCGTGACAGCTGTTATATAAATGCAAACCTTTCTTGCCTTTTGAAGTTTTACTACCGTAGCAGCACTACATTAACTGTCTTTTTAATAGACTTTTTATATATGTATAGATAGGTGAATCTACAGATATATAGATATAAACATCCTATAATCTGGTCTTATATCCACCTAACTATTATGTCTATTTTATCATCCAATTAGGACTACGTCAGTGGTGTCAGTACAGGACAAGGTGCTCACTGTTAGAATCACATCTCTCAATGTTGCTTTTGTCTGTTAAATGCTAATAAATACCTCTTCCAAGTGCTTACTAGTACTCATTTTATTCAAGTAACAATGAAACCTTATGACAAACAACAGTCACTGCACTCCATGTAAGTCACTGTGCGTGAGACACTTTGAGATCTTCCTGAACAATGTATTCACACAAAAAGTTTAATGTAACTGCAAAGCAGCTTCAGCTTCACACCAGCATTAAACTCTTACATCATGGACTCTTCTCTTCAGGGGGCAGTTTTGTCAGGAATGTACTTCCTCCTGCCCCTCAGTGTCTGCCCAAGATCCGAACCATTTTCCTGGTTCAGAGATCATCAGAGATCTACGGCGAGCACCTGATGGGACTCCTAGCGTGAAGACGAAGCCCACCAATGGGGAGAGCAGGATTCCTGCAAAGATGCAGCGCCCCAAAGGTTGGAACGAAGACTCCCACCGAAGGCCTGGGCCAAGGCCTTCAGTCGGGGTCACTTGCAGTTCAAGGAGGCCGTCACGAGGCGCTATCCCTCGCAGTTAGATATTTACTGATGCTGCGGTCGGTAAGTGTGATTGAAATTCAGGAAAATCCGCTGGCATTCAAAGCTCTGCTGCCATTGGCTTGGGGCGGATGAGAAAGGAGTGGGCGGGAGTGGTCCCAGCGGGTTGGGCGGGGATAAGGGAAAGCCCGATTGAAAGGTAAGGTGGCAGTGCGCCTCACCGCCTGAAATGTCCGGCGGTCCCTCCAAGCGGAATCTCTGAGGAAAATTTCCCACATGGAATGCAAATCTAATGTCAACTCTCGAATTCCCACTAAGGATAAGCGGACTGAGATTACCTGCTCCGTGGGAGTCTCACTGCTCTTTGTTCCTGTGTCAGCTGTGGCTCAGTGGGTAGTGTCATGTATGTAACCACAATGTAACACCACTGTATTACTGTATACACTTAACCTAGATGCACACCTTGACCACAAGGGGTGAACTTGTGGGAGACACTCCTTACCTGATCACACAGGTATAAAAAGGGAGGTCCCGCGCAGGCTCATCATTTTTGGAGTTCTGTGAATAAAGAGTTAAGGTCACAGAGTGACTTTGTCCACAGAATGTGCCTCGTGCGGTTTCATACTGTAGAGTAAGGACTTTACATTGGCGACGAGAAACGGGAATTCACGACCACGAGAATGACCACTGGTAGCACAGAGGAACAGTACTGTGTTGGGGAAGACTGGGACGATTTTGTCGAGAGGCTTCAGCAAAGCTTCGTTACGAAAGAATGGCTGGGGGATGCAGCGGCCGACAAGCGAAGGGCTCATCTTTTGACCAACTGCGGACCAAAGACTTAAGCACTCATGAAGGACTTATTAGCACCCGAAAAGCCAGCGGACAAAACTTTTGAAGAACTTAGCAAATTGATCGGGGAGCACCTCAAACCGGCGAGTAGCATACATATGGCCCGACACAGATTCTACACCCACCGTGAAGGACAGAGCATACCGGACTTCGTAGCGGACCTCCGCCGTTTGGCCAGCCTCTGCAAGTTCACAGACGCCTGCAGGGGGGAGATGCTAAGGGATTTCTTTATCGAGGGCATCGGTCATGCGGGAATTTTCCGCAAATTAATTGAGACCAAGGATTTGACCTTGGAAGCGGCAGCATTGATAGCTCAAACTTTCATGGCGGGGAAGGAAGAGACGGAAATAATATTCGCGCGCAATTCTGCCTCTAACGCGGCGATGGATCAGGGAATCAATATCATCAATGCGACTCAGAGCCCTGCAGGCAGACAGGAGCAGTCCGACACTCCCCAGGCAGCAATAAACCCCAAAGTAGGACTTCAACAGAGACAATGGGAGGCTGAACGGACATTCACGCCATCACAGTGGACAATGCAGCCCGGGATGGGGGCCACTGACACCCACTAATAGGGTACTTAAGAGCAGTCAAAGGGACAGTCAGCGTGGAATGCCTGGCCATCGTCCCTTTGGAAACTTTAACTCATGCTGGAGGTGTGGAGGAAAACACTCAGCTAGATCTTGCAGATTTCAACAGTTTGTCTGCAGGAACTGCAATCTCAGTGGCCACTTAGCTCGAATGTGCAAGAAGTCTGCAACCAGACTAATATATGAGGCGGATGGACCGGAAGAGGGTTCTTTGTGGCAGGATGACTTTTGGGGCAAATCGATGGACGCTGAGGTTCAGCGGGTCCATGTGGCGAATATTCACAGTTCATACACCAAAACGCCACCAATGATGATGAGGGTTTTATTAAACGGTATCCCAGTGCGCATGGAGCTGGACACTGGGGCCAGCCAGTCACTCATGAGCGTTCAGAAATTTGAGAAGCTATGGCCACTTAAAGCCAGTAAACTCAAATTAGCACGTATTGAGACACATTTACGGACTTACACTAAAGAAATCATTCCGGTGCTAGGCAGTGCAGTGTTGGCTGTCACAATGGGTTAGTGAATCGGCTGTCGCTCTGGATTGTCCCGAGCAATGGTCCCGCACTGTTGGGGAGGAGCTGGTTAGCCGAGATGAACTGGAAATGGGGGTATGTTCACGCAATGTCATCTGTGGAGTGAGGTTCGTGCTCACAAGTCCTACAACAATTCGGTTCACTATTCCAACCTGGCATCGGGACTTTCAAAGGCACTAAAGTAGTGATACACATCAGCCCGGACGCCAGGCCAGTGCACCACAAAGCCAGAGCAGTGCCTTATGTGATGCAGGAAAAGATCGAGAGCGAATTGGACCGGCTGTTGAGAGAGGGCATCATCTCGCCTGTTGAATTCAGCGACTGGGCGAGCCCCATCGTTCCAATCCTCAAAGTGGATGGCTCTGTCAGGATCTGTGGCGACTACAAGGCCACCATCAATCGGGTGTCCCTACAAAATCAATACCTGCTCCCGAGAGCGGAGGACCTCTTCGCCACGCTGGCAGGCGGCAAGCTGTTCACCAAGTTGGACCTCACTTCAGCCTATATGACCCAGGAACTGGCCGACGAATCTAAACTACAGACCACCATCACCACGCACAAGGGACTGTTCGTTTATAACAGGTGCCCGTTTGGCATTCGATCAGTGGCCGCGATTTTTTAAAGAAACATGGAAAGCCTGCTTAAATCTATTCCTGGAATGATCGTATTCCAGGACGACATCCTCATCACGGGTCGAGACACTGAGGAACACCTCCACAACCTGGAGGAGATGCTACGTCGACTGGACCGGGTAGGCCTGCGACTCAAGAAGTCTAAATGTGTGTTCTTAGCTCCTGAGGTTGAGTTTCTGGGCAGGAGGGTTGTTGCAGATGGGATTCAGCCCACCGAATCCAAAACGGGCGATTCGACGAGCACCCAGGCCCTGCAACACATCAGAGTTGCGTTCATTCCTGGGACTGTTGAACTATTTCGGGAACTTTCTGCCGAACTTGAGCATGTTGTTGGAGCCGCTACGCGTGCTCCTGCATAAGGGTTGCAATTGGTTTTGGGGGGACTGTCAGGAACGGGCTTTTGATCGGGCGTGAAACCTACTTTGTTCAAACAAGTTGTTGACCCTGTACGACCCCTGTAAAAAATTGGTTCTGACATGTGATGCACCGTCCTATGGGGTTGAGTGCGTGTTGCAGCAGGGCAATGCTGAGGGTCAACTACAACCTGTGGCTTATGCCTCCAGGTCGCTCACTCAAGCAGAATGGGGATATGGGATGGTCGAGAAGGAAGCGCTCGCATGTGTCTATGGTGCAAAAAAAATGCATCAGTACCTCTGGTAGGAAGTTTGAATTAGAGACGGATCACAAGCCATTAACATCCCTGTTGTCAGACAGCAAGGCTATCCATGCCAATGCATCAGCTCGCATACAGCGATGGGCCCTCACGCTGGCTGCTTATGACTACTCCATCCGGCACTGGCCCGGCACTGAAAATTGCGCTAACGCGCTCAGCAGGCTTCCACTGGCCACCACTGAGGGGGCAGCGGAGCAAAGCGCCGAGATGGTCATGGCTGTCGATGCCTTTGACAGCGCAGGCTCCCCCATCACAGCCTGCCAGATCAAAATCTGGACAAACAAAGATCCCCTCCTATCCCTGATTAAGAAATGTGTCCTGACTGGGGATTGGGTGCCCACACACGGAGCATGCCCTGAGGTCAGACGGTTCCACAGACGGGTGGATGAGCTCTCCATCCAAGCCGACTGCCTACTATGGGGCAGCCGGGTAGTTATGCCCCAGAAGGGCAGGGAGGCATTCATCAGGGAACTCCACAGCGAGCACCCAGGCATTATGCTGATGAAGGCCATTGCCCGGTCACACGTTTGGTGGCCTGGAATTGATTCAGACCTGGAACACTGTGTTCGCAGATGCACGACATGTGCCCAGCTGGGTAATGCCCCCAGGGAGGTCCTGCTCAGCCCGTGGCCCTGGCCCACCAGGCCATGGTCACGCATTCATGTTGACTACGCGGGCCCGTTCATGGGAAAGATGTTTCTTGTTGTGGTAGATTTTTTTTTTTTAATTCGTAGCCAATCGTTCCAATTCTTTGTCAAATCACAAACGCCAGAGGTCACCTTGCACACATCAAGGATCACTCTGCGCCAATGCTCTTAGCCAAAAGGCCTAGAGCCACTGCACCGTTCCTGGAAGTACTGCAATACCAGGTTCGTGCCATGGAGGTGGATGGGTCAGGCCCCCCACACACCTCCGTGGAGGTGGATGGGTCAAGCCACCCCACCCACCTCCTCTGAATTCATGCACATCATCCACCACCGTGGAAAGCCTACGTGCGATCTTTGCAACCCATGGCTTACCGGACATCCTGGTTAGTGATAATGGCCCATGTTTCACAAGCTATGAATTCCGAGAGTTTATGTCGGGCAATGGCTTCAACCATGTCAGGACTGCGCTGTTCAAGCCGGCCTCCAATGGCCAGGCAAAACATGCGGTCCAAATCATTAAGCAAGATATGCTCAGGATTCAAGGGCCCTCCCTACAATGCTGCCTATCGTGTCTCCTGCTGGCCTATAGATCCCGACCACACTCGCTCACGGGGGTCCCGCCCGCAGAGCTACTAATGAAACGGACACTCAAAACTCGGTTGTCCCTCATTCACCCAGTCCTGACCGACATAGTTGAGGGCAAGCGCAAGTCACAAAACGAGTACCATGACCGTAATTCGAGGGGGAGATGTATAGAAATAAATTACCCTGTATTCATCCTCAATCACGCCATGGGGCCCAAATGGCTTGAAGGCACTGTAATTGACAAAGAGGGGAATAGGGTCATCGTGGTAAACTCAACAATGGTCAGATATGCCGTAAGCATCTGGACCAAGTTAAAAAAATGTTCAGCATCGACACGGAGGAACCTGAAGAAGACCATGAGATGGAGCTCACAACACCGCCAGTGAACGAGCAACAAGAGCAATCAGAAGAATGCACAGTCCCTGCGGTCAGGCCAGAATCACCACAGGTAACAGACACTCACGTCAGTGTCCAACAACCAGAGCCCCAACTGCAGCGCTTCACGAGGGAGCGTAGACAACCTGAAAGACTAAACCTATGATCCCAATAAGACTTTGGGAGGGGGGAGGTGATGTCATGTATGTAACCACAATGTAACACCACTGTATTACTGTATACACTCAACCTAGATGCACACCTTGACCACAAGGAGTGAACGTGTGGGAGACACTCCTTACCTGATCACACAGGTATAAAAAGGGAGGTCCCACGCAGGGTCATCGTCTTTGGAGTCCTGTGAATAAAGAGTTAAGGTCACAGAGTGACCTTGTCCACAGAATGTGCCTCGTGTGGTTTCATACTGTAGAGTAAGGACTTTACAGGTAGCACTCCTGCTCTCTGAGTCAGAAGATTGTGGGTTCAATCCCACTCAGGGACTTGAGCACAAAAAAGATCTAGGCTGACATTCCAGTGCAGTGCTGAGGTTAAACCGAGGCCCTGACTGCTCTCTCAGGTGCACGTAAAAGGTCCCATGGCACTATTTCGAAGAAGAGCAGGGGAGTTATCCCCGGTGTCCTGGCCAATATTTGTCCCTCAATCAACATAAGAAAAAACAGATTAACTGGTCATTACCACATTGCTGTTTGTGGGAGCTTGCTGTACACTAATTAGCTACATGTAAAAAGGAAAAGTACATCTTTAACTGCAAAGCGCATTGGGAGATCCGGAAGTTGTAAAAAGCGTTATATAAATGCATGTTCTTTCTTTAATATATTACCTCACAAAATTTAATTGATGTTTGAAATCCTTAACCAGATTAAACCTTACTTCACTCTTCCTCGAATAGTGCCGTGGATTAGCAATCAATTAGCAGAAAAATAAAAATGTTAGTGCAATTTGAGAAATCCAATTCAATTCATACCAAAAGAGAAACTCAACTGTAATTACCCTCTTGCATAAGAAAGTGGGCAATTATTGGAAATACCCCTTTTACATTGTGGCTGTTCAGTTCATCCAGAAAACAGCCCAAAGATGTCCAAATATTAGGCTGTGATTCATTGACTGCTTTTTTCAAGCTCCTCGAGCTGTGAAAACAATTGAGTTCTGCAGAGTGTAACAAATATTTTAATGCACTATTACTATGCAATAAAAACAAACTATAGGTGAACAGAACATTATCTGGTGCCTGCGGCATTGTTCATCAAGGCGAGGGAGTCATTTCTGGGAATTAAAGACTTTTGGTTTTCATTTCCTCCTGTAGACGACGGGTAAGCCAGTTCTGACGATTGGCCAGAATTTTGACAACAAGGAGTGAGTGGATTTGGGAGTGTGTGGGAGGTTAGTTGCGCTGAAATTGACAACGCTTCGGGAAGCCGGCTTCAACCTGACGGCTTCTGCGTTTAACTCGAGCACGAGTGGTGGTGAGCGAGAAGGCCCCTCGGGAGAGGCAGGCTAGCAATTTAAAACATGTTGGAGCCGGTTAAGAAGTTATTAAGAGCCTTTTTAACCTGGGGTTTCACGTTTTTCTGCATGTGCACGGGATTTACGGGCTTCCTGGACCTTGCCGGTGAAAGCAAGGTGACAGCACAGTGGCAATTGAGGGGGCTGAACAAATGACAGACAAAAAATCGGATCAATACTGAGCTCTCCCCACTTGCTTCCTTACTGAAGGGAAAGGCTTTTACTCACAACATTTGTTCTGAGAGCTTGCTTTCAGTCATCATCATCATCATAGGCAGTCCCTCGGAATTGAGGAAGACTTCCACTCTAAATAATAAGATCATGGCTGATCATTGACCTCAACTCCACTTTCCTGCCCGATCTCCAGACCCCTTGATTCCCCTAGGCTCCAAAAATCTATCGATCTCAGCCTTGAATATATTCAGAGACTCAGCATCCACAGCCCTCTGGGGCAGAGAATTCCAAAAACTCCCAACCCTCTGGGTGAAGAAATTCCTCCTTATTTCTGTCTTAACTGGCCTACCCCTTATCCTGAGACTGTGTACCCTAGTTCTAGACACTCCAGCCCGGGGAAACAACCTTTCAGCATTTACCCTGTCAATCCCCTTCAGAATCCTGTATGTTTCAATGAGATCACCTCTCATTCTTCTAAACTACACAATCTCGCAACATAAGACTCATCCCCGGAATCAATCTAGTGAACCTTCGGTTTTGAACGATAAGGGAGTGAAGGGTTATGGGGAGCGGACAGGGAAGTGGAGCTGAGCCCAAGATCAGATCAGCCATGATCTTATTAAATGGCGGAGCAGGCTCGAGGGCCCGTATGGCCTAGTTCTACTCCTATTTCTTAGGTTCTTATGTTTGCTGCACCGCATCGAAGACAAATATATCCTTCCTTAGATAACGAAACCAAAACTGTGTGCAATGCTCCAGGTGTGATCTCACAAAGGCCCTGTACAATTGTAGTAAGACTTCCTTACTCTTATACTCCAACCCCATTGCAATAAAGGACAACATGCCATTTGGCTTCCTTATTAAAGTTAATTAAAGTTAATAAAGAAAATTAAAGTTAATTTTCATTGCCAGAGAGGTTGTTTGGCATTACTTAAGAATTACCACCTCTTCAGAAAGGAAATTAGACTGGAATGATCTGACTTAACTTTTTGTGATGAGTTTAGTCACGATGTGGTACAGGAACTTCCTGTCATTCAATACATTTGAATGGGGAGGCAGATGGCAAAGTGGCGTTTTTGCGCAGCTTACGGAGGAGCGGTGCATCCTTGGACCTCAGAGAAGGACCTAGATGATGAGCATCAGCAGCGACAACACCGGCAGCACCAGCAAGAGCAGCAGTAGTCGTCGCCACACCGACCTGCTGCTCCGCAGGAGGGAGGGGATGCGCGTAGGGGTACGGCTCGCAGGAGCTGATACCCCCAACACAGGGTATATAGAGATAGGATCAGCTTCCTGGCTGTGACTGAACACCAGTGCCTCAGGAGGCTCGGGCTATCGCGTCAGATCGTGGCAGACATTTGTAGCCTGCTGGAAGAAGACCAGTTGCCAAGCGGACCTGGTGGACACGCGTTTCCAGTGGCTGTGAAAGTGACCGCAGCCCTTAACTTCTTTGCCTCAGGGATCTGCAGGAGATATTTGCAGGAGATATTTGCAGGATATCGTAGTTGGCCACCCACAAATGCATCACCCCCCCCCCCCCTCCCCGCCCCCCAGGTGACCTATGCCATGTTTGCTGAGGCAGGCAGTTATGTTCGCTTTGCCATCAATGAAGCCAGTCAAAATTAGCAGCCGCTCAGCTTTGTGGCTCTGGCTGGCTTCCCACAGGTGCAGGGCATCATCGACTGCATGCACATGGCGATCAAGGCACCTGCAGATCACCCAGAAGGAATGTTCCCTTTAAGCTGCCTGGCCGTGCAGTGGTCCGGGCGTCCCACACAGCCAGTGAGCCGGCTTGTAAATTGAAAAAACCCTGCATGGGCGGAATTTTGAATGGGCCGCCTAGCCCAAGAAATGAATGAAAACTGTCACAGTAAGAATGTGTTCATTGAACATTGAACACTTGATCATAATTCACTGGCTGCTGAAATGAAGTCAACATGAGTGAGTGTTGTATGCTATGTGGCTGTGTGATGTTTAATTCTGTCACCGGTTAGCTGGGAGCTCCCCATCTTTCCATCTTCCACCGACATCCGTGCCGGTACTCCAGTTGTCTCCTGTGTCTCCTCCTCTGCAGCAATCACTGTGCCGATGACTAGAGGGCCACCTCTGGTTCTCTGCCTCTCCCTGGTGTTCTGTCCTCTTTTCTCCTGCAAGGAGGGAAGCAAGAAACCTTTGAGTGAGAGTCATGTAATGAGTGGAACGGATGGGTGGGTAATATCTGCAGAGGGTGGCTATGAGGGAGAGGCGTGACATTGCATTAAGATGAGGGTGAGTGTGGGCGGTTGGATAGGGATGTGAGGAAGTGCATAGACAGTTTGAAGAAGAGCAAGTTCTTCTGGTGTCTTGGCTAACAGTCACCCCTCAACCAGTATCTCCACAACAGATTAACTGGTTATTTTTCACCGTGCTTGTGGGACGTTTCTCCGCCTCAATCATTCGCCGGACCTCTGCCACGATCTCTCACTGCTGATCCGCCCCGACCTTCCCGCTCCTCTGCTGTACCAGGGCCCTGCTGATGTTCTTGCCCACGCTCCAAACGGCAACCTGGGTTTTGATGACATCACTAGGTTCGTACAGCAGAGCAGGTCTCCAGTCATCCTGGTTAACCCTTGCCACTGGATAAAGACCTAGCTCTGTCGAGCCCGTGTGGTGGCTGATGTGCAACGGTCACCACACGTTAAAAAAATCCACGTACAGGCATCTTCCACCCCCTCAATTGGAGTTCAGGACAGGAATATCTTCATTGAAACACCTGTGAACTCATCCCTTTTGGTGTGGAAGCAAGTCATCCTCGTTCGAGGGACCGCCTATGATGATGATGATGATGATGAGACGGAGAGAGATGGGTGCGCTTGCTGGTCTGAGGGGTGATGTGCAGGAGTAGGCTTGGGAAGGCAGCGGAGGGAGTTGGGGTGACATGCACTTCAGGATGTAATTGAATGTGGCATTTCACTCACCTTTCCTGACCTCATGAGGTCATTAAATCTCTTCCTGCACTGAATCCAGAACCACACCACCACACTCCTGCTGCTCACCTCTGCCGCAGTCTCCAGCCATGCCTTCTTGGTCTCTGAGGCTGGCTTCTTCCTCCCATCAGCAGGGAATAACACCTCCTTGTCCTTGCACAGGAGGTCCAGGGAGGCATCGAGAGATAGATTTCGTTCGTTGGGACTGAATCGTTTCTGGTCTCCCAGCAAAGCAATTCCTCTCCCACTAATGTCTCTCCCACCTCCGCCAAACTCCAACTGTTAGCTGTGCAGTGCTCCTTTAAATGCCTGAGCCGAATTGGACCCACGCGGGATGTCAGCACGCCCTCTCATGTTGATTGGTCGGATGCAAATGCAGTCACTTCTTTAAAAAGCCCCTGCCAAACACGCCACGGAAACCTCCGCGTTTCCCACGGGATCCACGGTAGCCCCCCCTCCCAGCGCGTCGGCAGGTCAAAATTCCAGCCATTAGCTCTGTTTCTCTCTCCACAGACGCTGCCTGACCTGCTGAGCATCTCCAGCATTTACTGCTTTTATTTCAGACTTCCAGCATCCGCAGTATTTCGCTATTGTGACTGGTCATCATGTTTGCATTTTTTGCACTATTATAACATTTAAACTATTTATTTTAAACAGGTGTTAACATCATGCACAAAGGGCTTTTGCACACGTGTTAATCAGTGCTTATACCCAAAATTAACCCCTTCTGAATCCCCTGGGAGGACAGGTGCACCAACATCAGTGTCCTCGTCCAGGCTAACATCCCCAGTATTGAAGCACTGACCACACTCGATCAGCTTCGCTGGACAGGCCACATAGTTTGTATGCCAGATACGAGACTCCCTAAGCACATGCTTTATGCGGAGCTCCTTCATGGTAAACAAGTCAAAGATGGGCAGCGGATACGTTACAAGGACACCCTCAAAGCCTCCCTGGTAAAGTGCAACATCCCCACTGATACCTGGGAGACCCTGGCCGAAGGCCGCCCAAGGTGGAGAAAGTACATCCAGGAGAGCGTTGAGCTCTTTGAGCGTGAAGTGGTCAAACGCAGGCAGCGGAAGGAGCGCGCGGCAAACCAGCCTCACCCAGCCCTTCCCTCAACGAATGTCTGTCTCACCTGTAACAGAGTCTGTGGCTCTCGTATTGGACTGTTCAGCCATCAAAGAACTCACTTTGGGAGTGGAAACAAGTCTTCCTCGATTCTGAGGGACTGCCTATGATGATGAATTAGAGAGCACCTCCTGTCATTAAGTGAGTGGGAAGCTCAGAGCATTCCAATTGCTTTTGTAATATCTTTTGTTTTGCTTCTCTGGTCCTCAAGGCCACTCATGGAAAACCCGGGCTTTATTCCAAATGAACACTATTGCTTGCTGACTCACCAACGATTTTCTCGAACTGTTACAGCGGCTGATGCTATATATAAATATACACAGAGGAAAAAACAATTGCCATGCAATAGTTGGCACTGTACGATGAGCCACTTTCTAAGCTGCTTCAGCATCAAAACATTTATCTGCTGTGACTTTAACTGCTAGAAAATGAGAGAGAACTTGCATTTCTACAGCATCTTTCAGGACCTCAGGACATCCCAAAGTGTTTTATTGAACTGTTGTAATGTAGAAAACGCGGCGGCTGATTTGCGCACAGCAAGCTCCCACAATCAGCGATGTGATAATGGGCAGATCACCTGTTTTAGTGATGTTCAACATGCATGCCTCTCTTCCTATGTGAAGCTGGTGGACATTTTCCTGTAACAGTGACTATGGAGAACTTGTTGTCAAGATAAACCAGCAGCTAATTTTACAAAAAGGCGGCACAGTGAAGCATTGTAACCACACAAAGTAAGACACGTTACACAAATAAACAGTATGTGTAAGGAGCTCATGGATTCCTTTGTCTCTAAGATTGAGACCATCCGTTCAGCTGCCTCTGCCTCTTCCCTTCCTTCCCCATGCCCACCGGGTCAAACTTCCTCTAAGGCTCCCCCTTGCCCTAGCTCTGACCTCACATCTTTCTCCAGTTTCTCTCCGATCTCCCCTCATGACCTCTCCAAGCTCATCTTGTCCATGAGAATCACTTCCTGCTCCCTTGACCCTATTCCCATGAAACTGGGACCACCCAACTTCCTTTTCTGGCTCCCATGTTAGCTGACATTGCTAATGGTTCTCTCTCCTCAGGTACTGTCCCCTTCTCCCTCAAATCTGCCATCATCACCCCTCTCCTCAAAAGATCCAGCCCTTGACCCCTACATCCTTAACTACTGCACCATCTCCAACCTCCCTTTCCTCTCCAAAGTGATTGAATGTGTTGTCGACTCCCAAATCCATGTCCATCTTTCGTGCAACTCCATGTTTGAATCTCTCCAATGCAGTTTCCGCCCCTGCCACAGTACTGAAAGGACTCTTATCAAAGTCACAAATGACATCCTTTGTGACTGTGACAAAGGCAAACGAACGCTCCTTCTTGACTTGTCTGTAGCCTTTGACACAGTTGGCCACTCTATCCTTCAACGCCTCCCTACCGTCGTCCAGCTGGGTGGGACTGCACTCGCCTGGTTCCATTCTCATCTATCTAATCGTAGCCAGAAAATCACCTGCAATGGCTTCTCGTCCCACTCCCGCATCGTTACCTCTAACCCCCAAGGAACTATCCTTGGCCCCCTCCTATTTCTCATCTATATGCTGCCCCTTGATGACATCATCTGAAAACACAACGGCAGTTTCCACATATACGCTGACGACATCCAGCTTTACCTCACCACAACCTCGCTCGACCCGTCCACGGTCTCTAAATTGTCGGACTGCTTGCCCGACATCGAGTTCTGGATGAGCAATTGTTTTCGGTCCCCACCAGCAACTCCGTTCCCTAGCCACTGACTCCATCCCTCGCCACAACTTCTGTCTGGGGCTGAACCAGACTGTTCGCAGCCTTGGTGTCATATTTGACGCTGAAATGAGCTTTTGACCACATATCCACAGCATAACTAAGACCACCTACTTCCACTTTCATAACATCTCCCATCTCCATCTTTGTCTCAGCTCATCCGCTGCTGAAATCCTCATCCATGCCTTTGTTATCTCTAGACTTGACCCTTCCCATGCACTCCTGGTTGGCTTCCAACATTCTACCCTACGTAAACTAGAGGTGATACAAAACTCGGCAGCCTGTGTCCTAACTCGCACCAAGTCCCGCTCACCCATCACCCCTGTGCTCACTGACCTACATTGGCTCCCGGTTAAGCAATGCCTCGATTTTAAAATTCTCATCCCTATTTCAAATCCCTCCATGGCCTCGCCCCTCCCTATCTCTGTAATCTCCTTCAGCCCCACAACCCCCTGAGATGTCAGAGCTCCTCTAATTCTGCCCTCTTAAGCATCCGATTATAATCGCTCAACCATTGGTGGCCGTGCCTTCTGTGCCTAGGCCTCAAGCTCTGGAACTCCCTGCCTAAACCTCTCCGCCTCTCTACCTCTCTTTCCTCCTTCAAGACACTCCTTAAAACCTATCTCTTTGACCAAGCTTTGGGTCACCTGCTCTAATTTCTCCTTATGTGGCTCGGTGTCAAATTTTTTGTCTCATAATACTCCTGTGAAGCGCTTGGGACTTTTCACTACGTTAAAGGCGCTATATAAATAAAAGTTGTTATTCTTGTTGTTGTATGTGAATGATTGGCATGTTGTTAGGAATCCTTATTTACAGATGACTATGGCTAATGATGCCCTGTACTTTATTTGCACAGCACATGCCAAAGTATTGCCTCTAGGTGACAGATATAATGTTATTCCTGGTTACAGCGTTGTCCGGTGTCACAGGATTTCTTGGTTTTAATGAGGAAATCACCAATATCCACATTTACTTTCACATTGCCTCATACTAGCCAACAGACTGATGCAAGAAAGAATTCTTACAGCAATTCATTGGAACTTCCAGTTTTCTCTAGATGCACACCCTGTGCCACTGCAATATTTGCTGTTATTACAAATACTGTACTGTTTGTAATTAAAGAATACATTTTAACGTTGCAGGTCCTGGTAAAGATTCTTTTACAAAAGAACTGTTCCGCTTTATTACTGAAACAATACCGATATCGAAGTCAGCGGTGAGGAAAATCGGGTGTGACTGGCAAAGTTGAAAGTTTCCCCCCCAAACCGCTAAACTTCGAACATATTTGGAACATAATTTTAAATCAAAACAAAACCTATTTAATTAAACATTTTTCACACAGTGGCTTATTAGGGCAGGTATTGCTTTGCTGCAGGTAGCCACGGAGCAAGAGGCTGGAACCACATTTAAAAGGGAATTGGGTAAGTATTTCAAAATGCAGGATATTGGGTAAAGGCAGGCAAATACACGTAACTAGCTCCAATCAAAGAAGGGGGGACCCAAGTAGTGGGCCAAATGACCCCCTTTCGAGCTGCCATGTATTTGATTCTATGTTTGTTGCTCATGGAGTAAATAAAGAGAAACTGTATCCTGCGGCTGACGGGTCGATAACGGGAGGGCACAGATTTAAGGTGACTGGCGAAAGATCCAGGGATAACATGAGGAAAATCTCCTTTTTTATGCAATGAGTGGTTAGGAGTTGGAATACATGGGGTGGTGATACAGATTTAATAGTAGCCTTATAAAAGGAAGTGGATAAATACTTGTAGGAGAAAAAAAGCTGCGGGGATATAGGGAAAGAACGGGGGAGTGGGGCTGATTGGATTGCTCTCTGAAAGAGCCAGCGCAGACTGAATGGGCCAAATGGCCTCCCTCTGTGCTGTAGTATTCTATGATTTGATAATCTGTTTCTTATTCTCTCTTCTCCATTGTCACTCTCCTCTTTATTATTTTAAGCTCACTTACAGTTTTGATTCTACAAGATCAACTTACTCTCTTCAAAAGAAATATTTTGAATATGCTCCTGACCTTTGTTCTCTCAGCTCCCACCATCCATTAGTGAAGCCATAAGTAACTTCCAAAAAAACATGCACCTTAGGCGAAAAGGCCACCACTTAGAACATTATTCTTTTGGAATAGTTTGGTATCTTTATTTGTTGTGTTCCTTTTGTGTTTATCAAGTAAGGTTTTTAAGTCAGCTTCTCGGAGTATCTAACACTCTTGTTGTAATGTATGCACCTGTGAGTGTGCTCACAGGTTTGGAGAGCTGTTGCAGGAGAGCGTGTTCCATATGTATGTACAGTGTGTGAGGTTGCAGCCCCTCTTCGATTATTTAAAGAGGCTGCTCCTAGATTTTTGGCTGCACTTCAGTCCCACACTCCTGATCTTTGGGCACCCGGTGCGGAGGGGAGCGGGTAGGTCCGAGGGCCTCCTCGTAGGACTGCTCCGAGGCTTGGCCAAGGGGGCCATCAGCCGGTCCAGGCAGCGGGCGGTCGAGGGGGCCGTTCAGCCCGACTGCCTGCCTTTCTTCCGCGGCTACATCCGCGCCAGGGTATCCCTGGAGACGGAGCACGCGGTGTCCACCGGTACGCTCGCGGCCTTCCGCAAGAGATGGCCGCCGGAGGGACTGGAGTGCATCGTTACCCTCGGCAACCAAATTTTAATTTGATTTTATATGTTTTAAAGTTTAATTTGCTTTAATTGCCGGATTTTTAGTGTCCTCCTCCCCTTTTATAGGGGGCACTTGTAAAATATATGGTTTTAATGCCCCCCCCCAAAAAATCACAAAAAACCCCACAAAAAAACAAAAAAAAAAACATTTATTAGTAAAAGGGGCAGTTAAGTGTCTGGAGTGTCCCCCAGATCGGGGGGCACTTGATCTAATGTTTATTTTGTTTTCCCCCTAAAAAAAGAGTTGTAGAGCTGTTGCAGGAGAGCGTGTTCCATATGTATGTACAGTGTGTGAGGTTGCAGCCCCTCTTACATTATTTAAAGAGGCTGCTCCTAGATTTTTGGCTGCACTTCAGTCCCACACTCCTGATCTTTGGGCACCCGGGGCCGAGGGGAGCGGGTAGGTCCAAGGGCCTCCTCGTAGGACTGCTCCTAGGCCTGGCCAAGAGGGCCATCAGCCAGTCCAGGCAGCGGGCGGTCGAGGGGGCCGTTCAGCCCGACTGCCTGCCTTTCTTCTGCGGCTATATTCGCGGCAGGGTATCCCTGGAGATGGAACACGCAGTGTCCATTGTTATGCTCACGGCCTTCCGCGAGAGGTGGGCATCAGAAGGACTGGAGTGCATTATTACCCTCGGCAACCAAATTTTAATTTGATTTAAGTTTCAATTAAAGTTTTATTTGGAAATTTGTGGGTTCTAGTACCCATGTCAAAAGAGGGCACTCGATTTAATGTTCTACTTAAAATAGTTGTAGAGCTGTTGCATTGTGAGTGGCTTAGCCAGTCATGTTCGCAAGGCACAATAAAACCCCAATCATTTGGGTCAGGTCATCCACAATGAGGCATGCAGTTGTGAGCCTAGTGGATGAACTGGTAATGTGTAGTGTGATTGTTAAAGCTTTGCTAATAAACTAACTAGTTCTTAATAGCAATGTGTTGCTATGAATTCTTAAGCAAAGAACCCATGAAGCAAATGCATTACACTTGTTATTTTTCTCCATTGAGACAGTGCAGAGAGAATTTGGTAGAACCACATGAAGCATCAGACGAGAACTGCGATGATGAAAGAAATGTCTATTTAAGGGCACATTCACTGGCCCCCTGCTCCCAGTAGGAAGTCACATCTGAAGGGGGTGCTGGAGATATAGTTGTGATACTGGAGTGTCGATTGTCCAATCTGCTGGCCTCTCACCCCTCTTCCTTCTAACATGGATCTTCTCTGGGAGCAGGAGATTGCTGGTTTTACCCTTTAGTACGAGTATACAAAAAATGGGCAAAAACACTATCTGATCCACCCAAGTCAGCCACAATCAGACACAGCGTGGCCTTGTCCACTAGCGGCCTGCCCCTCCCCTCCCCCAGGTACATGATCTCCTGGCAAGAGGGATATATTCTGATGATATCCAGATCCTATTGAATACACTGTAGGAACACTGATTTGGTCCCAGCTGGAAGCCTCACTCAACAGAAACGGGGGTATAAGAACAGAGGGTATTTGTTAGCCCCAACCTGCGCTCCTTTTGAGCAGGGCTTCCACACTGGGGGTGGGCGGAGTCATTTCGATGGAAAGGAAAATTGTGCGTGATGCATATTGGGCAGCGAATTCGATATCGCCTGTTGTACACCATTACCCAAGGTAAAAATGACCCCCACGGGGAGTGTGGGATAGTGGAATCACCCTGTTGTAAAGCAGCAGCATCAGTGGGTCCATGGGGGATAGTTCAATACAGGTGATAATGGAAGGCAAAAACCTGATCACAGCTATTTGGGGTAATGGACATATTTCTTTATACTGAAAAGGATGTGGCCATTTGCCAAAATAACGAGTCAGTAATTTTAATAAGCTAAAATTACTTTTTTGGTTCATTGACATAGCAGGAAATTATTTCTCACTTCTTCCTCCTCTGTGTTTACAAGAAAGCAGAACTGTACTTCTGGGAATAATATCCTTAGGGCCATACACGCTACAATGAATGGCCTTGTTTTAAATTCCATTATGAGAGAATAGAGGGTGGTGCTTTATGCCAGATGCATGTGTGCTTTGTGTCTGCTGGGCACCCGGGTCAAAAGCAGACTATGCAAAGATATCAAGCTTAACTTAAATATATATTTCTCGTTCGAGCGTAGAGCATCCAATTGAAAGCGAGGGGCTGGATTCAGTCTGCCACAGTCAAAGGTTGCAATTCACACCACGTCTGTGAGGGAGTTCTGCATGGCATAAAACAAGTAAAACAATCCTGTACGGATTCAT
The DNA here is from genome assembly GCF_044704955.1 of Pristiophorus japonicus. Classification (NCBI taxonomy): domain Eukaryota; kingdom Metazoa; phylum Chordata; class Chondrichthyes; family Pristiophoridae; genus Pristiophorus; species Pristiophorus japonicus. The sequence goes on along the minus strand of NC_091992.1, from coordinate 13,458,916 downwards.
CATCTCAAGCAGCGCGGCAGAGAAAACAGATGTTGCTGTTTAACACATCCAAACGGTTTTGATGATGAGTCTCACCCAGAACATTAACTCCACATATCATCACCCGCTGAGTGTTTGCAGCATTTTTCTGTTTTTTTTTTACCTATTTCCAGCACCTGCCGTTCTTTTGCCTCAAGTAATATAGTGGGTCTGGTCCAATTTTCCATTTGTTATGCACACTCTTACAACAACATTGACTTGCATTTAACATAGTAAAGCGTCCCAAGACGTTTCACCGAAGTATAATCAGGCAGAAATTGACACCAAGGTATTAGAAGTAAAAACAGAGAATGCTGGACCTACTCAGCAGGTCAGGCAGCATCTGTGGAGAGAGAAACAGAGTTAACGTTTCGGGTTGATGACCCTTCGTCAGAACTGGCAATAGTTCGAAATGTAACAGATTCTTAAGGAGGTGCTGGGGTCCTGAAAGGGGGAGCGGGCGGGGGTGGGGGAGAGATCAAAAGGGAAGGTTTGTGTTAGGGTGAAGTATTAGGAGGCTTGACTAAAACCTTGGCGAGAGGTGGGTTTTAAGGAGGCTCTTAATCGGGAAAGAGGTGGAGGGAAATGCAAAGCTTAGGACCGAGACGGCTGAAGGTATGGCTGCCATTGGTGGAGCAAAGTGAGTGGGAGATCTTGAGAGACTAGAGTTGCAGGAAGGCAGAGTTCTCGGGCTGGTTGTAGAGGCCCCGTCTGCTTTCTCAGGTGGATGTAAAAGATCGCATGGCACCATTTCGACGAAGAGCAGGGGAGTTATTCCTGGTGACCTGGGCCAATATTTATCCCTCAATCAAAAAAACAGCTTATCTGGTCATTACCACGTTGCTGTTTGTAGGAGTTTGCTGTGCACAAATTGGCTGCTGCGCTTCACACATTACAACAGTGACTGCACTGCAAAAGTACTTCATTGGCTGTAAAGCACTTTGAGGCGTCCGGTGGTCATGCAAGGTGCTATATAAATGCAAGTCTTTCTTTCTTTTTCATACAGCTCATTCACTCGTACTCCTGGACATTCTGAATATAGCGACATGAAGATCACCCAGCAAACTGCACACTGGAACAAGCAGAACATTGGGTGCATGTGGAAATGATGCTACCCAACATATATTCAAATATTGAATGAAGCTCCTGCCCGTTTTAACTGGCAGCTTTCTGCCCTCGTTTGTTTTTTGAACATAGGAAATGTGCGCAATGTTGCCGCAGATGTGTCCAATTTTCCGATTGGGTTCAGCTGATTTACACCTGTCTATCGGACGCATCCAATCAGAATATGTATCCTTGGGAGTCAGTGGAGCTGGGCGAGAATATGAGCGATCAGTTCATGGGAATTTGTTGTGGTAGTGGATTTGGCTGGGTAATGGATGACTTTGTGTGGGAGAGGACACGACTGGGACAGGATTGATGGGGTCACAATCATATGAAAACAACAAACAGGAAAAGATAAGCTGGTACATCGAGCCTGTCCCATATTGTTATGGTGCAAATTAAACACACCATCACCCCCAATGACCCTCTACCCCACCAACCAATCACTCAATCTCCTGGGAGGGGCAAAAAATAACGCTACGACAATGTAGTGATAAATTCCTCTCTGACTCACAAAAGAGATCAGAAACAAAGAAAGACTTTTATATAGCGCCTTTCACGACCACCGGACATCTCATAGCGCTTTACAGCCAATGAAGTACGTTTGGCGTGTAGTTACTGTTGTAATGTAGGAAACATGGCAGCCAATTTGCGCACAGCAAGCTCCCACAAACAATAATGTGATAATGACCAGACAATCTGCTTTTGTTATGTTGATTGAGGGATAAATATTGGCCAGGACATACGGGATAACTCCTCTGCTCTTCTTCGAAATAGTGCCATGGAATATTTTACTTCTACTTGAGAGAGCAGACGGGGCCTGCAAGGCCAGCATTTATTGCCCATTCCTAATTGCCCTTGAGAAGGTGGTGGTGAGCCACCTTCTTGAACCGCTGCAGTCCTTGTGATGAAGGTGCTCCGGTGCTGTTAGGGAGGGAGTTCCAGGATTTTGACGCAGCAACGATGAAGGAACGGCGATATATTTCCAAGTCAGCATGGTTTTTAACTTGGAGGGGAACTTGGAGGTGATGGTGTTCCAATGCGTCTGCTGCCCTAGTCCTTCTAGGTGGTAGAGGTTGCAGGTTTGGGAAGCGCTGCCCAAGAAGCCGTGGCGAGATGTCATGGAGTTGGACTGTGGGTAGAGAGAGGTGGTGGATTTGATGAAATGGTCAATTGTGTCAAAAGCAGAAGGGAGGGTGACAAGAATGAGGAAGGACAGCGAATACTTTGTGACCTTTCAGATGATTGAAGAAACAATGTGGCTAATATGCTGTCCTGTTGCTTCTGGGAGCTTGCTGTGTGCAAATTGGCTGCCACATTTCCTGTATTACAACAGTGACTACACCTCAAAACAGTACTTCATTGGCTGTAAAGCACTTTGAACAGCCTAAGGTCGTATAAAGTGTTGTATAAATGGAAGTCTTTCTTTCTTTCCAGATTCTAAAACATTAAGGAATGTGTGATGCCCAATTATACTGAACCAAACTGAATACCATGGATGCTAAAGATCTGAAACAGAAAACAGAAACTGCTGGAGGCACCCAGCTAGTCAGACAATATCTGTGGAGATAACATACAGCAGTGGACATTTCAGCTATCAATTCTTCCTCAGAACTGGAAGATGCTACAGATGAAGATGAAGTGAGAGACAAGGAAAACAGTTTTTTATGCAGCGAGTTATGATCTGAAATGCACTGCCTGAAAGGGCGGTGGAAGCAGATTCAATAATAACTTTCAAGAGGGAATTGCATATACAGTTGTACCTCTCCAGTCCGGCACCCTTGGGACCTGACCGGTGCCGGACCAGAGAATTTTCCAGACCACAGTAGGTCACACCAACCCTAGCGTTGTCAGCAGTACTCTAGATTTACCGGGTACTGCTGCCAACGCTGCTGACAACGACTCGGCCACGTTCTGCGCATGCGCTGCACAGAAGCCTACTGCACAGCATTTCTCAGGCCCAGCTTCGGTGCCTCAGTCAGCCGCCACGCTCATCGCTCCCTCTCCACGCCGAACCGACCACGATGCCGGACCAGGGGTGTTGCCGGACCAAAGAGTCCCGGGCTGGAGGGGTACAAGCCTGTATACTTAAAAAGGAAAAATTTGCAGGGCTACGGGGAAACAGCAAGGGGGGAGTGGGACTAATTGGAGAGCTCTTTCGAAGAGCGGGCACTGGCACGGTGGATCAAATGGCCTTTTTCTGTGCTATACGATTCTATGAATGGCATTTAAAAAGGAACAGGAAAAGGGGAAGCAAAAGAATTAAAAAAAGACGCACAATGTACAAACTCGGGACAAGAATTGGAATGACCAGCAAGGTGCAGAAATGGCAGAAGTGATATGCACAGGAAACTTAAGAAGAGAAATCAAGAAAATAAAAGACACAGGCAAGCTACAGAGAGTGTGGGAATAGCTAAAGAGAGAAAAAAAGTAATATTTTTTAATCTAAAAAAGGAAAATTTTACATTCAAATCTAAGTTCGAATCCCACCACAGCAGCTGGGGAATTTAAATTCAGTTAATTAAATAAATCTGGAATTAAAAAGCTAGTGCCAGTAATGGTGACCATGAAACTACCGATTGTCGTAAAAACCCATCTGGCTCACTAATGTGCTTTAGGGAAGGAAATCTGCCACCCTTACCCGGTCTGGCCTATATGTGACTCCAGGTCCACAGCAATGCGGTTGACTCTTAACGGCCCTCTGAAATAGCCTAGCGAGCCGCTCTGTTGTACTAAAGTGCTGCAACAAAGTCAGCACTGCGGGAGTACCTTCACCACAAGGACTGCAGCGGTTCAAGAAGTCGGCTCACCACCACCTTCTCAAGGGCAACTAGGGAAGGCAATAAATGCTGGTCTTGCCAGCGACGCCCACATCCCAGGAACTAATGTTTTAAAACGTAGAAAGGGAAGCATGAAAAAGTGGCTAGGTGGAGCAGGCTGTAGTGGCCCAGGAGTCTAGTGGAAACAAAAAGCAGGTCGGCACCAAGGTTGCAGACTACCCTACCAGTACGATGTTTCAAGGTTGGGGTTCCCCCGCCCCCCCCTCTCCCCTCCCCCGCCAAACACCACCCGCTCTCTCTCTCTCCATCTCCGGAAACGCTGGCATGCCCATTCCACAGTGCCATCACCTACTGCCAGCTTGGTCAAAGAGGTATGTTTTAAGGAGTGTTTTAAAGGAGGAGAGAGAGGTAGAGAGCCGGAAAGACTTATGGAGGGAATTCCAGAGCTTAGAGCCTAGGCAGCTGAAGACACAGCCCGCCAATGGCGGAGTGATTAAAATTGGGGATGTGCACAAGGTCAGAGATCTCATAGCATTGTAGGACTGGATGAGGTTACAGAGATAGGGAGGGGGTGAGGTCATGCAGGGATTTCAAAATAAGAATGAGAATTTTAAAATCAAGGCTTTGCCGGATCGGGAGCCAATGTAGATTGGCGAACACAGGGGTGATGGGTGCACAGGAATTGATGTGACTTAGACTACAGGCAGTAGAACTTTGGATGAGTTCAAGTTTATGGAGGGTGGAAGGTGGGAGGCCAGCCAGGAGAGCATTAGATTAGTCAAGTCTAGTGGTAACAAAGGCAAGGATGAGGATTTCAGCAGCGGATGAGCGGAGGTAGGGTGGAGACGGGCGATGTTATGGAGGTGGAAGTAGGCAGTCTTGGTGATAGGGCAGATATGTGGTTGGAAGGTCATCACAGGGTCAAATAGGATGTCAAGGTTGCAAACAGTCTGGTTCAGCCTGCAGACATTGACCAGGCAGAGGGATGGAGTCAGTGGCTAGGGAACGGAGACGATGGCTTCGCTGTTCCCAAATTTCTGCTCATCCAGGAGATGACTGGACAAACAGCGTGGCAAATCAGAGACAGTGGAACTGTGCCACTCACGTGCAGCAAGAACTGAAATTTGACTTCTGTGTGGTGCTTAAGTCTGTTGATCACTGCTGGTGAGACAGTTGGTTACCCATTGAGAACTGGGTTGGACTCTGCTGTGACAGGTCCCACATCAAATAACCTGTCCACTCACTGACCACACTCACAAATAAAAAATGACCTCTCAGCAAAGTGCGCACAGAGGCATCGAGAGAAACAAAGGAATAGAAGTGAAAGAGAACAACTTGCATTTACATTGCGTTTTATTATACCCGCAGGGTGTATCGCAGTGTTTAACAACTAAGGATCAATCAGTGTTGTTATGTAAGCAAATTCTGCAGTCAATGTGTGCATGGCCAGCAATCGAATGAATGGCCAGGTAATATACATATTTACTGGTGATGGTTGAGGAAGGCATGTTGGCCAGGACACCAGCTGTCTCCGCTGTGAAGAGTGCCATGGGATCATTTGCACCTGTACAAGCAGGCAAATGAGGCTTTAGATTAATGTCAGCCGTGGCTCAGTGGGCATCGCCTCTGAGTCAGAAGGTTGTGGGCTGTCACCCCAACCAGAGACTCCTTAGAGATCGTTTCCCTGGCTGTGGCCTCCTGCCACAAATTCCCGCCGGCTGCCAATGTTTATGGCTGTCGGGCGAGGTCCGTATTCCTTAATTTAACCGTGACCCTGCCGTTCAGATCGACAGGGCTTCCATATCCGTAAGCCGGGATCCCCCCCGCACTCCCACACGCACCCTCCTCACCACCCCATTAATATCGGGGCCATTGCTACCACCGTCCCCTCAAAAAAACAAGTTCCCTCCAGCGATCATGAAATCAGATCTGAGACTCGTTTCTCGTATTCCTTTGGGTTACATAAAGATTTATAGTTCATTTGTGTTATACACCCAAAGTAAAGCATAATTAGGCAACTCAATTCTAAAGATTGTGCCAAATTACCACCACTGAAGTTTCGCCTTTTGTTCACGGTTGACCTACATTAGTATAGCTTATAATTAAGGTGCCTATTGTTCAGTGAATTTTTAATGGATTCTGAGCCCTGATGCCTTCTGAGACATTTCTGGAAAGACTTTGTTGTCTATTCCTGGTTTCCAATATTCATGTTGGTTACTATAATGTGGATAAATGTGAGGTTATCCACTTTGGTGGTAAAAACAGAGAGACAGACTATTATCTGAATGGTGACAGATTAGGAAAAGGGCAGGTGCAAAGAGACCTGGGTGTCATGGTACATCAGTCATTGAAGGTTGGCATGCAGGTGCAGCAGGCGGTTAAGAAAGCAAATGGCATGTTGGCCTTCATAGCAAGGGGATTTGAGTACAGGGGCAGGGAGGTGTTGCTACAGTTGTACAGGGCATTGGTGAGGCCACACCTGGAGTATTGTGTACAGTTTTGGTCTCCTAACCTGAGGAAGGACATTCTTGCTATTGAGGGAGTGCAGCGAAGGTTCACCAGACTGATTCCCGGGATGGCGGGACTGACCTATCAAGAAAGACTGGATCAACTGGGCTTGTATTCACTGGAGTTCAGAAGAATGAGAGGGGACCTCATAGAAACATTTAAAATTCTGACGGGGTTAGACAGGTTAGATGCAGGAAGAATGTTCCCAATGTTGGGGAAGTCCAGAACCAGAGGTCACAGTCTAAGGATAAGGGGTAAGCCATTTAGGACCGAGATGCGGAGGAACTTCTTCACCCAGAGAGTGGTGAACCTGTGGAATTCTCTACCACAGAAAGTTGTTGAGGCCAATTCACTAAATATATTCAAAAAGGAGTTAGATGAGGTCCTTACTACTAGGGGGATCAAGGGGTATGGCGAGAAAGCAGGAATGGGGTACTGAGGTTGAATGTTCAGCCATGAACTCATTGAATGGCGGTGCAGGCTAGAAGGGCCGAATGGCCTACTCCTGCACCTAGTTTCTATGTTTCTATGTTTCTAAGCAATCAAAACAATTATCTGCTTCCTGGATATGTTATAGAAAAAACTGGTTTTAGGTTCCAAAATGAAAGTAAAGTCAAAAGGTCTTTCAATAAACAAAGATCTGTACTTGGCCCGCAGTATAATTGTTACAACAGTTCCTTCACAACCCAAGTGTCATTTGTTAGGGTAGGGTGCTGTGCCACGCAATGGTCGAATACTCATGTTTGCTCATATAGAAAAACGTTCCCAATATATGATCATGGATTTGACTATAGACTTGACTATTCCAATGCACCCCTGGCTGGCCTCCCACGTTCTACCCTACAAAAACTAGAGGTGATCCAAAACTCGGCTGCCCGTGTCCTAACTCGCACCAAGTCCCGCTCACCCATCACTCCCTGTGCTCGCTGAGCTACATTGGCTCTCGGAAGCAACGCCTCGATTTCAAAATTCTCATCCTTGTTTACAAATCCCTCTATGGCCCTCTCCCCTCCCTATCTCTGTAATCACCTCCAGCCCCACAACCCCCTGAGATGTCTGCGCTCCTCTAATTCTGTCCTCTTGAGCATCCCTGATTATAATCGCTCAACCATCGGTGGCCGTACCTTCAGCTGCCTAGACCCCAAGCTCTGGAACTCCCTGTCTAAACCTCTCCGCCTCTCTACCTCTCTTTCCTCCTTCAAGACGCTCCTTAAAACCTACTTCTTTGACCAAATCTTTGGTCACCTGCCCTAATTTCTCCTTACGTGGCTCAGTGTCAAATTTTTTGTCTCATAATACTCCTGTGAAGCGCCTTGGGACGTTTCATTACATTAAAGGCGCTATATAAATACAAGTTGTTGTTGTTGTTGTTAAAACTGTTGGAAAGCCAGGAGGTGTGCTGAATCCACCAGCGTTTTCCCTTTCTATGCTGTTTCCTGTTTGGAATCCTCCAAAAAGGGAAAAAATTTGCAATTGCTTGTTAAACCGTTTTAATGAACTTTCAACAAATGACACATCTGTTTTCCTCTTGGGCAAATGAAAACGCCCAAGTTTGGAATGTACTCGTTGACTTGGTCCGCCAGGTGTCTGGGACCATCTCCACGCTTAGGGGTTCAGTTCATCATCAGCAGCTCCCTGACCTATGCAGAAGAGCCCTCCGCACAATTGTGAATTTTTCCATTTTCATTTCCCACTCCAGCCACCCCAGTGGCCGCTCTGAGGGACATCGTCAGTTCAAAGCTATGTTTTCCAATGGCATGTGCTGAGAGCACTTGTCCAAAAATGGACAGAACATCATGGACTGCGTGCATGAGATTGCCCTCCACCCCCCCGCCCCCCCCCCCCGCACCGATATGTGCTCTCAGCAGATGGGCCGATGTGTCAGGAATGCCCAGTCGGACAATTTACCCCTTCATGGCAACTTGGGGCAAATTTCATGCCATGGTCCTGCCCTCCGCAGGGAGCTAGTCTGAGACTGAACAAACTCATTCCACATGGGTGGTGAGAGCTTTGTTTCGAGCAGAGAGAGGTGACTTTAGCAAGGGGGGAGAAATTGGGTGCATTCACACCTCGGTGCAAACGCCTTTGTGACTGCCGTCACATTGGGCGGGGGTTTAGCGGCGGCGTTGCACCCCGACCTCCTGTGCCCGGAGACCGTGACGTCATCTCTGCGCGCATCGCCCCGGCCCCGAAATTTACTTTCACCCCCTGCAGCTGCGCCGGGCAAAAACGTTACCGGGGCGATGATTAAAGGCGAGGTGACCGAGTTAAGTTTAAAAAAAAAACTCACCTTTGTCGTTGCCTTTTCTTTGCGGGTTCCTGCCGCGATTGCTCAGCCCAGTACCCTACGTGAGCACCGGGCTGATCGCGCGGGTTCGCCGCTCCCTTGGCGGTCCAGGCAGGTCTGTTTTAAATTGAAGAGCCTGCAGTGATGGGCCTTCCCTTTAAGGGAGCCAAGGGCCCTTTGAACCCGGCAGTGTTGCATGGCCCAGTGTGCAGTGATGCTGAGCTTTAGCTGGAGCGCTAAAGTCACTTTTTTTGAAAGCAGGGAAGCAGTAGCACTAAGTTTCCCGGCTTTCAAAAGTTACCGGCCCCCAAATGGGGCGATAATGAATTTTGCCCCCTTTTCGGTCCGGATTGTATTCCGACTCAGAACCAGAGGTGAAGGAGCGTGTAATTTAGGACCGAGATGAGGAGAAATGTTTTCACTCAGAGGGTGGTGAACCTGTGGAATTCTTTACCACTGAAGGCTGTGGAGGCCAAGTCACTGAATATATTTAAGAGGGAGATAGATAGATTTCTAGAAACAAAAGGCATCAAGGAGTATGGGAAAAAGCGGGAACATGGTATTAAGATAGAGAATCAGCCATGACCAAATTGAATAGCGGTGCAGACTCGAAGGGCCGAATGGCCTACTACTGCTCCTATTTTCTATGTTTCTATGTATTGTCTAGCTCCGCCACCCATTTACTCCAGTCAGGCTGGGATTTCCACTACCAGCTGTTTGTTGTGAGCTAGTAATTGAATCTGTCTGGAAAATCCAGAGTGCAGCCAACACCCCTGCAACAGGAACTGTCTGAGCATCCTAGTCACTTGATTATATCTGCAAAGTGACCCTTTACATTCTGTCCAGATTTGTTGAGAAAGCAAGTAACAAGTGTATGTATCATTATTATTGTAAACAGGAATATTCCTTTCTTTTCACTTTCCCCTCTTACAAAACAACCTAATCATTCAGGATCTGCTATTTATCTGTGGCGTTAAATTGGCATGATGACAAGAGGAATTTTGCAATAAGTCAACTGTGATTCCTGGCCTTGTATTCATTTCAAAGAAATTAGCTTACTGAGTGTTGATGATAGACTCCTAGAGAGACACGGCACAGAAGGAAGCCCTCTGGCCCATCGTGTCTGTGCCAGCTCTTGGCAGAGCTAACCAATTATTCCCACTCATCTGCTCTTTCCCCATAGCCCTGTCACTTTTTTTCTCTTACAAGTCCAAATCCAATTCCCTTTTGAAAGTTACCATTGAATCTGCTCCCACCGCCCTTTCAGGCAGCGCGTTCCCGATCATAACCACTCGCTGCGTAAAAAAATGTTCCCTCATGTCGCCTCTGGTTCTTTTGCCAATCACCTTAAATCTGTGCCCTTCGGTCGCTGACCCTTCTGCCACTGGAAACAGTTTCTCCTTATTTGCTCCATCATTTATTTACCATTCATAATTTTAAACAACTCTGTCAACTCTTCTCTTAACCTTCTCTGCTTTAAGGAGAACAACCCCAGCTTCTCCAGTCTCTGCACATAACTGAAGACCCTCATCTCTCGAACCTTCTGACCCCTCGCTAAAGCCTTCACATCCTTCCTGATGTGGTGTCCAGCACTGAACACAATACTCCAGCTAAGGCTTAGCCAGTGTCTTATAAAGGTTTAACATAATTTCCTTGCTTTTGTACTGTATTCCTCTATTAATAAAGCCAAGGGTCCAATTTGCTTTTTTAATAGTCTTCTCAATTTGTCCTGCCATCTTCGAAGATGATAGGAAATGCTTTTAATTTCAGGAGTGTGCTCACAGACTTAAATATTTCTGCAGTAAAATGTGGCATCTTAGGGTGGCAAGCAGAGCATGGTGAGAGTTGGGTAGCAATGATCTGCCTTCATGTTGATCTTGTGCTGTCAGCTCCTGATGTCCATCTCTCACTGTAGCTTGCAACATCTGAAAGCTGAGGGTGACAAATTCCTTCAGAGGGCTGGGCCAACACCTCTTGGTTTTAACTGAATCTTCCAGACTGTCATTGATCTTCCTAGAGGCAGCTCAATGGACCTTTCCCGCGGCAGTAGCAGGCTTACTGGCAATGGCTTCTTGACGCAAGATCACGGCAGTCATCACAAAGGAGTGATTCCCACCTTTACGGCGTCGCTTACTGCTGAGGTCACGGTGCCAGTATTTTGCACATGTGCACCGGCCAAATAGACACAGCCAATCTAGGCTTGCGTGACGTAGCCAGGCCCACACGTGCAGCTGATTTACAGGATGATCAGCTGAGCGATCCATAAGTAACAGTGGGAAGTTGGCGGAATTAGGGCTCTGTCCCAAGACCCAGGCTGCACTGTAAAAGCAGCTCGAGTGAACTAACTTAAGGGCCATCTCAACATCGTTTAGTTGGTGTGACACAAATCATAAATCCACCCATAAATCATCCATGCCTTTGTAACCGCTAGACTTCACTATTCCAACGCACCCCTGGCTGGCCTCCCAAGTTCTACCCTCCATAAACTTGAGGTGTCCTAACTCGCACCAAATCCCGTTCACCCATCACCCCTGTGCTTGCTGACCCACACTGGCTTCGATTTAAAAAATCTCATCCTTGTTTTCAAACACCTCCATGGCTTCGCCCCTCCCTATCTCTGTAATCTCCTCCAGCCCCACAACCCTCCAATACATCTGCGCTCCTCTAATTCTGTCTCTTGAGCATCCCCGATTTTCATCGCTCCACCATTGACGGACACGCCTTCTGTTGCCAAGGCCTTAAACTCTGGAATTCCCTCCCTGAATCTCTACCTCTCTCCTCCTTTCAGACACCCCTTAAAACCTTCCTCTTTGACCAAGTTCCTGCCCTAATATCGCCTTATGTGGCTCAGTGTCAAATTTTGTTTGATACCGCGCCTGTGAAGCGCCTTGGAACGTTTTACTATGTTAAAGACGCTATATAAATACAAGTTGTTGTTGTTTAATTAGAAGACTTGAACAAAAGAAACAGTACCTATGCAAAGTTCTTCAGGCGCAATTTAAAACACACACACAATAAGACAAATCGCTACCCTGCACATGTACCAGACACTTAGTTGACCAAAAAAGTATTAGCATCTCTCACCTCATTGGCTACAGAAATGTATAGCAACATATTAGTGCAAGCATGTAGATATTGGGTGGAGATTTCCAATCTCCAAATCTTCATGCTTGCACTGGTAGCCATGACTTGGCTGATTTTGCTCAAGGATGCTGTGGTCAGTTTAGCGTCACTGTACTGGCTGAGATCAGCCAACTCAAGACAGACCAAGGATTGAATTTAGGACCTTCCTGGTTGGTACTGCTTAATGGAATACGCTCCACATGCCTGGATGAGTGCAGCTCCAACAACACTCAAGAAGCTCGACAGCATTCAGGACAAAGCAGCCCATTTTGATTGGCACCCCATTCACCACCTTAAACAGTCACCCCCCCCACCACCGGTGCACCGTGGCTGCAGTGTGCACCAGCTACAAGATGCACTGCAGCAACTCGCCAAGGCTTCTTCGACAGCACCTCCCAAACCCGCCACCTCTTCCACTTAGGAGGACAAGGGCAGCAGGCGCAGGGAACACTATCACCTCTGAGTTTCCCTCCAAGTTACACACGACTCTGTCTTGGAAATATATCGGCCGTTCCTTCATCGTCGCTGGGTCACAATCCTGAAACTCCCTCCCTAACAGCACTGTGGGAGCACCGTCACCACATAGACTGCAACAGTTCAAGAAGGCGGCTCACCACCACCTTCTTGAAGGCAAATAGGGATTGGCAATAAATGCCGGCCTTGCCAGCAATGCCCACATCCCAGGAACAAATTTGTTTAAATCCCAACTGCACCGTGCAGTCTCTCACTGAACTATCAGAGCGCAAGATCTTGAGGGGTTTATTCTGCTGTTAGCAATTACTTGAATCTGTACCATTTTGTGCTCCTTAAATTGTACAAAGTAATTTTGACAGGCCGAAGTCTCAGTAGATACAAGCGTGGGTCAGAGATAGGGCTACAACACTATAACCCAACCTGTACTCTCTGCATGTGTGGCTCTGCAATCATACTGGAGCCTCACGGAACTACCCTTACAAATAACATTTAATATTTCTGGTTGGCTGGAGTTTGACAGAGTCATGAGATTATCACTGCGCTAATAAACAAGTTGCCATGGCAGCAAAATGCAGGAAAATATGATATAAAAAGAATAATCAGCAAAAGCTGAAATAAAAAGGGAACATGCTGGAAATACAAAGCAGGTCAGTTCGAAAGAAACGAAAGAAAGACTTGCATTTATATAGCGCCTTTCACGACCCAAAGCGCTTGCTTTACAGCCAATGAAGTAATTTTGTCATAATGTGGGAAACGTGGCAACCAATTTGCGCACAAGCAAACTCTCACAAACAGCAATGTGATAATGACCCGATAATCTGTTTTTTGTGATGTTGATTGAGAGATAAATATTGGCCAGGACACTGGGGAGAACTCCCCTGCTCTTCTTCGAAATAGTGCAATGGGATCTTTTACGTCCACCTGAGAGAGCAAACGGGGCCTCGGTTTAACGTCTCATCCAAAAGACGGCACCTCCGACAGTGCAGCGCTCCCTGAGCACTGCACTGGGAGCATCAGCCTAGATTCATGCGCTCGGTAACAGAAAGTACCAACCTCCTACGATGCTTTACGGCGACACGAGAAAGATGATTGGTGAGTCCAAAAGCAAATATTAGGAGGAGTAACCAAAAGCAAAGAGGTGGGCTGTAAGGAGGGGAGGGAAGTGGAGGGATTCAGGGGAGGGAAACCTAGAGTGAAAGACCTAGGTGACTGAAGGCACGACCACTACTAGAGCAAAGCAAGGAGAGGCTGGAGTCAGAGAAAGGGAGCGGTCAGAAGCAATACCCTGGAAGGATTTAAACACAAGGCCACAGATTTTAAATTTAGATTTTGATAGACAGTTGCCTCAAGCCCTGACAATGGGCCTGCAGCTGGAGCACCGACCTGCCATTTTTCAGATGATGACGGACTTGCTGTGCATTTCCAGTGTAAGAGGGAATTTTCCAGCTTTGTGCGTCTTGTCGAACCAGAGGAAAAATCGAAATATGGGCGTGCACTGCTTACTGCTTTATGACATGGTGGGAAAGTCATGCGGAGTAATTTCTCATTCTCTGAATTTCTGATAAGCACTCCCAGAAGTTGAAGATCCCCACTGTGAGTGTGAAATGGAAAAATCACCTGTGTAGTTAGATAGAGATTACTAATTGGCAAGGATGTGAATTACAGGAAGTATTCATTTAATTGACGGACTAAAATAGCATCATAGATCACAGCAGTAAGTCTCAGTGAGTCTGCTAGTCATAGAGAAGAAATGGCCTTATGTAATTCTCGCCATCCATCCAGTTTTTGTTTAGTGATGGGAAACTTTAAACGTCTCTACATCAATGTTTCTCTTGCCACTTCCTTGTTATCAACCAGGAAACAAACATCTCGTATGAAAGGAGGTGAATCCACTTGGTTCACTGATGTTCTTTAGGGAAGGAAATCTGCCGCCCTTACCTGGTCTGGCCTATATGTGATTCCAGACCCACAGCAATGTAGTTGACTCTTAACTGCCCTCTAAGATGGCCCAGCAAGCCATTCAGTTGTAACAAACCACTATGAGAAACAATAACAAGAATAAAACTGGACAGGCCACCTGGCATTGACCTCGGCACCGGCTTCAGACACAACAACGGCACACCCAGCCCAGTCAATGTCTTTCTCACCAACATCTGGGGACATGTGCCAAAATTAGGAGAGCTGCCCCACAGATTAATCAAGCAACAGTCTGACATAGTCATGCTCACAGAATCATACCTTTCCGCCAATGTCCCAGACTTCTCCATCACCGTCCCTGGGTATGAACTGTCCCACTGACAGGACAGGCCCACCAGAGGTGGCAGCACAGTGGTATACAGTCGGGACGGAGTGGCCCTGGGAGTCCTCAACATTGACTCCAGACCCCATGAAGTCTCATGGCTTCAGGTCAAGCATGGGCAAGGAAACCTCCTGCTGATTACCACCGATCGCTCTCCCTCAACTGATGAATCAGTACTCCTCCATGTTGAGCACCACTTGGAAGAAGCACTGAGGGTAACAAGGGCACAGAATGTACTCTGGGATAGGAGACTTCAATGTCCATCACCAAGAGTGGCTTGGTATCACCACCACTGACCGAACTGACCGAGTCCTGAACGGCATAGCTGCCAGACTGGGCCTGCGACAGGTGGTGAGAGAACCAACACGAGGGAAAAACCTACTTCATCTCGTCTTCACCAATCTACCTGTCCTAGATGCATCTGTCCATAACAGCATTGGTAGCAGTGATCACCATACAGTCATTGTGGAGACGAAGTCCCGTCTTCACACTGAGGACACTCTCCATCGTGTTGTATAGCACTACCACCATGCTAAATGGGATAGATTCAGAACAGATCAAGCAGCTCAAAACTGGGCATCCATGAGGCGCTGTGGGCCATCAACAGTAGCAGAATTGTATTGTACCACAATCTGTAAACTCATGGCCCAGCCTATCCCTCACACTACCATTACCATCAAGCCAGGGGACCAACCCTGATTCAATGACGAGTGTGGAAGAGCATGCCAGGAGCAGCACCAGGTGTACCTAAAAATGAAATGCCAACCTGGGGAAGCTGAAAAACAGGACTATGTGCATGCTAAAAAGCAGAAGAAGCATTCTATAGACAGGGCTAAGCGGTCCCACAATCAACGGATCAGATTAAAATTCTGCAGTCCTGCCATATCCAGTTGTGAATGGTGGTGGATCATTAAACATCTAACGGGAGGATGAGGCTCTATGAGTATCCCCATCCTTTATGCTGGCGGAGCCCAGCGTGCGAGTGCAAAAGTCAAGGCTGAAGCGTTTGCAACCATCTTCAGCCAGAAGTGCCGAGGGATGATCCATATTGGCCTCCTCCTGAGGTCCCCACCATCACAGAAGCCAGTGTTCAGCCAATTCGATTCCACATGATATCAAGAACTGGCTGAGTGCACTAGATGCAGCAAAGGCTATGGGCCCTGACAATATCCCGACTGTTGTGCTGAAGACATGTGCTCCAGAACTAGCCGCGCCTCTAGCCAAGCTGTTCCAATAGAGTTACAATATTGGCATCTACCTGGCAATGTAGAAAACTGCCTAGGTATGTCCAGTCCCAAAAACAAGACAAATCCAATCTGGCCAATTACTGCCCCATCAGTCTATTTTCAATCATCAGCAAAGTGATAGAAGGTGTCATCTAGCGGCACTTACTCACGAATAACTTGCTCACCGATGCCAAGTTTGGGTTCCACCAGGATCACTTGGCTCCAGACCTCATTACAGCCTTGGTTCACACATGGATAAAAGAGCTGAATTTCAGAGCTGAGGTGAGAGTGACTGCCCTTGACATCAAGGCAGCATTTGACCGATGCACAGTCTTCACTTCCATTCGCAACTCCCCAGATAATGGAGCAGTCCATGCCCGCATGCAGCAAGGCCTGGATGACATTCAGGCTTGGGCTTGTAAGTGGCAGGTAACATTCGCGTCACACAAGTGCCAGGCAATGACTATCTCTAACAAGCAAGAGTCTAACCATAGCTCTTTGACATTCAGCGGCATTGCCATCGTTGAATCCCCCACCATCAACATCCTGGGGGTCACCATTGACCAGAAACTTAACTGGACCAGCCACACAAACACTGTGACAACAAATACGGGTCAGAGGCTGGGTATTCTGTGGCGAGTGTCTCACCTCCTGACTCCCCAAAGCCTTTCCACCATATACAAGACACAAGTCTCCACTTGCCTGGATGAGCGCAGCTCCAACAACAAGAAGCTCGACACCATCCAGGACAAAGCAGCCTGCTTGATCGGCACCCCATCTACCATCTTAAACATTCACTCCCTCCACCACCGGCGCACTGTGGCTGCAGTGTGTACCATCTACAAGGTGAACTACCGCAACTCGCCAAGGCATTTTCAGCAGCACCTCCAAATCCCGCAACCTCTACCACCTTGAAGGACGAGGGCAACAGGCACATGGGAACACCATCCCCTCCACATTCCCCTCCAAGTCACACACCATCCTGACTTGGAAATATATCGCCTTTCCTTCATCATCGCTGGGTCAAAATCCCAGAACTCCATCCCTAACAACTCTGTGGGAGTACCTTTGCCACACGGACTGCAGCGGTTCAAGAAGGCGGATCACCACCACCTTCTCGAGGGCAATTAGGGATGGCCAATAAATGCTGTCTTTGCCAGTGATGCCCACATCCCGGAACGAATAAAAAAGGTGCTAGATATACCTTTGAATATACAGTATACCATTGAGAGGTCAGTATTACATTAAGAGTTTTTATGATCGGCGATATGCAAGTGAGATTGAAACTTTAGGAAAAAAGCACTTCTCAAAATTAGCAGAGTTCGGTCCCGGATCGGTGATGGACCCAAAGCGGAATTTCCAGGACCCGATGTTTGCACAGATCAAGGAAAGTGTTGTGGTAGAGTTCCACCAAGCTGCCAAAAAGATCATTGTAGTGTGTTGCCTATTGCGGAATTTCGCCATAACGATATGGTAGTGTAGTGGTTGTGTTACTGGGCTAGTACTTCACTGGCCAGGACTAATAATCCAAAATCACCTAAGTTCAAATTGCACGTTAGCAGTTTGACAATTTGAATTCAGTGTAAAAAAATTTTAAAAATCTGGAAATAACAATCAGTAAAAAAAATGGTAACGGAAACCTGCTATCCTTACCCAATATGGTCTATATATGACTCCAACGTGGTTGATTTAACACCCTCGCTGGAGTGGCCTAGCAAGCTGCTCAGTTGCTTCAAAGTTGCAACAGCTACAAAGATTACTTCACGATCTGCAGCTGTTCAAGAAGGCAGGCAGCTAGGAACGAGCAACGAATTCTGGCTTTGCCAACGATGCCCCAAAAAACAGAGGCACAACCAGGGAGCTTTTTCGCTGACTTTATGCAAAATTTCCATGATCAGGCAACAAATTGCGCTGCGTGTAGAAATTTGGCAGATTTGTTGCACTGTCATTTCATTTATCCTTGTCAGGGGGCAGTTTGTAGATTATGCTTCTCCTTTAAGTGATGTTTTTTTTGCTGCTATTTATCACTATTTCCTGCACATTGATTAAATTCACAAGCAGAGGCGTTGTAGAAAAAAAACAGTTCTTTCTTCACGAGCTCTGTTATCACAGTGAGTTTCATAAGGGTATAAAACACAGTTTCACAGGGTAGTATTTTGCACACTATATTATATTGGTCCCACAGTTTATTGATGTGACTCAGCATATCTAGTGACTCATTGCTGGAGACGTTTTTCAGGTTGATTGGCAAACTATGGCTGACCCCCAAGGTCAGGAGAAATCAATAGAAGGTAAAAATGGGGCAATATGCGAGGCCAGGAGTGTGATAGATAACTTTCAAAACTCTGCTATGAGTTGATTTTTATATTGTTTGCTTTAAATATATATAAACACTTTATACTGAGCTGTGAAAACAAAACAATTATTGCTGAACAGCGACCAACACAATACAATGATTAGAGGGGTATGGCTCAGAGACATGGACTATGTACAGGAGACACCTCAAATCGCTGGAGAAATACTACCAATGATGCCTCCGCAAGATCCTACAAATCCCCTGGGAGGACAGACGCACCAACATTAGTGTCCTCATCCAGGCTAACATCCCCAGCATTGAAGCACTGACCACACTCGATCAGCTGCGCTGGGCAGGCCACATCATCCGCATGTCAGTCACGAGACTCCCAAAGCAAGCGCTCTACTCGGAACTCCTTCATGGCAAACGAGCCAAAGGTGGGCAGAGGAAACGTTACAAGGACATCCTCAAAGCCTCCCTGATAAAGTGCAACATCCCCACTGACACCTGGGAGTCCCTGGCCAAAGACTGCCCTAAGTGGAGGAAGTGCATCCGGGAGGGCGCTGAGCACCTCGAGTCTCATCACCGAGAGCGTGCAGAAATCAAGCGCAGGCAGTGGAAAGAGCGTGCGGCAAACCAGTCCCACCCACCTTTTCTCTCAACGACTGAATGTCCCGCCTGTGACAGGGACTGTGGCTCTCGTATTGGACTGTTCAGCCACCTAAGGACTCATTCTAAGAGTGGAAGCAAGTCTTCCTCGATTCCGAGGGACTGCCTATGATGATGATGCTATTTTCTGACCTGCCAAGTTCAGGTAGAAACATCTAATGTGTTCATATTACATTATTCTGTGCACTATTTTTACTTACCCTCTTTAAAATAATAAGAGTCCCCGAAATCCATAGACCCAGTACAGCTGCTAGCATGCGTCCTCTGGCATAAAGACAGACCGAAGTCCGCAGGGTCAGCGACAAGTCATTTATTTTAAGTAAGGTGGACGGGTGTCTGTAACATCAGGGCACCTCTTGGGTGTTCATTTGTATGAAGAGATGCAAAATGAAGCAGAACATGCTGGGTTTTGGGAAGCAGGGGTGAGGGAGGAAGGTGGTGATGATGCCAGGCACACCCCGGATCCGGAAGACCCTGTGTTTATGCCAGCTTAGTAAAGGGGGGAAACCAAGAAATCTTGATTAAAGATTACAGGTCTTTTGGGGTCCAGGCCATGGCCCCACAACCACCACCCAAGGTCCGTACGTTTGCTTCCACTTCCAGTATTGGCAACCAATGAACCCTAGACCAGGGCTGAGGAAACTCCTAGCTGAACGACTCTCTTCAGCACAGGGATAATGAAGCCAATTGGGATCAACTGATGTCATATAGGCCAAGGCTCAAATTTGAGGCCTTCAAAGTGATCAGGCTCTACCTCTGGCAAGGCTCCTCTTACGCCTGTGTCCTTATTTGGGACAGACAGAAGACTTGTCCCCAACCAGGTCCACCCGAAATTGCTGGTAAAATCATAGAATCATAGAATAACACAGCACAGAAGGAGGCCATTCGGCCCATCGGGTTTGCGATGGCTCTTTCGAACAGCGATCCAGTTAGTCCCGCTGCCCCGCTCCTTCCCCAGATAACTCATTATAGATCTGGGGTCAAGTGTTGGTGCTTCTACTCCATATAGCTTATTATATATAGAGGAACTCCACGAGGCTGAGTACTGTGAGCTGAGCTTAGTGTGACCTTAGTTTTCTTTAGTACAACTCCAGAATGCCTAAACAACATGGCAGCCAACCTTTTATACTGGCCCTGCACGTGTGTGCAGTGACCATTAGAACTCCAACAGTCGCACCCTCTGGTGGCAAGTATTACATATTTACATACACAACACAGCTCAACAAGTTGATCCAATGAGTTGCTGAGCCTTACAGACCATACAGAAAGATACCAGATTTATCGCTGATCTCAATCAGGGCAGCAACAAGGGTACCGTAATTCATGTCAGCAATCTTTGGGTTAGGAAGGGGAAAATCACTCGGGGTTCCCTCTCCTGACACTTAATGGAATAGGGGCAAAACAGAGAAAGAAGCCACCCAGAAAAAAAGAGTCACATTCAATCCAACTGAGGCATTATTTTCCTAATCCTCATTTCCCTCAGCCTTTGACTGGGTTAAATTATCAGTGGAGAAAAAGTGGGCAATTAATTAAGGGCTGGATCTGACCCTGGCCTAATTTCTGGCCCATCTGCAAACTCCTGGGTTATAGGAGGAGCAGGTGGGAAGGGATGGCCCTGGATTATCAGCACCAGTATTTATTAACCCATTAGCTGATCATTTGCCTAAAAATAGTACACAGCAGCGTGTAGTAGTCATCATCATCATCATAGGCAGTCCCTCGAAACGAGGATGACTTGCTTCCACACCAAAAAAAAGGATTAGCTCACAGGTGTTTCGAATGAAGAACCCGAACTACATCCTGAAGGGTGGAAGATGCCTGTGCGTGGATTGTTTTAACGTTGCACACCAGCCACCTCAAGGGCTTGACAGAGCTAGGTCTTGGTCCAGTGGCAAAGACAACCGGAGACCTGCTCTGCTGCACGGAACTAGTGCGCGCACACATATCGCAGTGTGGGCTGGCCCGTGCTGCCCCTGGGCCCCTGGATCCGAACTCACGCCTCTCCTGGGCCCCGATCACATCCCTCCACAGTCTCTCGCCGCTTTTTCGGCCGACCTCGCCGTTCCTGCTGTACCTGCCCACGTTCCAATCACCGACCTGGACCTAGTACTAGCATACTAATGGTCCATATCTGAGCTGAACTGATGACACAAAAATGTGTTTAAAAAGATGAAAATACTGGCTTGGTACTGCAGTGCTCTATTTATAAAAGGTATATTGATATAAATATATGATAAAAAATTGGCATGCTAAAAGGAGAAAGAATGAAACAATAACCTTTCTGACAGGATTCTTGACAAGGTAAATAAAGAGCTAATGGTCCGACATGCGATGTGTATTCCAGAAAATTACCCCTATAAAGTTCTTTGGTTATAGTAGTGGTTTCCTCCATGCATTGTGTGTGCTGTCAAGATAGAATCATTACAGATGGGTATTAAATATCTTGACAAAGGCTGGTATGTTGTTATGTAATTTATGTCGGATCATATATCACTGACTGAACAAAGATCATGTCAAAGAGGCTGCAGGGTGACTTGGACAGGTTCGGCGAGTGGGCAAATGCATAGTAGATGCAGTATAATGTGGATAAATGTGAGGTTATCCACTTTGGGGACAAAAACATGAAGGCAGAATATTATCTGAATGAAGGCAGATTAGGAAAAGGGGAGGTGCAACGAGACCTGAGTGTCATGGTACATCAGTCATTGAAGGTTGGCATGCAGGTACAGCAGGCGGTGAAGAAGGCAAATGGCATGTTGGCCTTTATAGCTAGGGGATTTGAGTATAGGAGCAGGGAGGTCTTACTGCAGTTGTACAGGGCCTTGGTGAGGCCTCACCTGGAATATTGTGTTCAGTTTTGGTCTCCTAATCTGAGGAAGGACATTCTTGCTATTGAGGGAGTGCAGCGAAGGTTCACCAGACTGATTCCCAGGATGGCAGGACTGACATATGAGGAGAGACTGGATTGACTGGGCCTGTGTTCACTGGAGTTTAGAAGAATGAGAGGGGACCTCATAGAAACATATAAAATTCTGACGGGTCTGGACAGGTTAGATGCAGAAAGAATGTTCCCGATGTTGGGGAAGTCCAGAACCAGGGGTCACAGGCTAAGGATAAGGGGTAAGTCATTTAGGACCGAGATAAGGAGAAACTTCTTCACTCAGAGAGTTGTTAACCTGTGGAATTCTCTACCGCAGAGAGTTGTTGATGCCAGTTCGTTAGATATATTCAAGAAGGAGGTAGATATGGCCCTTACGGCTAAAGGGATCAAGGGGTATGGAGAGAAAGCGGGAAAGGGGTACTGAGGTGAATGATCAGCCATGATTTTATTGAATGGCGGTGCAGGCTCGAAGGGCCGAATGGCCTACTCCTGCACCTATTTTTATGTTTCTATGTTTCTAAATTGTGTTTCTTCCTCCTTTGTTGGTTTCATTTTTTTTAAATGGCCACTTGATGATTCAATAACAACAACTTGTATTTCTATAGCGCCTTTAATGCACTGAAACATCCCAAGGCGTTTCACAGGAGTGTTATAAGACAACAACAAAAAATTGACACCGAATTGCATAAGAAGAAATTACGGCAGATGACTAAAAGCCTTCCATTTAAAATATCCTATCACATCAGAGTTATTTGGCTCTTTGGCCCCATATGACCATGCAAGTTTAAATCATGTGATTGAACGAGTCAGAATGAAATAATTAAGCCCTTTCCAATATGACTATCTCCCATGAATATGAAAGCATGACTTAAGTGTACATGTTTCCTTTAAGACAACAAACTCCATAATGAACACAGGCCAATTGATTCTTTCTCCACACTGTACTTCCCCAGGATGACTAACTGTGCCCTTCTATGACCTATTGTACTGCTCCTGGGTGCAACCCGATGTATCACAAGTAGGCTCTCATGTGATACAAAGGGCCCGATGGGTGTAGATGGCTCTACTCTCATGCTAGCTTATTCCTGGAGGGACCTGCTGACAGCTGTATCTCTGAGCCTTTCTTCCTGGGCAGCCTGATGTCATCTCCTGTGTGCCATTTGTGTGGTGCTTTGTGGAGGTAGGGTTGGGGGGCCTGTCAAGTGCTATTGTCCCGAGAAATAGCTGCCCCTCCCCCCCCAGGCAGATGGTCTCCCATCTGCAAGATCCTATAAATCCCCTGGGAGGACAGGCGCACCAACTTTAGCGTCCTCGACCAGGCCAACATCCCCAGCATTGAAGCACTGACCACACTCGATCAGCTCCGCTGGGCCAGGCCACATTGTCCGCATGCCAGACACGAGGCTCCCAAAGCAAGCGCTCTGCTCGGAACTCCTTCACGGCAAACGAGCCAAAGGTGGGCAGCGGAAACGTTACAAGGACATCCTCAAAGCCTCCCTGATAAAGTGCAACGTCCCCACTGACACCTGGGAGTCCCTGGCCCAAGACCGCCCTAAGTGGAGGAAGTGCATCCGGGAGGGCGCTGAGCACCTCGAGTCTCATCGCCGAGAGCATGCAGAAAGCAAGCACAGGCAGCGGAAAGAGCGTGCGGCAAACTAGTCCCACCCACTGTGGTTCTCGTGTTGGACTGTTCAGCCACCTAAGGACTCATTTTTAGAGTGGAAGCAAGTCTTCCTCGATTCCGAGGGACTGCCTATGATGATGATGATGATGATGGCCTCCCATTGTCGCCATTGTACTGGGCCCTGAATCTGTGTGTCCACTGGCCAAGTGGGCTGCTGGTCTAATGGTGGCTAGCAGATCCTGAAAGACCGGAGCGACAGCAAACTGCATACTGGCCCCAGGGTCAGATAGCCGGCATGTTGTCTAATCTGGCCCCTACTTCACCAGGCCAGCAGTTTGTGTCTCTCTGGAGGAGGAGGAGGAGACCCCAAAAGGCCGCTATTGAGGACGGGGTGTTGCAGCAGGTTCCAGTGACACTCAATTGATGACTGTAACAGGGGAAAAAGCTTCCCCGATTTTGCCGCAAATGAAGGCTGGAGGCTCTCGAGTGACTGCTGTCAGTTGCCGCACATCCTCGGAGTCTGATCTCGGAGCCGGCGTGTATGGCACACCGCAGCTGAAGCCATGGGTGGTCTTCTCGGCCTCTGCTGGCAAGGTGGCTTCACCCACTCCCCATTCCTCCAGCCCCCCTTGTGCTCGGTGAATCACGTCCTAACTAACACTGATCCCCCCCCCAGATGAAAGTATCTGTGGTGGTGCGTGAGAGTAAAAGAGCAAGTGACACAGGACGGGGAGTGGGGAGTGGAGGGGAGGCGTGGTGACATCATTGAATAAATTTAAGACAGAGATAGACAGTTTCTTAACCGATAAGGGAATAAGGGGTTATGGAAGCTGGCAGGGAAGTGGACCTGAGTCCATGATCGGATCAGCCATGATCGTATCGAATTGCGGAGCAGGCTCGAGGGGCCGTATGGCCTACTCCTGCTCCTGCTCCTATTTCTTATGTTCTTATCAAAGGTATCAATAGGAGCTGGATCTTGTTTCAGCGACTTATGGGTGGGCTCATCCTCTCACATCATCATCGCGCTCACCATCACCTTGCTCTTCATCATTGTCATCTACGCAGTCAACGAGGAAGAATTTCCTTCCCTTTTACTCCTGTTTCTCCTTCTCTTCCTCCTCAGCATCTGCTGCCTAATTGCTGTGCTGGATCTGCATGAAAGGTGGGTACAAGCTAAGAATGGATGAGCGTAACCATGGATGAGATAAATATGGATGTGGAAGACAGCGGCTGTGTGCTGCTTCACAGAGATGTCATGGTGACCCACCTGCTGACTGCACTGTCTCACTGATCTCACGAGACTCCCAAAGCAAGCGCTCTACTTGGAACTCCTTCACGGCAAACGAGCCAAAGGTGGGCAGTGGAAACGTTACAAGGACACCTTCAAAGCCTCCCTGATAAAGTGCAACATCCCCACTGACACCTGGGAGTCCCTGGCCAAAGACTGCCCTAAATGGAGGAAGTGCATCCGGGAGGGTGCTGAGCACCTCGAGTCTCATCGCCGAGAGAATGCAGAAATCAAGCGCAGGCAGCGGAAAGAGCATGCGGCAAACCAGTCCCACCCACCCCTTCCCTCAACGACTGTCTGTCCCACCCGTGTTAGGGACTGTGTTTCGAGTATTGGACTGTACAGCCACCTAAGAACTCATGTTAAGAGTGGAAGCAAGTCTTCCTCGATTCCGAGGGACTGCCTATGATGATGACAGATCTCACTATCTTCTCAGGCTAGAGCGGAGAGCCTCCATGGTAGCTCTGTGACCTGTGCCTGGTAGGGAGCTAGCTCTCTGATGTCGGGAACACTCCCTTTGGTTTGCCAGTCTCCTCGTGAATGCTGTGCACAAGTTCCTCTCAGAATCATAGCAGCATAGAATAGTACAGCACAGAAGGAGGCCATTCGGCCCATCGAGTCTGCGCTGACCCTTTCGAAGAGCAATCCAGTTAGGCCCACTCCCCTGCTCTTTCCCTACATTCCTGCAATGTTTTTCTCCGTCAAGTATTTATCCAACTCCCTTTTGATGGTTACTATTGAATCTGTATCCACCACTCTATCAGGCAGTGCATTCCAGATCCTAACCACACTTTGCGTAAAAACATAAGAACATAAGAAATATGAGCAGGAGTAGGTCATTTGGCCCCTTGAGCCTGCTCCGCTATTCAATACGATCATGGCTGATCTGATCATGGGCTCTGTTCCACTTCCCTACCCATCTCCCCACAACCCTTGACTCCCTTATCGCTCAAAAATCTGTTTATCTCTATCTTAAATATATTCAATGACACAGCCTCCACAGCTCTCTGGGACAGAAAATTCCATAGATTTACAACCCCAAAAATGATTTTCCTCGTTGCCTCTGGTCTTAAAACCTACCTCTTTGGCCAAGCTTTTGGTCACCTGTCCTAATTTCTCCTTACGTGGCTCAGTGTCAAATTTTTTGTCTTATAACATCCCTGTGAAGCGTCTTGGGACATTTTACTACATTAAAGACGTGATATAAATACAAGTTGTTTCTATTGGTTCTTTTGCCGATCACCTGAAATCTGTGCCTTCTCGTTATCGACCCTTCAGCCGTTGGAGACAGTTTCTCTTGCAACGTGATTGAGCGAATTAGATGAAGACTTGGCAGTTGATCCCACAAACGATGAGGGGGTCGGGGCTGGGAGGGTTTGGAACACCTAAAGTTCTGGCTCATAGATGCCATTTCAAAGCCTAAGGAGTTGAAGTTCCTTGGGTGGAGAGGAGGGGGGGTTCTTACATGTAAATGCACGTAAATGGAGTTTGCGTTAACGATACGGCGGCAGAGCAGGACGAGCCCAGAGGACATACACCCCTAATAAATCAGATTGGTAAATGAAAGTTACAAAAAAAGAATTTACAAAATCTGCCATTCAATATAATATGAGTACGGGTACAACATCTCAAATCCAGCAACCTCGGGACCGAGACCGTGCCGATTTTCCGGATTTTTCCGGATTTCGGACAAGAAAATCAAGAGCGTACGTATGCTACCGAGACAGACAAAGTACTAACGGTGGCATGGATCAGGTCAGGTCATAGAAACATAGAAACATAGAAAATAGGTGCAGGAGTAGGCCATTCAGCCCTTCGAGCCTGCACTACCATTCAATATGATCATGGCTGATCATGCAACTTCAGTACCCCACTCCTGCCTTCTCTCCATATCCCTTGATCCCTTTAGCCGTAAGGGCCACATCTAACTCTTTTTTGAATATATCTAACGAACTGGCCTCAACAACTTTCTGTGGGGTCGGGCCGGGTTGGGTCGAGCAGTGATTCGGCAAGGTTCGGTAAGGCTCGGACTGATCGCACGCCATTTAAAACATAACGGCGAAGCCGATAACTAGTTCGACCCGACGGTTTTCGGACAATAATTCCAGATTTTATTTTTACTGAATATCAAATAGGATTTTCTTAAAAATGTCCGGTTTCCGAACTGTTCCGATTTTCGGACAGCCAGATTTGAGACGTTGTACATGTATTCTCCAGCTTCCCGATAGCCTTGCAGATTCAAGAATTGCAGGTTATAAGGAAGTCAATATTATAGTGATAGTTCCAAAACACAGCATATAACATGATAAAAGAGATCCAAAGAAGACTCTGTCAGGCACCTGAGAGAGTTACTATGAGGGCAGAATCTGATTAAATATGAAATGCCATTTTCCCTTTCAATAAGTAGAGCTTGCCCTCATAATCAGGAACACCGTTATCTGATTCAGAGCAAAGAATTACCCCAATTGCAGTAAATTGCATGCAGTAAGTTATGTAGATTTCAAATAAATTTTCAGTCAGATAAGTCAACAAAATATATCACCAAATAGATCATCAGATTAAAATAATGACAGCATTTAGACTGCGGAACTCGCTATGAAATGTCTGCTCCCTTGTAAACAAGGTGTTCTCATCCATAACTTCATTCTAGAAAAATGCCTCTATTGCTGGCAGGGCCCACTCTGATCCTCATTGTCATGTATTCAACTATCATTGTAACCCATGTATAAGCTGACCTAAGTTGTACACCTTGAGAACACTGACCACAAGGGGCGAACTTGTGGGAGACACTCCTAACCTGGACTTTCAGGTATAAAAGGAGAAGCTCCACCCACCTTCATCACTTGAAGTCTTGGCAATAAAGGTAACAGGTCACAGAGTGACCTTCTCTCAAGTATGGGCCTCGTGTGCATTTATACTGTATAGTAAGGACATGTCACACTCATATATCGCCTTCCCGCACCATATTATAGATTTTCCTCCCCCTGCTCAACTCTCACTCGCCGGCCAGGGGAGGAAAATCTATCCCAGCTCCCTCTGTCTCAGTCTCAGGCTGCCTCCTCTCCCCCTACTGCCTCTCTAGAGCTCTATCAGTCCCTCAACTGCTGTGGCTCAGTGGGTAGCTCACATGCCTCTGAATCAGCAGGTTGTGGGTTCAAGTCCCACTCCAGGCACAAACAAATCTAGGCTAGCACTCCAGAGCAGAGGTGATATCTTTTGGATGAGATGTTAAATCGAGGCCCTGTCTGCTCTCTCAAGTGGAGGTAAAAAGATCCCATGGCTCTATTTTGAAGAAGAGCAGTGGAGTTATCCCTGGTATGCTGGCCAGTATTTATCCCTCAATCAACATAACAAAAACAGATTATCTGGTCATTATCACAATGCTGTTTGTGGGAGCTTGCTGTGCTCAAATTGGCTGCCACGTTTCCCACATTACAACAGTGACTACACTTCAAACGTACTCCTTTGGCTGTAAAGTGCTTTGAGACGTCCAGTGGTCGTGAAAGGCGTTATATAAATGCAAGTCTTTCTTTTTACTGCCTCTGATTTGGCACACTGCTCACCAATCCGGCTGGCTCTTTACAAAAAAAATTTTTACTTAATCGGAAATCCAAGCCTGGACCTCACTAGTCGGACCTCGATGTGCCCTTGCAACCTCACCTCATTGAGCATATCAGCTCTCACCCCAACACTAGGTCCCTTCTGTCGAGTAGAGGTCGGCTCTCCTGGCTTCGGAAATCCATGCCCTTGTTCCATTGCAAGGGGCAGACAGAAGGCTAGCACCTTACCAGGCACCAAGGAAACTCCCAGAACCTGCAAAGGCCCAGCATTGAAACATACAAAATTCTTACAGGACTTGACAGGGTAGATGCAGAGAGGACGTTTCCCCTGGCTGGGGGGAGTCTAGAACCAGGGGTCACAGTCTCAGAATAAGGGGTCAGCCATTTAGGACTGAGATGAGGAGAAACTTCTTCACTCAGAGGGTGGTGAATCTTTGAAAATTCTCTATCACAGAGGGCTGTGGAGGCTCTGTCGTTGAGTATATTTAAGACAGAGATCAATAGATTTTTGGATCTTAAGGGAATCAAGGCATATGGGGATCGGGCAGGAAAGTGGAGTTGAGGGAGAAGATCAGCCATGATCTTAGTGAATGGCGGAGCAGGATTGAGGGGCCAAATAGCGGAGTCCTGCTCCTAATTCTTATATTCCTAATACAGGATCTTTGTTGTTTCCCTGGGGCTTTGCTGGTTTCACGCTGTGGGTTTGGTGACAGACTAGCAGAGCCTCTGAGGAATTTTAGAGCTATTAAAATTACAGGTTCAGGAACAGGAACCAAATCTGTGTATCTCATTCATTTTTATTAAGCTGAACAAACAATATAAAGTATTGTGCTCTCCTTGATCGCTTGCAGTCATCAGAGAACACTCCCTTCAAAGGTTTTCCGTAAATAAGCACCTTAGGCCTCCTCCCCTTTGTCATATTATATGCTCAATTACTGTAAATGCAGGTGCATTGCCAATGCACACAACAGATTGTGTAGCGCTGAATTGAAAACTTTCAGTTACACAAGACTTTGTTTCAAAACCTGATATCAAAAGTTCAACATTCTTCAGCCTTAAGTTGCCAACAATCACAGACCAACAATGGCAGCAAGACTTTGCCAACCAACAGAGGGGTGGTCAACACAGAAGGACCAGTGTCCATTGATAAACCTGCCTCATTTCTAAATTCCTCACAGTGCCTGCACTGTTGTACTGCGTTTCTCTTTTTCTCCTATGACTTCCACTTGCTGCTGTGACTCATTAGGTTGATTCCTGACATGAAGGGGTTGTCTTATGAGGAAAGGTTGAGCAGGTTGGGCATATACTCATTGGAGTTTAGAAGAATGAGAGGTGACTTTATTGAACTTATAAGATTCTGAGGGGGCTTGGACAGGGTAGATGCACAGAGGATGTTTACCCTCATGGAAGAATCTAGAACAAGGGGGCATAGTTTCAGAATAAGGGGTCGCCCATTTAAAACGGAGATGAGGAGGAATTTCTTCTCTCAGAGGGTCGTGAATCTGTGGAATTCTCTGCCCCAGAGAGCTGTGGAGGCTGGGTCATTGAATATATTTAAGGTAGAGATAGACAGATTTTTGAACGATAAGGGAGTCAAGAGTTATGAGGACTGGGCAGGGAAGTGGAGTTGAGGCCAAGATCAGATCAGCCATGATCTTATTGAATGGCAGAGCAGGTTCAAGGGGCCAAATGGCCGACTCCTGCTCCTATTTCTTCTGTTCTTCTGTTCTTATTAATATGTTTCTATGGAAAACAGCAGCAGAATTACATTGCCTATGCACTCCTTGATTATCTCATCTAACTCTCACTATATCTCACCTACTCTCTCACTATATCTCACTGTATCTCACCTACTCTCTCACTATATCTCACTATAGCTCACCTACTCTCTCACTATATCTCACTATATCTCACCTACTCTCTCACTATATCTCACCTACTCTCTCACGGTATCTCACCTACTCTCACTATATCTCACCGACACTCTCACTATATCTCACCTACTCTCTCACTATATCTCACTATAGCTCACCTACTCTCTCACTATATCTCACTATATCTCACCTACTCTCTCACTATATCTCACCTACTCTCTCACTATATCTCACCTACTCTCTCACTATATCTCACCTACTCTCTCACGGTATCTCACCTACTCTCACTATATCTCACCTACTCTCTCACGGTATCTCACCTACTCTCTCACTATATCTCACTATATCTCACCTACTCTCTCACTATATCTCACCGACACTCTCACTATATCTCACCTACTCTCTCACTATATCTCACCTACTCTCTCACGGTATCTCACCTACTCTCTCACTATATCTCACTATATCTCACCTACTCTCTCACTATATCTCACCTACTCTCTCACGGTATCTCACCTACTCTCACTATATCTCACTGACACTCTCACTATATCTCACCTACTCTCTCACTATATCTAATCTACTCTTTCACTACACCTGTAAAACGGGCATGACACCATCAGATTTCTGTTTAAAACTAGCATTCAGAAAGGACTGACTGAAGTGGCACTCGTGGATTTCAATGGTCAAGCATTTAAATGTACATTCTGAGCTGTCGGTGCAGAAGAACAGACTTTGTATTTGTGGGAACTCAGTGCCAGCACCAACACTCCCAGGCCAGGCACAGCATGGTAAGACACAAGATACAGCTCCTGCGGTTTCACTCCAACAGTCAGTACGGATTCATCGCAACTTCAGGAGAGCTGCACCGACTGCAACAGTTGGGAAATTCCCCTTTCCAGTTACAGCTTCTGCCTGCAATCTGGGCTCGGCCGGGCGGTCGGCATGAGTGAGTTTTCCCAAATTATGGTCTGTTTCGTGCGGTGAGCTCGCATCGACCCGGCACCGTAACGCCTGGGCTCAATTCATTCAGATTCTATGCAGCCCGCACACCACGGAGGCTACACTCCCATCAGACTTGGGTAACCAACCTTCTGGGACTGTCCTGGAGTCTAAAGGTCAATCTCCCGGACATACTTGCGAGCAACCCAGGGAGAAAAAACGGCAGGGGGTTAAAAAATAATTGAATGTTTAGTTCACTTGTCCGTATTAGCCATGGCTCAGTGGGTAGCACTCTCACCTCAGATGTTAGAAGGTTGTGGGTTCAAGTCCCACTCCAGAGACTTGAGCACAAAAGTCTAGGCTGACACTCCCAGTGCAGTGCTGTTGGAGGTGCCGTCTTTTGGATGAGACATTAAACCAAGACGTTTACGTCTGCCCTCTCAGGTGGACGTAAAAGATCCCATGGCACAATTTTGAAGAAGAGCAGGGGAGTTATCCCCTGTGTCCTGGCCAATATTTATACCTCAATCAACATCACTAAAAACAGATTATCTGGTCATTATCAAGTTACTGTTTGTGAGAGCTTGCTGTGCGCAAATTGGCTGCCGTGTTTCCCACATTACAACAGTGACTATGCCCCAAAAATACTTCATTGGCTGTAAAGCGCTTTGAGATGTCAGGAGGTCATGCAAGGCACTATATAAATGCAAGTATTTATTTCTTTTTCACTTCCTTTGAACACTTTTGTTTATTTGTTGTGAAAAAATACTGGAAATGGGAAAGAAAAGACCATTTGATTGGGTGGGGTGGTTGGAGGTGAGAGATCATATGATGAAAGCTCCAGGAATGCATCCAATCAGAGTTAGCAACCCTGCATCAGCCCGGGCGGGATTCAAACTCAGGCTCCAGAGATGAAAGCAAAGTTTGTTAAGAGGCTGCAGGGTGACTTGGACAGGTTAGGTGAGTGGGCAGATGCATGGCAGATGCAGTATAATGTAGATAAATGTGAGGTTATCCACTTTGGTGGCAAAAACACGAAGGCAGAATATTATCTGAATGGTGACAGCTTAGGAAAAGGGGAGGTGCAACAAGACCTGGGTGCCATGATACATCAGTCATTGAAAGTGGGCATGTAGGTACAGCAGGCGGTGAAGAAGGCAAATGGCATGTTGACCTTCATAGCGAGAGGATTTGAGTATAGGAGCAGGGAGGTCTTACTGCAGTTGTACAGGGCCTTGGTGAGGCCACACCTGGAATATTGTGTATAGTTTTGGTCTCCTAATCTGAGAAAGGACAGTCTTGCTATTGAGGGAGTGCAGTGAAGGTTCACCAGACTGATTCCCGGGATGGCAGGACTGACATATGAAGAAAGACTGGATCGATTAGGCTTATATTCACTGGAATTTAGAAGAATGAGAGGGTATCTCATAGAAACATAAAATTCTGATGGGATTGGACAGGTTACATGCAGGAAGAATGTTCCCGATGTTGGGGAAGTCCAGAACCATGGGTCACAGTCTAAGGGTAAGGGGTAAGCCATTTAGGACCGAGATGAGGAGAAACTTCTTCACTCAGAGAATTGTGAACCTGTGGAATTCCCTACCACAGAAAGTTGTTGAGGCCAGTTCGTTAGATATATTCAAAAGGGAGTTACAGCTAAAAGGATCAAAGGGTATGGAGAGAAAGCAGGAATGGAGTACTGAAGTTGCATGATCAGCCATGATCATATTGAATGATGGTGCAGGCTCGAAGGACCAAATGACCTGCTCCTGCTCCTGCACCTATTTTCTATGTTTCTATGTTTCTATAAAGCACTCAAAGACCCAAATCATTTTAAAACAACATACTTTGGGGGAAATTACTGCTGTGAGTTGTTAGTCCTTTTCAAAACACATGAACAGCGCTTGTTAAATAAATATTATGCAACTTTGATATCACTGAGATACGAAAAGCTGCTTGCGTGCTACGTTGTGATACAGATGTGGACAAAGGACATGCAATAAAAATGTGACATTGAAAATATTAATGGACCAGAGCTGAAGCCTGACATCATCACCGCAACAGTCAGCACTGGAAGATTCGCTGCTCCCCAATGGTGCAAAAATATACATTATTAAACAATGTGACACAGACTGACAATAATCCAAATCCAGTATTGTATATTGTTTGTTATTGGGATGTGGGGGAGACTGACAAGGTGACAGTTATTGCCCATCCCTATTTTCCCTTGAAAAGGTGGGAGTGAAATTTTTCCTTGTTTGCACAGCTGAGTACTCTGAGGCTATTAAGAATCAACCACAGAGTCACATAAAGACTGGACTAAGTGAAGGAGGCAGGTGCCCATCCCTGAAGGACATTATTGAGCCAGTTGGGTTTTTATAAACTGTGTAAAGAAAGAACTTGCAGTTTATATAGCGTTTTTTATAACCTCAGGATGTCCCAAAGCACTTCACAATCAATGAAGTCTAGTCACTGTTGTAATGCAGGGAAATATGAAAGACAATTTGCACACGGCAAGGTCTCACAAACAGCAATGAGGTAAATGACCAGAGAGCGAAGACCACCAGCAGCAGCCAGCAGTGGCAAACCTACATCTGCCAGCCCAGCCTGCCACCCACCCATCCACACAGTGTGCCAACTACCCAGCCACCTACCCACACAGCCAGGCACCCACCCACCCACACATTGTGTCGATTACCCACCCACCCACCCACACAGCGAGGCACCCACCCACCCACACAGTGTGCCAACTACCCAGCCACCTACACACTCAGCCTGTCACCCACCCACTCACACAGTGTGCCAATTACCCACACACTCAGCCTGTCACCCACCCACCCACACAGTGTGCCAACTACCCACCCACCCACACACTCAGCCTGTCACCCACCCACCCACACAGTGTGCCAACTACCCAGCCACCTACCCACACAGCCTGTCACCCACCCACCCACACAATGTGCCGACTATCCAGCCACCTACCCACACATTGTGTCGATTACCCATCCATCCACCCACACAGCCAGGCACCCACCCACCCACACATTGTGTCGATTACCCACCCACCCACCCACACAGTGAGGCACCCACCCACTCACACAGTGTGTCAATTATCCACCCACCCACGCACAGAGCGAGGCACCCACCCACTCACACAGTGTGCCAATTACCCACCCACCCACCCACACAGCGAGGCATCCACCCACTCACACAGTGTGCCAATTACCCACCCACCCACCCACACAGCCAGGCACCCACTCACCTGTAATGTATTTCCTTCACGGGTTCTTTGCTTAAGAATTCATAGCAACACATTGCTATTAAAAACTAATTGGTTTATTAGCAAATGTTTAACAATCACACTACACATTACCAGTTCATCCACCAGGCTCACAACTGCATACCTCATCGTGGATCCCCCGAACCCAACTGGCTGGGGTTTTATTGAGTCTTGTGAACGTCACGTGACTGGCTAAGCCACTCACAACTCAACAACTCTACAACTATTTTGTTGTATCTGTAAACAAGTGCCCCCTGGTTAAAGAGGGGGGGGGGGGCGGGGTCACACTCCAAAACCTTTCAATCAAGTGCGCCCTTGTTTTTTTTTTAGGGCACCAAAAACACAAATTATACAAGTGCCTCCTGGCTAAAAGGGGGGGGGGGGGGCACTAAAACCGTCAAACTTAGACAAATTAAACTTTAGACATGTGGTTCAAATTAAAATTTGGTTGCCGGGGGTGATGGTGCACTCCAGTCCCTCCGGCTCCCACCTCTCGCAGAAGGCCGCAAGTGTACCGGTGGACACCGCGTGCTCCATCTCCAGGGACACCCTGGCTCGAAGGTAACCGTGGAAGAGATCAACAACTCTCCAAACCCGTGAGCATACTCACAGGTGCGTACGGTACACCACCCGCCCACACAGCGTGCCAACTACCCTGCCACCCACCCACACAACCAGGCACCCACCCAGCCTGCCGCTGGCCAGCGAGCCACGATCAGCAATCAGTAATAGCCAACCCAACACACCAGCCAGTCAGCAGCAGCCAAACAGCCAATGAGCCGCAGCAGCCTATGGCAGAGTTGGGGGCTTTTGAATCTGGTGGCAGAATCACTGTGGTCCAATGAACAAGAATTCTAGCCTTCCATTTTAACTAAGTCAATTACTGTGTTCTCCGACTGTCGTGCCATTACGTTCACTCTGTTTCTGCCAGTTATTCCATTCCTGTTCCTACTCCTATGTGCTGGTTCTGCCTCTATGCTACACCATCACTGAGTTAGTGGGCGACGTTGGCCTTGAAATTCTGCTGGGGAGCACAGGGCCATGTCTCTCGTAGAGCTGCAGACTTTTTTGCCTGACTGCTAGCTAACACCATGCACATACCAATACTGTTATTGTCATGTATTATCACGTGGTTTGTCACATGGTTTGGTATGAGCATGCTCAGTTCGCTCTGGCCTAATAAGGCAAGCACATGGACGAGCAACGCATGGTCTCGCTGTCCTTCATTTGTTCTACTCACCTATATTAGTTATATTCGAGCCTAAAAATCCCCAGTGATCTTAGTCGACAGGTGTGTTTATTTTATTCATTCTTAGGATATGAGCGATAGTGGTAAAGCCGGCATTTATTGCCCAGCCCTAGTTGCCCCCGAGAAGGTGGTGATGGGCTTTCTTCAGGAATCACTGCTTGTCAGATATTGTAACCAAAGAGAAATACTGTGGATGTCAGAAATCTGAAATAAAAACAGAAAATGCTGGAAATACTCAGCGGGTCAGGTAGCATCTGTGAAGGGAGAAACAGAGTTAGCGTTTCAGGTCAACGACCCTTCATCAGAACTGGCAAATCACTCTTGCCTTCCACCCTATCACAGACCTTCCCTTTTGTTCTCTCCTCCCTTCCCCGCTTTCCCTGCCCCCTTGCACTTGCTTGAAACCAGTCACATCTTTAACATTTGCCAGTTCTGGCGAGAGGAGTGGAGTGGCCACCAATTTGCCGCCGGCTTTTCGTGGAATGGCTGCTGCTAGCCCAATTGCTCTCCCGAGCTTTCCCGGCAGTGCCCCGATCGCCCCCCCCCCCCTTACCATTCTGCTGCTGCCGATTGGTATTAAGTGCGTCATCACCATGTGCACCGCCGATAACCTCCCCCCCCCGACGGCGACATTCCCCTCGAACAATCTTCAACCCGCCCGGTGGTGCCAAAACAAGCTTTTCCCCGGTGGTCCAGTGAGGCTGTGGCCTTCTAAATGGCGGTGCGGCTGCCCTTAAAGAGGAGGGCGCAGTGCCGCTGCCTCCATGTTTTTTCTTTTGGTGGCCAGTTGCCCGACAAAGGTGCCCCCGGGTTCGGCATCAACAGGCAGCCTGGCACCCCCTCTTGGGTGCCATGCCGCTGGCCCAGCCGAAACCCTCCCTGGTGGCCCGGTGAGCTAAACTTTTTAAATCGCGGAGGCTCTCCCCCTTTAAGTGAAGGGGACAGCCGTGGTGACACGGCACCGTGATGAGGTCATCGCGGCGGTGACTTGCTACGCTCCCAACTTCCGCCCCTCAGTTGCTGTCACCGCCGCGTCTTTGCCCCTCAGCTGTCGTCACCGCCCCCATTATGACCAACTTCTGGATCACAACAAAAAAAAACAAAGAGCCAAATGTCGCGCAAGAGGCGACCTGACCGCAGCTGCGGTAAAAAAAACATCGGAACCAGGTAGGAGCGCCCCATTTCGAGCGGGAGGCAATTTCTATCCCATTGTTTTTGCTCCCTGCCACAAACTCCATTCCCTAGCCACCGACTCCATCCCTCTCCCTAACATGTGTCTGAGGCTGAACCACACTGTTCGCAACCTTGGTGTCATATTTGATCCTGAAATGAGCTTATCCGCCGCATAACTAAATCCGCCTATTTCCATCTCCGTAACATCGCCCGTCTCCGCCCCTGCCTCAGCTCATCTGCTGCTGAAGCCCTCATCCATGCCTTTGTTACCTTTAGACTTGACTACTCCAATGCACTCTTGGCTGGCCCCTACGTAAACTACAGGTGATCCGAAACTCGGCTGCCCTTGTCCTAACTCACATCAAGTCTCGTTCACCCATCACCCCTGTGCTCGCTGACCTACATTGGCTCCCGGTTAAGTAACACCTCGAATTCAAAATTCTCATCCTTGTTTACAAATCCCTCCATGGCCTCGCCCCTCCCTATTTCTGTAATTTGCTTCAGCCTCACAACCGCGCCCCCACCCCCCCACCCCCCCACCGAGATATCTGCGCTCCTCAAATTCTGCCCTTTTGAGCCATCAACCATTGGCTCAACCATCGGTGGCCATGCCTTCCGTTGCCAATGCCCTAAGCTCTGGAACTCCCTCCCTAAACCTCTCTACCTCTCTTTCCTCCTTTAAGACACTCCTTAAAACATACCTCTTTCACCAAGCTTTTGGTCATCTGCTGTAATTTCTTCTTATGTGGTTCCTTGTCAAACTTTTGTCTTATAGCACTCCTCTGTAGCGCCTCGGGATGTTTTACTACGTTAAAGGCGCCATATAAATTCAAATTGTTGTTGTTGTTGTGTCTGCAGAAACTTCAAGTAAAATCAAAAACTTAGCACGATGCATGTAATCGCTAATAGAACTATCCTAAGTTCTAGTGAAGTAAGAGTCCTTCTGGTCTCTATTTCCAGTGAAATCGTAGGCAATTTCCAAAAGGCTGCAGGGATAACATTAATCAAACAACTAAAAGGTACGTATGTTTGTGACGTTTTAACTGTAACATTAAACTTAATGAAGGGCGAGGTCAGAGTGCCTGAAGAGCCATCTACTCTGAACAATTCAAAGACGTTTAATTCAAATTGGATTTTAAAAAAGCCCGTCGAGCTGTTTTAGTCCAATTG
Source organism: Pristiophorus japonicus (assembly GCF_044704955.1). Taxonomy (NCBI): domain Eukaryota; kingdom Metazoa; phylum Chordata; class Chondrichthyes; family Pristiophoridae; genus Pristiophorus; species Pristiophorus japonicus. Next base: position 13,421,091 of record NC_091992.1, on the reverse strand, counting down.
CTTAATTCAGATCACGCATAATTCCATTTTTTAGCCGAGAATGTGCAGAAATCAAGCGCAGACAGCGGAAAGAGCGTGCGGCAAACCAGTACCATCCACCCCTTCCCTCAACGACTAGTTGTCCCACCGGTGACAGAGCCTATGGCTCTTGTATTGGACTGTTCAGCCACCAAAGAACTCACTTCAGGAGTGGAAGCAAGTCTTCCTCGATTCCGAGGGACTGCCTATGATGATGATGATGATGATGATGATAGAGAGAATAATGGGAGACTCAACAAAGTCTTGGAAACCTCCCAAACCCTAAGAAAGTCAACAATAGGTGAAATGACCGAGTACTTTAGTTCCACGTGTGGGTAATATGGAACGCACCTTATTTCCTTGCCCTGCCAATCAAAAGCCATAAGTGGTACATAAAATATGCAAATAACCACAAGAATTTCAGAGATCAACAGCATGTCTAATAGAGAGAGCCACACCAAGAAATGTCTACAGCTCGTCCCCAGCCAAGTATCTATCACATGTCCTGGATATTTTCTTTCAAATTATAATGTTGGCCTCAGTTTAAACAATCATAAATTCATTTTTATATCAAACCTAAAACCGATTTATTTTTTCCCATTTCAAAAACTTACATGGACCCTGTGAATCTTACCACTCTAGAGACAGCCTTGACCACAGTTTGCTTAATAAATATTATGAAATATTGATATCATTTTGATTTTGTTCAGGTTCCATCTTTTGTGACACGCACGACTATTGATAATTCTTGCACATTAGTCACTAAGACAAATCCTGCTATCTCTACTTATCAGATCACTTGGTACGTGTGCAAGAGGTGATTGTGTTACTTCATATTAAAGTAAATAATCCACTCCTGAAGCAGCTCAGGGCAGATTTGAGATGAATTAAAAACACAAGAGCCTCAATCTCACTGTTTAAGATACCTTCTCATTGCTGTGTTTCCTGGATTTTTTTTCTTCTTTTATTTCTCTCACCCTCATTTTAGGTCTTTCCCGAACAGGTTCCAAGGTACTGGTTTACTGCTTTAAAAAAGGGGACAAGTCCGACTGCGACAACGACAGAGGAATCTCCCTATTATCAGCCACTGGGAAGGTCATCGCTAGAATCCTCCTCAACCGTCTTCTCCCTGTGGCTGAGGAGCTCCACCCGGAGTCACAGTGCAGATCCCGTCCACTACGGGGTACAACGGACATGATCTTTACAGCACAACAACTGCAAGAGAAATGCAGGGAACTGCACCAACCCTTGTACGTGCAAAGGCCTTTGACACTGTTAACCGTGAGGGACTATGGAGCGCCCTCCTCCGTTTCGGCTGCCCCCAAAACATTGTCGCCATCCTCCGCCTGCTCCACGACGACATGCAAGCCGTGATCCTGACCAACGGATCCACCACAGACCCAATCCATGTCCGGACCGGAGTCGAGTAGGGCTGCGTCATTGCGCCAACCCTTTTCTCAATCTTCCTTGCTGCCATACTCCACCTCACACTCAACAAGCTCACGCTGGAGTGGAACTAAACTGTTTTATATGCAGACTATGGATGTACTCTCTGTGTAGTCACCATGTGGTTGCATAAGATGGAGACTTGTTTACTTGACGTACTATCAATAAGGTTTACACTGTATATACATGCTGGCACCACTAGAGGGTGCAACTGGTGGAGACCGGGGGTTTCCTGCTCTGGTGGCAGGGCCCAGTATAAAAGGCTGCCCACCATGCTTGTGCATCACTCTGGAGTTTAAAATAAAAGACCAAGGTCACTACAGTTTGAGTACAACACATTGCCTCGTGGAGTCATTCATAAGTACAGTACAGACATAATATAAACTATAGAACCACTGGGAACCTGTTCTACCTTTGTCGCCTCCAGGCCAGATCCAAGACCATCCCATCCTCTGTCATCGAGCTGCAGTACGCGGATGACTCGTGTCTGCGCACATTCAGAGGCTGAACTCCAAGTCATAGTCAACATCTGCACCGAGGCGTACGAAAGCATGGACCTTACACTAAACATCCATAAGACAAAGGTCCTCCACCAACCTGACCCTGCCACACATTACTGCCCTCCAGTCATCAAAATTTATGGCGCGGCCCTGTTCATTTTCCATACCACGGGAGGCTATTATCAGCAAGGGCAGACATCAACGTCAAGATTCAACACCGTCACCAGTGCGCCAGCGCAGCCTTCGGCCGCCTGAGGAAGAGAGTGTTCGAAGACCAGGACTTCAAATCTGGCACCAAGCTTATGGTCTACTGGGCAGTAGTGATACCCACCCTCCTGTATGGCTCAGAGACATGGACCATATACAGTAGATACCTCAACTCGCTGGAGAAATACCACCAGCGTTGTCTCCGCAAGATCCTGCAAATCCACTGGGAGGACAGACGCACCAACGTTAGTGTCCTCGATCAGGCCAACATCCCCAGCATCGAAGCACTGACCACAATCGACCAGCTCCGTTGGGCGGGCCACATTGTTCGCATGCCTGACACAAGACTCCCAAAGCAAGCGCTCTACTCAGAACCTCTACACGGCAAGCGAGCCCCAGGTGGGCAGAGGAAACGTTTCAAGGACACCCTCAAAGCCTCCTTGATAAAATGCAACATCCCCACTGGCACCCGGGAGTCCCTGGCCAAAGACCGCCCTAAGTGGAGGAAGGGCATCCGGGAGGGCGCTGAGCACCTCGAGTCTTGTCGCCTAGAGCATGCAGAAATCAAGCGCAGGCAGCGGAAGGAGCGTGCAGCAAACCAGACTCCCCAACCACCCTTTCCTTCAATGACTGTCTGTCTGTCCCACCTGTGACAGAGACTGTAATTCCCGTATTGGACTGTTCAGTCACCTGAGAACTCACTTTTGGAGTGGAAGCAAGTCTTCTTTGATTTCGAGGGACTGCCTATGATGATGATGATGGTCCATCAGAGTCCACTTAAGGAGATGCCCAGCAAGTCCTCTGAATTGTTGGAGGTGCCGACCTTCATTTGAGATGTGGCACTCAGGCCCTGGCTGTCTGGGCAGGTGACTTAAAACAAAACCTATGCCACTACGTGAAGAAGAGGGTTTTATTCTGCCCACCATTGATCCTTCAACTGGCTGTAATGTATGCACCTGGGAAGATGCTCACAGGATTGTAGAGCTGTTGCTCCCTGGAGATGGAGCACGCGGTGTCCACTGGTACACTCGCAGCCTTCTGCGAGAGGTGGGCGCCGGAGGGACTGGAGTGCATCATCACCCCCGGCAACCACATTTTAATTTGATTTAATGCTTAAAGTTTAATTTGTTTAAGTTGTTGGTTTTAGTGCCCCCACCCCTTTTAGCCAGGGGGCACTTGTATAATTTGTGTTTCTAGTGCCCTCAAAAAAAAACAAGGGGGCACTTGAAATGTTTTTGGAATGTGCCCTCTCCCCCCTTTAATCAGGGGGCACTTGATTACTGATACAACTCAAGATAGTTGTAGAGCTGTTGCATTGTGAGTGGCTTAGCCAGTCACGTGATGTTCACAAGACTCAAAAAAACCCCAGTCAATTGCGTCTAGGTCATCCACGATGAGGCATGCAGTTGTGAGCCTAGTGGTACAGTGTAGTGTGATTGTTAAATCTTTGTTAATAATAAACCAACTAGTTCTTAATAGCAATGTGTTACTGTGAATTTTTAAGCAAAGAACCCATGAAGCAAATACATTACATTGGCCCCATTCATCTCACTTACTCTTTGTGGGACCATGTTGTGCACAGTTTGGCTGCATAACAGTGGCTGCACTTCCAAAATAATTCACTGATTGTGAAGCGCTTTAGAAGATCTGATGGTTTGGTGCGGTTTGATATAAGTGCAAGTTATTTCTTTCCTTTCAATCGCCTAGATGTTGCCGGCGTAGGCAGTTTCTTTCTGAGAACTTGTTTACCTTTACTCCACTTCCTCCTCAAGGTGCTGTCTAGTGCTGGGAAGCTCTACCCAAGTGACCATTCATAAATCATAGAATCATAGAAACGTACAGCACAGAAGAAGGCCATTCCGGCCATCACGCCTGTGGTGACACTTTGAAAGAGCAATTGCGTTCAGTCTCACATCCTCGCTTTTTGTCCGTAACCCTGTAAATTCCTCATCCTCACGTATCTGTCCAACTCCCCTTTAAAATGATTTATAGAATCAGCTCCCACCACCTTTTCTAATAGATTGTTCCAGCTTCCAACAACTCTCTGAGTGAAAACAATTCTCCTCATCTCCCCTCTAGTTCTTTTGCCAATGATTTGAAATCTAGAGTCTCCGGTTATTGACCCACTCACCAGACGGAATCGTTATTCTCTCTCTACTCTATCAAAACCTCTCACCAACTTGACAACCTCTATGAGGTCACCTCTTAACCTTCTCTGTTCCAAGGAGAACAGTCCTAGCTTTTCCAACCTTTCCTCACAACTGAATTCCCTCATCCCTGGTAACATCCTCTGTACCTTATTAAGGCCTTTACATCTTTCCTGAAGTGTGGTGGCCAGATTTATCCACAATAACAAATCTGGCCGAGGATACATTCCATCTGGACCAGGTGACTTACCAACTTTCAGTAATGCTAATGTTTTTAGTACGTCTTCTCTGTCTATTATTATCCTGTCCATAACTTCCCTCTCTTCTTTTAGTGTGACCTTCACATCATCTGCTTCCTTTTTGAAGACAGATGCAAAGTACTCACTTAATACTTTAGCCATGTTCTCTGGCTCCACATAAAGATGTCCCTTTTGGTCCAACTTTTTCCCTAGCTAACCTCTTACGCTTTATAGGTTTAGAAAACGTTTTAGGGTTCAATTTAATGTTGCCTGCCAATGGATCCTCATGGTGAGTTTGGACAGTCATGGGGGAAGTCACATTCAAGCTTCAAACCTATCCTTACCCATTATACATGATGAAAGACTATTTGTATCAGAGCGCTGCTCATGCCCACGGAACACAACATCAGCACCAGTCTTAAGGCACGAGGGAAGACAATCAAAGAGGTGAGGAAGCAAAGGGGCAGAATGGAATGGTTGATCATAATGACGACTTTGACCATGTTGGTCTCAGAGTGGTGGGGACGACAGAAGCCAGACTGGAAGGACTCAAGTAGTGAGCGACAGATCTGCGCATTGAGTTTATTCCGAGGAGTATATCCGAGAACTTTAATGAGGAAGGGGAGGTTGGATGTGGAATGGTTCTTGAGGCAGAAGGGTCTAGGCTGGCTTTTTAAGAAGGGGGCTAAAGACAGCTGTTTTGAAGGAGTGCAGAATAATACCTGAGAAATGACAGAGTTGATGATCTCAGGGAATACTAGACTGGGAGTTGGATTTAGGTGGTGAGGAATTGGATCACAAGGGGATGCAGGGAGTAGTCTGATGAGAACTGAGGAGAGGGTTATGGAGGTGACAAACAACAGATTGGTACAGGGTGGGACTGATGCATGGGGAGCTGAGCGGGGTGCAGGAGAGTGGGGCCGGAGGACGCAGACATCCAGGCACATGTTGCCTCAGTATTGGAGATGAAGAAATCCAGTAGCTGTTCATATCAGGTGTCAGAGGTAAGGATTGAGGGGTCATGGGAGGGAGGCCAGCAGAGGACATTTCTAGAGGAGGCAGACCTCAGGTGAAGCAGTGGAGTTTGGAAGTGCCTTTGTTCTCTAGACAATCCTGGTGCAATAAGAGGTTTTAGCCTCAGAGTGCGAAAAGCAGTACAGCTTGAGGTGGTCAAGCCAAATGTGGTGTTGGACAATCAGGCCAGTTACGCATCGTGTGAACTCAAGTCTGCGGCTTTTGAGGCTGGTGTATGCTGTTCAACTGCCAGCAGAACATGAGAACATAAGAATTAGAAGCAAGAGTAGGCCATATTGCCCCTCAAGTCTGCTCCACCATTCAGTAAGACCATGGCTGATCTTCGACCTCAACTCCACTTTCCCGCCCTATCCCCATATCCCTTGATTCTCCTAGAGTCCAAAAATCTATCTGTCTGAGCCTTGAATATACTCAATGACTCAGCATCCATGGCCCTTTGAGGTGGAGAATTCCAAAAATTTACAACCCTCTGAGTAAAGAAATTCCTCCTCACCTCACTCTTTAATGCCTGACCACTTATCCTGAGACCATGCCCCCTAGTTCTAGACTCTCCAGCCAGGGTAAACAACCCCACAGCATCTACCCTGTCAATCCCCCTCAGAATCTTATATGTTTCAATGAGATCACCTGTCATTCTTCTAAACTCCAGAGAGTGTAGGCCCAATCTACTCAACTCATAGGACAGCCCTCTCACCCCAGGGATCAATCTATTGAACCTTCGCTGCACCGCCTCTAAGGCAAGATTGTTCTTCCTTACTTAAAGAGACCAGGGTGAGAGACAGAAGATGACTATTACAGCTGCCCAACACATCAATGTCCTTGTGCTCCCTGTCACATTTATCATACATAAAATATGGTCTAAAGGGAGAACTGTAGATGAGAAGCGAACTTGGTGTCAGCTGTAGCTCAGTGGGCAGCACACTCACCTCTGAGTCAGAAGGTTGCGGGTTCAAGTCCCACTCCAAGGACTTGAGCACATAAATCTAAGCTGATACTTCAGTGTAGTGCTGAGGGAGTGCTGCATTGTCTTTCGGATGAGATGTTAAACCGAGACCCTGTCTGCCCTCTCAAGTGGATGTAAAAGATCCCATGGCACTATTTCAAAGAAGAGCAGGGGAGTTATCCCCGGTGTCCTGGCCAATATTTTTCCCTCAATCAACATCACTAAAACAGATTATCTGGTCATTATCACATTGCTGCCGCGTTTCCCACATTACAGCTGTGACTATACTCCAAAAGTACTTCATTGGCTACAAAGTGCTTTGAAACGTCTGGTGGTCGTGAAAGGCATTGTATAAATGCAAGTCTTTCTTTCTTTCTTTTGAAGAATAAACAACAGGAGAGGGTCGGAAATCAAAATAATACCATCCTAGCGCCATAGGTGGCTTTCCTCTGAACCGCATTGTTGAGACAGAGTGGGACAATTTTAACCTAACTCGCCCTCGTGGAGAGTTGAAGTGATCAGATTGGCTGCCCATCTCACACGCCGTTTAATTTTACACGGCATTGAGATGGGTACTGTCATGTATCCTACATGGCTACTGTTGGTACTATCACAAGGTGTGCCACCAGAGGGCACAGCAGTGGAAGACTCGTAGGTTACCTGTACAGGTGTGCCTGGTCGAGTATAAAAGGCAGGCCACCAGGTGTGATCCTCACTCTGGAGTTAACTAATAAAGGACTAAGGTCACTACAGTTCAAGTATAACACACTGCTTCGTGGAGTCATTGTTAGAGCATCTAAGGACACAACACTGGCAACGAGATTTCAAACTTTTATGCGGAAATGGCTACCCTTGGTACGTTGCAGTAGTTCGCCGATGGTGATGACTGGGACACCTTTGTGGAGAGGCGAGAACATTTCTTCACAGCAAACTACCTGACAGGAGACGACCCGGCCGCACTGGCTGATAAGCGCCGCGCTATCCTGCTAACCAGTTGTGGGCCCAACGACTATGTCCTCGTCAGGGACTTGCTGGCACCAGCGAAGCCAATGACCAAGTCATACAAGGAGCTCGTAACCCTGATCCAGGAGCAACTGAAGCCCAAAGAGAGCATCCTCACAGCCAGACACCGGTTCTATACCCATTGACGGCTCGAAGGCCAGGAAGTCGCGAAGTATGCCGCAGGCCTCAGGAGACTGGCGGCACCATGTGAGTTCAGCACACACCTCAACGAAGCGCTGCGGGACATTTCTGTCATTGGAATTGGCCATGAGGGCCTTCTTCATAAGCTACTGTCAGCGGATACCACAGTCACACTGCAGAAGGCCACTCCGTGAGCCAGGCATTCATGACCTCGACCTGCGGCTCTAGGCAGATGACTCACCCTCAGGACTCAAACCCAGCAGGTACTATGCACAGAGTGTCACCGTTCAGGGGCTGGACTGTAGAACGCGAACCCTCTCAGGGAAGAGAGAACAGGCCCCCGAGTCCCTTAACTCAGAGTCCGCCGAGGAGGGCTAATCGAGAAGCACCATGCTGGCGTTGCGGAGGGAATCACAGGGCTCACCAGTGCCGCTTTAAAGACTATGTATGCAAAGGCTGCAGCACAAAGGGCCACCTCCAGTGAATGTGTAAGAGAAATAGAACTCACTGTGTCGATGAGGAGTCCGCAGATGGCCATGAATCCAGCGTGGATTATGAATTGATAAGCAGAGAGGCAGCCCAGTCCCACGGGGAGGAACACAGCATGTTTACCTGCAGCACCGAGTGCTCCCCGCTGAAGATAGAAATCAAGATAGAGGGAAGTCGTCTTCATGGAAGTGGACAGGGGGGCGCGAGCCAGTCAGTGATGAATCAAGGAGCCTTTGAGAGGCTATGGGACAATCCAGCTGAATGACCCGAGTTGGCCCCCAGTTCAGGCAAAACTGCGTACCTACACCAATGAAATCATCCAATCATTGGTAGTGCGAATGTAAAGGTACTCCATGAATGCGCGGTGCACAAGTTACCTCTGTGGATTGTTGCAGGTGATGGACTAACGCTGTTTGGCAGAAGGTGGATGGAGGAGTTCCATTGGAAGTGGGAAGACTTCATCCCTCCAGTCGACATCGTGGATGAAGGAAAGGTGGTGCCCAAACCCCGAGGTGATGCGCTGAAGATAAAGGTGGCCGGGACCAGACCACGAGGTGCAGCGCTGATGGAGCAACACGTGGCACCAAACGGAGAAGCGGATTGAGGTAAAGCAAGCAAGGCTCTCTTAAAGGAGGCCTGCACACCCACCACAATTAAAGGGACAGTTCCACACATTTAAGCAATGTAACAGTAAGTGTAAGTTAGAGACAAAATGTGTAACGGATCATGTAAAGTGTGTAACTGATCATGTAAAATGTGTAACTGATAATTGGAATTGTATACATGCAACCAGCGAGGAAAAGTCGCGCGGTCGTGATCGGACCCTCAGAGTGTCCATCATAAGTAAGGAAAAGTTGTGCGATGCAGGATTTCTACTGCACGCAGCCAATGCAGCGGGCAGACACCCATCGGGTGCACACAGGTCCAGCGAGCTACCCAATGCTGTAACCTGCGTCCCGGGGACTAGAGTCATGCACCATGAAGTGTGGCCACAAGCAGCCAACACACACGAGCTGTGGAGCAAGCGACCTCAGCAGGGCAACGGCACCGGTATCGATACCATGCCCCGGGTCGGATCCATCTCTCAGGCAACCGATGGCATCAACTGCCACGAGCCTGAAGGAGCAGACTGCACCAAGGCCATGCCCCTAGATGTAGGGTCACCCGCTACTGTTCCCCCAGAGGAAACAGGCACCAGCCAGGATCCCAAACCAAACGAGTCAGCAGTTCCCTGTGCACTGCTAGACGACAGCTCCTCAGGGAGCAGTTGTGACCCAGGGCTCAAAGAAAGGACAGGGAGGTCACAGACATCTGTGAACCGGCCCGACGCTAGGGACCATGGCAACAGCCCCGAGAGCAGGCTACGCGAACCAACCAGGTTCCCACTGCCAGCACCGGGCACTGAGCCGCCACCAGACTGCAGGGACACAACCCAGCAGCTCTGGAACGAGTTTGTCCTCACACACTGGTCACCGCATCGATAAGGCATCTCATTTGTTTGCCCTACCATGGAACCACACACAAAAAAAAATGCAAACCCCATTTACCTGAACTTGAAGGTACACGAATGTCAGGAGCCCCCGCCATATCGATGTGGGAGAGGAGGAGAATGGAGTGGTCAGGAACACACGCACACATAGAGCAACCACCAGCACGCTACTGCGCCAACTACCCACCCAAGGTTGAGGTGGCCCACCAGAGGTCAACCAGACAAAACCCACATAGAGCTAAGCCCACAGCATAGTCAATGCAGAGGCGATTTGCACTGAGGGTTCAGGGGGGGAGTGATGTCATGTATCCTACATGGCTACTGTTGGTACTATCACAAGGTGTGCCACCAGGGGGCACAGTAGTGGGAAACTCGTAGGTTACCTGTACAGGTGTGCCTGGCCTAGTATAAAAGGCAGGGCACCAGGTGTGATCCTCACTCTGGAGTTAACTAATAAAGGACTAAGGTCACTACAGTTCAAGTATAACACACTGCCTCGTGGAGTCATTGTTAGAGCATCTAAGGACACAACAGGTACAGTGGAGTATGGTTATTGTAATCCAGAGAATGCGTTCAAATCCCACCATTGGGACCACGATGCAGACACTGGCCTAGAAATCCTGCAGAGGTTCTGCTGACCCTCAGAACTTCTGGCAAAACAACGCAAGCAGCCCTTTATTCCCAGCACGAAATCCAGCAGGTCCTGCTGCCCTTGACTATCTGTCCCAGGGTGCAATGGAGAGAATAATGGGAGAGCAAACAAAGTTGTGGAAAGCTCCCAAACCCTAAGAATGTAAAAAATAGGCGCGATGACCGAGCACTTTAGTTCTGCAAGTGGGGAGTAACTTATCTCCGCACCCTGCTAGTCAAATGACGTAAGCAATATATTAAATATGCAAATAACCAGAACAATTGCAGAGACCAATAACTTGTCTAATAAACCAAGCCACACCAGGAAACTTCTCAACTCATTCCCTGCCAAGTATCTATCACAAGTGCTGGATCATGCCTTTCAAATTATAATTTTGGCCCCAGTTCAACCAATCATAAATGAATTTTTATAATAAAACCTAAAACAGATGCATTTTCTTTACCCATTTCAAACCTTTGCACGGAAATTTGTAACTGTCAAATCACATCACTCCAGAGGCAGCCTTGATCACAGTTTGCTTAATAAATATTATGAAATATTGATATAATTGTGTCGAGAGATTGTTCAGGTGCCATTTGTTGTGATATACACGACTAATCATTGCACATCAGTCACTAAGACAAATCCCACTATCGCTGCTTACCAGATCATTTGGTACGCGTGCAAGAGGTGATTGTGTTACTTCATATTAAAGTAAATAATCCACCCCTTAAGCAGTTCAGGGCAGAGATGAGATTAATAAAAACACACACAAGAGCCCCAATCCCACTGTTTATGACGCCTTCTCAGAGCCATGTTTGCTGAATTTTTATTTATTTTATGGTAGCACACTCGCCTCTGAGTCAGGAGGTTGTGGGTTCAAGTCCCACTCCAGGAACTTGAGCACAAAAATTAAGGCTGACACTCCCAGTGCAGTGCTGAGGGACTGCTGCACTGTCGGAGGTGCTGTCTTTCAGATGAGACGTTAAACCGAGGCCCCGTCTGCTCTCTCGGGTAGGTCCCTTGCAGTCAGAATCAGGTGAATGGGGAACAAAGAAATGGCAGACCAATTGAACAAATACTTTGGTTCTGTCTTCACTAAGGAAGACACAAATAACCTTCCGGAAATACTAAGGGTCCGAGGGTCTAGCGAGAAGGAGAAACTGAAGGGAATCCTTATTAGTCAGGAAATTGTGTTAGGGAAATTGATGGGATTGAAGGCCGATAAATCCCCAGGGATAGGCTGCATCCCAGAGTACTTAAGGAAGTGACCCTAGAAATAGTGGATGCATTGGTGATCATTTTCCAACATTCTATTGACTCTGGATCAGTTCCTTTGGACTGCAGGGTAACTAATGTAACACCACTTTTTAAAAAAGGAGGGAAAGAGAAAACAGGGAATTATAGACCGGTTAGCCTGACATCGATGGTGGGGAAAATGTTGGAATTAATTATTAAAGATGAAATAGCAGAGCATTTGGAAAGCAGTGACAGGATCGATCCAAGTCAGCATGGATTTATGAAAGGGAAATCATGCTTGACAAATCTTCTAGAATTTTTTGAGAATGTAACTAGTAGAGCGGATAAGGGAGAACCAGTGGATGTGGTGTATTGGGGCTTTCAAAAGGTTTTTGACAAGGTCCCACACAAGAGATTAGTGTGCAAAATTAAAGCACATGGTATTGGGGGTAGTGTATTGACGTGGATAGAGAACTGTTAGGCAGACAGGAAGCAGAGAGTCGGAATAAATGGGTCCTTTTCAGAATGGCAGGTAGTGATGAGTGGGGTGCCGCAGGGTTCCGTGCTGGGTCCCCAGCTATTTACAACATACATTAATGATTTAGATGAAGGAATTGAATATAATATTTCCAAGTTTGCAGATGACACTAAGCTGGGTGGCAGTTTGAGCTGCGAGGAGGATGCTAAGAGGCTGCAGGGTGACTTGGACAGGTTAGGTGAATGGGCAAATGCATGGCAGATGCAGCATAATGTGGATAAATGTGAGATTATCCACTTTGGTGGCAAAAGCAGGAAGGCAGAATATTATCTGAATGATGACAGATTAGGAAAAGGGGAGCTGCAATGAGACCTGGGTGTCATGGTACATCAGTCATTGAACGTTGGCAAGCAGGTTGTACAGGGCCTTGGTGAGGCCACACCTGGAATATTGTGTGCAGTTTTGGTCTCCTAATCTGAGGAAAGAAGTTCTTGCTATTGAGGGAGTACAACGAAGGTTCACCAGACTGATTCCCAGGATGGTAGGACTGACATATGAGAAGAGATTGAATTGATTGGGCTTGTATTCACTGGAGTTTAGATGAATGAGAGGGGATCTCATAGAAACATACAAAATTCTGACGGGATTGGACAGGTTAGAGGCAGGAAGAGTGTTCCCGATGCTGGGGAAGTCCAGAACCAGGGGTCACAGTTTAAGGATAAGGGGTAAGCCATTTAGGTCTGAGTTGAGGAAAAACTTCTTAACTCAGAGAGTTGTTAACCTGTGGAATTCTCTACCGCAGAAAGTTGTTGATGCCAGTTCGTTGGATGTATTCAAAAGGGAGTTAGATATGGCCCTTATGGTTAAAGGGATCTAGGGGTATGGAGAGAAAGCAGGAAAGGGGTACTGAGGTTGAATGATCAGCCATGATCTTATTGAATGGTGGTGCAGGCTTGAAAGGCCGAATGGCCTACTCCTGCATGTATTTTCTATGTCTATGTCTATGACGTAAAAGATCCCACGGCCGCTATTTCGAAGAAGAGCAGGGGAGTTCTCCCCAGTGTCCTGGCCAATATTTATCCCTCAATCAACAAAACAAAAGCAGATTATCCAGCCATTATCACATTGCTGTTTGTGGGAGCTTGCTGTGCACAAATTGGCTGCCGCATTTCCCACATTACAATAGTGACTACACTCCAAAAGTACTTAATTGTCTGCCAAGCGCTTTGAGACATCCGGTGGTCGTGAAAGGCACTATATAAATGCAAGTCTTTCTTTCTTTAAAGATCCGCCTTCATTTTCAAAGATAATTCTGCAAGATTCCAAAATTCGTGGAACCCCCAGTGTTTGGACTCATTGAAAAGGAAATTCGATTTGGGACTATTAAACAGAAAGTTTGGGATCCTAAAATGCTTATGGAAGAAAGCTACGAGTTTTAACCAAGTTAGGGATTTTTAAAACGTGAATGTTGAGTCTGCAAGAAAAGGGATGGATTCAACCTCTAAAAGGCCAGTTTGAACACTGGAGCTAATCAAGCTGTCTGGGGACATTTGAGTTAATCAAATTGTCTGGGGAACTGTTTACCCTCAAAACCTGCCCCGAGAAGACATTTGCATTCCAACAATTGACCCAAGGAAGTAGAGTTTCAATCCAAGCACAAAAACCCATCCAACACATGCATAATACTAATACTTTTTCCGGCCTGCATAGAAAGTTCGGACCCAGGCAGACAAATCGACTCCAGAAACTAACTTTAACAATTGCGACTCGAAACCGATAGATAATTCCAGCAATTGACAAGAGCTGGTCAGCTCAGAAAAGTCTAGCAACGCCAGATTAAAGCCACTTAATCAAGTTTCAGTTAGCTGGGCTGCAAAACTTAAACAAAGAACCAAGGTTGATTTGGGGCACAGATAAGGAAGCCTCTCAAAGTATAATTGAGGCCAGTTTTTACAGCCGGGACTGCACTTTGCTTCTACACCAGCTTCATATGCTTCAGACCTGGCAGACTTCAAGATCAGCACACCAGCTTCGTTAACCTGGTTCTCCAGAACATCAACCGAGACAGCATCGCAAGTGACCAGGACATCAAGCACGCCGTGGCAGCAAGAGGCTCACGAAACAACCAACAAGATACTACCAGCAGCCAAATTGGTAATATTGAGCCACCGCGACCAACGGTTTCCAAACTGAAGTCAACTCAATGAAAAGCCGAAGATTCGCAAGCTGTTTCCACTCTACAAGCTATCCCTGGGCTACCAACGGGTAAAACATTACCTAAAAGAACTTTAAAACCTACTGCTGAAGGAAGAAAGTGGGTACTTACCCCATACATCCAGTACGCGCCCTACCGCATCAGCGGACACCACCCAACTGAGGAACACGCAGCAAGAAGTCCTCGCCTACGTTCGGGGTACGGCTAGCAGAATCGACAAAATCCAACGCACCCCGAAACCGCGACCCATTACCGACTGTCAAGGAAGGATTGGTGAGCATAGTCCCTGAAGCCCCAGAGCTAACTTAGTTAGATAGGGGGAATTGGAAGGTGGGAGGTGTTGTACTGCTGGGTATTCTCTTGTGTTTGATTAAAGGATTCCCCATTAGAGTGATAAGTTTTCTCTCCTTTAAAGTGATAAGTTTTCTCTCATCTAAAGTGATAAGTTTTCTCAGTTTTTAATAAAAGGTGTATTCATTCTTCTTGAATAAAAACCATACATGCCTTTGTACAAAACAGTTGTTTGCTGTGCTTTATCACACCCTGATTAATAAATCCAAGCTCGAGAACCAGGAGTGGGAGCGACTCGCAACCACTCTGGGTCAGGGAAGGCAAACTGACCCCACACACCACTCCCTACAATTCTGACATTTGAGTCACAGGCTCATAGGGCTAGATTTTCCTATCATTTCTCGGCGATTTTCTCGACGGTACAGCTGTTTATCCGCCCGGCAAAAGTTTCCCCTTAAGTTTTTTCATGGTATTGCCCACATCTGAAGTCGCCCGCCAGGACCAAACCGCCCACGTGCAACGCCGAAAACAACCGCCAGTGCGTAAGTTTGGCCTCAACCGCCGTCGTCCAGAACGCCGAGAGACCCGCCCTGTAAAAGTTGCTTAAACAGGGCGGTCGGTGAGTACTTTGCATAGAAAGGTAAGGATAAGGGGTAAGCCTCTAAGGATAAGGGCTAAGCCATTTAGGACCGAGATGAGGAGAAACTTCTTCACCCAGAGAGTGGTGAATCTGTGGAATTCTCTACCACAGAAAGTTGTTGAGGCCAATTCACTAAATATATTCAAAAAGGAGTTGGATGTAGTCCTTACTACTAGGGGGAATCAAGGGATATGGCGAGAAAGCAGGAATGGGGTACTGAAGTTGCATGTTCAGCCATGAACTCATTGAATGGCGGTGCAGGCTCGAAGGGCCGAATGGCCTACTCCTGCACCTATTTTCTATGTTTCTATGTTTTGATGGTTCTTTTTTTTAATTTTAAAATAGCGATTAGGTATAAAAGTGTCTTGGGAATGTTTTGTACGTTTTAATTTTTTTTTATTTACATTTTCTTTTAAGATTTCCCCCCTCCCTAGGCCCAACCGCAGCCTCAGACTAAATTTTAAATACTTACCGTCCATTCCGGTAACGACCGCCCACGTTACTAAGTTTCCAATTAACCGCCGAGAAAACTGCCGACAATGAAAGTGCAACGGCCATTTTCTCGCCGGGCGATTAGTTTTAATTACTTTAAACATAAAAATGGAAATTCTCGCTAGTGTTACTCACCGAATATTAGCGGTTCTTCTTAGCGGGCAATCGGGCGCTGAGGGACTCATAGGAAAGTCTAGCCCATAGAATCATAGCAGGTCGCTCTGGAACACGTGCTGGTCATGGTACTGGCATACAGCCAAGCACAGCCCACTTAAAGAGATGTCCATCAAGTCCTCGAACCCTTCGGCCACCTGAACAAGGAGTAGAAAGGCCGACAAGATGCTAATTGCCCGGCAATCCTGTATTCCGTAGATAAAGGGTGAGGAAAATTCCTGCAGCACAAGCAATACAGAAACGCAGTCTTGCAACCACAGCAAGTAGAAATATGCATGACTCCAAACCATACAGTAACAAACCATCATATCGTGTTTCAGCGGGTCAGGCAGCATTTGTGGAGTGAGGGCGGGGGAATTGCACAGCGCCCTGTTTGGGGGCGGTAACAGCTGCGAGGAGAGCATTTCCTGCACCAGGCGCCCTGCGGCGTAGACTCAGGTTACCACCCCCGAGAGCAAGTGGAGTGCAAAATAACGCGCTCCGCTTTCTCTGTGGGGCACAAGTGGGGCGGATGGAATCAGTGAGGGGCGCAGCGCTATGCCGGTGGGACAGGTAGCGCTGTCACATAGACAGGGCCCTCCCCTTCTTTAAAGGGGAGGGCCAAGCTGCCTGGGAGCCTCAGGTACTGAAGCTCTCAGTCAACCATCTACACAAAGAGGGACTTCAGTTACGTGGATAGACTGGAGCAGCCAAGGTTGCTCTCCTTGGAGCAGGGAAGATTGAGAGGAGATTTGATAGAGGCGTTCAAAATCATGAGGGGCCTGGACAGAGTAGATAGAGAGAGAAACTGCTCCGATTGGTGGGAGGGTCAAGAACCAGAGGACACAGATTTAAGGTGACTGGCAAAAGAACCAAAGACGACATAAGAAAAAAACTTTTTTTACGCACCGAGTGGTGAGGATCTGGAATGCACTGACTGAAAGGGTGGTGGAGGCAGATTCAATCGTGGCTTTCAAAAGGGAATTGGATAAGTACCTGAGACAAAAATTTGCGGGGCTACGGGGAAAGGGCGGTGGAGTGGGACTAGCTGAGGTGTTCTTGCAGAGAGCCAGCACGGGCTTGACGGGCTGAATGGCCTTCTTCCGTGCTGTAATCGTTCTATGATTCTATGAAAGGGGTCCCTACCTGGACCACTGGCCAATGGGCGGCGCAAATGCCCCGAATCTCTCCCCCGTTATGTTTCAGGTTGATGACCATTCATCAGAACGGGAAGATGTTAGAGACGAGCAGCTTTTCAGCAGGTACAGAGCTAGGGAAAATGGGAGCAGGAAAAGAACAGAAGCAAGTCAGTCATAGAAACATAGAAACATAGAAACATAGAAAATAGGTGCAGGAGTAGGCCATTCGGCCCTTCGAGCCTGCACCACCATTCAATATGATCATGGCTGATCATGCAACTTCAGTACCCCATTCCTGCTTTCTCTCCATACCCCTTGATCCCTTTAGCCGTAAGGGCCACATCTAACTCCCTTTTGAATATAATTAACGAACTGGCCTCAACAACTTTCTGTGGTAGGGAATCCCACAGGTTCACAATTCTCTGAGTGGAGGGCAAGAGTGATCAAAAGGGCAAAAGTGACGATGGTGCAAGGCAAAAGGAGGCGATAATGAGAGAAACATCATCACTTTTATCAGTTAATCGTTCCAACCACTGGACCAGGGAGAGAAAAGCTTAGCCAGGGTTCCCACTCTTCATTACCCTCATCGGTGAGTGGACCAGCAGCTGAAAAAGAGCGAGCTCGCGTTTATATGGCGCCTTTGGTGACCTAGGAACACCCTACAGTGTTTCACAGCCAGTCAAGTACTTGTGAAGGTCAATCGCTGTTGCAATGTATGAGAATGTGGCAGCCAATTTGTGCATAGCAAGATCCAACAACCAGTTCATCTGTTTTGAGGGATAAAAGTTAAGGGACACCAGGAGAACTCCCCTTCCTCCCTCTTCTTCCAATAGCACCGTGGGATCTTTTACTTTTGCCACACTGGGCCTCATCCGACGGAGAGCATCTCCGATAGTTGCAGCACTGATACATCAGCTCAGATTATGTGTTCCAGGCCTGGAGTGGGGCTACGAATCCACAACCTTCCTGACTCAGAAGCGGAGTGCTACCCACTGAGCCAAGGCTGACACCACGAGAGCAGGGGTTGGTCTCGGTTGCAGTGCACTCCGTAAGACAACAGCCGACCAATACTCACAGTCAACATGAGACATAACCAGCTCGGTCAGGTATCAGATTGTTCCAGCATGAAACTTGAGTCAGAGCCTCCAGGAGATGAAAGAAAAAATTGAGGAAATAAAAATAAAAAACTAAACTGCTCAAACTTAAGTTGTGAAGCTTGCTGCAAGGTGTAGCTATTATGGGAACATGCAAAGGCCTTCTGAAATATGTAAAAAGTACATAGACCTTACAACACAGAAACATGCCATTCAGCCCAACCAGTCTGTGATAGTCTTGCATTCCAAATTGGCAAACAGTTCTATTCACATCTTTCATATGTAAAATGCTGATTCATTTAAAGTCAGATTAGGAAGTTAATTGTTTAGCTATTGTTACAAAGGGATTAGAGTATAAGAGTAAAGCCATTTTACGACAATTATACAGGGCATTGGTGAGGCCACACCTATGTACAGTTTTGGTCTCCTCACCTAAGGAAAGACATACTGGCCTTAGAGGGAGTGAAACAAAGGTTCCCCCGACTGGTTCCTGGGATGAGGGGGATTGTCCTATGAGGAGAGATTGAGGAGACTAGGCACAAATTGAGGAACAGTGGAGGACTTTTAAGGAGCTCTTTCATAGTGCGCAACAAAAATATATTCCAGTGAAAAAGATGGGCGGTAAGAGAAGGGATAACCAGCTGTGGATAACCAAGGAAATAAAGGAGAGTATCAAATCAAAGACCAATGCGTATAAGGTGGCCAAGGTTAGTGGGAAACTAGAGGATTGGGAAAATTTTAAACAACAGCAAAGAATGACTAAAAAAGCAATAAAGAAAGGAAAGATAGATTACGAAGGTAAACTTGCGCAAAACATAAAAACAGATAGTAAAAGTTTTTACAGATATATAAAACGGAAAAGAGTGACTAAAGTAAATGTTGGTCCCTTAGAAGATGAGAAGGGGGATTTAATAATGGGAAATGTGGAAATGGCTGAGACCTTAAACAATTATTTTGCTTCGGTCTTCACAGTGGAAGACATAAAAATCATGCCAAAAATTGCTGGTCACAGGAATGTGGGAAGGGAGGACCTTGAGACAATCACTATCACTAGGGGGGTAGTGCTGGACAGGCTAATGGGACTCAAGGTAGACAAGTCCCCTGGTCCTGATGAAATGCATCCCAGGGTATTAAAAGAGATGGCGGAAGTTATAGCAGATGCATTCGTTATAATCTACCAAAATTCTCTGGACTCTGGGGAGGTACCAACGGATTGGAAAGCAGCTAATGTAACGCCACTGTTTAAAAAAGGTGTCAGACAAAAGGCAGGTAACTATAGGCCGGTTAGTTTAACATCTGTAGTGGGGAAAATGCTTGAAACTATCATTAAGGAAGAAATAGCGGGACATCTAGATAGGAATAGTGCAATCAAGCAGACGCAACATGGATTCATGAAGGGGAAATCATGTTTAACTAATTTACTGGAATTCTTTGAGGATATAACAAGCATGGTGGATAGAGGTGTACCGATGGATGTGGTGTATTTAGATTTCCAAAAGGCATTCGATAAGGTGCCACACAAAAGGTTACTGCAGAAGATAGAGGTACGTGGAGTCAGAAGAAATGTATTAGCATGGATAGAGAATTGGCTGGCTAACAGAAAGCAGAGAGTCGGGATAAATGGGTCCTTTTCGGGTTGGAAATCGGTGGTTAGTGGTGTGCCACAGGGATCGGTGCTGGGACCACAACTGTTTACAATATACATAGATGACCTAGAGGGGACAGAGTGTAGTGTAACAAAATTTGCAGATGACACTAAGATTAGTGGGAAAGCGGGTTGTGTAGAGGACACAGAGAGGCTGCAAAGAGATTTGGATAGGTTAAGCGAATGGGCTAAGGTTTGGCAGATGGAATACAATGTCGGAAAGTGTGAGGTCATCCACCTTGGGAAAAAAAACAGTAAAAGGGAATATTATTTGAATGGGGAGAAATTACAACATGCTGAGGTGCAGAGGGACCTGGGGGTCCTTGTGCATGAATCCCAAAAAGTTAGTTTGAAGGTGCAGCAGGTAATCAGGAAGGCGAATGGAATGTTGGCCTTCATTGCGAGAGGGATGGAGTACAAAAGCAGGGAGGTCCTGCTTCAACTGTATAGGGTATTGGTGAGGCCGCACCTGGAGTGCTGCGTGCAGTTTTGGTCACCTTACTTAAGGAAGGATATACTAGCTTTGGAAGGGGTACAGAGACGATTCACTAGGCTGATACGAGAAATGAGGGGGTTACCTTATGATGATAGATTGAGTAGACTGGGTCTTTACTCCTTGGAGTTCAGAAGGATGAGGGGTAATAGAAACATAGAAACATAGAAAATAGGTGCAGGAGCAGGCCATTCAGCCCTTCTAGCCTGCACCGCCATTCAATGAGTTCATGGCTGAACATGAAACTTCAGTACCCACTTCCTGCTTTCACGCCATACCCCTTGATCCCCCGAGTAGTAAGGACTTCATCTAACTTCCTTTTGAATATATTTAGTGAATTGGCCTCAACTACTTCCTGTGGTAGAGAATTCCACAGGTTCACCACTCTCTGGGTGAAGAAGTTTCTCCTTATCTCGGTCCTAAATGGCTTACCCCTTATCCTTAGACTGTGACCCCTGGTTCTGGACTTCCCCAACATTGGGAACATTCTTCCTGCATCCAACCTGTCCAAACCCGTCAGAATTTTAAACGTTTCTATGAGGTCCCCTCTCACTCTTCTGAACTCCAGTGAATACAAGCCCAGTTGATCCAGTCTTTCTTGATAGGTCAGTCCCACCATCCCGGGAATCAGTCTGGTGAATCTTCGCTGCACTCCCTCAATAGCAAGAATGTCCTTCCTCAAGTTAGGAGACCAATACTGTACACAATACTCCAGGTGTGGCCTCACCAAGGCCCTGTACAACTGTAGCAACACCTCCCTGCCCCTATACTCAAATCCCCTCGCTATGAAGGCCAACATGCCATTTGCTTTCTTAACCGCCTACTGCACCTGCATGCCAACCTTCAATGACTGATGTACCATGACACCCAGGTCTCGTTGCACCTTCCCTTTTCCTAATCTGTCACCATTCAGATAATAGTCTGTCTCTCTGTTTTTACCACCAAAGTGGATAACCTCACATTTATCCACATTATACTTGATCTGCCACGCATTTGCCCACTCACCGAACCTATCCAAGTCACTCTGCAGCCTCATAGCATCCTCCTCGCAGCTCACACTGCCACCCAACTTAGTGTCATCCGCAAATTTGGAGATACTACATTTAATCCCCTCGTCTAAATCATTAATGTACAATGTAAACAGCTGGGGCCCCAGCACAGAACCCTGCGGTACCCCACTAGTCACTGCCTGCCATTCCGAAAAGTACCCATTTACTCCTACTCTTTGCTTCCTGTCTGACAACCAGTTCTCAATCCACGTCAGCACACTACCCCCAATCCCATGTGCTTTAACTTTGCACATTAATCTCCTGTGTGGGACCTTGTCGAAAGCCTTCTGAAAGTCCAAATATACCACATCAACTGGTACTCCTTTGTCCACTTTATTGGAAACATCCTCAAAGAATTCCAGAAGATTTGTCAAGCATGATCTCCCTTTCACAAATCCATGCTGACTTGGACCTATCATGTCACCATTTTCCAAATGCGCTGCTATGACATCCTTAATAATTGATTCCATCATTTTACCCACTACTGAGGTCAGGCTGACCGGTCTATAATTCCCTGCTTTCTCTCTCCCTCCTTTTTTAAAAAGTGGGGTTACATTGGCTACCCTCCACTCGATAGGAACTGATCCAGAGTCAATGGAATGTTGGAAAATGACTGTCAATGCATCCGTTATTTCCAAGGCCACCTCCTTAAGTACTCTGGGATGCAGTCCATCAGGCCCTGGGGATTTATCGGCCTTCAATCCCATCAATTTCCCCAACACAATTTCCCGACTAATAAAGATTTCCCTCAGTTCCTCCTCCTTAATAGACCCTCTGACCACTTTTATATCCGGAAGGTTGTTTGTGTCCTCCTTAGTGAATACTGAACCAAAGTACTTGTTCAATTGGTCTGCCATTTCTTTGTTCCCCGTTATGACTTCCCCTGATTCTGACTGCAGGGGACCTACGTTTGTCTTTACTAACCTTTTTCTCTTTACATACCTATAGAAACTTTTGCAATCCGCCTTAATGTTCCCTGCAAGCTTCTTCTCGTACTCCATTTTCCCTGCCCTAATCAAACCCTTTGTCCTCCTCTGCTGAGTTCTAAATTTCTCCCAGTCCCCAGGTTCGCTGCTATTTCTGGCCAATTTGTATGCCATTTCCTTGGCTTTAATACTATCCCTGATTTCCCGAGATAGCCACGGTTGAGCCACCTTCCCTTTTTTATTTTTACGCCAGACAGGAATGTACAATTGTTGTAATTCATCCATGCGGTCTCTAAATGTCTGCCATTGCCCATCCACAGTCAACCCCTTAAGTATCATTAGCCAATCTATCTTAGCCAATTCATGCCTCATACCTTCAAAGTTACCCTTCTTTAAGTTCTGGACCATGGTCTCTGAATTAACTGTTTCATTCTCCATCCTAATGCAGAATTCCACCATATTATGGTCACTCTTCCCCAAGGGGCCTCGCACAACGAGATTGCTAATTAATCCTCTCTCATTGCACAACACCCAGTCTAAGATGGCCTCCCCCCTAGTTGGTTCCTCGACATATTGGTCTAGAAAACCATCCCTTATGCATCCCAGGAAATCCTCCTCCACCGTATTGCTTCCAGTTTGGCTAGCCCAATCTATGTGCATATTAAAGTCACCCATTATAACTGCTGCACCTTTATTGCATGCACTCCTAATTTCCTGTTTGATGCCCTCCCCAACATCACTACTACTGTTTGGAGGTCTGTACACAACTCCCACTAACGATTTTTGCCCTTTAGTGTTCTGCAGCTCTACCCATATAGATTCCACATCATCCAAGCTAATGTCTTTCCTAACTATTGCATTAATCTCCTCTTTAACCAGCAATGCTACCCCACCTCCTTTTCCTTTTATTCTATCCTTCCTGAATGTTGAATACCCCTGGATGTTGAGTTCCCAGCCCTGATCATCCTGGAGCCACGTCTCCGTAATCCCAATCACATCATATTTGTTAACATCTATTTGCACAGTTAATTCATCCACCTTATTGCGGATACTCCTTGCATTAAGACACAAAGCCTTCAGGCTTGCTTTTTTAACACCCTTCGTCCTTCTAGAATTTTGCTGTACAGTGGCCCTTTTTGTTCTTTGCTTTGGGTTTCTCTGCCCTCCACTTTTCCTCATCTCCTTTCTGTCTTTTGCTTTTGCCTCATTTTTGTCTCCCTCTGTCTCCCTGCATAGGTTCCCATCCCCCTGCAATATTAGTTTAACTCCTCCCCAACAGCACTAGCAAACACTCCCCCTAGGACATTGGTTCCGGACCTGCCCAGGTGCAGACCGTCCGGTTTGTACTGGTCCCTCCTCCCCCAGAACCGGTTCCAATGCCCCAAGAATTTGAATCTCTCCCTGCTGCACCACTGCTCAAGCCATGTATTCATCTGCGCTATCCTGCGATTCCTACTCTGACTAGCACGTGGCACTGGTAGCAATCCCGAGATTACTACTTTTGAGGTCCTACTTTTTAATTTAGCTCCTAGCTCCTTAAATTCTTTTCGTAGGACCTCATCCCTTTTTTTACCTATGTCGTTGGTACCAATGTGCACCACGACAACTGGCTGTTCTCCCTCCCATTTCAGAATGTCCTGCACCAGCTCCGAGACATCCTTGACCCTTGCACCAGGGAGGCAACATACCATCCTGGAGTCTCGGTTGCGTCCGCAGAAACGCCTATCTATTCCCCTCACCATCGAATCCCCTATCACTATCGCGCTCCCACTCTTTTTCCTGCCCTCCTTTGCAGCAGAGCCACCTACGGTGCCATGAACTTGGCTGCTGCTGCCCTCCCCTGATGAGTCATCCTCCCCAACAGTACTCAAAGCAGTGTATCTGTTTTGCAGGGGGATGACCACAGGGGACCCCTGCACTATCTTTCTTGCACTGCTCTTCCTGCTGGTCTTCCATTCCCTATCTGGCTGTGGACCCTTCTCCTGCGGTAAGACCAACTCACTACACGTGATACTCACGTCATTCTCAGCATCGTGGATGCTCCAGAGTAAATCCACCCTCAGCTCCAATTCCGCAACGCGGACCGTCAAGAGCTCGAGGCGGATACACTTCCCACACACGTAGCGCCCAGGGACACCGGAAGTGTCTTATAGAAACATTTAAAATCATGAAAGGGATAGACAAGATAGAGGCAGAGATGTTGTTTCCACTGGTAGGGGAGACTCAAACTAGGGGGCACAGCCTCAAAATACGGGGGAGCCAATTTAAAACCGAGTTGAGAAGGAATTTCTTCTCCCAGAGGGTTGTGAATCTGTGGAATTCTCTGCCCAAGGAAGCAGTTGAGGCTAGCTTACATTGAATGTATTCAAGTCACAGATAGATAGATTTTTAACCAATAAGGGAATTAAGGGTTACGGGGAGAGGGCGGGTAAGTGGAGCTGAGTCCAAGGCCAGATCAGCCATGATCTTATTGAATGGCGGAGCAGGCTCGAGGGGCTAGATGGCCTACTCCTGTTCCTAATTCCTATGTTCTTATGTCCTTATATTATTATGTTCCCCAGAGTTTAGTAGAATGTGAGGTGATCTTATTGAAACATACAAAATTCTTACAGGACTTGACAGGGTAGATGCAGGGAGGATGTTTCCCCGGGCTGGGGAGTCGAGAACCAGGGGTCACAGTCTCAGAATAAAGTGGTAGGCCATTTTGAACTGAGAGGAGGAGAAATTTCATATCTCAACGGGTTGTGAATCTTTGGAATTCTCTACCGTCAAGAGCTGTGGATGCTCAGTTGTCAAAACAGAGGTCGATACATTTTTGGGAATTAAGGGAATCAAGGGATATGGGAATAGTGCTGGAAGGTGGAGTTGAAGATCAGCCATGAGCTCATTGAAAGGCGGAGCAGGCTCGAAAGGCCAAATGGCCTACTCCTACGCCTATTTCTTATGTTCTTAATAATTTGATGTGTAATTATCAACTAAAGAGGATAATCTGTCCAAGTCATTAGACAACAGCAGCAGTAACTTGTGGAAGTCTATGGCCGGAATTTTCAGAGGTAAGAGCGGGTGGGTTGGAGACTTGTGGGGGGGTGGGGGGAGGTGAAAGTTGAAAAAATGTGAACCCCGCCCCCGCCCCGCCCACTTTCACCTTTAACTCAGGAGGGACGGGGGAGGGGCTGCCAACCCGCTGCCAGGAGGCAGGTTGGCAATTTAAATATTATAATGATGCCTGAAGTCTCTACTCCAACCTGATTTGCAGGCGGCCAGGGATCCTGAGGCTCGGAATTCCCAGTGGCTGCAACGAAGCGACCTCAGCCTTGGGGAGCAATCCTTGGGGCCGGGAAGAGCAGGAGTGCTTGAATCCCAGCCCCCCACCCCCCCGTCCCAAGCTCTCCCACCAGTTAAAACTGCAATGGCTTCTCTTCCCGCTCCCGCATCATTACCTCTGGTGTCCCCCAAGAATCTGTCCTTGGACCCCTCCTATTTCTCATCTACACGTTGCCCCTTGGCAACATCATCCGCAAACACGGCGTCAGTTTCCACACGTACGCTGATGACACCCGAACTTCTGTGTGTCCAGCCATCTCCCGAATTCCCCCCCACACCCGCCCCCACACCATGCATAATCCAGCCCATATATTTTTTCATTACATGAATGGAAAGCAAATAAGAAAAAAATGAATAGAGTCTGTTATGTATGCACCCCTAGGTATCATACCGCCACCAGAGGGCATATCTGTTGGAGTCCCAAGGAATCCCAGCATCCCTTGGGAGCACTGTATATTTTAAGCAGGCCTTCCATGCTGTATCAACACTCTGGAGTTTGAATAAAGGAGCTAAGGTCACACTTACTCATGTTTGCAGTACTCAGTTGCATTACTTTGTTATGAACACAACAACTGGCGACGAGATAACGAACAATCACGCGAAAATGCAGAGAACTGTTGGTATCCTGGAAAAATTCTCAAAAGGGGACAATTGGGAGGCCTTCGTGGAGCGACTTGACCAATACTTCATGGCCAACGAGCTGGCAGGGGATGAGAACGCTGTCAAACGAAGGGCGATCCTCCTCACCGTCTGTGGGACAACAACCTATGGTCTCATGAAGAATCTTCTAGCTCCGGTGAAACCAACAACCAAATCGTATGAAGAACTGTGTACGCTGGTCCGGGAGCACCTAAACTCGAAGGAAAGGGTTCTGATGGTAAGGTATCGATTTTACACATATCAACGGTCTGAAGGCCAGGAAGTGGCGAGCTATATCGCCGAACTAAGGCGACTTGCAGAACATTGCGAATTCGATGGATTCCTTGAGCAAATGCTAAGAGACTTCTTTGTACTTGGCATTGGCCATGAGGTTATCCTTCGCAAACTATTGATTGTTGAAACACCGAACCTAAGCAAAGCAATAACGATAGCCCAGGAATTTCTGACACCAACGATAACACCAAACAAATTTCGCAGCAAAAAGAGGTTTTGGCAAGTACTATACACAAAGTAACGTCATTTTCAGGCAGGAATGCATGGCAGAACGTACACGTCTGCAGCTGCACGACCTCAGGTGTCCCAGACTCCGCCATCAAACATTAATGCGAGGCAGTTAACACCTTGTTGGCGCTGTGGAGGTGATCATCGAGCCCATCAATGCCGCTTCAAACACTATTTGTGCAAAGGCTGTGGAATAATGGGACACCTCCAGCAAATGTCCAGGCGAGCTGCAAACCCTGCAAACTACTACGTTGCAGGGGAGGATTGATCCATGGTGGATCAGGCTAAACTAGAGACCCGAACCGAGGAGGCAGAAGTGTACGGGGTACACACCTTCACCACGAAATGTCCACCGACGGAATTCCAGTATCCATGGAACTGGACATGGATGCGAGTCAGTCTATCATGAGCAAAAAGGCCTTCGACAGGTTTCACCAGTGCTGAATTCAAGGAATTCATGACCCGGAATGGGATCAAGCACATCACATCTGCCCCGTTCAAGCCCACATCCAACGGCCAGGCAGAACGGCAGTCCAAACCATCAAACAAAGCTTGAAACATGTGTCGGAAGGCTCCCTGCAGACCCGCCTGTCCCGAGTCCTGCTCAGCTACCACACCAGACCCCACTCGCTCACCGGGGATCCCCCAGCCAAGCTGCTCATGAAAAGGGTGCTCAAAACAAGGCTCACTATTGTCCACCCTCATCTCCATGATCACGTCGAGGACAGACGACATCAACAAAGCATGTACCATGATCGCGCAAACTTGTCACGCGATATTGAAATTAATGACCCTGTATTTGTACTCAGCTATGGACATGGTCCCAAATGGCTTGCTGGCACTGTCATAGCCAAAGAAGGGAGTAGAGTGTTTCAGGTCAAACTTGCTAATGGACTAACTTGCAGAAAGCACTTGGACCAAACCAAACTGCGATTCACAGACAACCACAAGCAACCCAAAGAGGACACCACTAACTTCGACCCTCCAACACACACACACGTGGCAACCAACATCACGGTTGACCACGAAGCTGAACTCACCATCCCCAGCAGCCCAGCAAGGCCAGCTGCCCAGCAGCCCAGCGAAGAACCAATCGACTCATCCACACCTGCATTTGTACCGAGATGATCGACAAGGGAGCGAAAAGCCCCAGATCATCTCACCTCATCGTCTGACCTACATTGGCTCCCGGTTAACCAACACCTCGATTTTAAAATTCTCATCCTTGTTTGCAAATCCCTCCATGGCTTCGCCCCTCCCTATCTCTGTAATCTCCTTCAGCCTCACAACCCCCCCAAGATATCTGCGCTCCTCAAAATCTGCCTTCTTGAGCATTCCTGACTATAACTGCTCAACCACCAGTGACTGTGCCTTCTGTTGTCTAGGCCCCAAGCTCTGGAATTCCCTCCCTAAACCTCTCCCCCTCTCTACCTTACTTTCCTCTTTCAATGAGAGGTGATCTTATCGAAATGTATAAGATTATGAGGGGGCTTGACAAGGTGGATGCAGAGAGGATGTTTCCACTGATAGGGGAGACTAGAACTAGGGGGCATAATCTTATAATAAGGGGTCGCCCATTTAAAACTGAGATGAGGAGGAATTTCTTCTCTCAGAGGGTTGTAAACCTGTGGAATTCCCTGCCTCAGAAAGCTGTGGAAGCTGGGTCATTGAATAAAGTTAAGACAGAGATAGACAGTTTCTTAACCAATAAGGGAATAAGGGGTTATGGGGAGGGGGCAGGGAAGTGGACCTGAGTCCATGATCAGATCAGCCATGATCGTATTAAATGGTGGAGCAGGCTCGAGGGGCCGTATGGCCTACTCCTGCTCCTATTTCTTATGTTCTTATGGTCTTATGTTCAAGACACTCCTTAAAACCTACCTCTTTAACCTAGCTTTTGGTCATTTGCCATAATTACTTCTTATCTGGCTCAGTGTCAAATTTATTTTTTTGTCTTATAACATTCCTGTGAAGTGTCTTGGGACATTTTACTTCATTAAAGGTGCTATATAAATACAAGTTGTGGTTGTTGTTGATCCTGATTTGTATTACAGGGTATGTACCTCTTGCACGAGGTGATCTCTGCAGTTGACTCATTAGATATTGCGTGTGTTTGGACTTTGGTGAGGACACGCAGGTGCTCAGTTATAATCCCTGCTGATGTTCACTGTACAGGCCCAAACATGAAGAATGTTGGCTTAGCCATGCTGGTGTGATAAGTGAAACTTGTAGGGCGAACTGATGAATTGCTCGTTCATTCTGTCACATGTTCTGAACGGTTTGTGGTGGCTGAATCTCCTGGATTTATATGTGGCCATGTGTTTCTGACAAGAGAAAGGGCTAACGAAAAGGAGGGAAATCCTGGCAGGACCATGACTATCAAGGGGAGGTTTAGATAATGAATATTGAATTTGGACATAAGTTGAAGTTCTTTCGTAACAATAAATCGTGTGACAGAAATGTCAGGTGGAAAAGAAAAAACACAGGGGTGGAAATTCATCTTAGGAGGTTTTGCGGATTGTCCGCCTGTTATACGCAGCACCAACTGAATATTTTTTTTAATTCATTCACAGAATGTGGACATCGCTGGCAAGGCCAGCATTTATTGCCCATCCCTGATCGCCCTTAAGAAGGTGGTGGTGAGCCATCTTCTGTTGTACCGGTTTGCGAGCCGCTCAGTAATATTTAAGGCGGTATCTCACCACCACCTTCTCGAGGGCAATTAGGGATGGGCAATAAATGCCGGATAAGTCATGAGTTAGTGCCTTCAGGAGAGGAGGAGAGCTATTGGACAATGCAAAAAACAGACATTTGAAAATGAATAGCAAACTGCGTAAAGGCTCAGCTTTATGGTTTCTGACCTCAGTTGGATTGGACAATCTTGGAAGGACCATAATCACTTTCCCCATAATTACTCCCGGGTGTCACTTTAGTGATATTGATGACACACACAGCATGCCCACAGCATGAATAGGCAGCATACTGCAGTACAATGTAGGTAG
The DNA here is from genome assembly GCF_044704955.1 of Pristiophorus japonicus. Classification (NCBI taxonomy): domain Eukaryota; kingdom Metazoa; phylum Chordata; class Chondrichthyes; family Pristiophoridae; genus Pristiophorus; species Pristiophorus japonicus. Next base: position 13,391,463 of record NC_091992.1, on the reverse strand, counting down.
CATAAAGGTCCCATTAGTAATCCTGTTGCATAATCATCAGCAAAAATTTACTGATTACCTTTTTTTTTGTTAGCTTCATCCAAGTATGTGTTCATGTGCTATTAGTGACTTCAGCATTCCTTGGCTAGGGAAGGGCAAAATTAGCAAGGTTTCTTACAACTCCTGGAAAGTACAAACATGGGCGTTGGAACAGGTAATTTGAACATATTCAGGTTAAATAGTGTTGGAGCGGATTTTTGGACATATACTTGACTAGTATACGGGACCAAACATTTGTTTTTATTTTCCCCTTTAATGAATTTTGTAAGGGACAATACTGAGGCATTATGCTTTATATAAAAAAACACAGTTAGACTTCAAGGTATGCTGGCCTTGAGTTATGGAGATAGGAAAGTGAGATAATGAACGACTGGTGAGATAATTAAGTGGGATGTTTGTCTATACCGGTGCCAAAAGACCTGCACTTGTTTATAATGCCCTGTCACAATGAAGGCTGGTTTATATCAAGAACTCAGCCTTGGATGAAAAGCTTTGCAAACCTTGTAATGCGATGATTAGACTTAAAGACAAGTGCTAAAGCATGTGATGTAAAGTGACGTAATTTGTAAGATAAAAGAACCTCACTGGAGATACCAAATTGAGAAGTGGTTCAAAGGCAGGGGTCTTTAATACTTCTCCCAAAGCTTTGTCTCCGATTTAATAAACCTCTCTTTATATATTATACAGTCTCGGAAATATTTTTCCACAACAATAGTTTTGTACTAAAAGAAAATAAGGAAGAAAGACTTGCATTTATATAGCGCCGTTCACAGCCACCGGGCATCCCAAAGTGCTTTACAGCCAATGAAGTATTTTTTGAACTGTAGTCACTGTTGTAATGTAGGAAACGCGGCAGCCAATTTGCGCTCAGCAAGCTCCCACAAACAGCAATGTGATAATGACCAGATCATCTGTTTTTAGTGATGTTGATTGAGGGATAGATATTGTTGTACGATTCTGCTTCTTCAGTTGAAAAGCTTCAGGGTTGACCAGTTGGAAAGACACAACAGGTCGTCTTAGCTCAACTATTTTACTTGAATGGTCAACATTCAGCAAACAATAGATACTCTTCCTTGGTACAAGTCCAAACGATTGATTAGTTTGGTTGAGCTCTTGCGGATCTCTGTGTGGGGAATCTATCCACCCAGCTAGAGTACTGCTGCTTAGTCTCACTAGCCTGCCTTTACCCCCTCGAAGCTTCTTTGCATCCTCCTCACAACTTACATTCCCACTTAGCTTTGTGTCATCAGCAAACTTGGATATACTGTGTTACATTTGGTCCCCTCATCCAAATCATTGATATAGATTGTGAAGAGCTGAGGCCCAAGCACTGATCCTTGCAGTACCCCACTAGTTATAGCCTGCCAATCTGAAAATGACCCGTTTATTCCCAATTTCTGTTTTCTGTCCGTCAACTAATCCTCAATCCATGCTAGTACATTACCCTCAATCCCATGTGGCCTAATTTTATTTAATAACCTTGTGTGTGGCACCTTATCGAATGCCTTCTGAAAATTCCAAATACACAACATCCACTGGTTCCCCACTTATCTATTCTGCTAGGTAAAACCTCAAAAAACTCAAACAGATTTGTCAAACATTTCATAAATCTGTGTTGACTCTGCCCAATCCTGTTTTTATTTTCTAAGTGCCCTCTTACAACGTCCTTAATAATAGATTCTACCATTTTTCCTACTACTGATGTCAGGCTAACGGATCTGTAGTTGCCCGTTTTCTCTCTCCCTCATTTCTTAAATAGTGGGGTTACATTTGCTACCTTCCAATCTGCGGGAAAAGTTCTCGAATCTATGGGATTTTGGAAGATGATAACTATCTCTATAGCCACTTCTTTCAAAACCCTAGGATGTAGGCCATCAGGTCCAGGGGATTTATCGGCTTTCAGTCCCATTAATTTTTCCAGTACTATTTTTTTACTAATACTAATTTCTTTCAGTACCTCATTCTCAGAAAGTTTTTTGCGTTTTCTTCCGTGAAGACAGACACAAAGTATTTGCTTAATTTCTCTGCCATTTCCTTATTCCCCATTATAATTTCTCCTGTCTCAGCCTGTAAGGGACCCACATTTACTTCCGCTAATCTTTCTCTTTTTACATACCTATCGAAGCTTTTACATCCTAATACCATGGAGAAGCTTGGGCTCTTCAGCCTAATGGACGTATCTAAAACAGTATGGTAAATCGGAAAATTACTTCACATTAAACCGTGCCAGAGGACAAGGGACATGGGTTCCAACAGGCAAAAAGCAAACACGGGACTGATGTCAGCAAATTCTTCTTCACACAAAGATCGATCAAAACTTGAAAAGGGCTTGCAGGTGAGTCAGTGAAGGCCAAAACCTTAGGAGACAACTGGAAGTTTGGGTCGGTCAATTTTATTGAATAATGGCCTAGATCAGGACACATCTTCTAATTGCTCTCCATCTTGTGGTCTTTTATTTATAATATATTCCTGAACAACAGTGGACAGATGTCACCATGTCATCCTGTGTATGTATAGAAAGAAAAAAGAAAGACTTGCATTTATATAGCGCCTTTCACGACCACCGGACGTCTCAAAGCACTTTACAGCCAATTAAGTACTTTTTGAGTGTAGTCACTGTTGTAATGTGGGAAACGTGACAGCCAATTTGCAAGCAAGCAAGCTCCCACAAACAGCAATGTGACAATGACCAGATAATCTGCTTTTTTGTTATGTTGATTGAGGGATACATATTGACCAGGACACCCCTGCTAACTCCCCTGCTCTTCTTCGAAATAGTGACATGGGATCTTTTACATCCACCTAAGAGAGCAGACAAGGCCTCGGTTTAACGCCTCATCCAAAAGGCAGCAACTCCGACAGTGCAGTGCTCCTTCACTACTGCACTGGAGTGTCAGCCTAGACCTTTGTGCTCTAGCCCCTGGAGTGAGACTTAAACCCACAACCTTCTGACCCAGAGGCAAGAGTGCTACCCACTGAGCCACGGCTGACACTGTCCACAGGTCTGATCTCCATACTATAAAAAGGACATAGAAACACTGGAGAAAGTGCAAAATGACTTACAGGGATAATACAGGGATAATACCAGAACTGAGTAATTATAGTTATCGGAAAAGATTAAACAGGTTGGGGTTTTTCTCTTTAGAAAAGCGAAGACGTGGAGGAGACCTGATTGAGAGCTTTAAAATTATGAATGGGTTGGACAGGTTAGATGTGGAGAAAGTCTTTCCAGTTAGTGGAGAATCCAAACTAGGGGCCATAAATACAAGATGACTACTCATAAATCCAATAGGGAAATATGAAGCAATTTCTTTACTCATTGTGTGGTTGGAATGTGGAACTCGCTACCACAGGAAGCGATCGAGACAAACAGCTGTTTCTAAAGGAAACAAAATGAGTGCCAGGCGCTTACAATAGCATATGACCAGTATTGCTGCTGCAGGGATTTTAAATCTAGGTGATCTATTGGGGAGGCCTTGCTAACAGCATTGCAGGGCTCAACAACTATATCCCCTATCTCCCCACCAATCGCAGCATTCTTGGCTACTCTGTCTGCTCTGGAATTTCCCCCACTATGTGGATTCCCCTTTTCTATGGGCTGCTACCTTTCCTATGAAGCAGGGCTGGGATCGCTGTTTAAGGAATAACAAGAGCAGACGTAACCAGGGCCCATGGATCAGGGCCTTACCGTCTATCGTACAAGAGTCATTTTTGTGGTATAGGGGCAAGGAGAGCATGGTATTTATAGCATAGGCACTATCGGACTAAATATTCACGGGTCTATCTAAGGTTTCCTTCACAGCAGTTAGAAGTGCGGCGATTTCTGCATATTGTGAAGACTGTCTGTTGCATCTTCGCTGGATGGTTCTTTCTGGCAATACCACAGCATATCCAGTGTGAGGGGATCCTTCAATGTGATATGAGGACCCATCGATGTAGACATCTGGGGCACCCTGTATGGGCTCTTTCTGCACAGGATGGGTCTCAAAGTTAATCAGGGGTAATGGACATTCATGCGGGTCCATTCATGTGGAATCTATATGGGTAGAGCTGCAGAAAACCAAAGGGCAAAAAACATTAGTGGGAGTTGTGTACAGACCTCCAAACAGTAGTAGTGATGTTGGGGAGGGCATCAAACAGGAAATTAGGGGTGCATGCAATAAAGGTGCAGCAGTTATCATGGGTGACTTTAATATGCATATAGATTGGGCTAACCAAACTGGAAGCAATACGGTGGACGAGGATTTCCTGGAGTGCATAAGGGATAGTTTTCTAGACCAATATATCGAGGAACCAACTAGGGGGGAGGTCATCTCAAACTGGGTGTTCTGTATTGAGAGAGGATTAATTAGCAATCTTGTTGTGCAAGGCCCCTTGGGGAAGAGTGACCATAATATGGTGGAATTCTACATTAGGATGGAGAATGAAACAGTTAATTCAGAGACCATGGTCCAGAACTTAAAGAAGGGTAACTTTGAAGGTATGAGGCGTGAATTGGCTTGGATAGATTGGCGAATGATACTTAAGGGGTTGACTGTGGATGGGCAATGGCAGACATTTAGAGACTGCATGGATGAACTACAACAATTGTACATCCCTGTCTGGCGTAAAAATAAAAAAGGGAAGGTGGCTCAACCGTGGCTATCAAGGGAAATCAGTGATAGTATTAAAGCCAAGGAAGTGGCATACAAATTGGCCAGAAATAGCAGCGAACCCGGGGACTGGGAGAAATTTAGAACTCAGCAGTGGAGGACAAAGGATTTGATTAGGGCAGGGAAAATAGAGTACGAGAGGAAGCTTGCAGGGAACATTACGACGGACCGCAAAAGCTTCTATAGATATGTAAAGAGAAAAAGGTTAGTAAAGACAAATGTAGGTCCCCTGCAGTCAGAATCAGGAGAAGTCATAACTGGGAACAAATAAATGGCAGACCAATTGAACAAGAACTTTGGTTCGGTATTCACTAAGGAGGACACAAACAACCTTCCGGATATAAAAGGGGTCAGAGGGTCTAGTAAGAAGGAGGAACTGAGGGAAATCCTTATTAGTCGGGAAATTGTGTTGGGGAAATTGATGGGATTGAAGGCCGATAAATCCCCAGGGCCTGTTGGACTGCATCCCAGAGTACTAAAGGAGGTGGCCTTGGAAATAGCGGAAGCATTGACAGTCATTTTCCAACATTCCATAGACTCTGGATCAGTTCCTATGGAGTGGAGGGTAGCCAATGTAACCCCACTTTTTAAAAAAGGAGGGAGAGTGAAAACACGGAATTATAGACCGGTCAGCCTGACATCGGTAGTGGGTAAAATGATGGAATCAATTATTAAGGATGTCATAGCAGCGCATTTGGAAAGAGGTGACATGATAGGTCCAAGTCAGCATGGATTTGTGAAAGGGAAATCATGCTTGACAAATCTTCTGGAATTTTTTGAGGATATTTCCAGTAGAGTGGACAAAGGAGAACCAGATGCTGTGGTGTATTTGGACTTTCAGAAGGCTTTCAACAAGGTCCCACACAAGAGATTAATGTGCAAAGTTAAAGCGCATGGGATTGGGGGTAGTGTGCTGATGTAGATTGAGAACTGGTTGGCAGACAGGAAGCAAAGAGTAGGAGTAAATGGGTACTTTTCAGAATGGCAGGCAGTGACTAGTGGGGTACCGCAAGGTTCTGTGCTGGGGCCCCAGCTGTTTACATTGTACATTAAGGATTTAGACGAGGGGATTAAATGTAGTATCTCCAAATTTACGGATGACACTAAGTTGGGTGGCAGTGTGAGCTGCGGGGAGGATGCTATGAGGCTGCAGAGTGACTTGGATAGGTTAGGTGAGTGGGCAAATGCATGGCAGATGAAGTATAATGTGGATAAATGTGTGGTGATCCACTTTGGTGGTAAAAACAGAGAGACAGATTATTATTTGAATGGTGACAGATTAGGAAAAGGGGAGGTGCAACGAGACCTAGGTGTCATGGTACATCAGTCATTGAAGGTTGGCATGCAGGTACAGCAGGCGGTTAAGAAAGCAAATGGCATGTTGGCCTTCATAGTGAGGGGATTTGAGTACAGGGGCAGGGAGGTGTTACTACAGTTGTACAGGGCCTTGGTGAGGCCACACCTGGAGTATTGTGTATAGTTTTGGTCTCCTAACTTGAGGAAGGATATTCTTGCTATTGAGGGAGTGCAGCGAAGGTTCACCAGGCTGATTCCCGGGATGGCGGGACTGACATATCAAGAAAGACTGGATCAACTGGGCTTGTATTCACTGGAGTTCAGAAGAATGAGAGGGGATCTCATAGAAATGTTTAAAGTTCTGACGGGTTTAGACAGGTTAGATGTAGGAAGAATGTTCCCAATGTTGGGGAAGTCCAGAACCAGGGGTCACAGTCTAAGGATAAGGGGTAAGCCATTTAGGACCGAGATGAGGAGAAACTTCTTCACCCAGAGAGTGGTGAACCTGTGGAATTCTCTACCACAGAAAGTTGTTGAAGCCAATTCACTAAATATATATTCAAAAAGGAGTTAGATGTAGTCCTTACTACTAGGGGGGATCAAGGGGTATGGCGAGAAAGCAAGAATGGGGTACTGAAGTTGCATGTTCAGCCATGAACTCATTGAATGATGGTGCAGGCTCGAAGGCCGAATGGCCTACTCCTGCACCTATTTTCTTTGTTTCTATGTCTCTAAGTTTCATGTTGGATCACATTTCTGACCATGCAACCACAAGTGAGTCAGCTTTGTGTTATATCACCATTCGACTGTGATGTGTTGTGTTATGTGTCGGCCAACTAACCACAAACTGCAGCCGATTAAACAAGTAGGGGTGTAATTTTGCGGGTCCCCCGCTCTCAGCTGGGTGCTTTGCCATGTCGGGGGAGCATGTTGGAAAGTCGCGAAGGGGGTGGGGTTGTCTGGCCGCAGATTTTGCTGACCATTCATTTTAATCGCGGTTAGTGGTTAAGCAAGATAACCTGTGCAGCAGTGGCCAGCAGCATTTTCCATTGACCGACCTCACTCGGTTTGGGAGGCCACCACTTAGCTTTCCTTCTGATGTCCCTTCGCCCATGGCAGCACCCGCTGACGTCTGGCCTGGTGGTCAAAACTCCTTGGACTCAAATCATTCTGGAATATAGGAAAAGTCCAATGGTGATATAACATGATTGTCAATATAATAATATTGTCATAGCCCAGCTCCTTCCCACAAAAGTAATGCCCAGTGAATTTATTCCGTGAGCAGAGCCATACAGATCAGAATGATCCAGGATCCATCGCCAGTCAGTGTTGACTTAGCTGATGTGAGCCAGGGTAGCGTTTGGGGGCATTAAAAAGAAAGTCTTAATTTCTATAGCGGCCTTCACGACCTCAGGACGTTCCAAAGCACTTTACAGCCAACTAAGTACTTTTTGAAGTGCAGTCACTGTTGTAATGCAGGGAACGCGGCAGCCAATCCATGCACAGCAAGCTCCCACAGACTGCAATGAGATTGTTAAGCTCATAATAAAGTAATGCAACTGAGTACGGCAGACAATGAGTAAGTGTGACCTTAGCTCCTTTATTCAGACTCCAGAGTGTTGGTAGAGCATGGGAGACCTGCTTATATACAGTGCTCCCAAGGGATGCTGGGATCCCTTGGGACTCCAACAGGTGGGCCCTCTGGTATTATACAGGTTGCCTAGGGTTGCATACATCATCATCATCATAGGCAATCCCTCGGGATCAAGGAAGATTTGCTTCCACTCTTAGCATGAGTTCTTAGGTGGCTGTACAGCCCAATACGAGAACCACAGTCTCTGTCACAGGTGGGATAATGACCAGATAATCCGTTTTTAGTGATGTTGGTTGAGGGGATAAATATTGGCCAAGACACCAGGGATAATATATTTGCTCTTCATTGAAATAGTGAGAATTTTAAAACTGAGGCGTTGCTGGACTGGGGAGCCATCCAGAGGTCATCCAAAACTCGTCTGCCCATGTCCTAACTCGCACCAAGTCCCATTCACCCACCACCCCTGTGTTCACTGACCTACATCGGCTCTCGGTCCGGCAAGGCCTCAGTTTTAAAATTCTCATCCTTGTTTTCAAATCCCTCCATGGCCTCAACCCTCCCTATCTCTGTAATCTCCTCCAGCCTCACAAGCATTCGCGATGTCTGCGCTCCTCCAATTCTGGCCTCTTGTGCATCCATGATTTTAATCGCTCCTCCACTGCCGGCTGTGCATTCAGCTGCCGAGGCCCCAAAGCTCTGGAATTCCCTTTCTAAACCTGTCCACCTCTCTCTACCTCTCTCTCTCCTCCTTTAAGACGTTCCTTCAAGCCTACCTCTTTGACGAAGCTTTTGTCATCCGTCCTAATATCTCCTTATAAGAACATAAGAACATAAGAAATAGGAGCAGGAGTAGGCCATTTGGCTCCTCGAGCCTGCTCCGCCATTCAATAAGATCGGGCTGATCTGATCATGGACTTAGCTCCACTTTGGCTCGGTGACAAATTTTGTTTGATTACACTCTTATGAAGCGCCTTCGGATGTTCTAGTATGTTAAAAGTGCTATGTGAATGCAAGTTGTTGTTGTTGACGTTAGAAATGCTCAGGTGGTCAATCAACATAGTTCAAGAGGTGGCCTCACACCTCCCGTTTCCCAATGTTTGAGCCCTTTGCCGAGTTAGATGTACGACAGCTCTCTCCTCAGCTCTATCTTCGAAAGCACAGTTCCTCATGTTACGCTGAGCGCTGTCTCCTACTCCAGTCTCCACCCCTCTAACCCCTCCCTCCTCTCCACTCCCTAACTACAGCTACCCTCCTTCCTGTGTGAATCATGATATTGAGTATAATTTGCAGCAATTGGCTGAGTAATGAATTATGGAATCGTTTAGGGAATTTTATCCACTCACAGAGTTAAACTTAATGTGTGTATCCTTGTGGCAACCCATTAATTGCAACCTATCAACCCGAAAATGAACAATTTATTGCTACTCTCTGTTTTCTGCCCGTTAACCAATCCTCAAACCATGCTAATAATTTACCCCTAATCCCATGAGCCCTAATCGTGTGCAACAACCTCTTAGATGGCACCTTATTGAATGCCTTCCGAAAATCCAAATATACTACATCCACTTGATTCCCTTTATCTACCCTGCTGGTTACATCCTCAAAAAAGTCTAATAGATTTGTCAAACACGATTTCACTTTTATAAAACCGTGTTGAATCTGCTGTTCAGGATGTCGGAAGGTGCTTTACAGCCACTTAACATGTTCCGAACACCTCTCGAGGATTTCCTGAAGTGCCACCCTGTAATAAGCAGGAAGCATTGCTGCATTAAACTTGAGGAGTGTAATCACTGTTGCAATGTAGGAAACGTGGCAGCCAAGATACTCACAGCAAGGTCCCACAAACACAGAAGGAAATAAATGACCAGATCATGTGTTTGTTGAGGGATAAATCCTGTAACAAAGCTAAACGTATGTGTGTAGGTAGAAAATGGCTCAGTAATTTCAACTCTAGATCACTGAGCGTTAGATTTATTTCATGAGTCCGAGCCCAGGTGGACCTCGCTGTACCCGACATGCTCATTATCTCTTTCTCTTCATCACTGAACAGTGCTCACTTTGCTCTTCTCTCCACTCCAGTATTCTTGCCCTCTGTCCTGAACGTTTATGCTGGTGTAGGGATCCATGGGTGCTGACAGCTCTGTGATACCTTGTCCGAATAGTCATTCTTCACGATTGAACCTGGGTCGTGAATGCTGGAAGGCGTCACAGTCGAGCCCAGTCCTGTCATCACCAAAGTTCACACCAAACCCCAGTGGGCCACTAACCCTCCCAATGCCTGCCCCCAACCAAGCCTCGGACCACCTAACACCAAGGGCACTACTCAGCGGCGAGCCTGCGGCCAACATCTCGCCGTAGGCAACTAGGTCCATATAGCAGTGCCTGGTCTCCAGTTGTCTTGGATCCCCTTGCCACTGGATCAAGACCTTGCTCAGCTAAGCCTGTGTGGTAGCCGGTGTACAAAAAAACACACGCACAGGCATCTTCCACTCCTCACACGGGAAAAGGAAGTTTTTTTCATCTGATGTCAACGTTCGAGAACAGGAACTCTGGCTCACTTATTTTCCCTCCCCAGACATTTTTTTAAATTGTACTTACATATTACTGTTGGGATATAGCCAATAATCTATTTTGTATAAAAATAAACAGCTTTGAGGAAACAACATTGAACAAGTTCCGAAAACCATTCGTGAAATTCCTGAAGTACGCAGGAAACTTTGCCAGTTAAACTTGAAAGAGTTTATTTGTAGTTGTTAAATGACAGCCATCTGCTGCTCTGGCTGACATCAGGTAATACAGCATCGAGCGGGGATAGAAGCCGAGATCATCTCGGTCGACAAACATAAACTCGTAAAAGCCGACAAACAGCTTCAAAAAACAAAACGCCACAAAGTGACAACTCATAAAACAATGTACAACTCAAAAACAACCTGAATATAGGCTTATTCACAGAGGCAGCTGTGTCTCAGTGGGTGCCAGACTCGCCTCTGAGTCAGAAGGTTGTAGGTTAAAGTCCTACTCCAGGAACTTGAGTGCATAAAAAAGAAATCTAGACTGACACTCCAGTGCAGTGCTGAGGGAGTGCCGAATCAATGGGCTCAATTTTCCCCAGTGATTTGCACCGTTTTTTTGGCCTGAATTAAAAAATCCAAGTTTCCCCAATCTTTCTGCACCACCATAACTCAGTTACAATTTTTTTAGGTTGTTTTTTTTTTGCGACATGTGCGTAACCTGATATCTGCGCCAGTTTTTCACAATTATTGAAGTTTGGCCAATTTAAATTTCTCCTAGGACGGCGCATGTGACCACTCCCGAAAAACCTTCTGGGCACTTAAAACCTAGCGCAGAAAGGCGCTGTTGTTTTTATGCAAACTTTTGGAGGGAGCCAAGAACACATTAAATATGCATCATCAAGCTTAATTTTTTCAAACTTAAAACGCAGGAAATGGAAGTTTAATGGAATTCTTTAAGTTTTCATTTTTTTTAAACTGACACGCCACCACCGAACATCTTCAAGCTGGGCTTGAGGGCCGGAGCATTGGCCGGCAGAATCGGTCCCTCAACCGGACACAGGGGCTCGGGGCTCAGCTTCAATAGAAGCCTGGGGGGGGTGTGGAAGGTGAACGGAAGGCATGAGAAGCCTACACTACGCATCAAATGAAGCCCGGGAGGGCGGTGGAGGGGGTTTCCTGATCATTGTGCCTGCTCAGATCTGGGTATGGTCCATACTCGGCCGTCGACCTTGGGGAGAGAGAACAAAGAACCTTGTCCTGCCTGCAGTTTTAAGCTTCTTGCAATGGTACAATTTAATCATGGGGGCAATACAGACAATGCCATACCTTGTGCAAGCCTTCCGCATGATGGTGCTGCGGAGGAGACAATTGATTTGACGTCATCGCATGAGGAACCTCAGAGCACATAGGGTGATGGGCAGGAGGCTTTACCCATTCGGGTATATCGAGACAGGTGATCATATCTGCACCTGAGTAATGCAGACTGTGTCAGAAGACTGTGTTTCTGCAAAGAAGTTGTAACCGAGATCTGTGAAAGCAGACCTGCAACCAAGAAGCGTCAGTTGAAGTAAAGTTTACAGCTGCACTTTCATTCTCTGCATCTGGATCATTCTAGGCTACAACTGGGGATGTGTGCGCCATTTCTCAACATGCAACACATTTCTGCATTCAGCAGGTGACTGCTACACTATATGCCCGGAGGAATAACTACATAAAGTTCCCCATGACCGCCTAGGCAATGCGTAAAAGAGCTGTGAGCTTCTCCAGGATTGCTGGCTTCCCTAAGATAGAGAGCTGCATTGATTGTACCCACATCGCCTTGCGAGCACCTTTGGAGGATTCCGAGATATACAGGAACAGAAAAGGCTTCCACTCCATTAATGTGCAACTCGTGTGTGACGACATGCATCGCATCAAGTCAGTTGATGCAAGATACCCCGGGAGCACCCATGATGCGTTCATCCTACGCGAGAGCGTTATATCTGCCATGTTTCAGCAGCAGCCAGAAGGGCAGAGCTGGCTACTGGGAGACAAAGGATACGGCCTCGCCATCTGGCCCGTGACGCCCCGACGCGTAACCCGGATGAAAGCTGACTGGGAATCCAACATGTCGCACATTGCAACGCAGAGCATAATAGAGAGGACCATTGGCACCTTGAAACAGCGTTTTGATGTCTGGACCATTCCAGAGGCTACTTGCAATACTCCTCTGAGATTGTCGGTCAGTTTACTGTTGTGTGCTGCATGCTGTATAACTTAGCCATCATGAGGCAGCAGCAGCTGGTAGTAGAAGACCCACCTGAGGTGAGAGTGGCTGATGATGGTGAGGAAGATGCAGATGATGATGATGAGGAGAAGGAGGAAGACGAGGAAGCCTTGGAACTACCTGAACCAGGAGCACGATGGCAGAGGAGGGCCGTCATGCCCCTTTAATGATTGCTCGAGCCTTGCACCAGCAGCTCGTCCGTGAACGCTTTGCTGCCTGAAGGCTCAGCGGCAACTATTCCACATGGACCATGTTTACTGTTTGGACCTGTTCCGTAATGTTGTGTTGTGTTAATGGAACAAATGATGGAAATGATTCTTGTTTACTTCAAAAAGTTGTGTTAATAATGGAACAAATAATGGAAATGATTCTTCTTTAGTTCAAAAAGTTGTGTTAATAATGGAACAATGTAAATGATTCAGTAATAATTTAAAATATATTTTATTCAAAGGTTTAATAAACATTTGTTTGTACTTAACATAACTTTAATAAAAATATTCTTGTATTAAACTTTAAAGTTTTCAGTTAAGATCACTTACAAACTTTAAGATCACTTACAAACTTCTAAACTTGTAAATTTACATAACTTACAAAAAACTTTAAATTTGAGAACAGTTACAACAGTAACAACAATAATAACAACGATAACAATAACAACAATAACAACTGCAGCAAAGAAAGGCTGCACCCATCTCTCTCCATCTTATTCTAAGACCACCTGCTGCGCTTGGTCTTGTTTATTCCACTCCTACCCATAGGCGGTGGTGCAGTGTTTCTTGGGTTGGTACCAAGCTTATTCTTTCGAACATCTCGAGTAATGCGCAATTCTTGATGGGGGGAGGGGGGGTAGCAGGCAGTAATGTGGAGGGCCCAGCTTGGGTCTCTTCAGAGGCTGGTCTGTGGATTGGAGTGGCAGTTGATTCTGTCAATGAGCGCGGGGTCTGGGCGTGTTCCCTTATTGCAGCAGCTAACACCGACATTCCCTCCCTCATGTGCCCTGACAGTGTCTCAACTATCTGCAACATTCCCTCCCTCATGTTCGCCGACAGTGTCTCAGTTACCTGTGACATTCCCTCCCTCATGTTGAGCAACAGTGCGTCAACTACCTGCAACATTCCCTTCCTCATGTTCACTGACAGTGTTTGAACTACCTGAAACACTCCCTCCTTCATGTGCACTGACAGCGCATCAGCTACCTGCGACATTCCCTCCCTCAAATGCACCAACATTGTTTCAGCTGACTGAAACATTCCCTCCCTCATGTTCTTAGACAGTGTTCCCATTTCTAGTGAGAGTGTTGTTACTTCTCCCGACAGTGCCGATAGTTCATTACCCACCCCACTGATGGTGTCCAGGAGTGATCAGGTAAGGTCAGTGCTCTCCGCACTCATTGCCATCATCTGAACCACATCTGTTAGATCCTGCACCTCAGGAAAGCGCTGTCGAGCTCTCCTTCCCCTCCTCGCCCTGGGTGTGGCTCGCTGCATCCCACTGGGACCCGCAGCCTCGGACGGCGGGAAACCATGGAATGTCCCACCAACACTCATAACATTCAGGGAAGGGGCTGGCACCTCAATGGGTGGCACCTGCACTCCTCCAGCATGAGTACAACAGTGGGGGATTCATCAATCCCCTCCCCTGCCTCTAACCCCCATGCTCTTGGTCTGGAAGGTGGGATTGGAAGATGTTCTCCTCTTCAGGCTCATCTACATCTGAATCTTCTTCCGCCTCGCCAGGGTTGGCCTCAAGTTCTGCAAAATATAACAGAACAGACAAATGGTTAGCGCAGAGGAGGGGGCAGGGTGGGTGGCATGAGTAGGCTCACACAGCGCAGGCAGCAGGCTGAATTGGAGGACCACAATAAAGGATAGCACATTGCATCAATCGAAGCGTAGCTGATGGAGACATCCCCATGAACCAAAACCTGGCTAGCCTGCGCAGTACTTAACATTTAGCAAAGCCAGACTGTGGAATTTGCAGGACTTACCCTGTCCCTCGAGTGTGGGGCCCAGCTTGTGCAGTGGTGGTTGCTTTTCTCCAGGCAGGACCCATCAAAGCAGTGACCCTCTCTTCCAAGGGTGTCAGTGGGTGCAGATTTGCCGGGCCACCTCCTGTTCGAGTTCTTTGCCTTTTGTGGTGTGCCACTTTCCTCTGCAAAGATGAAAATATAACTTTTTAGAGAGGGTGTCTTTCTGTTGGGTGGGACATATACAGCTGGTCACATTTACAATTGCAATTCCATTGAATGAATGAAAATATTACTTACACTAACTGCTTGACCAAGGTCCTGCCACTTCTTTTTGCACTGGCCTCCAGACCCCGGGGTGGTCACCATTGCACAGTAATCTTCAGCAAGTTGGCTCCAGTGTTTCTTCATTTCTTTTGGTGGAACTTTTATATGACATCTGCTGGTGTCCAGCTTATGCCATCTGGCCTCAATTACAGTAACCAGTGCCTCCACTTCATCCTGTGAGAAATTTTTGGTCATTGTGCCGCGTTGCATCTTGTATTGCAGCTCCGATTTTTCCAATGGGTATTAAAGTTCTCACACACAATTGGTTCTTTAAAAATGGCCGAATGCAGACCGGGAGCTGCATTGGGCATGCACGCCCATAGAAGTCACATCAGAAATGTTCTTTTTTTTTGCACATGCTACGAAGGACGTGATTGCAGTTCTGGTCACCATATTATAGGAAGGACGTGATTGCACTAGAGAGGGTGCGGAGGAGATTTCCTAGGATGCTGCCTGGAATGGAGAATCTTAGTTATGAGGACAGATTGGATAGGCTGGGTTTGTTCTCATTGGAACAGAGGAGGTTGAGAGGAGACCTCATTGAGGTGTACAAAATATTGAGGGGCCTGCATAGTAAGGTGGAGGGGTCTATTACGAGAGGGCATAGTTTTAAGGTTGTTGGTGGAAGGTTTAGAGGGGATTTGAGGGGGGGGCTTCTTTACACAGAGGGTTGTGGGCATCTGGAACTCGCTGCCTGGAAGAGTGGTGGATGCAGAAACCTTCACCACTTTTAAGAGATGGTTGGATGGGCACTTAAAGTGCCGTAACCTGCAGGATTATGGACCTAGAGCTGGTAATTGGGATTAGACTAGATGACCTTTTGTTGGTCGGTGCAGAAATAATGGTTAGTACTGCAGGGAATAGAATACGGCCAGGGTGATCTCCTGGACTAGTTTTGATTGCCTGGATGGGTCGGAGAGGAATTTTCCTAGATTTTTTCTCCCTAAATTGGCCTGGGTTTTTATCTGGTTTTTGCCTCTCCTAGGAGATCCCATGACTCCAGTTGGGGTGGAGTGTTAATGTTTTTAATATAAGGGGTGTCACAGTTGTGTGAGGTGGACTGGTTGGGCTGGGTGCTCTTTGCCTTTCCGTCATTGTTCATGGGTTTGTATGTAACTTTTAGGGCTGCTGACCGAGGGCCGTGCGGCTCTTTATAGGCCGGCACGGACACGATGGGCCGAAATGGCCTCCTTCTGCGCTGTAAATTTCTATGTTTCTATGTTTCTAAGGGGCGGCATTTTTCGGCGCTGTCACTAGGCTCCACTCCCCCCAGCACCCCCCCCCACCCCGCCCCCCCCCACCCCGCGGCTACAGGACAGGCTGCATGGTGCCAATTTTTAAAAAAAAGAACAGGGAAACTTACTATTTTGTTTTGGAGTAGTGGGGGCAAAGAAAAACGGGCGTAACTTTGGCAATATGCCAAAAAACGGCATTGGGGAAAATTGAGCCCCATTTCTTTAATATCTCAGTAAGTTAAGATGCCTTTTATTCCATGGGAATTCAGGATTTTTACTCAATGTTTTGAGGATGGCATTCTGCAATTTTGTTTTGCTTTTCTGTGAACAGGTGACATGTGTAAAATAGTTACACTGAGAATGTAGCACGACATGAGGTCTTTGTTACTTAAGAAAGAACCTGCTTTTGTATAGCACCTTTAATGACTTCATAAGAATATAAGAACATAAGAATTAGGGGCAGTAGGTGATATGGCCCCTCGTGCCTGCTCCGCCTTTCAGTCAGATCATGGCTGATCTTCTACATCAACTCCACTTACCTACCCTATCCCCAGATCCCTTGATTCTCCTAGTGTACAAAAATCAATAGTCTTGAATATACTCAACAACTGAGCATCCACAGACCTCTGGGGAATAGAATTCCAAAGTTTCGCAACTCTCTGGAGTGAAGAAATATCCCCTCATCTCAGGGAAAGATAGGGCTTTCATCTGCTGGCACCAGCTCAAGAACGGGAACAGCGAGTCTGGTTTATTTACATCGGATTAGATCAGATATATGGCACAGAAACAGGCCATTCGGCCCAACCAGGCCATGCTGCCGTTTATGCTCCACTCGAGCCTCCTCCCGTCTTTCCTCCTCTAAATCTATCAGCATAACCCTCTATTCCCTTCTCCCTCCTATGCTTGTCTAGTCTCCCCTTAAATGTATCTATACTGTTTACTTCAACCACTCCTTGTGATAGCAAATTCCACATTCTCACCACTCTCCGAGTAAAGAATTTTCTTCTGAATTCCCGATTGAATTTCTTGGTGACTATCTTAAATAGTTTCCCTCCCAAGACAGTATTCACATTGTTTTGTTATTGTATTTGCATATTACCAAAGGGATATCACCAATCACCTATTTAGCTTTAAAATACACAACTCACTATTAAGGTGTTGACTCAGAAACCAGCATTGAACATATTCCGAAAACTATCCATGAAATTCCTGAAGTGTTAACACCCATAGTGTGCAGGAAACTTTGCCAGTTAAACTTGAAAGAGTTTATTTTTAATTGTTAAATGGCAACCACATGCCCCAATTTCTGCCCTGGCTGATGTCAGTTAATATAGCATAGAGTGGGAACGGAATTCAAGATCAGCTTGGTCTGTACGATTGGCATGATAATTGGCAAACCAAAGCAGGCAAACAGCTTCAAAAAACACAGTGCCAGAAAAGTGACGCCTCATAAAACAACATACAACCCAAAAACAACCTGAATACAGGCTTTTGGCCAAATCCATGACTTTAATGTGACTCTAAGTTGAGATGTTTTTTATTCCATGGGATTTCAGGATTTTTACCCAATGTTTTAAGGATGACATTTTATTCTGCTTTTAAGAAAGATCTTGCATCTTTCATGACTTCAGGACCAGGGAGAACTCCCCAAGCTTTTCTTTGAATAGTGCCATGTGATCTTTTACAGTCACCTGCAGTGGGGCCTGAACCTTTTGACCTGGGAGTGAGAATGCTACTGTGGTTTTATTTGTTGTTTTTATTGGATTGATTCAACATTAATCACATTTACAACATTGTGATCATTTCTTTGCACGGTACAATCTTTCCTTTACCAGTTTTTAGCTCGAGAAATTAGTCATCAATAAAGAATTAACAACATTGTGATTAGTCTATTGTACTGTACAGTCTTCAGAAATTAAATGTTCGATTTGTCACCCATGGCATATATTAATCTATTGAACAGGCCAAAAAGTGCCATCCTTAAATTCTTTTCCAAATAATAAATCGGGATAAAACTAAAGTGATATAAAAACAGAAAATGCTGGAAATCTCAGCCGGTCAGGTAGCATCTGTGGAGTGTAAGGATTGACCAAAATTCCCTGGTTTGGGGAATCCAGCTTGGTCTCGGACTGTGCCAGTTTAAAACTCCTGTTAAGGATCTGAAGCCTGGAGCCCCGAAAACAGCATGTGTGTGTACACCTTGTGTACTAACTTTTGGGACCTTGAGACTTGGCCCTGGAGAACCTTTGTGCTGGACTGTCTGGAGATTCTTGTGAAAGATTTGGAGGACTTTATGGACTTATAGGTATATTCTGTGGATTTTGCTGGAAAAGACTGCAAAAAGCCGGAACAGGAGGAATGGAGTAAAAGAACACATACGGCTGAGATGATGGACAGGTGGGTTTTGCTGTGTGAGTAATGGGGATCAGAGAACCTTCAAAGTCAGCAAAACCATTATTTACCTGTCACTCATCTCACCTCTCCTGAGTCACCACCTGACAACGATTAATTCCAACAAGGAACTCGGGCCTGGGCCCGAGATTGACAGGTACCAGGATGGCCCAACACAATGGACTGGCAGTTAATACCTCATCAAACTAAATCGGGCCATCATCTACCGTTAATGGCCCAGGTCGGCCATTGGAGTTTGATCACATCTCAAAGGGTGCATCTTCTGAAATCAAACAAGCCCGAACAAAGGACTTTTTGAAAACCAACCAGCTCAGAGCTCTATATATAGGCTCCACCCTCTCCAGCAAGAGAGTGTTCGTGTTCGTGCCCAAGTGTTCATAGTGTCTCCAGCATTTTGCTGACCAACAAAGGACCAACAAGCAACCTCGCTCCAACCAAAGGGGGCCAAGTCAAAACCGCAACCGGGAGCGCGACACTCAGCTCGGTCAGCCGCAACCAGGCCCTGAGCTCCACCAAGGTCCAGCTTGGGATTAAAACCCAAGTGGGCCCATCGAAACCAACAGAAGAACCTGCAACCATATTACCAGGGGCCAGCCAGTGATGATCGAGCCGACCACCTGCCCTCTACGAGTGGTCGAATCAACCGAGGTCCCCAACGGCAATAAAACAACTCTCCCGTCGCTGGAAAACAAAGCCTACCATCCCTGATAACAACATCTAAAGCTTCATTGGCAAGTATAATTCTCACCTTAAAGGTGTAGACCTAGACAGTAAGGTTTGGGTGTTGGGAGGTGGGTTTTTTCTTTTGGTTTAGACTGATACACTGTAATTTTGTGTGGTTCTTCTTCCTCCCTTCTGGCTCTGCCTGACCGTGATTGTTACGTTGCATTAAAGTTTGGTAGTTTTCACTTGTCTCAAATAAAGTTTTGGTGCCTTCAATTTTCTAATAAACACCTTCGACTCATTCCAAACACACACTTGTCTGCCTTTTGCTTTATTACTTCTGTGATAAGTCCAGTGTCCAGAACCAGGGGTTAGGAGCACTTCGAAACTGCTCAGAGAAGTTCCCACAGGCCAGGCATAAGCTGTGGGGGCTCAAAGGATCGTAGTAAAACCCCCTACAGGAGAGAAACAGAGTTAATGTTTCAGGTCGATGACCCTTCGTCAAGAACTGGCGAATGTTCGAAATGAACAGATTCTTAAGGGAAGGTCTGTGATAGGGTTGAAGACAGGAGAGATTTGAGAGACAAAAGGGATGATGGGCTGACTTGAGTTGGTAATGGCAGAAGTTAGAAAAAAGATCAGTCTAGATAGGGTGTGAATGGCGGAATAATTACCAGCAGCCATGGGAAAGAGAGAGAGAAAGAAAAAAAATACATAAAATCAGGGCGGGGGGGGGGGGGGTACATTTTCTTATCAGCGAGGGATTTAGAAATTTCTGAAAGGGAGAGGACAGCTGTCGGTACAGATGGTGGAAAATGTTTTTCCTATGGTGGGGGGGGGGGGGAGGTCCGAATCTCCTCAGCCCCATGAAATATTGACACATAGATGCCAACTATGTGGATTTTGAGGGGGTGATGCGTGTTTGGAGTATCAGTTTTGACACTGTTAGTGCGGCAATAGAAACACTTGCTCTTCTTGGGACTCCCTTCAATCGCCCCAACAAAACAGCTCAGGTTACCTCTTCAGTGCACAGGGGATTGTTTCATGGCCAGAGAGATAACACGTCATGTCTTGGAAGGCGATTGAAGGGAATCAGCAGCTGGGCAGCTGTTCTGCGGGAAAGCTGGTGAGACTGCAGGCGGTTTGTTTCTCCGCAGTGGCTAGTGGGTCGTGGAGGTCACTGGCCCCACTCGCTGTGCGCTGAGGGACCCTGCAGCAGTGTGGGTATCATTGCAGTAACAACCGAAGGCCAGCTGGTAGATGTCTTGTTGGAATTTTAGCAACATTTTTTTATGAGGAATTGAAGTAATAAATCACTCTTGGAAAAAAAAACAATCGCTGTACTTTGGTAAGGAACATTCAAAAACGAGCAGAGATCAGCAAAACGAAATGTTACATAGCCTAAGCAAAACAATGAAATAACAGCTCGGGAAAATATGGGATGAAGGAATTGGAGGCTTTTGGCTTTTTATTACCTTAGGAAATGTGGAGCTACGAAGCAAATGTTGTCATAATGAGTTTGGGCACTTGGGCTTCTAATTCTAGGCATACAGAATATATTGTTGTATAAATGTAAACCACTCCAAGATCCAGAGGCTAAAGGACAGCACCCATGTGTGCTAACGAAATGCAGTGGATGCGAAATTGGGCTCGGTAGCACCCAAAATGGCATCCACTGTGCGCGTGCACACTTCTGCCATGAATCACGCCGGACGCCATCTTGGTGCAGGCGTTAGCTCGCGCACATCTAACATCCGCGCCCAACGCTGATTTGAAGCCATTTTGGAGCACCATGCTCCAGCCTCACCCTCTTGGTGCACACGCGTTAAGCAGCAGGAAGGACACGTCGCCAGCGCCATTTAAAAGGATCAGCAACTACGTACAGGTTAGTTGCTGGTTAGAAACATAGAAACATAGAAAGTAGGCGCAGGAGTAGGCCATTCGGCCCTTCGAGCCTGCACCACCATTCAATATGATCATGGCTGATCATGCAACTTCAGTACCCCATTCCTGCTTTCTCTCCATACCTCTTGATCCCTTTAGCTGTAAGGGCCACATCGAACTCCCTTTTGAATATATCTAACAAACTGGCCTCAACAACTTTCTGTGGTAAAAAATTCCACAGGTTCACAATTCTCTGAGTGAAAAAGTTTCTCCTCATCTCGGTCCTAAATGGCTTACCCCTATCCTTAGACTGTGACCCCTGGTTCTGGACTTCCCCAACATCGGGAACATTCTTCCTGCATCTAACCTGTCCAGTCCCATCAGAATTTTATATGTTTCTATGAGATCCCCTCTTTCTTCTAAATTCCAGTGAATATAAGCCTAGTCGATCCAGTCATTCTTCATATGTCAGTCCTGCCATCCCAGGAATCAGTCTGGTGAACCTTTGCTGCACTCCCTCAATAGCAAGAATGCCCTTCCTCAGATTAAGAGACCAAAACTGCACACAATACTCAAGGTGTGGTCTCACTAAGGCCCTGTGCAACTGCAGTAAGACCTCTCTGCTCCTATACTCAAATCCCCTCGCTATGAAGGCCAGCATGCCATTTGCTTTCTTTACTAGCTGCTGTATCTGCATGCCTATCTTCAATGACTGATGTACCATGATGCCCAGGTCTTGTTGCACCTCCCCTTTTACTAATCTGTCACCATTCAGATAATATTCTGCCTTCCTGTTTTTGCCACCAAAGTGGATAACCTCACACTTATCCACATTATACTGCATTTGCCATGCATTTGCCCATTCACCTAAGTCTAAGTCCCCCTGCAGTCTCCTAGCTTCCTCCTCGCAGCTCGCAATGCCGCCCAGTTTAGTGTCATCTGCAAACTTGGAGATATTACATTCAATTCCTTCGTCTAAATCATTAATGTATATTGTGAATAGCTGGGGTCCCAGCACTGAACCATGCGGCACCCCGCTAGTCACTGCCTGCCATTCTGAAAAGGACCCGTTTATTCCCACTCTTTGCTTCCTGTCTGCCAACCAGTTCTCTATCCACTTCAATACATTAACCCCAATACCATGTGCCTTAATTTTGCACACTAATCTCTTGTATGGGACCTTGTCAAAAGTCTTTTGAAAGTCCAAATACACCACATCCACTGGTTCTCCCTTGTCCATTCTACTAGTTACATCCTCAAAAAATTGTAGAAGATTTGTCAAGCATGATTTCCCTTTCATAAATCCATGCTGACTTGGACTGATCCTGTCACTGTTTTCCAAATGTGCTGCTATTACATCTTTAATAATTGATTCCAGCATTTTCCCCAATGTCAGGCTAACCAGTCTATAATTCCCTGTTTTCTCTCTCCCTCCTTTTTAAAAAAGCGGTGTTACATTAGCTATCCTCCAGTCCATAGAAACTGAACCAGAGTCTATGGAATGTTGGAAAATGACCACCAATGCATCTACTATTTCTAGGGCCACTTCCTTAAGTACTCTGGGATGCAGACTATCAGGCCCTGGGGATTTATCGGCCTTCAATCCCTTCAATTTCCCTAACTCCATTTCCTGACTAATAAGGATTTCCTTCAGTTTCCCCTTCTCGCTAGACCCTCGGTCCCCTAGTATTATTCGGGAGGTTATTCGTGTCTTCCTTAGTGAAGACAGAACCAAAGTATTTGTTCAATTGGTTTGCCAAATCCTTGTTCTCCATTATGAATTCCCCTGATTCTGACTGCAAGGGACCTACATCAATCTTCACTAATAATTTTCTCTTCACATATCTATAGAAGCTTTTGCAGTCAGTTTTTATGTTCCCTGCAAGCTTACTCTCATACTCTATTTTCCCCTTCCTAATTAAACCCTTAGTTCTCCTCTGCTGAATTCTAAATTTCTCCCAGTCCTCAGATTTGCTGCTTTTTCTGGCTAATTTATATGCTTTTTCCTTGGATTTAACACTTTCCCTAATTTCCCTTGTTAGCCACGGTTGAGCCACCTTCCCTTTTTTATTCTTACACCACACAGGGATGTACAATTGTTGTAGTTCATCCATGTGATACTTAAATGTTTGCCATTGCCTATCCACCGTCAACCCTTTCAGTATCATTCTCCAGTCTATCCTAGCCCATTTGCGTCTCATACCGTCAAAGTTTCCTTTCTTTAAGTTCAGGACCCTAGTCTCTGAATTAACTGTGTCACTCTCCATCTGAATGAAGAATTCTACCATATTATGGTCACTCTTCCCCAAGGGGCTCTGCACGACCAGATTGCTAATTAATCCTCTCTCGTTACACAAGACCCAGTCTAGAATGGGTTGATTTCTCCTGGCTGCTGTTCCAATTCTACAGGTGTTTGGTGCTTTCATTAGCTGTTTCAAGTTGCAAAAGTCTACAGTGAGTGCTGAAGGAGCTTTTGCTGACTTCAAGGAATCTGTACAAACCAAAGCTCCCAGGCATGGACTCATGAGGAGGTCTTCCCCTTGGAGTACTGGATGACTGGGAGAATAAACAGAGGTACATGCTTACACTATCTGCAGCTTGTATGTCAGAAGTGATTGTGAGATAAGGGGAAAGTGGGATGTGAGAAGGAGGATCAGGTATGAGTAATCTGTCATCTTCAATGGTTTCAGTCCCACCGCTGGCCACAGCCTCAGCAATGGCCGTTCCAATAATGGCCGGCACCGTCTCCTTCATGGTGGTTAGGACAGGTAGCTACACCTGTACCCCTCCTGTGAGTTCCTGCTGCCTCCGGTTGTGCGCCACCTTGTCCTGCAAGAGAGAGCGAAGTGTGCAGGAGAGTTATCCCCGGTGTCCTGGCCAATTCCTTAATCTACATAACAAAAATACAGATTATCTGGTCATTATCCCATTGCTGTTTGTAGGAACTTGCTGTGCGCAAATTGGCTGCTGTATTTCCTACATTACAACAGTGACCATACTTCCAAAATACTCCATTGGCTGTAAGGCACTTTGGGACATCCTGAGACTGGGAAAGGTGCTATAGAAATACAGTTTTTCTTTCCATTTTTTTATTTGAAGATGCTTGACCACTCATGTGAGGTCATTGAACGTCTTGCAGCACTGCATTCAGGTCCTCGGGGTCAGAGTTCTGCCATTGACCCCCACGGCTATCTGCTCCCACTGTCTGTTGACCATGTGTCTGGGGGCAGGGGGCTTCCTGGCCCCTTGTGGATACAGAACATCTCTCCTCCATTCCACCTCCTCCACCAAGACCTCCAGGGCAAGAAGTTACAATTTTAGGCCCCTGCTGATGTGTGCAGCCAATGACCAGCAATGTTGGCGCTGGCTGTACGCAGCAATCAGGCTAATCAGCAGGCAGCACAAAGATGGCGTGCTGTCCACATTTCAATCCACATTTCGATCCCCGTGTCTATTTTCGGGGGCTATCCAATTCAGCCGCCATTCTTTTCTTGTTCAAATGTGCTAATTAACTGAGAGTGGTGCTCGGCTATGCCTCAGTGGGTAGCACTCTCAACACTGAGTCAGAAGATGGTGGGCTCATCTCTCAACTCTAGACACATGAGTGAAAAACCTTGGTTGACATTCCCAGTGCAGTGCTGAGGGAGTGCTGCACTGTCGGAGGTGCCGTCTTTTGGATGAGACATTAAACCGAGGCTCCATCTGCTCTCTCAGGTGGACATAAAAGATCCCATGGCATTATTTTGAAGAAGAGCAGAGGAGTTCTCACCGGAGACCTGGCCCAATATTTAGCCCTCAACCAACATCACTAAAACAGATTATCTGGTCATTATCCCATTGCTGTTTGTGGGAGCTGGCTGTGCGTAAATTATCTGGCATTTTTCCACATTACAACAGTGACTACACTCCAAAAGTACTTCATTGGCTGTAAAGCTCGTTGGGTCACCCTGAGGTCACGAAGGCGCTATATAAATGAAAGTTCTTTTTACTTTTGAGGCCATGATGCAATGCTTCAAAACTCAAATAACATCCTTAGAATACAAGGACTACTCAATAGCTAATCAGATCATGTCTTTTCAATAAGCTTTTATCTTCTGAGGTTGCAGTGAATGGGCCAGCTGTGTATGGAACCAGCTGAATCATTCTCTGTAGCCAATAGATAAAACTTTCAAAATCCAAATCATTTTCGAAGAATGTTGGACTTTGATACTGATGGTTACTGACTCGCCAGCTGGCTAGCTTTTAACCATTCTATTGATTTCATTTTATGAAGACGGCCCAGTTTAAAAGTGTACGTTCAAAAGTGCCTGTCCATTTATTAATGTATAATGCTATAGCACTCCACGAGTTGCTGAACCAGCAGCGTAATATAATAATTGTTATGATCTGGAATGCACTACCTGAAAGGGTGGTGGAAGCGGATGCAATGCTAACTTTCACAAGGGAAGTGGATATATGGTTAGGGCTGCGGGGAAAGAGCAGCAGAAGTAGGACTAATTGGATAGCTGTTTCACAGACACGATGGGCTGAATGGCCTCCTTCTATAAGAAAAAGGAGCAGGAGTAGGCTGTACGGTCCCTCGAGCCTGCTCTGCCATTTAATAAGATTGTGTCTGACCTTTGACTCCAACTCCACTTTCCCGCCCGATCCCCATATCACTTGATTCTCCTGGTGTCCAAAAATCTATCCATCTCAGGCTTGATTATACTCAACGACTGAACATCCACAGCTCTCTGGAGTAGAGAATTCCAAAGAGTCACAATCTCCTTATCTCAGTCCTAAAAGGCCGCTCGCTTATCCTGAGACTATGACCCCTGGTTCTAGACTCTCCAGGTTGACGAAATGGCCTCTCAGCATCTAGCCTGTCAGCCCGCAAATCATTTTATGCATTTCAATGAGATCATCTCTGATTCTTCTAAACTCCAGAAAATATAGGCCTGTTCTACTCAATATCTCCGCAGACAACAACCCAGTCATTGAAAGTTGGCTTACAGGTACAGCAGGCGGTAAAGAAGGCAAATGGTATGTTGGCCTTCATAGCTAGGGGGTTTGAGTATAGGAACAGGGAGGTCTTACTGCAGTTGTACAGGGCCTTGGTGAGGCCTCACCTGGAATATTGTGTTCAATTTTGGTCTCCTAAGGAGGGAGTGCAGCGAAGGTTCACCAGACTGATTCCCAGGATGGCTGGACTGACATATGAGGAGAGACTGGATCAACTGGGCCTTTATACATTGGAGTTTAGAAGGATGAGAGGATACCTCATAGAAACATACAAGATTCTGACGGGACGGGACAGGTTAGATGCGGGTAGATTGTTCCCGATGTTGGGGAAGTCAGAACCAGGGGACACAGTCTTAGGATAAGGGATAGGCCATTTAGGACTGAGATGAGGAGAAACTTCTTCACTCAGAGAGTTGTTAACCTGTGGAATTCCCTGCCGCAGAGAATTGTTGATGCCAGTTCATTGGCTATATTCAAGAGGGAGTTAGATATGGCCCTTACGGCTAAGGGGATCAAGGGGTATGGAGAGAAAGCAGGAAAGGGGTACTGAGGGAATGATCAGCCATGATCTTAATGAATGGTGGTGCAGGCTTGAAGGGCTGAATGTAACCTTCTCCTCCCAGGAATCAATGTAGTCAACCTTTGTTGCACTAAGGCAAATATGTAAGGAGACCAAAACTATACACAGTACTCCAGGAGTGGTCTCACCAAAGCTCTATTAAATTGCAGCTAAACCTCCTTACTTTTATACTCCAACCCCCTTGCAATAAAGGCCATTTGTCTTCATAATTCATACATGCTGTATCTGCATGTTAACTTTCTGTGATCTGTGTACAAGGATACCCAAATCCCTCAGCATACCAACATTTGCTCGTCTCTCACCTTTTAAAAAATACTCTCTTTTTCTATTCTTCCTGTGGATGGTTTTACATGTCCCAACATTATATTCCATCTGTCACCTTCTTCCCTCCTCACTTCACCTGTCTATATCCCATTAAAACCTCTATGTATCCCCCTCACAGCTCACTTTCCCACCTAGCTTTGTATTGTCAGAAAACTTGGATACATTGCACTCAGTCCCCTCATCTAAGTCATTAATATAGATTGTAAAAAGCTGAGGCCCAAGCACTGTGGCATCCCACTAGTTACACCCTGTCATCCCAATAATTACCCATTTATTTCTACTCTGTTTTCTGTCCATTAACTAATTCTCAATTCTATATGCTAATATATTACCCCAATCCCATGAGTCCTAATCTTGTGTAACAACCTCGTGTCCAATCATATGAGCCCTAATGTTTTTAACAACCTTATTGAAGGCCTTTTGAAAATGCATTTCAGCAGTTTATTTGTTATACCCTGTAATATTCCTGTGAAGTGCCTTGGGACGTTTCACTATGTTCAAGGCGCTGTATAAATACAAGTTGTTGTTGTTGTTTTTGTTGTTGTTGTTGTTGTTGTAAGCCCCGCCTCTGTCCCTGTTGGTGAAATCACTTGAGTTATTTGCGGCCAATGAGCCATCTTTATTAGCGGTCACATGACAGGCAACGATTTTGTTGCAGTTTTGATTAAAGTATTCTTAATATCGCTATTTTAGGCAAGAGGAAAGTATCTCGCTGAAAAGAACTTTGACAGTTCCCCCTGGAGGTTTTCATTCTGCTTTATCATAGGGCGAGCAAGGTTGGCTTGAGAAAATCGTGGCATCATGCACAGTCCACAAGTAGGGATTGCCAAACCTCCAGGATTGGCCTGGAGTCTCCAGGAATTGAAGATTAATGCCGCGAGTAACCCAGGAGACGTGTCATAGGGCCATTAAACAGAATTACGTGGCTTTTTTCATTTTCTTTGAATACCTCTGTTTATTAATTATAAAAATATTGGATACAAAAAGGCTGTTGGACTGACCGCCAATCGGGTAATGAAGAGTCTTTTCGCTTTCCAATTGGTGTGGGAAGGCGAATGGACTTGTTGGGCGACCAATGGCGGGAGCGTGGGGGCGGGGCAGTTGGAGGCCGGAGGTCAAGGGATGAAACCTCCAGGAATCCGTCAATAGCTGGCAAGTCTACCCACAGGGTAGGGGCGACTCATTTCTCTTCAATGATCATCATCATCATAGGCAGTCCCTCGGAATCGAGGAAGATTTGCTTCCACTCTAAAAATGAGTCCTTAGGTGGCTGAACAGTCCAATACGAGAGCCACAGTCCCTGTCACAGGTGGGACAGATAGTCGTTGAGGGAAGGGGTGGGTGGGACAGGTTTGCCGCACGCTCTTTCCGCTGCCTGCGCCAGTTTTCTGCATGCTCTCAGCAACGAGACTCGAGGTGCTCAGCGCCCTCCCGGATGCACTTACTCCACTTAGGGCGGTCTTTGGCCAGGGACTCCCAGGTGTCGGTGAGGATGTTGCACTTTATCAGGGAGGCATTGAGGGTGCCCTTGTAACATTTCCTCTTCCCACCTTTGGCTCGCTTGCCGTGAAGGAGTTCCTATTAGAGCGCTTGCTTTGGGAGCCTCGTGTCTGGCATGCGAACAATGTGGCCCGCCCAACGGAGCTGAGCAAGTGTGGTCAGTGCTTCAATACTGGGGATGTTGGCCTGGTTGAGGACGCTAACGTAGGTGCGCCTGTCCTCCCAGGAGATTTGTAGGATCTTGCAGAGACATCGTTGGTGGTATTTCTCTAACGACTTGAAGTGCCTACTGTACATGGTCCATGTCTCTGAGCCATACAGGCGATGCAGTGATCGTGACCATCTTTAAGAAGGGGGACAAGTCTGACTGCGGCAACTACAGAGGAATCTCTTCAACAAACACAGAGTTTGTCACCATTTCAGATTATGCCCCAGAACAGATGGATATGACGATATTGAGACCACCTACAGAAAATGACAACTCAATGAAGATAAGAGATGAGTTCATTGGTAATGTAGGATCAGGAATTAAAGAGCGCACAGACCTCAATGATAACAACATGGGTCTATTGGAAACAAGGAAGGATGTGTAAGAGCAAATACAATTGCATTGGGATCAACGAGAACCAAGAAATAAAAAGTAGAAAGGAAAATCAGTTTGTGGTAAGAGTGACTCGAGTGAAACTGGAAAGAATTAAAAATATTAAATGTATTTATTTTTGTAATTTAACGAGTTTAGATTGAACTATTTAAAAATAATGAAATAAAAATGGAAATTCTGATGAAAAAATGGCTAAATACCTATTTGACAGATGCCTACTCTGGGCAGCAGTGACTGCAGTGTGTACCATCTACAAGGTGCACTGCAGCTACTTGCCAAGGCCTCTTCGCCAGCACCTCCCAAACCCTCACCCTCGACTACCTAGCAGGACAAAGGCAGCAGGTGCATGGCAACACCACCACCAGCAAGTTCCCCTCCAAGTCACACATGCCATCTCGACTTGGAAATATATCGGCCCTTCCTTCATTGTCGCTGGGTCAATACCCTGGAACTCCCTCCCTAACAGCACTGTGGGAGCACCTTCACCACACGGACTGCAGCGGTTCAAGGCGGCGGCTCACCACCACCTTCTCGAGGAGCGATTAAAATTCGGGGTGTGCAAGAGGCAAGAATTGGAGGAGCGTAGAGATCTCGGAGGGTTGTAAGGCTGCAGGAGGTGTCAGAGAGATAGGGTGAGACCATGGAGGAATTTGACAGCAAGGGCGAGAATTTTTAAATTGAGGTTTTGCCAGTGTAGGTTAGCGAGCACGAGGGTGAAGAGTGAACGGGAATTGGTGTGACTATCAAAGCTCCACATCCAAAGCCAGAACATTTCAGTAAGTGAATTGGGTGGGATTGAAATTTTGATAGGGCAAGAAGCCTAACACGGGTGATTGATAAACTGATGGAAATCTAATTGCAAAGAGAACATTAGACATAGAAAACTTTTTGAACTTTTGATGTGAAGAGACAAAAACGTAGACTACTCAAGATGAGCCTTCTTTTGACAGGAAATCTTGAGAGAGAGGCTGTTCTGTGTCGGGACCCGTCCTAGCTCTCACCTCTGAATCAGAAGGCTGTTGGTTCAAGTCCCACTCCAGACTTGAGCACGGTATCTATGCAAGCAAGCGAGGGAGTGCTGCATTGTCAGAGTGTTGTCTTTCAGAAGTGACGCTAAACCGAGGCCCCGTCGGCCTTCTCAGGTGGATGTAAAAGATCCCACGGCCACTATATCGAAGAAGAGCAGGGGAGTTTTCCCCAGTGTCCTGTCCAATATTGCTGTTTGTGGGACCTTACTGTGCACAAATTGGCTGCCGTGTTTTCCTACATTACATTTCAAAAGTACGGCATTGGCTGTGCTTTGCAGTGCCCTGAGATTATGAAAGGTGTTATTATGCAAATCTTTCAGGAGATTGTGCCAATGTCCTAGCCACTGTGAAATACTGATTTCCTGTAAAGAAGAACACAAATCTTTATCACAATAAAATCTATAATTTAAAATATAATCTTATGCTGAATTACCAGGAGCTTGTACAACGAGTACATTTTATAGATGTACATATACCAACAACAGCAACAACAACTTGTATTTATATAGCACCTTTAATGTAATGAAACCTCCCAAGGCGCTTCCCAAGAGTATTATGAGATTAAAAATTTGACACCGAGCCGCATAAGTAGAAATTAGCGCAGGTGACCAAAAGCTTGGTCGAAGAGATAGGTTTTAAGGAGCGTCTTGAAGGAGGAAAGTGAGACAGGGAGTTCCAGAGTTTGGGGCCTAGGCAACAGAAGGCACGGCCACTGATGGTTGAGGGATTATAATCAGGGATACTCAAGAGGGCAGAATTGGAGGAGCGCAGACATCTCGGGGGGTTTGTGGGACTGGAGGAGATTACAGAGACAGGGAGGGGCGAGGCCATGGAGGGATTTGAAAACAAGGATGAAAATTTTGAAATTGAAGTGTTGCTTAACCGGAAGCCAATGTAGGTCAGCGAGCACAAGGGTAATGGGTGAGCGGGACTTGGTGTGAGTTAGGACACGGGTAGCCAAGCTTTGGATCACCTCTAGTTTATGTAGGCTAGAATGTGGGAGGCCAGCCAGGAGCGTGTTGGATTAGTCAAGTCTAGAGGCCAGCACTAAGCAAGCTTGCAGACCTCATGGACTACTTTTCAGATGTTTAAGAAACGCAAATAATGAAGCCATTATCAGTATAGAAGAACTGGAAAAGTTAGGATATGTACAACAGAATTTTAGGTAATGTCACTATGCAACTTAGGAAAGAACTTGTGTTAATCTGCAAGTCAGATGATTGAGAAACAGCCGAATAACATCAGTGCCACTATCAATATTAACACCCACAGTGTGGGAGTTCAGCTTCCCTTGTTGAATTAGATTAGATTCAGCCTCATGCTGTGCTCACGATGAATCCCTCCCCACCCTGGACATTCAGAAACTGAACATAAGCAGTTGCCTCCTAGTCAGAAGCAGCCTGGTGACTCTTTCCCAATACTTTGCTGGGAAGGCACTGAAGTAATAGCAAAAGAAATAAAGTATTTTCCGAAAATACTTGGACTTAACAGTGATTAAAAAAAAAGAAAAGACAGGATGTGCTGGAAATCTGACTCAAACACGGAAAATTCTGACAATCTACAGCAAGCTGTCTGAAGGGTCGTTTTTCGCGTGGGACCTTTCATTAGAACATCCACAACATAGGAACAGAGGGATTGCAAAAAGAATAAAGACCAAGGTCCATCTAGTTCGCCTTCTACCATCCTGGTAGTCACAATAAATTGGAGTTCTTGGCTAATCATAGCAATCACTCTCTATCAATGAGTCTACAACAGATCCAGACACAACGTGAAGTAAACCCAAGCGGTGCACAGCTTTGGGAACCACAGGTCCAAAGTCACCTACCGTCCTCCCAAGCTCACTACACTTACCATAAGCCGTGTCTCAAATTAGTCATATACTATAATCCTAGGACATGGAAAAAATGAATCTAATTTGAATTTGAATGAATCAATACTAACTGCTTCCATCGTCTTCCTGGGGATTCTGTTCCATAGATTGACCACTCACTCATTGAGAATGTTCTCACAGATTAGTTTTCAATCTACCCCCCTTCAAGTGCAGGCCATGTCCTCTGCTTCTACTGGATAAGGTGAAACAGCTTGAAATGATTGACATTACCTAGTCCCTTTAGAATCCTGAAAACAGCAATCATATCACCTCTCAGCCTGCTCTTTTCCAGTGAGAACATGCCCAATTGACATAATTGCTCCTCATAATTCTACCTAGAAGGACAAGGGCAGCAGGCGCATGAGAGCACATCACCTGCAAGTTCCCCTCCAAGTCACACACCATCCTGACTTAGAAGTATATCGGCGGTTCATTCATCGTCGCTGGGTCAAAATCCTGGAACTCCCTCCCTAACAGCACTGTGGGAGCGCCTTCACCACACGGACTGCAGCGGTTCAAGAAGGCGGCTCACCACCACCTTCTCGAGGGCAATTAGGGATGGGCAATAAATGCCGGCCTTGCCAGCTCACGCCCACATCCCAGGAACAAAAAAAATTCAATCCCTCCATCTCCTCAATCGTTCTTGTTGCTTGTTCTGTATCCTTTCAATAGCTGCAGTATCCTTTCTGTACAGCAGTGACCAGACCTGTACACAGTGCAGCCTCATCAATGATTTATAAAATGGCAGGATTTCCTCGCTATTTCTGCTCAATGTTGGCCTTTTAATATATCCCAGCGTCTAATTTGCTTCGTTCACTGCTATCGGGCATCATTGCGATAGCTTCAAATTATTGTCAATCAGGACCCCCAGGCATCTCTCATTTTCCAGGTATATTACTGCCTTTTCATTTATGTATTAATCCCTTTCTGGAGGTTTTGACCCCATGGGAAGCACTTTGCCTTTCTCAACATTGAATGTCATCTGCCTCCTGTCTGCTCAAATCCCAAGTATATTCTAATCCTTCCCATAGCTTATGCTGTTCCGCTTTGGAGTCTACCACCTTCATTAGCGTCGTATCATCTGCAAAGTTAGCCATTGTGCTTATGACTCCCAGCTCCAGATCATGCGTAAAGATAATAGACAAAAGAGGTTCCAAAACAGAGCCGTGTGGGACCGCACTTGTAACATTCTCCCAGGCTAATGACAAATCCTGTACCACCACCCTCTGGGTTTTATCGGTCAACCGATTACGTATCCATTATAAAATATTTCCACTGATTCCTGCTTTTTTTAATTTTCACCGCTGTTTTCTCTTTGAGACACTGTGTGTTTCTACCTGTTTCTGTTATGTCAGTGTTCATAATGTATTTTTATATTATTTATATGCCTCATCCATGCCTTCGTTACCTCTAGACTTGACTATTCCAATGCACTCCTGGCTGGCCTCCCAAGTTCTACCCTACGTAAACCTGAGGTCATCCAAAACTCAGCTGCCCATGTCCCAACTCACACCAAGTCCTGCTGACCAATCATTCCTGTGCTCGCTGACCTACATTGGCTCTTGGTTAAACAACGCCTTGATTTCAAAATTCTCATCCTTGTTTATAGATCCCTCCATGGCTTCGCCCCTCTCTATCTCTGTAATCTCCTCCAACCCCACAACCATCCTGAGATATCTGCGTTCCTTTAATTCTGCCCTCTTGAGCACCCCTGATTATAATCGCTCCACCATTGGTGGCCGTGCCTTCTGTTGCCTAGGTCCCAAACTCTGGAACTCCCTCCCTAAACCTCTCCGCCTCTCTACCTCTCTTTCCTCCTTTAAGACGCTATCTGCTCTAATTTCTCCTTAGATGGCTCAGTGTCAGATTTTTGTCATAACACTCCAGTGAAGCGCCTTGGGACGTTTTCTACGTTAAAGGCGCTATATAAATGCAAATTGTTCTTGTTATTACTGTGCCTCTGGGTCAAAATGAGAAAATTAGAATGAATTGAATGATATAGTTGGTTAGTTGCTTTTGGCAGTAACTTTGTGATCGGAGGTATCTACCATTGTGAATGAGTACAATATGGTCCACATTCTGATTGTAAGTTCAATAAAACAATTTGAACTTACCACCTTAAAGTACTAGAAATGAATCACGTGACCCCCGCCATCGCTATTGCTAAAAGTAGGGTGGGGAAATGTATAAGGAACAAAGCTGGAAAGCAAGGCGTGTATTCAGGAAACCCATGTGAACAGTTCCCCATCAGAAGTCATGACATGATAGATAATAAACACTATTAGAATTCAACTGAGAGTTTCCAGTACAACAAATATTATTTGGACTTTCACTTCATAATTCCTGAAATGAACGAGAAGTCACAAAGCAATCAGCAAGCAAGAACAAGTTACGTTGACATTCTTCCCATTTTCCACCCATTTATTTTAATTTTTCCCATAAATTATTCCTTTGCTCTCTTATTCCCTCATTAACTCTTTTTTTTCTCTCCTTGCTGTTTATTTCCTTTTTCTCTCCCCTTTCCTCTTCTAATCTCTCTTTTCTCTCTTATTCCTTCTCCTATTCTTCCCTTTTCTATCCTATTCTCGTTTCCTTCTTCCCCCTTTTCCTCGTATTCTTTTTTCGCCCTGATTGCTCTACTTTTCAACCAATGTCTCTTTAGCTCTCCCTTTCCTCTCTTTTTCTCTTTTTCCCTTCTATTTCTCCCTTTTTCTCTCCTCTCGCTTTCCCCACACTCTATTTTTCTCTCCCATTCTCTTCTACCGTCTTAACATAGAAACATTCTTTCCTGCTCTCCCGTTCACTCTTCTTCGTTCCTACTCTCAGAGAGTCGTGGAGGCTGGGTTGTTGAAGATATTTAAGGTGGAGATAGACGTTATGTCTTTGATACTCTTATGAATGACTTCACGAGGTCTAGTATTGTACTCGAGCTGTTGTGACCTTAGTCCCATTTATTGTAATTCCAGAGTGAGGCACAAGCATGGTGGGCAGCCTTTTATACTGGGCCCTGCACATCTATGTAGTTGACCCTCAGGTCTCCCACCGCAGTGCCCTCTGGTGGCAAACCTTATGTGACTATACAGTTAGTACACATGGTCTACATACATGACATCACTTCCCCCCAAGTCTTTAATGCAAATTGACTCGTACATTGACGGTGACCTGGGCTTTGCTCTTCCTGGGTGACCATTGGAGGGTCACTTCTAGCTTGGGTGGGTTGGTAGTGAGATTTGTTGCCAGTGGAGGTCCCCGTGGTTTCTGGTTGTGATTCCATGACTACTCCATTCTCCCCCCGCCTCCCCCCCCCCCCCCACCACCACACAGAGATCATGTTAATGGCCCGTTACATGCAAGTTGCATTCAAGTTCATCACATGGGTTTTACATTTACATCTTGGTACATTTGTTGGGTGGATTACAGTTGCGTTTCTTTTTGTGTGGTACATTTGCATGATCAGTACAGGTATATCAGTACAGGTACACAAGGACAGTCTAGTTCCAGCATGGCCGGATGAGATCCAGGTTGTCTGGTGGCGGCGCAGTGCCCCAGGTCTGTGGGCGAGGTGAGCTCGTTTTACTCAAGTTGCCGGAGCTCAGGGCTCTTGCCGTTACTCCTAGAATCAGGCAGGCCCAAAGACAGCTGATGTGTCTGAGACACCCCTGTCCTTTTCATTTGCACAGTGTCGCTGCTGCTCCCTGGGAAGCGGTCTGAGCGAGTGAGCGTTTCATCTAAGCGACGGTGGGGCTGCCTCGCCTTGTCTAGCAGTTCGCAGGGCACTGCTGACTCGCTTTCCTTGAGGGCACCGTTGTGAGCACTCTCTAGTTTTGGACCCTGGCTGGTCCAGGTCCCTTTCGGAGGAGCCATTGCAGGTGACCCTTCGCTCTTGGGCATTGCCGTGGTGGCGAGTGGGTTTGTGGGCTGCGCCTTTTCCACTCGGGTGGTGAGCGACGGTAGCCGACTGCGAGTATAGGCGCAGTTTACTGTTTCTGGCCCGTGGCAGTTCATGCCATCGGGTGCCTGCAATGTTAAACCGATCTGAGGCAGGGTATCGCTACCGGTTCCTCTGCTCTCTGGGGATCGTTTACTCTGCGGCTTGTCTACTTCTGTCAGCTGTGGGGACTCTTTATGATACATCGTTTTGGTTCCAACGACACAGGCTACAGCATTGGGTAGCCCGCTGGACCTGATTACGACCGTTAGGTATTCGCCCGCTACATTGGCTGATTGCAATTTGCACCCGACATCGCTCAACAACATTTTGCTCGTTACAGCTGGACTTTTACATTGGTTACCAATTTCAAGCAGTTCATTGAAAAATGGCGGGTTGCTGGCCTCCTTTAAAATACCCCAATCGTCTTTCTTGCATGGAACCACGTGTCGTTGCTCCATTAGCGCTGCACCTCGTGGTTTGGACACCATCCTTTCCCTGTCCATGATGTCGACTGCCACGATCTTCTTTCCCAGGAATTCTGCCACTGAAGCTGGGAAGGCGCCCTCGGATCCAATCTTCCTCCCCAGGAGCCCTGCCACTGAAACCGGGAAGGTGCATTCGGGTCGTCTCGGCCAGATCATCGCCACGCAGTCATGATGAGCGGTATGTGCCTCGGGGGCTGCGTGGATCTGCTCTCCGGTGCCTGGTCCAACCAAAGGCGGGGGCTTGCTCTGCCTCTGAGCATGTGGGGACGTCGATCGCTGGAGGGATGAAGTCTTCCCAGTTCCACTGAATCTTCCCCATCCATCTTCTTCCAAGTAGCATTGGTCCATCACCTGAAACAATCCACAATGGTAAATTGTGCACCGCGCCATCATGGGATACACTTACATCCGCACTACCAACAACTGATATCAGTTCCTTGGTGTAGGTGCGCAGCTTTGCCTGAACCGGGACCAGCTTGGGTCGTTCAGCTTGATCATTCCATAGCCTCGCAAAGGCTTCCTGGCTCATTGCTGACTGACTCACCCCCGTGTCCACCTCCATGAAGACTGGAATGCCATTTATCTCGACTTCCATTATCACTGGAGGACAATCTGTGGTGCAGGCATATACTCCATACACTTTGTCCTGGGACTGAGCTGCCTCACTAGCCATCTCCTCATAATCCGCGCTGGATTCACAGCCATCTTCTGACTCCTCTTCCACGTGGTGAGTCACAGCTCTTTTGCACATTCGCTGGAGGTGGCCCTTTGTGCTGCAGCCTTTACACACATAGTCTCTGAACCGACACTGATGAGCCCTGTGATTACTTCCATAATGCCAGCATGGTGCTACTCGACACGTTTACACCCCTCGGCGGACTCTGAGTTAAAGGACTCGGGGGCCAGTACGCTCTGCTCTGGGCAGATTCACGTTCAACAGTTCTGCCTGTGAAAGGCGCCATTCTATTTACAGTACTTGCCAGGTTTGAGCCCTGAGAGTGAGTCATCATCTGCTTGGAGCTGCAGCTTGAGGTCATGAACGCCTGGCTGATGCTGATGGCCTTCTGCAGAGTGACGGTGGTTCCGGCAGACAGTAGCCTGTGAAGAAGGGCCTCGTGACCGATGCCAATTACGAAGACGTCCCGCAACGCATCGATGAGGGATGCGCCGAACTCACACGGTCCTGCCAGCCTCCTGAGGTACTTGTCGATTTCCTGGCCCTCGGGGCGACGGCGTGTATAAAATCGATGCCTGGCCGTGAGGATGCTCTCCATCGGTTTGAGTTAGCACCGAATTAGCACTTTCAGCTCCTTGTATGACTTGGTCGTTGTTTTCTCTGGTGCAAGCAGGTCCCTGACGAGGCCATAGATCGCGGGCCCATAACTGGTCAACAGGATAGCTCTGCGTTTATCTGCCAGCGTGGCCGGATCATCGCCTACCAGGTCGTTTGCTATGAAATATTGGTCGAGCCACTCCGTAAAGGCTTCCCAATCTTCACCCTCTGAGAATTTTTCTAATGCACCAACATTAGTCATTTTTGCGTGAAAGTTCGTAATCTCATCGCCAGTTGTTATGTCTTTAATACTCTTATGAATGACTCCATGAGGTCTAGTATTGTACTTGAGCTGTTGTGACCTTAGTCCTATTTATTGTAACTCCAGAGTGAGGCACGAGCATGGTGGGCAGCCTTTTACACTGGGCCCTGCACACCTACGTAGGTGACCCTCAGGTCTCCCACCGCAGTGCCCTCTGGTGGCACACCTTATGTGACTATACAGTTAGTATACATGGTCTACATACATGACAATAGACATATTTTTGAGTGATAAGGGAGTCAAGGGTTATGGGGAGCGGGCAAGGAAGTGGAGTTGAGGCCAAGATCAGATCAGCCATGATCTTATTAAATGGTGGAGCAGGCTCGAGGGGCCAAATGGCCTACTCCTGCTCCTGTGGTCTTATGTTCTATGTTTTTCTCACCAGTTTTCCTTTACTCTGCCATTCTAGTCTCCCATTTCTCACCTATATTCTCTCTTTCTTTTATTCTTTTTTTTATTACTCTGCCATTCTAGTCTCCCATTTCTCCCCAATATTCTCTCTTTCTTTTATTCTTTTCTTTTCCTTTCTATTCTCTCATTTCTTGAATGTTCTTTCTCCTTTTCTTAAATTCTAACTTTAATTTTACAATTGCGTCCTAAAGTAGGCTTGGCTGTCTATTCAAACCATTTCTCTATATTTGATGTATGCTGCCTATTACATAGAAACATTGAAACATAGAAAATAGGTGCAGGAGTAGGCCATTTGGCCCTTCGAGCCTGCACCACCATTCAATATGATCATGACTGATCATGCAACTTCAGTACTCTATTCCTGCTTTCTCTCCATACCCCTTGATCCCTTTAGCCATAAGGGCCATATCTAACTCCCTTTTGAATATATACAATGAACTGGCCTCAACAACTTTCTCTGGTAGAGAATTCCACAGGTTCACAATTCTCTGAGTGAAGAAGCTTCTCCTCATCTCAGTCCTAAATGGCTTACCCCTTATCCTTAGACTGTGACCCCTAGTTCTGGACTTCCCCAACATCGGGAACATTCTTCCTGCATCTAACCTGTCCAATCCCATCAGAATTTTATATGTTTCTATGAGCTCCCCTCTCATTCTTTTAAATTCCAGTGAAAACAGGTCCAGTCGATCCAGTCTTTCTTGATAGGTCAGTCCCGCCATCCGGGAATCAGTCTGGTGAACCTTCGCTGCATTCCCTCAATAGCAAGAATGTCCTTCCTCAGATTAGGAGACCAAAACTGGACATAATATTCAAGGTGAGGCCTCACCAAGGCTCTGTACAACTGCAGTAAGACCTCCCTGCTCTTATACTCAAATCCTCTCACTATGAAGGCCGCCAACATGCCATTTGCCTTCTTCACCGCCTGCTGTACCTACATGCCAACTTTCAATGACTGATGTACCATGACTCCCAGGTCTCATTGCACCTCCGCTTTCCTAATCTGCTGCCATTCAGATAATATTCTGCCTTCTTGTTTTTGCCACCAAAGTGGATAACCTCACATTTATCTACATTATACTGCATGTGCCATGTATTTGGCCACTCACCTAACCTGTCCAAGTCACCCTGCAGCCTCTGAGCATCCTCCTCACAGCTCACACTGCCACCCAGCTTAGTGTCATCTGCAAACTTGGAGATATTACATTCAATTCCTTTGTCTAAATCATTAATGTATATTGTAAATAGCTGGGGTCCCAGCACTGAACCTTGTGGTACCCCACTAGTCACTGCCTGCCATTCTGAAAAGGACCTGTTTATTCCTATTCTTTGCTTCCTGTCTGCCAACCAGTTCTCTATCCACGTCAATACATTACCCCCATACTATGTGCCTTAATTTTGCACACCAATCTCTTGTGTGGGACCTTGTCAAAAGCCTTTTGAAAGTCCAAATACACCACATCCACTGGTTCTCCCTTGTCCACTCTACTAGTTACTAGATATTGTCAACTTATTGACCTGTAATCACTAAAGGGTAATGGCAACATTGGGGAGTCTTTGAGGCAACATCGCACCATAGTTAACTATTATCAGCTGACATCCAGTCATTAAACCAATAAATCATCAGCGATTGTATCATCCTGATTCACTTATTCATTCAGCTTTCTCACACTGTTGGTTTTGTCTCCTAATGACATTAGCTGTTATTACTAAACATAGTCACAAAAAATGGAACAACAGAAATAGATTCTTTGCTAGAGCTTGGGTTTGTAACAGTTCTCAATTGCTCCATAAATCAACTTTTATTTTATTTTTTTCAATTGCTGTCACTTCCTGCCTCTTCTGAAGTGGCAGTCTCATTGCCAGGATACTGTTCCATGAGCACAGTCAACCTTGCCCAAGCAACCAACATCATTCAAAACAGATTATCTGGTCATTATCACATTGCTGTTTGTGGGAGCTTACTGTGCGCAAATTGGTTGCCACGTTTCCTCCATTACAACTACACTCCAAAAGTAGTTAATTGGATGCAAAGCACTTTGGGACATCCTGAAGCCATGAAAGGCACAATATAAATGCAAGTCTTTCCTCTTTCAAATTGTCATTCCGCATGAGTGAATCTGGACAGTGAGTGGTGGGAAGCTAATTGGCTATGGAGTGAGGTGGCCTTCATGACCTCTCTCCACTTGCTGACCCCTCACTCGTCCTTCCCATTTATATAGCGCTGTTAACACAGGAAAACGTCCAAAGGCGCGTCACAGGGGCATAATCAAACAAAGGTTAGCACAGAGCCAAAGAAAGAAAAGAAAGAAAGACTTAGATTTCTATAGCGCCTTTTATGACTACCAGACATCTCAAAGTGCTTTACAGCCAATGAAGTACTTTTGGAGTGGACTCACAGCATCCAATTTGCACACAGCAAGCTCCCACAAACAGCAATGTGGTAATGACCCAGATAATCTGTTTTTGTTATGTTGATTGAGGGATAAATATTGGTTAGGACACCGGAGATAACTCCTCTGCTCTTCTTCGAAATAATGCCATGGGATCCTTTACATCCGCCTGAGGGAGCCTCGGTTTAACGTCTCATCCAAAAGATGGCGCCTCCGACAGCACTGCACTGCAGTGTCAGCCTAGATTTTTGTGCTCAAGTCTCTGGAGTGGGACCAAATCCCACAAACTTCTGACTCAGAGACAAGTGTGCTACCCATTCATCATCACAGGCAGTCCCTCGAAATCGAGGAAAACTTGCTTCCACTCTAAAAATGAGCTCTTAGGTGACTGAACAGTCCAATACAGGAATTACAGTTTCTGTCACAGGTGGGACAGACAGTGGTTGAGGGAAAGGGTGGGTGGGACTGGTTTGCTGCACGCTCCTTCTGCTGCCTGCGCTTGCTTTCTGCACGCTCTCGACGATGAGACTCAAGGTGCTCAGCGCCCTCCCGGATGCTCTTCCTCCACTTTGGCCAGGGACTCCCAGGTGTCGGTGGGGATGTTGCATTTTATCAAGGAGGCTTTGAGGGTGTCCTTGAAACGTTCCCTCTGCCCACCTGGGGCTCGCTTGCCGTGTAGGAGTACCGAGTAGAGCGCTTGCTTTGGGAGTCTTGTGTCAGGCATGCGAACAATGTGGCCTGCCCAGTGGAGCTGATCAAGTGTGGTCAGTGCTTCGATGCTGGGGATGTTGGCCTGATCGAGGACGCTAACGTTGGTGCGTCTGTCCTCCCAGGGGATTTGCAGTATCTTGTGGAGACATCGTTGCTGGCATTCCTCCAGCGATTTGAGGTGTCTGCTGTATATGGTCCACGTCTCTGAGCCATACAGGACGGCGGGTATCACTACAGCCCTGTAGACCATGAGCTTGGTGGCAGATTTGAGGGCCTGGTCTTCAAACACTTTTCCTCAGGCGGCCGAAGGCTGCGCTGGCGCACTGGAGGTGGTGTTGAATCTCGTCGTCGATGTCTGCCCTTGTTGATAATAGGCTCCCGAGGTAT
Source organism: Pristiophorus japonicus (assembly GCF_044704955.1). Taxonomy (NCBI): domain Eukaryota; kingdom Metazoa; phylum Chordata; class Chondrichthyes; family Pristiophoridae; genus Pristiophorus; species Pristiophorus japonicus. The sequence continues at coordinate 13,349,802 of NC_091992.1, read as the reverse complement.
GGGAAGTGGTTCACATTGTCCAGGGCCGCGTCGTGGATCTTGATGACTGGGGGACAGTGTTGTGTGACGGGGATAGGCTGGTGGAGGACCTTTGTCTTATGGATGTTTAGTGTAAGGTCCATGCTTACGTACGCCTCAGTGAAGATGTTGACTATGACTTGGAGTTCAGCCTCTGAATGTGCGCAGACACGAGTCATCCGCGTACTGTAGTTCGACGACAGAGGTTGGGGCGGTCTTGGACCTGGCCTGGAGATTACGAAGGTTGAACGGGTTCCCACTGGTCCTGTAGTTTAGTTCCACTCCAGCAGGGAGCTTGTTGAGTGTGAGGTGGAGCATTGCAGCGAAGAAGATTGAGAAGAGGGTTGGCGTGATGACGCAGCCTTACTTGACCCCTGTCCGGACGTGGATTGGGTCTGTAATAGATCCATTGGTCAGGATCACGGCCTGCATGTCGTCATGGAGCAGGCAGAGGATTGTGACAAACTTTTGGGGGCAGCCGAAACAGAGGAGGATGCTACATGGCCCCTCGTGGTTGACAGTGTCAAAGGCCTTTGTACGGTCAAAGAAGGCCATGTACAAGGGTTGGTGCTGGTCCCTGCATTGTTCTTGCAGCTGTCGCGCTGTAAAAATCGTCCGTTTTACCCCGAAGGCATTGTACCCACTGAGTCACAGCTGACACTCAGATATTAGGAGGGGTGATTAAAAGCTTTGCCAAAGATGTAGATTTTAAGAGGGGTCTTAAAGAAGGAGAGAGAAGTGGAGAGGCGGAGAGGTTTAGGAAAGTTCCAGAGCTTTACATGAGTGCAATATTGTATGAGTCGACTAAATCTCCAAAGAGATGGGCCAAAATCTTTGCCTCCACAACCGTCTGCAGAAGTTTAATCCACGTGTTAATCGTTCTTTGTGACATCGGTCCCAAGTTGCTTTTCCCTAGTTTGAGCCTGTGTCCTCTCACAGTTATTCTTGAAGCAGTGATCTACTGTGTGCCCCCTCTCACAGACTCAAGGATCACCCATTGATTGGAATAATTGTATTCTGAGAGACGGCAATTAAGTTTAAGTGGGAGTTTAAACGAATCTCTGCTCGCTTTTTACTGAGTCTGGAATAATGTAAATAGAAAATAAACCAATTCAGTCTTGTCAGCCAGTCAAACATTCTGTCTCCCTCTCTCTCTCTGCTGGTACTACTAGAAGCAGGCTGATGTACAAACTTCACGAAGGTGGCAGCCACATCCTGCAAGGTGATAGATACCCTTTCTCTCCACTTTAATCTCTCGTTTCCCATCTCTCTCGCATTTTCTCTCGCATTACAACAGTGACTACACTCCAAAAAATACTTCATTGGCTGTAAAGCGCTTTGAGACGTCCGGTGGTCGTGAAAGGCGCTATATAAATGCAAGTCTTTCTTTCTTTCTCTATCTATCTATCGATTTCTCTCTGGTCTCCCTGAGCTGGACAGCTCCAGCTATTGCTTCTTCAAACTTCCCCCTGTCATTTCTCAAGCTCCAAATCTGCCATCCCATATACTCTTACTTCTCCTTGAATATCCATAGTGTTGCAATCAGGACTCGTTGTGCAACCTACTGCAACTCATTCTTTCTCAAGATCTCCAACTGTGGGACTCCTTGTCGCTCTTCAATCTGCCTTTCTTCAATTTTCAGACTTTCAAAACCCCAGGTTGGGGATGACCTAGCCATAAGAACATAAGAATTAGGAATAGGAGTAGGCCATCTAGCCCCTCGAGCCTGCTCCGCCATTCAACAAGATCATGGCTGATCTGGCCGTGGACTCAGCTCCACTTACCCGCCCGCTCCCCGTAACCCTTAATTCCCTTATTGGTTAAAAATCTATCTATCTGTGATTTGAATACATTCAATGAGCTAGCCTCAACTGCTTCCTTGGGCAGAGAATTCCACAGATTCACAACCCTCTGGGAGAAGAAATTCCTTCTCAACTCGGTTTTAAATTGGCTCCCCCGTATTTTGAGGCTGTGCCCCCTAATTCTAGTCTCCCCGACCAGTGGAAACAACCTCTCTGCCTCTATCTTGTCTATCCCTTTCATTATTTTAAATGTTTCTATAAGATCACCCCTCATCCTTCTGAACTCCAACGAGTAAAGACCCAGTCTGCTCAATCTATCATCATAAGGTTAACCTCTCATCTCCGGAATCAGTCTAGTGAATCGTCTCTGTACCCCCTCCAAAGCCAGTATATCCTTCCTTAAGTAAGGTGACCAAAACTGCACGCAGTACTCCAGGTGCGGCCTCACCAATACCCTATACAGTTGAAGCAGGACCTCCCTGCTTTTGTACTCCATCCCTCTCGCAATGAAGGCCAACATTCCATTCGCCTTCTTGATTACCTGCTGCACCTGCAAACTAACTTTTTGGGATTCATGCACAAGGACCCCCAGGTCCCTCTGCACCGCAGCATGTTGTAATTTCTCCGCATTCAAATAATATTCCCTTTTACTGTTTTTTTTTCCAAGGTGGGTGACCTCACATTTTCCGACATTGTATTCCATCTGCCAAACCTTAGCCCGTTCGCTTAACCATTACTTCTTAATTTCCTTCATTTTAGCTTCTTCTTTTCTCAGGTCCTGTGCTGTGGGATATGATTCTTCACCTGCATTTTTCAGTGAAAAAAAATGCCTTTTAAGGTGCAAAAGTTTTAGTTTTTAATAAGAAATAGGAGCTTGAGTAGGCCATTTGGCCCCTCGAGCCTGCTCCGCCATTCAATAAGATCATGACTGATCTGATCATGGGCTCAGCTCCACTTCCCTGCCCACTCCCCATAAACCTTTATTTCCTTATCTCTCAAAAATCTGTCTATCTCCGCCTTAAATATATTCAATAACCCAGCCTCCACAGTTCTCTGGGGCAGAGAATTCCACAGATTTACTACCCTCTGAGTTAAGGAATTTCTCCTCATCTCAGTTTTAAATGGGTGCCCCCTTATTCTGAGACTATGTCCCCTAGTTTTAGTTTCCCTTATGAGTGGAAATATCCTCTCTGCATCCACCTTGTCGAGCCCCCTCATTATCTTATAAGTTTCAATAAAATCACCTCTCATTCTTCTGAACTCCAGTGTATAGACCCAACCTACTCAACCTATCTTCATAAGTCAACCCTCTCATCTCCGGAATCAACCTAGTGAACCTTCTCTAAACAACCTCCAATGCAAGTATATCCTTCCTTAAATACGGAGACCAAAACTGTACGCAGTACTCCAGGTGTGGCCTCACCAATACCCTGTACAGTTATAGCAGGACTTCTCTGCTTTTATACTCTATCCCCCTTGCAATAAAGGCCAACATTCCATTTGCCTTCCTGATTACTTGCCGTACCTGCATACTAACTTTTTGTGTTTGATATACAAGGATCCCCAGGTCCCTCTGTACTGCAGCACTTTGAGATTTTTCTCCATTTAAATTATAATTTGCTTTTCTATTATTTCTGCCAAAGTGGATAACTTTACATTTTCTCACATTATACTCCATCTGCCAAATTTTTTGCCCACTCACTCAGCCTGTCTATATCCCTGTGCAGATTTTTTGTGTCCTCCTCACAAATTGATCTCCCACCCATCTTTGTATCATCAGCAAACTTGGCTACATTACACTCGTTCCCTTCATCCAACTCATTATGATGTCTCGCAAAATCCTGCAAATCCCCTGGGAAGACAGATGCACCAATGTTAGCGTCCTCGCCCAGGCCAACATCCCCACCATCGAAGCACTGACCACATCCGGCCAGCTCTGTTGGGCGGGCCACATTGCTCGCATGCCTGACATAAGACTCCCAAAGAAAACGCTCTACTCGGGACTCCTACACGGCAAGCGAGCCCCAGGTGGGCAGAGGAAACGTTTCAAGGACACCCTCAAAGCCTCCCTGATAAAATGCAACATCCCCACTGGTACCTGGGAGTCCCTGGCCAAAGACCGCCCTAAGTGGAAGAAGAACATCCGGGAGAGCGCTGAGCACCTCGAGTTTCGATGTCGAGAGCATGCAGAAATCAAGCGCAGGCAGCGGAAGGAGCGTGCGGCAAACCAGTTCCACCCACCCTTTCCTTCAACAACTGTCTGTCCCACCTGTGACAGAAACTGTAATTCCCGTATTGGACTGTTCAGTCACCTGAGAACTCACTTTTAGAGTGGAAGCAAGACTTCCTCAATTTCGAGGGATTGCCTATGATGATGATGCTTATGACAATAATATAGATTGTAAATAGTTGAGGCCCCAGCACCGATCCCTGCGGTACCCCACTAGTTACTGTTTGCTAACCGGAAAATGACCCATTTATCCCAGCTCTCTGTTTTCCGTTAGTTAGCCAATCCTCTATCCATGCTAATATATTACCCCCAACCCCGTGAACTTCTATCTTGTACAGTAACCTCTTATGTGACACCTTATCGAATGTCTTCTGGAAATCCAAATACACCACATCCACTGGTTCCCCTTATCCACCCTGTTCATTACATTCTCAAAGAACTCCAGTAAATTTGTCAAACATGATTTCCCTTTCATAAAATCATGCTGACTCTGCTTGATTGAATCATGTTTTTCCAAATGTCCGGCTACTGCTTCCTTAATAATGGACTCCAGCATTTTCCCAATGACAAATGTTAGGCTAACTGGTCTATAGTTTCCTGCTTTTTGTCTGCCTCCTTTTTTAAATAGGGGCATTACATTTGCGATTTTCCAATCTGCTGAGACTGCCCCAGAATCCAGGGAATTTTGGTAGATTACAACCAATGCATCCACTATCTCTGCAGCCACTTCTTTTAAGGACCCAGGATGTAAGGCATCAGGTCCAGGGGATTTGTCCGCCTTTAGTCCCATTATTTTACCTAGAAGTACTTCATTAGTGATTGTATTAAGTTCCTCCCTACCTATAGCCCCTTGATTATCCACTATTGGGATGTTTTTAGTGTATTCTACCGTGAAGACCGATACAAAATATTTGTTCAACGTCTCTGCATTATTAATTATTAATAATGTTCTCCATTACTAATTCCCCAGTCTCATCCTCCAGGGGACCAACATTTACTTTATCCACTCTTTTCCTTTTTATGTACCTGTAGAAACTCTTACTATCTGTTTTTATATTTCGTATTAATGAATGAATTTAATAAGAAAGAAAGACTTGCCTTTCTATAGCGCCTTCCACAACCTCAGAACGACCCAAAGTGCTTTACAGCCAATGAATTACTTTTGGAGTGCAGTCACTGTTGTAATCTAGGAAACACAGCAGCCAATTTACGCACAGCAAGCTCCCGCGAACACCAATGAGATAATAACCAGATAATCTGGGTTTTTTTAAGTGACGGTGATTGCGGGATAAATATTGGCCCAGGACACCAGGAAGAACTCCCCTGCTCTTCTTTGTAATAGTGCTGTGGGATCTTTTACATCCACCCGAGAGGGCAGACGGGTACAAAAGTAGAGGTGATGCGATCGTCTGAAAATGCCAGCTGCCTGCAGCAATGGGTATTCAACCTGCCTCTACACCCTGAGACAGATAATGACATAGAATGACACAGAATGTACAGCACAGAAGCAGGCCATTTGGCCCAACTTGTCAATGCTAGCGTTCATGCTCTGCACGAGCCTCCTCCCACTCTTCTTCCTCAAACCCTATCAGCATATCCTTTTATTCCCTTCGCCCTCACGTGCTTATCTAGCTTTCCCTTAAATGCATCCATGCTCTTCGCCTCAACTACACCTTGTGATAGCACATTCCACATTCTTCCCACTCTTTGGGTAAAGAAGTTTCTCCTAAATCCCTATTGGATTTATTGGTGACTATTTTATATTTACGGCCCCTAATTTTGTTCTCCCCCACAAGTGGAAACATCTTCTCTACATCTGCCCTATCGAAGCCTTTCAGCATTTTAAGGACATGACTGCTGCCAATGGACCGGAAGTCTGTGTTTTTTTTGGGGTGGTTCTGATTTGAAAAGAAAACTGCTGAGAGAATGTTTGGAGCCTCAGTTTGCCAGCACGCAGATTGACGTTGAATTTTTTGGGACAGTGCAGCTGAACGTCTGTGAACTAGTGGTGTGGGCGAACGGATCTTTTGGCACTAGTCTCATTAGAGAAGGATGGTAAAATCTCCTCATCCAGCCAATTCTCCACCTCCCCCACCCCCTGCCCAGCTTCCATTTCGATGGTACTGACAGACAGGATAGCGATCATAGAGGGCCCTGTCAACATAGTTGTCAGTGTCTGGGAGACAAGGTCAGAGCCTGTCCACCTGCAAAAACAGTTACCCCGGCGAGGGAATGGGCGTGCAACGACAATCATAGTTCATTATATTTACACTGCTCAGGTTTCAGCCGTGACTCAGTGGGCAGCACCCTTGCCTCTGAGTCACAAAGTTGTGGGTTCAAGTCCCTCTCCAGAGACTTGGGCACAAAATTCAAGGCTGATGCTCCAAAGAAAGAAAGATTTGCATTTATATAGCGCCTTTCACGACCACCGGATGCCTCACAGTGCTTTACACTCAATGTAGTCACTGCTGTAATGTGGGAAACGCGGCAGCCAACGTCCGCACAGCAAGCTCCCACAAACAGTGCAGACTACTGAGCCACAGTTGATACAGGGCAGTATTGTGGAACTGCTGCACTGTCGGAAGCGCCGTCTTTCAGATGCGATGTTAAATTGAGGCCTCGTCTGCCCTCTCAAGTGGAAGCGATAGATCTCGTGGCTTTACTTCGAAGAAGAGCAGGGGAATTCTTCCCGGTGTCCTGGCCAATATTTATCCCTCAACCAAAATCACCAAAACAGACTATCTGGTCATTATCACATTGACGTTTGTGGGAGCTTGCTGTGCACAATTTGGCTGCTGCGTTTCCTACATTACAAGAATGATTCCACTCCAAAAGTACTACATAAATGCAAGTTCTATCTTTTGTTTGGTGGATTGCTGATGTAATTTGGTATGACCCAACATCTCACAACAAATCTTGTGAATTCTCTACATGTCGTGTGATTTGCTGCCCAGAGGTGTGTCAGGGGCACTGAAGGGGGCCAGTTTCTGATTGGAGGTGGATGATAACAAATCCTTTTCCCTCCTGGTAGACCGTCAGCCACTGAGCCAAGAGCAATTGAAGGGCCGAGGTGTTCAGCACATGGAATCCTGCGCCCCCTGGTGGCCACATTTATTCCCTGTGGACTGTGAGTTAACTTTGGGAGTAAGAGTTGTGCAGGCAGAGGACAGGTGTAGGGGCAACAATTTGTTTCGGGCGGTAGCGTGAAATGAGCGAATGAGCAGCCCATTTGCATTCCGCCTGAGTTTCTTTTCCACAGTGTAAAAAGGGCAGCGATTCACTGCGCCCAAGTCACAATGTTAGCTGTGACTCAGTGGGTAGCACACTCGCCTCTCGGTCAGAAGGTTGTGGGTACAAGTCCCGCTCCAGGTACTTGAGCACATCACTCTAGGCTGACACTCCAGTGTAGTACTGAGGGAGTGTCACACTGTCGGAGGTGCAGTCTTTCGGATGAAACGTAAAAGGTAGATCTGGTGGGGTCACACCTGGAGTACTGCGTACAGTTTTGGTCTCCATATTTAAGGAAGAATATACTTGCATTGGAGGATGTTCAGAGAAGATTCATTAGGTTGATTCCGGGGATGAGGGGGTTGACTTAAGAAGATAGGTTGAGTAGGTTGGCCTATACTCATTGGAGTTCAGGTGATCTTATCGAAACATATAAGATAATGAGGGGGCTCGACAAGGTGGATGCAGAGAGGATATTTCCACTCATAGGGGAAACTCAAACTGGGGGGCATTGTCTCAGAATAAGGTGCTGCCCATTTAAAACTGAGATGAGAAGGAATTTCTTCTCTCAGAAGGTTGTAAATCTGTGGAATTCTCTGCCCCAGAGAGCTGTGGAGGCTGGGTCTTTGAATATATTTAAGGTGAAGATACAGATTTTTGAGCGATAAGGGAATAAAGCGTTATGGGGAGTGGGCAGGGAAGTGGAACTGAGTCCATGATCAGATCAGCCTTGATCTTATTAAATGGCGGAGCCGGCTCGAGGGGTCAAATGGCCTACTCCTGCTCCTATTTCTTATGTTCTTATGTTGATGATCCCATGGCACTATTTCGAAGAAGAGCAGCGGGGTTATCCCCGGTGTCCTGGCCAATGTTAATCCCTCAATCAGCATCACTGAAACAGATTATCTGGTCATTGTCACATTGCTGTCAGTGGGAACTTGCTGTGTGTAAATTGGCTGCTGCATTTCCTACATTACAATCGTGACTACACTTCAAAAGTACTTCATTGGCTGTAAAGCGCGTTGAGACGGCCAGTGGTTGTGAAAGGCGCTATATAAATGCCCCCCCCAAGCAGTTGAGAGGGAAATTGTGCAGCCAGCGATGGAAATGTTCTCTCGGCTTGCAAGAAGTATATCTCTTTTCTTTCAATTTCTTTCAAACAACATCAGGGAAAGTGACCGCTTGACCAACAGAGTCAGAGAACGGGAGCCAAGAAACAAATGTAAGCACATCTCAATTTTGCCTTTTTGGGACTGAACAGGGCAACGGTTTGACTGAGTCAACATGAGTGAAAGGAAAGCTCTGCAGTGTGTCACTGGGCTGGATTAGAATCCGACCTCGTGCTCAGTCATGATCGTGTCAGAACTTGGTCCTCGTGTCCAAGAACTGTTCTCTCAGAGGCTGCAGAAGCTCATGCGCTTGGGACATTATCGGAGTGACGTCTGACTGCTGGGAAAATGAGTTGATGGATTTGGATTCGATTAAACACTCTCTCGGCAAGAGTCGGCGAAAGTCCCGATCTGTAAAATCATGATCTGGTTTTAAGACCAGTTTTTGTAACTTTCAAAATTATAAAGCAGACACCAAAGGTATAATTTGGCAAGAGAGCCTCGCTAGACGTGAACGCAGGTCAGACTTAGAGCTACCAACACTACAGCCCCAATATTGTGTTCCCCAAGTCACCACACGGAAGCACAGACCCATTGGGATACTTCACAAAAACTGGGTTTAAAAAAAAAGTCATTATTTTCCAATCTAGTCTGCCTCACCTGATATGCTCACATTTTTATTATAAGGTTTTCACCGAATTTTACTTCATCAGCAACGCAAACACCAGCAGTGAAGCCACAGACTTGCTCCTGCCCCTATCCTTCATCTCCGTCCAGTTTAAGACATAGAATTGTTACAGAACGGCTGAAGGCCATTTGGCCCGTCGAGCCCATGCCAACTCTCATCTGGTCCCACTGCCCCGCCCTTTCCCCGTAGCCCTGCAATTTTTTTTCCCTTCAGATACTTATCCAACTCCCTTTTGAAAGATAAAATTGAGACTTGGAAAAGAAGGGAAGAACTTGGATTTACACGGGCACCATTCACATCCTCAGCACATCCCAAAACGTTTCACGGCCTATGAATAGCTTTTTGAAGTGTAGGCTCTGTTGTTATGTTGGCAAACTTTTGACGGCCACTTTGCGCACAGCAAGGTCCCACAAACCGCAAACGAGACAAATGACCAGTTTATCTGTTCTGGTGGTGTTGGTTGAGGGGCGAAGGTTGGCTGGGACTCCCCGCTCTTTCTTCAATAGTGATCTTTCGGGTCCACCTAAACAAGCAGACAGGGGCGTCACTTCAGTATCTCACCTGAGGGCCCACACTCACAAGGGTTCTGAACTGAGAGAAACACTTTTCAGTGTCTTCCTGCATTGGGGGGGTGGTGTACACAGCCAGACGTTAGTATGCAGGTCACCCACCTGATTGACAGGGCAGATGCTGAGAGGTTGTTTCCCCCAGGCTGGAGAGTCTAGAACCAGGGGGCACAGTCTCAGAATAAGGGGTCAGCCATTTAAGACTGAGATGAGGAGGAATTTCTTCACTCAGAGACTTGTGAATCTTTCAAATTCTCGGCCCCAAAGGTCTATGGACGCTGAATCGTTGAGTATATTCAAGGCTGAGAGCGACAGATTTTAGTTTCGGGGAATCAAGGGATCTGAGGATCGGGTGGGAAAGTGGAGTTGAGGTCGAAGATCAGCCGGGATCTTATTGAATGGCGGAGCAAGCTCGAGGGGCTGTATGGCTGTTTGGCCTACTCCTTCTCCTAATTCTTATATTCTTATTTATGGTTCTTATCAGTTGGAGGGAATCCTAAAGAGGTGAAGGGGGCGGTACTTGAAGATAAAATATTATTTATTAAAATATCATCCACACACTAATTAACTATAACCAGTGAGTTTGAAGTGTTTGTCATGCTCAGAACTCACTGCAGCTTGTTGGACTCATGAGTTTGCAGTCATTTTACTGACTGAATAAATTGCTGTGTCAATTCCCCAATCCCTTTCCCAGGACATGACTTTTAATTAAACTCTTTAAGTGTTGTTATTTGCTGACAATTGCACAGTGTGGATACAGTAAGCGAGTGGTTATGGTACCAGACTAGCATATGTATAAATATTACATATATGTATAGCGGTCAGGAGTTCAAATCCCTCCCAGGTAAGTTATGAAATTGGATTTAACATATCTAGCAGGAGGATAAAGAATTTGCTAATAAAAGATGCTTTGGTGCTGGAAAACCAACAAGTTTCTCTAATATTTTTCTGGCCTCTATAAATACTGCCTTGCCAGTATTGCCTCTGTCCCAAGAACCAATTTTTGTAAAACTATATAGTTGGGCTGTGACCCACGCAAAAGAAACAGGGAAAACAACTGCCTTGTTATACCTACCCATGATGTTATACTGTGATTTCTTACTCCCCTTTTGGACTGATGCCTGTTTCCAACCATCCGCTGAGCAACACAGTCAGCAATTATCCATTTGCTTCTTTTCACCTGAAAATAAATTCTCCACGATCGCTCCGCAGGTTTAAAAAGAAAGAAAGGCTTGCATTTATAAAGTGTCTTTCATGACTGGGCGTCTCAAAGTGCTTTGCAGCCAATGTAGTACTTTTGGAGTGTAGTCACTGTTGTAATGTGGGAAACGCGGCAGCCAATTTGCGCACAGCAAACTCCCACAAACAGCAATGTGATAATGACCAGATAATCTGTTTTTTTTGTTATGTTCATTGAGGGATAAATATTGGCCAGGACACCGGGGATAACTCCCCTGCTCATCTTCGAAATAGTGCCGTGGGATCTTTTACATCCACCTGAGAGAGCACCTCCGACAGTGCAAAATTTCCTCACTACAGGCACTGGATTATGTGCACGTCTCGAGAAAGGTCATCGACCTGAAACGTTAACTCCGTTTCTCTTTCCACATATGCTGCCTGTCTGTTTTTATTTCACAATTCCAGCATCCACAGTGTTTTGCTTTTGGTTTTTATTCAACTTGGTTTTTGGGACATGGGCAACACTGGCAAAGCAGTGCTATAAAGGCCAGAAAGGGGTCTCTGTGGGCATGGGTGACCCCATCGGTCTATAAAAGTGGACGTTTGGGTTGCGATGCCAACTGACCCTCCCACCCAACATATACAGGAGTCTTGTAAATCCCTTCACATCGTGCTTTATTCTATATACAGAGAAGTTGCTGTTTCTTGCGCTTTGATTATAATGTGCCATATTGGGCTTTGTGTTGAGGGCTCGGTGCAGTATTCTCAATGAGTGGAGAATCGCGCTCCTTTCCTCTGGGCTAATCATGACCGTGCACCTTACAGACCAGCTTGGGATCCCTGAACCCTCTGACCTCCAGCGGGGAATGGAGGGTTACTACAACTGACCTCAGACTGGGGAAGGGGGAGGGGGGGAAATCTACCCAAGTTGCTGCTCCCGATTGCTGCCAAGCTATTCCACCTGGGAGGCGTGTGTGTAGATAGCGAGTGTGGGCAGGCTCAGCACTCACTGCCCACAGCCACACTTACATAATGACTGTGAGCAAGGCACCAGAGGTTGATGATCGCCTGTGGAACTGTATTAGCGCAGGCAGCGGAAAGAGCGTGCGGCAAACCTATCCCACCCACCCTTTCCCTCAACGACTATCTGTTCTACCTGTAGCAGGGATTGTGGCTCTCATATTGGACTGTTCAGCCACCTAAGGATTCATTTTAAGAGTGGAAGTAAGTGAGAATATACGGGTCCTTTTCAGAATGGCAGGCAATGATTAGTGGGGTACCGCAAGGTTCAATGCTGAGACCCCAGCTATTTACAATATATATTAATGATTTAGATGAAGGAATTGAATGTAATATCTCCAAGTTTTCAGTAAGCTGGGTGGCAGTGTGAGCTGCGAGGCGGATGCTAAGAGGCTGCAGGGTGACTTGGACAGGTTAGGTGAGTGGGCAAATGCATGACAGATGCAGTATAATGTGGATAAAAGTGAGGTTATCCACTTTGGTGGCAAAAACAGGAAGGCAGATTATTATCTGAATGGTGACAGATTAGTAAAAGGTGCAATGAGACCTGGGTGTCTTGGTACATCAGTCATTGAAAGTTGGCATGCAGGTACAGCAGGCAGTAAAGACAGCAAATGGCATGCTGGCCTTCACAGCGAGAGGATTTGTGTATAGGAGCAAGGAGGTCTTACTGCAGTTGCACAGAGCCTTGGTGAGACCACACCTTGAGTATTGTGTGCAGTTTTGGTCTCCTAATTTGAGGAAGGACATTCTTGCTATTGAGGGAGTACAGCGAAGGTTCACCAGACTGATTCCTGAGATGGCAGGATTGACATATGAAGAAAGACCGGATCGACTAGGCTTATATTCACTGGAATTTAGAAGAATGAGAGGGGATCTCATGGAAACATATAAAATTCTGACGGGATTGGACAGGTTAGATGCAGGAAGAATGTTCCCGATGTTGGGGAAGTCCAGAACCAGGGATCACAGTCTAAGGATAAGGGGTAAGCCATCTATGACCGAGATGAGGAGAAACTTCTTCACCCAGAGAGAGGTGAACCTGTGAAATTCTCTACCACAGAAAGTTGTTGAGGCCAGTTCGTTGGATATATTCAAAAGGGAGTTAGATGTGGCCCATACAGCTAAAGGGATCAGGGGGTATGGAGAGAAGACAGGAGTGGGGTGCTGAAATTGCATGATCAGCCATGATCATATTGAATGGTGGTGCAGGCTCAAAGGGCTGAATGGTCTACTCCTGCACCTATTTTCTATGTTTCTATGTTTCTTCCTCGATTCCGAGGGACTGCCTATGATGATGATGCTGAAGTTACTATCTTCAGAAAAGAAAGGAGGAGGTGGCCGGGGGAGTGGAGGGGGGGGAATATTTCTGCTCAAAACATTGGCCAATGACTATCAAATTTATGAACGCAACATTTAATTTATTTAGTAATTTATCATGTCAACACATTTTAAAGTGCTGCATCCTCTACCGCCTAGAAAGACGAGGGCAGCAGGTGCATGGGAACACCACCACTCCCACTTTTCCTCCAAGTCGCACACCATCCTGACTTGGAAATGTATCGCTGTTCTTTCATTGTCGCTGGGTCACAATCCTGGAGCTCTCTCCCTAACAGCACTGTGAGAGCATCTTCACCACACGGACTGCAGCGGTTCAAGAAGGCGGCTCACCACCACCTTCTCGAGGGCAATTAGGGATGAGCAATGAATGCCTGGCCTTGCCAGCGATGCCCACATCCCAAGAATGTTTTTTTTTACATACAGTCAATTCCTTATAAAAGTGTAGTGATTTTTTAGTTAATTTGTTTGTTCTCTTACATTAATAACAGCACCCAGCGGCGCGAGGTTCTGTGTGGAATCGGCTACATTCAGAAATAGTACAAGTAAAATTGCAACCCATTATTGGCCATACGATGAGCGCCTGATCTCAGCCTGGCAGTCAGGTAAAGGGTGGAGTTCAGGTGAGATGGCTCCCTGAGGTGAGGGTGAGAGGAGGGCCCCCGTGCTCCACTTTGAACAGTCCTGTAAGCGTCCAGTTCACGATTAGTATTGGGCGCTGGGCAGTCCGCGTGCACTCAAAGAAGGATTTAACTCTGTATAGCATTTTAGCGCAACTCTCAATGTCTCGAAACATCTCGGTGACAACGAATTACATTTGAGGGAAGTGAGTGCACAGGAAGATCCCACAAACAGCAAGGCGATGAATGATCAGTTAATCTGCTTTTGGTGGCACTGATTGGAGGTGGGGGCGAATGCTGGTCCGGGATATGGGAGAACTCCATTCCCCTCGCCCCCCACCCCCGTCTTCAAAATCGTCTCATGATATCTTTCACGTCTATCACGGTTTAACGTCTCAACCGAAAGACGGCGCCTCCGACAGTACAGCACTCCTTCAGCACTGCACTGGAGCGTCAGCCTAGATTTCTGTGCTCAAGTCTCTGTGAGTGAAACTTTGAACACACAGCCAGCCTTCTGACAGTGTAAAGGGACACAGCAGCTTTGAATGTACACCACTTTATCTTTCAAAGTAAATAAAAGTTAGCTGTCTATTTTAAACAACGAGTAAATGATGCAAGGATATTTGGGAGTCAAGAAATCTGGTTGGACGGTCGGAAGGGTGACTGAAAAGGGGAGGTTTCTGTGACGCTGCTGAGGAAACGATTTCGAGCCCTGGAGGAATTTTGAAATCTGTGCGGTTTGACGACTTCACCCGAGATTCAGTCAGGAAGCTCGGAAATAAGACGGGGCTTTCCAGAATTACCGTCATTTGCCTTGAGTGTGTTTTGCATAGGTGTCACGTTTCGGCATCCAGGGCATAAATAAGGCGGGCTGCTAGCGAACAGGACAGTCGAGGCAGCGACACAGTCACAGCCACTTGAAGAACTTTTAAAAAGTTATCAAACTTTGCCGAGTGAGAAGCCGGTGCAGTTTTTGCTTTTTTGTTTGTGACTGATAGATTTCGTTTCTTGATCGTTAAGGAGGAAAACATCGTCTCTTCTGTTCATCAAGGAAAAATAAACACGCAAGAAGGCAGACAGAAAAATATCAACAAGCCAAGATGCTGTGTCCATGGAGTTTTCTGCAGAGACCCAAGTACAGGGGCAAGTACGAGACTGGCATGAGCCAAGCGGCGGATCTTAACAACAATGAGAAGGGCGTGGGCAACGGAATCAGGTAACAGCATCAATTTAAAGGAACGGGCAGTGTAGCGGACCCCATGAGAAAAGCGCTTGTTAGCAGAGCACGCACACACACCCGCAAAGTTGAAACAACCCTGAGTGGAATATTAATGTTAACAATTGATCATAAATATTTAAGTTTGATCAATTTCAGCAATGTTCTTTTTGGAATTATTTAATAATCTGACGGCTCTAACACATTTAGAAAAAAAATCCAGCCATCTAGTGAACGAAATGCAACATTTTCGAGGGATTATATTTAACGAAATATTCTTCTTGGTCTTTTTTTAAACAAATTTATTGTGCGTTTTGCTTTTCATCCCTTAAGTTGAGTAGGCGCCGCTAAAACGATTTGACAATTTTTTTTAAATAATCGCTACATCTTAAGATTTGACGGAGTGTTAAAATCCGTTCTCATAATTACTGGGAGATACAACAAAAATGTACCCCTTTTGGGCTGTGGTAATAATTGTCGATTTGATTCTCTCTCCAGCCTCAAAAATGGTTCCATTCCGAATTTTAAGTACAACAAGTCTGTCCCCGAGGTAAGTGAATCTGACGCATTCCTACCTCAAACGGAAAGTTCCTTATCAAATAGCACCAGCTCCCGTTAACTCCAAAGTGGGCTTATATAGTATTAGAACTGTCTGGAATTTTCGAATAATTGGAGTTATACGACATAAATAACATAACGAAATTTGTGCTCAAACATTGAAATATCAAATCATTTGAAATAGCAAGAGAAGTTAGTAACTAGACTATATTTAAGGATATATTTCTACAATTTACTTAGTTTATTGCACCACGGATAGAAATTCTTGCCAGTAATGCTATGGCACCGTGAGTGAATGAGAGCCAGGGGATTTAGTTTGTACAATATGTTTATATATAAAAAATGGTCCATATCCCATCGTGTCACCCTCCGCGATTCAGACTCAGTATAATTTTCAAGAGAACAGGTTGGGCGAGATCTTTGGACCAAGGAGCGAGAATGTAATTCAGTCCCCGTTTTAAAGTTATACATTTCAGTCCTTATTGAAAAAAAATCTATTTTCATTACAAATGTCAGTACAGGAATTTATAATGGAAGGTTGGCAGCAAGTGCATGCGTGACTGAGATTGTTTAAATGTTTATAGTTTTAATGTTTGAGAATAGCTGTGTGTTTTTATACAGAAAGGAGAAATATTTAAAATCAAATAGTTTCAAATTATTTCAACACCAAATTCTGTTTCTTTTAATTTAAAAAAAATCAGGTTTGTGGTCAGAAACGAGTTTTTTCTGCAAACTGAACTTTTCTTTCAATCGATTATTTGTTAATAGCCGCTCCCCGCGAAAGAAACCAAGCGTTGCCCTTTCGCCCCGAAGTTTGTGAAGTTGCTCAATGTGGAAAATGGGAATATTCTGCAGGACACGCTGCATCACAAAGCAGTCAAGGTAAGGGTGTGACAGAGACATCGCACACACAGCCAGGAGATTAACTCGGAATCCTCTTTTTAACCCAATCTTGCATGTGTTCCGAAAAAAAGTTCTACCAGTGGGGTAAATATTCACCCTTTACCGCCTGGGCGGTAATCTGGAGGAGCGGATCGCCCGACACCGTTCCAGAACCGGGCCAACTTCCCCCCATTTAAGAATATCAGAATTAGGAGCAGGAGTCGGCCATTCGGCCCCTCAAGCCTGCTCCACCATTCAATGAGATCGTGGCTGATCTTCTACCTCAACTCCACTTGCCTGCACTATCCCCATATCCCTTGATTCCCGTAATATCCAAAAATCTAGCTATCTCTGTCTTGAATATACTCAAAAGACTGAGCTTCCACAGCCCTCTGGGGTAGAGAATTCCAAAGATTCACCACTCTCTGAGTTTCTCCTCTCATGTCAGTGGATTGGGAGGGTCCTATAACACCCATTTCATCAGATTATCACCCTGAAATTTAAAATATACCCCAATGTCTGTTTAAAAAGCCAAATCAAGTCTCAATATTTCTAAAAGAGTGTTTTTTAATGCATTGAAATGATGGATTGATATTAAGCTCTGTCTCTTCCTCAATGTGTTTTGTTTAGAACATGCCCTGTCAGTCCGAAACTTGCCGTGGCTCACTGATGACCCCGAAAGCAATGACCAAAGCACCTCGAGATGGACCTATCCCACCAGAGGAAATCCTGCCTCAGGCTATAGAATTCATCAATCAATATTACCAATCCTTCAAAAGGTAAGGGGGAACGTTATTCTGAATGGATGGGGGTTACCATTCTTCAGGATGCTGGGGTTATTCCCCCTCCCATTTTCTGCTATGACTCTTGGCTGATATCTTTACCAGTTTGAGTCATCCAGTGGTGGAAGTTCTTGTCTTGCCATAGTGGACAATATGGCAACTCAGTTCCAGTGAGTTTCAGGAGAATTGGTTGTAGCATAGAAACATAGAAAATAGTGCAGGAGTAGGCCATTCGGCCCTTCAAGCCTGCACCACCATTCAATATGATCATGGCTGATCATGCAACTTCAGTACCCCATTCCTGCTTTCTCTCCATACCCTTTGATCCCTTTAGCCGTAAGGGCCACATCTAACTCCGGGAGAATCGGTTGTAGCACCTCCAGTGAAGGATGGATCTAATTACAGTATGACAAATGTACATGGCCAGCTTCAGTAATATATATATGAGATTTTAAATAAGAAAGGTTGACAGGAAGGGCATGAAGACGTAAGATTTTTAGCATGTTATAGAGGTTAACTGTGGATCGATAATAGGATCAATGTTCGGTTGTGTTAAATAAAGGAGCAGTTACTGTGGGAGTCAGAACTGGGCCAAGCCTCCGGGTTAATCATGTGATCTTCTTCCCCACCCCAGTCCCAGAATTGAAGAGCAGCTGGCCCGAGTTGAGCAGGTTACAAAAAGCATCACAAACACAGGAACCTATGACCTGACCTTGGAGGAGCTGACATTCGCGGCCAAGCAAGCCTGGCGCAATGCCCCTCGGTGCATTGGCCGCATCCAGTGGTCCAACCTCCAGGTATGCGCCCACCCCCTTTCTCGCTGCCACTTAGGGGGCTTTAAATGTTGTTTTCTTTTCCCCTTCGCGATGGCAAATGAAACCCACCCACCTCCTGGTCTTTGTGTCTCTATAGGTGTTCGATGCTCGGAAATGCACCACCACCAAGGAGATGTTCGAGCACATGTGCAGGCACATCAAGTACGCAACCAATGATGGCAATTTAAGGTACGGGCCGGGACGCATTTCCATTGATACTTCTTAGAACGAGTAACACTGGCCTTGAAATAAGGCTGTGCGAATATTTGTGAATGAATTTGTGCATTAATTCATATATTCATATATATATATATACATTTGAAGGCTAGTGCCTTTAACACGTTTGCACGCAATTTTTTCCGCTCTCTTAATGGCGGTATTAACCAAAGTATTAAACTAGGCTAATTAGTGCCTCTGGTAAGCAGGTAAAGGAATGGCATTAAATGTTCAGCATTTATATGTACAGAGTTTAGCACAAAGTCTTGATGTATTTCTGTGTACAATAGAAAGGGGAGAATATAATAATAATTCACCATCACTGATAAATTGAATGTAAAAACCTTTATCGTTGTGTATATATACACGTGTGTAAGAGAGGGAGACAGGGGAGAGGCTGCCTTTATCAATCATTTTTTTCCCCCCAGTTAATCTTTTTATTATCTACCAGCATGTAGTGTAAACATGTCACATCTATGTGCCATCAGGAAAAGGCAATTCAGCTTTCCTCCTGCCCACAGGTTGCCAAATCGTTTCTCTTCAATACCATGCCCCTTTAGTTAAAGGCCTTATGCAGTTTTTTAAAATTAGATGGTTGACCACAGTAAGATTTTGCATTGTATCATTGGAACAGACAGTACCGGATGCTATGTGTTGTTAACAACATTAATCACAAGAAAGAAAGACTTGCATTTATATTGCGCCTTTCATGACCGCCTGGGACATCCCTAAGTGTGTTATAGGCAATGCAGTGCTGTGGGAATGTAATCACTGTTGGAATGTAGGAAAGAGTTTATTTTTCTTCTGTAACTTAACTGTCTGGATAATTTTGCCCTGCAGATCTACCATCACCGTCTTCCCTCAGAGGACCGATGGAAAACATGACTTCAGGATATGGAACAGCCAGATGATCCGATACGCAGGGTATCAGTTGCCCGATGGCTCCATCATTGGAGATCCAGCTGGCATTGCATTCACCCAGGTAGGCCATGAAGCTCACTGCAGTGGCTGCCCTTAGTCCAGAGTACAATGGACACAGTCGCCTTTCTATCGCCGCGCCAAAGTGCGGAGGCACTAAGAAAAGGAAGACTTGCATTTATATAGCACCTTTCACGACCACCGGACATCACAAAGCACTTTACAGCCAATGAAATACTTTTGGAGTGTAGTCACTGTTGTAATGTGGGAAACTTGTGCACAGCTCCCACAAACAGCAATGTGATAATGACCAGATAATCTGTTTTAGTGATGTTGATTGAGGGATAAATATTGGCCAGGACACCGGGGATAACTCCCCTGCTCTTCTTCGAAATAGTGCCATGGGATCCTTTACATCCACCTGAGAGAGCAGATGGGGCCTCGGTTTAATGTCTCACCTGAAAGACAGCACCTCCGACAGTGCAGCACTCCCTCAGCACTGCACTGGAGCGTCAGCCTAGATTTCTGTGCTTAAGTTGCTGGAGTGGGACTTGAACCCACAACCTTCTGACTCCGAGGCAAGTGTGTTACCCACTGAGCCACAGTGAAGGCAACACCTCTTAAAGTCAGTCGCCCCTCACGGGAACTTAAAGGCATCTTCAACCTTTCAAAAGAATGATCTCCAGTGGACCTGATGTATAATGTAAATGTTATGTGATGCCATCCTAGTGTTCTCTGCCAGGTCACTGTATGATATTGCATTGCATTAAAAGGAGTTGCATCTGAAGAAGTTTATCTGCCTTGTTTTCAGGTGTGCATTGACCTTGGCTGGACACCCCGCTTTGGGCGCTACGATGTGCTTCCATTAGTCCTTCAGGCCAACGGTCAGGATCCAGAATTGTTTGAACTTCCATCAGAGCTGGTTCTTGAAGTCGAAATTGAACATCCAAAGTAAGTTCATTCTAACCTTCAAACTTCCAACCACTTGTGTGTAGCATGGTCCCAAAATGCACAATTCCAAACTATCTTCTATATGTCCATCTACCTGATGCACTGCAGCAACTCGCCAAGGCTTCTTCGGCAGCACCTCCCAAACCCACGACCTCTACCACCTAAAAGGACAAGGGCAGCAGGCGCATGGGAACACCACCACCTCCACGTTCCCATTCAAGTCACACACCATCCTGACTTAGAATTAAAGCGGCTGCTCCTGTTTCGTCGCTGGGTCAAAAACCTGGAATTCCCTCCCTAACAGCACTGTGGGAACACCTTCACCGCACGGACTGCGGCGGTTCAAGAAGGCACCTCACCACCACTTTCTCAAAGACAATTAGGGATGGGCAATAAATGCTAGCCTAGTCACATCCCGTGAATGAATTTAAAAAAAGGCCAATAGCACAAGACTACTGCAAACACTGGTGCAAAAAGTATTTGTTTTATATGCTGCAATATAATGATTCAGATAATTAATACTTCTGCTTGTACTTGCAGGTTTGATTGGTTCAAGGAATTGGACCTCAGATGGTATGTTCTGCCAGCTGTTTCCGGCATGCTACTGGAAGTTGGCGGCCTGGAATTTCCTGGATGCCCTTTCAATGGCTGGTACATGAGCTCTGAGATTGGTGTCCGAGACTTCTGTGATGTTCAGCGATACAACGCACTGGAGGTACAGCCCATTTGCAGCGATACATTAGCTATGTAAGAATATTTTCCGATAGTCGAGCTAAAGGGATACAGTTATCTGGTAAGGTCCCTTGTAAGATGCATTGATGCTTGTGTACGACCAAGAAATGTGAAGTGAAACAGTCAAGAAGCAGCTTATCATTGCTGAATGTTTTCCCCCATGCCCTCACTGTGGCCTCTCTAAAATCAAGATTGCACATTGTGGGGAACACTATAGATTGGTAAACCCAGACCCTAACAGTTGACAGTACGCCAACTCAGGCTGACACAGGCACCAGCTTCATAGAGAGCTTTTTTCACACATTTCTCAGTTAAGGGATTGAGTCACACTGCTTCTTGGAGAAACCTCGGGATCAAGGTCCATAGTAAGGGTTAAAAAGAGTCGGAGAGGAAGTGAGATTCATTAAAGTCAGATGAAGTCTGGCTTGGGTTTTAAAAGCTTCTAGATTGCAGGAAGAAAGAAAGACTGAGGGAGAAGAGGAGTATCATTCTGAGCAACGAGGAAAGAGTGAGGTGATGTAGGAGACAAGGAGTGAGTCTTGAAGATGCAGAGAGAAGGCAAATTTGGAGCTCATAGGAAAAGAGAAGAAAGTTCAAAAGTTAATGACAATAGTTACATCAGTAATATAAAGAAAGACAGGACGGTTACAACAGAGAAAAAGGTCAGAGGTTAAAGGTGGTCGTATATTACATGATAACTAACATATTGAAGGCAAAGTTATTAGGAACAGTTAACAAAAGCTTTCAAAATAAATTATTAAATGTGATGCCTTTTCTCAACGATCAATATAAAAAGCTGAAGTACATCTGGAGTTTTTGTCTAATTTTAAGTTTGCTTGAAATTAATTTCTTGTTCATTTTTTTGCAATGCAGGAAGTGGGAAAGAAAATGGGATTAGAGACAAACAAACTGGCGTCTCTATGGAAAGACCAGGCAGTGGTGGAGATCAACATTGCTGTGCTCCACAGTTTCCAGGTGAGGGAATGAATGTGTTGCTGAATATCAAGATTGTTTTCTTTAAGAAACCATCACGTAGTCATTTTGGATACAAGAAAACTTATTACATTCAGCGGATTCCTTTCAGACCCACCTCCCTTTCAATAAATGATTCAATAAACTATTGGAACATTAGGAAGGTTCTCATCACAGCTACTAGTCTGAAGAAGATCATGAGAACTTCAAATTAAATGAACTTTTAATGGGATTTTCCTTCATTAGGTTGAGCCAGAAGCAAAACTGTCTCAAAATTAGAAGTCGGATCCCTTCACTGGGATAAATTCCATTCATCTTAGTATCTCCTGATCGGAGGTCCAGATTCAGAAAACTTTAGCATTCTCAACTGGTACTTCTATTGGTTCTTCTGATAGAAGCTACCAGAGGAGCCTATGAAAATGGGTAGAACCAATCACATGACGTCACGTGAAGCGTAGACGTTGTGACTGGGGGAGATGTTCATGATCCCCTCCAAAAAACAAAAACTCAAAGCCCACTCGTCTGAGGGAAGCCGCTGAATTCTCCCCCTATCCCAGGGCACTCGGAAAATTCTTGACACATAAAGCCCTCTTTGTCCTCGGGGTTGATGCTTTACATCATGGAAGTAGATGTTCTAAAGTTTAATTCTCCCAAAGCACTGCTGACCATTGCACATGGTAGTCCTTCACTGGGAATTAGCGCACAAAACAAACCATGTTTTTGAAGGAAGTTCCCGAGGTTGGGATCGCTACGTCAGTGCTGTCTGTAGGCTTGTCCACATGGCATCAGATTTACTGTCCATTCACTAGATGTCCCCACGGCCTTGAACTTTGATTACATGATGTCATTTTCTTGTTCCAGAAAAAGAACGTGACGATTATGGACCACCACACTGCAGCACAATCCTTCATGAAGCACTTGGAGAATGAGTTTCGGCTGAGAGGAGGCTGCCCAGGGGACTGGGTCTGGATTGTTCCACCAATCTCCGGAAGCATCACACCAGTGTTCCACCAGGAGATGTTGAATTATATCCTCAGCCCCTTCTATTATTACCAGGTAACTGACTCAATGTACTAAAATTCGAAGGTCAATCCCCTATTGGTAAATGGGAGTAAGTTTGTAAAATAGAGCCAAGACGACCCGAAAGATGCCAATTCCTGTCCTGGGTTAGTTGATCTCAGTTGTGGTGCCAGTAGGGGTACTATATTTGGCCTCAGTACCTCTAGGGTAAGGAGGGAAAGAAGCAGCCAAGATTCCCACTCTTAATCACCATTCAGTGACACTAGGTCAGGGGTTAGAGCACTGCTATGCATTAATCTAAGGTATCACACACAGCCCTGAGAATGAATCCATTCTCTACCCCAGAGGGCTGTGGTTGCTCAGTCGTTGAGTATATTCAAGACTGAGATAGATAGATTTTTGGACTCTAGAGGAATCAAGGGATATGGGGATAGGGCAGGAAGATAGAGTTGAGGTAGAAGATCGGCCATGATCTTATTGAATGGCGGAGCAGGCTCGAGGGGCCATATGGTCCTGTCTTGCTCCCATTTCTTATGTTCTTATGTAAGGTATCTCCCAGTTAGTGACCACTATCTGCAAGCTGTCCTGAAACTGAAAGATACTGTTGTTCAGCATTGAGGCACTATAACTTAATCTCACTCTCTATCAACGTTCTGTAATCACAGATTGACGCTTGGAAAACGCACGTGTGGCATGATGAAAGCCGGAGACCAAAGAAGAATGAGATCAAATTCAAACAATTAGCGCTGTAAGTTCATCAAAAACATTCATTCTTTTTAAAATTAGAATTTATTTTCTAGTTTTTCTTTTTGTGTGTCTTTGCCCCGACTGTTGAAATCAGAACTCCCTGCACGGTATCTTACTCTAATTGGTTCTTTCCAAGGACCTCACAACTTGGTCTCTGCATGCCCTTTAATCTTTCTTCTCTCCTTTAGTCTTTTCTTCCTCGTACATTCTACGGGCTTCTAAAACCCGAGGTCGCTGCAATACTGTCTCTTGGTTTGTTTTTGTCTTCTACTCTTTTCAACCTCGCGGTTGTCTCCATGGACCTCGCAAAAAACATGTACAAGTTTGCAGGAAGATTGAAGCGACTTCGGTTCAAGCCATTTAGAGACATGAACAGATCATTGAATATTAATGATGTTGCTTTTATTACAGAGCATCATTATTCACCTCTGTCCTGATGCAGAAGACCATGGCCAAAAGAACAAAGGCAACGATTCTGTACGCCACGGAAACAGGAAAATCAGAGACCTTCGCCAAAAAGCTGTGCACATTGTTCAACGGCGCTTTCAATGCCAAGGTAAATAAAAGGACAAAAGACAGACTTGCATTTTTACAGTGTCTTTCACGACGTCAGGATGTCCCATTGCGCTTTATAGCCAATGAGGTACTCTTGTATTGTGGGAGTAGTGGCGTCCAATTTATGCAAATGGTGTTGCCATGGAGACGTGACAGTACACCTCAGCTCCCAGCATCTCTTGCTTCTACATCAAAATAATTTTGTGAAATCTTAAAACTCAGTTTTACTTCACGAACCTGCCCATAATTCATCAATGATTGGCAAGGCCCATAAAGATGGCTGATGTGAGGAATGGAAATGCTTTTCTGTGATGGGGCAGAATTGAGGGAACTTTTTACCTTCTCTGTGCTGTACCTGACCTGCAAGTGGTCAATATAGTTGCTGGGCAGAAAACATAAGAAAATATTCCATTCCCCAGAGCGGACCTTGTTGAGATGCTATTGGCTTTAGTCACTTTGCTCTTGCGTGTGTACAGATATGCTCAAACTGTTTTGATACATTCCATAATAAGGGACTTTGAATGACTGCTTTATTTTAAAACCATTCTCTTCATCCATCATGACCCTAATGGTTGTTTGGTTGTGATATTCTTTACCATCAGGTTGTCTGCATGGATGACTATGATCTGAGTGACCTGGCCAAAGAGTCGCTGGTCTTGGTGGTGGCAAGTACCTTTGGAAATGGAGATTCACCTGGAAACGGAGAGGTAAGCAGTCTATCATTGGAAGAAGTTACCTGCTTAGTAATTCCCAGCACAAGAGTAGCAGATTTAGAGAAATTGAGACAAATTAATGCATCTCGTCTGGGCTGTGAATAAAGGAGACACGTCATAATCAAAGTCCGCAAGCTCAAAAAACTGGTGTTTTGGTGACGCCGCCATGTGCCAACTCCAAAGTCAAACTGGAGGCAGGGCGATTGTGTGGGCAGGAGGTGAAATCGGGACCTTGGGTTCAGGAGGTAATACCTTAGTTGTTAAAATACTTCACCATCAGGAGAAAGAATTGAGCAGAAAGGGTCCCCTCCAGCTCCCCCACCCCACCCCACCCACACCTCACCAAGGTTGGACGGAGGGATCAGAAATTGTGCAACAGGTATTATTTTGAAAATGGGTAACCTCCTTCCAGAATAGCATGAAGAACATAGTGGGGGAGGAGCACGAAAGATCAGTAAATACTTTAATACCTCAAAACGTACAACAGGAAAAGTGCCTGACACCGGATTTCATGTCAAATTAGAAGTGAAAAGTGGTAAAGAAACAGCTGAGGGTATTTAAACATTCTCTTTTAAAGAAACCTTTGTTAATGATGCAGAATCTATTTTCTATTAAACAATGGCATTTTTTTGTTGCAGACGTTTAAGAAATCCTTGTTTACCAAGAAGTCATTGAAACCGTATAAATTCAGGTAAACATTTGTTTCAGTTTGGTGTGGTTTGCTCAACGTTGCAGCTCTATTTACTACACGCATCAGCTAGGTTCAGTTTGTGGTACTCTCGCTGTTAAATCAGAAGGTCGTAGGTTCAGGTCCCACTGAAGAACTTTAGGGCACAACTCTAGGCTAATCCTTCAGTGCAAGTGCAGCACTAAAGTTTCCCCCCCCACCCGTGTCTGGCCAATGTTTATCTCTCAACCAACATCTGCGCGTGTATCTGATTCGTGGGATCTTGCTGTGTGAAAACTGGCTGCCGCCTTTGCCGACATAACAGCTGTGACTGCACATCCAAAGGAATCCATTTACAGATGCCCTGTGGGTGTGAAAGGCGATGTTTAAATGCACATTCATTCTTGCAAGGCAGTGTATGTCATCAGTTAGAGAAAATCAGGAATTCTTTCCGAACTTAGTCTGTCATTTTATATTAAAGATTAACCTCGCAATTCGAAATCCGCGCAGCACTAAATTCATCTGTTGTTGATTGTGCCAGAATTTGTTGCAATGTATTGTTGAAAGGGATTCATGATGGGCAGCCCTCACAGCATTGACCATGAGTCTACCTGTGCTCTGCCCCCTGATTATGAGAGGTTAGGGGTATGTCCGCGATTTTCTCATATGGCATGTTAGGATTGTCTCATCAAGGACAGATCCAAAAAAAAAATCAGCATGCAAGACAATCTTGGCTGCTCTGACATAGCCATACTTGGGAGCAGGGATGATTCGGTCAGGATGTGAGGCATACTGCAGGGTGCAACTTATAAAATGGGAAGTTTTACATTTAAGAAAGAAACTAGTTCTTCAGAAGTTAATTTGAATTCTTATGTTTTTTTTTGTAGCTACTCCATCTTTGGCCTTGGCTCCCGCATGTACCCACAATTCTGTGCTTTCGCCCATACACTCGATAAGAAACTGGAACAGCTCGGAGCAACTCAGATGTCCCCAACTGGAGAAGGAGATGAACTTGGTGGACAGGAGGAATCTTTCATAGAGTGGGCTATAACTGCTTTCAAGGTGGGTTGCAGTTGTAGCTGTCACAAGGACTATTTATTCCCAAGAAAGCTTTCTACATCCCCAGCTAACTTGGGGGGTGGGGGAAAGGGGGAGTTATATTATATTGCATGCCCAATAGCAGATGTACCAAGTTTCCCTGATACTTCACTGAGGTTGTTGGGGAAAGAGGAGCCTGACTGATACAACAGGAGAAAGGCTTGCCAAAGCACTGATTAGTTGACAACCATTAAGTCTTCTCTCACACTTGTTATTTACCCCTTTCCCGCTTTAAATCTCCCATGTGCTACCAACAGCTGAGAATAAAGAGCAACAGGTCTATTTCGATGCCTATAACCAACAGCTTAGAGGAGTTCAAGGATGGTCTGGGTGACTTTTAATTGTATCCAATTCTTGTGATATCAGTATCACCGACAAGGCTTGGCATTTATTGTCCATCCCTAGTTGCCCTGCGCTTGGCCTTCTGTTCGGTGTCACCCTGAGCAGATCTCCGGGAACGCTCTGTGTGGGAGAATAACATTCTTACAGGGCTTGACAGGGTAGATGCAGGGAGGATGTTTCCTCGGTTGGGAAGTCTAGAACCAGGGCTCACAGTCTCAGAATAAGGGGTCAGCCACTTAGGACTGAGATGAGGAGAAACTTCTTCACTCAGAGGGTGGTGAATCTTTGGAATTCTCTACCCCAGAGGGCTGTGGAGGCTCAGTCGTTGAGTGTATTCAAGACAGAGATTGACATATTTTTGCATATTAAGGGAATCAAGGGATATGGGGACAGTGCAGGAAAGTGGAGTTGAGGCAGAAGATCAACCATGATCTCATTGAATGGTGGAGCAGGCTCGAAGGGCCGAATGTCCTACTCCAGCTCCTAATTCTTATATTAACTACCACTGCAAACTAACGTTCCACCACTTTGTGAGATGGTGCTTTTGGGGATCAATCGTCCGCCTTGTACAACGTTTAAAAACGGTTTCCTTTATCTCCTTTTCTTTTAAACAGACGGCCTGCAAGGTTTTCAATGTACGAGGCAAAGTGGAGCTGGGTCAGTTCAAGTCAGCGACCAAAAGTAACGTGTGGGATCCCAGCAGACACAGGTTCACAATGGATTCGAGGCCACTGGACTTGTGTTCAGGTACACGTTCACTGATAGACTTTGTGCCACATTGGTTACCTGTCCCACACTACATTGTTTTGGGCTTTTAATTAAAAAGCGACCATTCTATAGATGCGTGGACCAACAATTTATCATTTCTCACTTTCTTAGCTCTCTCCAAAATGCAAGGGAAGAAAATTCTGCCGATGAAGTTCCAATCGAAGAAGAACCTGCAGAGCTCAAAATCCAGGTACGCTGATTCATTAAAACTTTTTTTTTTGATAGCAGAGCTAAGTTTTGCGTTTTCAAGTCTTCTTCAAGCACTTTATTATCACGTACTTACCCGGGTCTCTCTGATCACAGTCGTTCGACCATCCTTGTCAAGCTGTCCTGCGACGACTCCGAGGAGCTCAAGTATTTGCCCGGGGAGCACATTGGAATTTTCCCTCAGAATCAAAAAGCTCTCGTCAACGCCCTGATCGAGAAGCTCTATGAGATGCCACTCCCTCATCAGCGTATCCAACTGGAAGTTAACAATGGCAACAGTGCCAGAGGTAAGTGGAGCTTTCTCAATGCCTGCATTCTCTTGGTAGCTCCTTTCAAGCAGATTAAACAGATACAATTAAATGCCCCACCAGGATAGCCACCCTTCCCGCCCCCCCCCCCCCCCCCCCACTTACACCCTAGACTTTGCTGAGTGCAATCTTCATCGTCAATCACAAGGTTGGACTGCTGTCAAGCAAATCATTCAATTCTCCAATTCTACCTCCCATGTCTCCAAAAGCTGTTGACTGTTCTTGGGGCATCATGACATGAGCATCATTAACCCTTCAGCATCTCCTCCACATGGCCATGTGTGGAATTCTAGCTCCTTTGCTTCTTCGGGTTATTGAAATTCCCCCTGCAATCCTTGAAAAAAAAGAGGCAATTTCAAATCTGTTTCTGCCCTGCGTATTTTAGACTAATCGATAGGATGTTCTTTGCTCTCCGCAGACTGGAAGGCGGATGAAAGGATCCCAATTTGCAGCCTCTCAGAGGCACTTACCTATTTCCTGGATATCACCACCCCACCCCCGCAACAGCTCCTGAAGAAATTCGCCCAGCTGGCCGCAGAGGAGTCCGAGAAGAGCCGATTGCTGGAGCTGAGCCAGGTGAGCGTGGACATTGTTATTAGAAAGAAAGATTTGTATTTATATAGCGCCTTTCATGGCCACTGGACATCTCAAAGCGCTTTACAGCCAATGAAGTACTTTTGGGGTGCAGTCACTGTTGTAATGTGAGAAATGCGGCAACCAATTTGCGCACAGCAAGCTCCCACAAACAGCAACATGAAATAATCTGGGTTTTTTTTGTTGTGTTGATTGCGGGATAAATATTGGCCCAGAACACTGGGGATAACTCCCCTGCTCGTCTTCAAAATAGTGCGAGCAGACGGGGCCTCAGTTTAACATCTCATCCAAAAGACGGCAGCTCCAGCAATACAGCACTGCACTGGGATTGTCAGCCTAGATTTTTTGTGCTCAAGTCCCTGGAGTGGAACTTGAACCTACAGCCCTCTGACTTAGAGGCAAGTGTGCTGCCCACTGAGCCACAGCTGACAGGATCAGACTTGCATATAACGATCAGTTTAACCTTGGGGGCAGGTGGCCTGGTTGTGGATCAGCCAATCGTTATAAACCCCGCTTCACAGGCAACAAAGTTATTTTTGAAGTACGGTCACTACTGAATCTAAATCTTGTGAAGGCAGCAGTTAAAGATTCAATCTGTGGAAGTAATGCAGGTTATCAGATTATGCTTTAAACTATTTAATATTTAATCGTGCCTTGTTGCTCCCTCTGTAGAATTTCCAGGAGTACGAGAAATGGAAGTCTTTCAACAGCCCCACCATCCTGGAAGTCCTGGAGGAATTTCAGTCCATCCGATGTCCTGCCATGTTCCTCCTCACCCAGTTACTGCTGCTGAAGCCCAGATATTACTCCATCAGCTCATCCCTAGACATGAACCCGGGAGAAATCCATCTGACAATTGCGGTCGTGAACTATAAGACGAGAGGTAAAGAGAGTCAGATTTCACGTGGTCGGTCTGCTTGTCTTAAAGGGGGTGGGTCACTGGGTCAGCAGGAACGTTAGGATGTATCTTAGTGTTAGGATGTATCTACTGTTCAGACCCTAAGGTCAAGTGGCCGAGCACGAGACCTCTGGAGGGGCACAAAATTTGATTCAGTGAAACTGTAAGTTTACAGAGCATAAAAGCAGAAAATGCTGGAAACATTCAGCAGGTCAGGCAGCATCTGTGGAGAGAGAAACAGAGTTAACGTATCTGGTCGAAGACCTTTCATTAGAACTGGAAAAGTTAGAGCTGTCACAGGCTTTAAGCAAGTGCAAAGGCAGGGAAAGGGTGGTGTGGCGGGGTTGGGGGGGGGGGCAGGAAAAGGGAAAGGTTTGTGATAGGATGGAAGGCAGGAGAGATTAAATGACAAAATGTATGATTATTCAAGGCAAAAGGAGATGGTAACGGGACAAGTAAAGAAACCAAATGTGGGTCGAGAGAGGTGTCAATGGGAGTAGCAGAATCATCAACAGCTCTCGTCCGAAAAAATGGGGGCAGAGGTTATGATCCGAAATTGTTGAACTCAATGTTGAGTCCAGCTGTAAAGTGTCTAATCGATAGATGGGATGCTGTTCCTCAAGCTTATGTTGAGTTAAGTTTATAGAACAGTTTAATTCTCTCCGAGGAACATAGGTGAACAATACCATCATTCGAGCACATGAACTGTGCAGATCAAACAGCCTTTTCAATCATTCGAAGTAACATGAATCAAACCGGCCTTAATTTAAATGTGGGATAAAACCCATGCATAGGTGATGAGTTACAGCATCATGCATGACACACATAGGTTTCAAGGCATTGCAATGCAGTATCAGCATTCTGACTTGTTTTCGATTGGTTATAGACACACATTGCTAAGATGTGCGAACAGGAACTGAACATTGCTAATATGTTTCTTTGTATTCAGATGGCCAAGGGCCCATGCATCATGGTGTCTGCAGTACCTGGTTCAACACAATCGAAACAGATGAGCTGGTTCCATGTTACGTGCGCAGGTAGGTTAATCCTTTGAAATTGCGGCTTGCAAGCTCACAATCTGCTATAAACATACTAGCATCAAAGTGGCTCAAAATTAATAATCAATTTCACGTTTTAAATTCTAGCACTGCCGGATTCCATCTTCCAAAGAACCAATCAAAACCCTGCATACTGGTTGGCCCAGGAACGGGAATTGCTCCCTTTAGAAGCTTCTGGCAACAGCGACAGCACGACATCGAAAAACGAGGTACGTTCAAACTCCTGATGTTCCTCACCCAGATTCCCACTTAAAATAGTCCGCTCCTGCGAACTGCTGACGTGTGATAGAGTGCTGCTGGCCTCTGGCCCTACTCCCCATTCACGTTCACCAACTAAATGAACGTAGAAAGAGCGAGGTTCAAAGCAGTTAGTTTTGTCTCACTCCGACAGGTCATTGTAATGTATTTGCTTCATGGGTTCTTTGTTTAAGAATTCATAGCAACACGTTGCCATTAAGAACCAGTTGGCTAATTAACAAAGGTTTAACAATCACACGACACATTACCAGTTCATCCACTAGGCTCACAACTGCATACCTCATCGTGGATGACCTAGACCCAGCTGACTGGGGTTTTATTGAGTTTTGTGAACATTACATGACTGGCCAAGCTTCTTACTCCTGACTTAAAAAAACAAAGAAGGGAGAATTGTGTAAATACTTTTAAGAAGGTGGCTATTAAAGGAGAAAAAGCAGGGAAACGAGAGAGTTGACAGGTCCTCTGGAGGAACCAACATTACACCAGACCTCTGCTCCCACACCCTTCTAATTGTTCCACGATGTGTCCAATACTCCCTATATTCCACGAAGCAGCCAACACATTCCCTAGGCATTAAGGAATGAATGCTCTAGACCACACTGTGACATCTCCGGCTGACTCATTCGCGCCGTTCCAACATTAACAATAATCGTAGCCAAATCCCGCTCCCCTCAGTGATCGATCAGACGTTTATACAACCTCCCCTTCCCTCTCCTTCTCAAAAGTTATTATACTGTCGACAATTTTTGTAAGAGGTGAGGCTGGATTTGCATTCATTTCGAATATTTGTTTTTTTGCACCATTTAGGAATCAAAGCCGGTCCCATGACTTTGGTGTTTGGCTGCCGGAATTCAGAAATAGACCATATTTATAAAGAAGAAACACGTGAACTTAAAAACAAAGGTATCCTGAAGGGCGTTTACACAGCCTACTCCAGAGAGCCGGGCCAACAAAAGGTAATTTAAACTACTTCCCAGTTAGTAGTGCAAATATGTTTTTTTTTCAAACTATCGTGGGTTCCCCTGTGGTTCTGTGCAGCGGTACTGAGCCAAACAGTCCTACTAGGTCCCAAGTGCAATCCCTGTCTTTCTTTTATTCGTTCATAGGATGTGGGTGTCGCTGGCAAGACCGGCATTTATTGCCCATCCCTAGTTGCCCTCGAGAAGGTGACGGTGAGCCACCTTCTTGAACCGCTGCAGTCCGTGTGGTGAAGGTGCTCCCACAGTGCCATTAGGGAGGGGGTTCCAGGATTTTGACCCAGCGATGATGAAGGAACGGCGATATAGTCCCAAGTCAGAGTGGTGTGTGACTTGGGAGGCAAACCTGCAGGTGATGGTGCTCCCATACGCCTGCTGCCCTTGTCCCACCGGTGGGTAGATGTCGAAGAAACCTTGGCGAGTTGCTGCAGTGCATCTTGTAGACGGTGCACACTGCAGTCTCGGTGCACCGGTGGTGGAGGGAGTGAATGTTGAAGATGGTAGATGGGGTGCCGATCAAGCGGGCTGCTTTGTCCTGGTTGGTGCTGAGTTAGCCAACCAGGTTGACTGAGGTACTGGAGGGCTACTAGTGCCATACCCCAGGAAGGACCAGTGCCTTTGGCAGTATAAAAAGCAGGA
The DNA here is from genome assembly GCF_044704955.1 of Pristiophorus japonicus. Taxonomy (NCBI): domain Eukaryota; kingdom Metazoa; phylum Chordata; class Chondrichthyes; family Pristiophoridae; genus Pristiophorus; species Pristiophorus japonicus. The sequence goes on along the minus strand of NC_091992.1, from coordinate 13,317,113 downwards.
GAGTTCTTCCGGGGTCCTGGCCAACATTTATCCTTCAGCCACCACCACCAGAAACAGATACATTGATTATACATCTCATTGCTCTGTGTGGAATCTTGCTGTGTGCAAATTGGGTGCCTTGTTTGCCTACAAAACAGCAATGACTACACTTCAAAATCAATTAATTAGCTTAGGGACATCCTGACATCTTTGAAGTTCTCTACCCCAGAGGGCTGTGAATGCTAAGTCATTTAGTATATTTGAGACTGTGATTGATAGATTTTTGGACTCTAGGGAAATCAAGGGATATGGGGATCAGGCGGGAAAGTGGAGTTGAGGTCAAAGATCAGCCATGATCTTATTGAATGGTGGAGCAGGCTCGAGAGGCCGTATGGCCTACTGCTGCTCCTAATTCTTATGTTCTAAAGACGTACAAGGCACTATGTAAATGCAAGCTCTTAGTTTCACTGCACCCTAATGCAACGTCAACGTATCCTTATATTCTCTGTTTCCATCCACCCAGACTTATGTGCAAGATGTTCTTCGGGAAAAGCTGCCGTCTGAGATCTACAAGGTGCTGCACAAAGAGAATGGGCATATCTACATCTGCGGTGAAATCAAAATGGCGCAAGATGTCACTGAAACCCTCAAAGACATCATTGCGAAGCAGGGTGGCATGAATATCGAGGATGCCGAGGAATTCATCACAGAGCTGAAGGTATGTCTGGGGCCAAGAATCTCTCCTTAAAAGGTCCAGGAACTATTCTCCCCTTCCACCCACATACTCAATACCATTACCTGTAGGAAGAGTTCAAGAAGACTTTTTTGGGGGGTCAATCTTGTATCTGACAGGTGCAGAAAGCCATTGCCATCTCTGAATCTGCAAACTGAGCGACTGAGAAATGCACACAGGTCGAGTTTCTCTATGCCCGATATAGGGGGCACACGCTCGCCCTGTAGGTCATGCCTCACATACCAAGGTCCACGGGGCTTAGGCACCGGTTGGCAAGAAGGACTGGAGATCCCCAAGTAATAGGAGCTGAAATAAATGAATGAAAATAAGAAATGAACTTTGTTTTATATATATATTGCAAAATTAAATGGATGCACAGGAACCATTCAAAGGATAAACTGGAAGTTCAGATGTGTCCTGTCCAATATTTATCCCTCAATCAACATAACAAAAAAAACAGATTATCTGTGTCATTATCACAGTGCTGTTTGTGGGAGCTTGCTGTGCGCAAATTGGCTGCTGCATTTCCTACATTACAACAGCGACTACACTCCAAAAGCACTTCATTGGCTGTAAAGCGCTTTGAGACATCTGGTGGTCGTGAAAGGCGCTATAGAAATCCAAGTCTCTCTTTCTTTCTTAAAGCGCTCTTATAGTTTAGGATCTGATGTGAGCCACTCATTCGTCTCTATAAATATAATCGTTTATCTTTCAATTACACAACTTCTCCGCAATAATATTATAAATGATTTGTCCTAGATTTAATTATTAACTCCAATCTCTCCTTTACTTTTCAGAACCAGAAGCGATATCACGAAGACATCTTTGGGGCAACCTTTCAGAAATAATGGTACTTCTCAACTACAGGCTCAAATAATACCAAAGAGACAATTCTGCCAGCAGATATTCATAATGAAGAAAGAAATGCGATAACAAGGCTTGAAGCATGTGCTGTTGTCACCGTTTATCTGCTGGCCAACATATGGACTAAAATGGACCAACTTTTCATTGTAACTTATAGCATTCACTTTCACACTCGCCTTTATAAAAGCAAGTGGAAATCTAAAGGCATTCAGCAAAAGCACTTTTTTCTTTTTTATATTATAGTAAAGTCTGCAGCGATTGTTTTTTTTTTAAGTGTGCAGGTATCAATTTTGTGATAAATTCTTAAAATCTAAGATGATTAATTATGAATTAATTGTGTCAGAAATCGGTTTGTGCAGGAAAGTACGGTGGCGTCAACTCCGGAGGTAGTCAAGCAATAATGTTGGCCATTTTGAGCATCAGTCGGAGTGTAGTACAATACTGTAGCCATGACTGAAATTATGACTACATTTCGTTTTTTTTTATACTCCTCAATTTACGACTGGAAAAATATGCATTTCTAATCAGAATTAAATTGCATTCTGGCCCTTTCTGACATTTACATTGACATTTCAAAATGGCGGATGAAGCCGCCAATGACGGCAGGTTGTGCTTGGCAGTTCTAAATGCATTTGTGCGTGCAAACTATTGTGATTGTGTTACAGAATCGAACAGCATTCTTTGTATTGATATTCCGATATCTGTGTACTAAGCAATATCACAGCATTACCGAACATAAATTTTGGCTAGCGTTCATGAAGGACATGCAGTTAGGTCCACAAATCGGCATTGAGCCAGTGGAAGGCGGGTTAGTCTGATACTTGCTTACAGCAGCTGGAACATTGCAAGAAACCGCTGGTAAAGTCCAGATTTACCATGCACTTTAAAAATAATACAATATCCAATATCGACTGACAGATTGAGACTGGCAAAGATTTATGGCTCGTGAGAGGCAGCTGGCTGCTATCTGTATGATTAGCATATAATAAATTATGAATTTTAATAAAATTATATAAATTGTAACTGTTTCGCTTTGTGTTTTTTGTCGACGTTTTTCTAAACCAGTACAGTGATCGTCTGCAGCTGCAAGCGCTATAACATGAGATTAAAAGCACGGTGCTTTCCCCGGAAGAGAGGGGAAGGAGCAGGGCGTCTCCTGCTGAGATTTTGGTCCAAATAAATAAAGAAACGAGTCGGCCTGAGGGGATGACCTCGTTTGAGTCAGCCGTGGCTCAGTGGGTAGCACTCTCCTCTCGGAGTCAGAAGGTTGTGGATTCGAGTCCCACTCCAGGGACTTGAACATAGTGCAGACTGACACTCCCAGTGGAGTACTGAGGCAGTGCTGCAGTGTCAGAGGTGCCGTCTATCAGATGAGATGTCAACCATCTCGAGTGGATGCTAAAGCTCCCAGAACATTATTTTGGAGAAGAGCCTGGGAGTTCTCCTGGTGTCCTGGCCAATATTCAGCCCTCAACCAACATCACTAAAACAAACTTTCTGGTCATTATTGCTTTTTGTGGGAGCTTGCTGTGCGCACATTGGCTGCCACGTTTCCTACATCACAACAGTGACTACACTCCAAAAGTACTTCACTGGCTGTAAAGCGCTTTGGGATGTCTTGAGGTAATGAAAGCTGCTATATAAATATAATATCCCTCTTGCAATATCCTATTACTACAGCAACGCTTCAATGCAGTATCTGAGTTAAGTTGATGCCTGCACAGTGAGCTATGATCACTTCCCACTCTTTGCCCCAGCGTCCGCATCAAACGTTGCTTAGGTACAGCGTGGGTTGGAAGAATAAAGCTCCCTCTAATCTGTCCCAACAAACCTTAAATCCCAACTTCAGCACAGCACTCTGTATAACAACACTGGGATTTTATGTTTTCCAACCTCAGCAGTGGGGCAAGCCTTTGGCTTAGTGTCGTAATCAGGGCTTTTAACCCCCACTCCAAACAGTCCCAGTGAGTGGAAACTAGAGCTCTGGATCTGAATTCTGGATTGACATAGAATCATAGAATGATACAGCACAGAAAGAGACCATTCAGGCCACCGTCCGTGCCAGCTCTTTGGTAGAACTGTCCACTTAGTCCCACTCACCCGCTCTTGCCCCACAGCCCTACAATTATTTTTCCTTCAGGTACTTATCCAATTCCCTTGTGAAAGTTACTATTGAATCTGCTTCCACCACCCGTTCAGCCAGTGCATTCCAGATCGCAACAACTCGCTTTGTGTAAAAAAGGTCTCCTCACGTCACCTCTGGTTCTTTCGCTGATCACCTTAAATCTGTGTCCTTTGGTTACCAACCCTTCTGCCACTGGGAAACCGTTCCTCCTTATTTACTCCATCAAATCCCTTCATAATTTTGAACACCTCCATCACATCTCGTGGGATAGTGGTCGTGTGGGTGTGCGTGCTCTCCCCCGCCCCACCGCATGGGTCATGGGAGCCCATAAAACCCTTCCACTATGTAGGACTAAGCATTGTGTTCCTAACACAGATGAGACTGCACACAGGGAGGTTAAAGTAACAGTGACCTCAGTATTTAATAAGACACTCCAGAGTGAGGAACAGGCCTTACATACAGGGCCGGCTTACATACAGTGCTCCCAAGGGATGCTGGGATCCCTTAGGGCTTCAGGGGATGCGCTCCCTGGTGGCGGAACATGGGAGTGTATGCTTTACAGATACACAACACTAAGCACCCTATCAGCTGGCATAAAGATGGCTATGGCCATGGAAGGAGCTGGTAATCAGCCTGTGAATCTTTCCACTGCTCCACATTATTTGAGTGTCAGCTGTGGCTCAGTGGCTAGCACTCTTGCCTCGGAGTCAGAAGGTTGTGGGTTCAAGTCCCACTCCAGGGACTGGAGCACAAAAATTTCGGCTGAAACTCCAATGCAGTGCTGAGGGAGTGCTGCACAGTCGGTAGGTGCAGTCTTTCAAATGTGGCCCAGTTTGATCTCTCAGATGGACGCAAAAGATCCCACGGCACTATTTCTAAGAGCAGGGGAGTTATCCCCGGTGACCTGGCCAATATTTATCCCTCAATCAACATAATTAAAAACAGATTATCTGGTCATTATCACATTGCTATTTGTGGGAACTTGCTGATGCCAAAGTAGCAATATCAAGGATGGAGTTAGACTGAGAGGGATACCAGTAAGATACAATAGTTAGGATCAGAGGGAAATTTGAAATGAGTAGCCAGACATTAATAGCATGAAGGAGATGGATAAAGTTGATAGGAATTGTTCACTGTAGGGAAGGGTTCTAGATAGGAATTTGCACATCAGGAGTAGCAAGGAAGGCGTTTTATTATTATAGATTGGGTATCAGAGTTACCGGTGTTGGCCATTGACCTACATAGCATGGGATAGGTTTCTGGAAAGAGAAGGGATGGAGTGCAATAGCAACTTGTATTTATATAGCGCCTTTAACATAGTGAAATGTCACAAGGCGCTTCTCAGGAGCGTTATGCGATAAAAATTGGACAAGTAGAAATTAGAGCAGGTGACCAAAAATTTTAATCAAAGAGGTAGGTTTTAAGGAGCGTCCTAAAGGAGGAAAGGGAGGCGGAGAGGTTTAGGGAGGGAGTTCTAGAGCTTAGGGCCTTGGCAACAGAAGGCACGGCCACCAATGGTTGAGCGATTATAATCAGGGATGCTCAGGAGGGCAGAATTAGAGGAGCGCAGACATCTCGGAGGGTTGTGGGGCCGGAGGAGATTACAGAGGTAGGGAGGGGCGAGGCCATGGAGGGATTAACTAGGGACTGAGATCCATCACAAAGCCTGTTGGATCTAAAAGCTGCCTCCCAGTTCTGAATATCTTTAGATTCTTATCCGAACACCAGACACCAAACTAGGTCAGCATTTGAATTAAAGACAAATCTGTTTTGTTCAGCTCATTACTGCTCGGTGAAGTTTGATGTTTTGGCACCTTGCAGAAAGGTACAGCCATTACCTACAAAAATAATTAGTTAAAATACATTCAGATACAGAAAAAAAAAAAGAGTCAACATTCTGCCATTTCCTGAAAGATTTATTGCAGTAATACAAGTCAGTGATAAATCAGACTAATCACAGCAGTTACTGGGAGTAGGTGAATTAAAAAAAAAATAATCAGGCCCTCTGGAATATGGAAACTTGTAAAATACTGTACGGTAAATAAAGGAATGATGTGGCTAGGACAGAGGGCATGCAAATCTCCGGGAAATGCAGCCAAACAGAAGGCTGGAAGCAGAGAATGGATGCGCACGGTATGACACAAATCGTGTGTGTCATGTATCTTACATTATTATATATAACTGTATCCCATCATGCTATACATGACTGTAATAAGATATGACCTGTAACCACTAGCATACCTTACCACTTGCAAGAGACAGGTATATAAGGGGAGGTCTCAGGCAAGTGCAGCATTCCAGAGCTGTGAAATAAAGGTGCAGGTCCAGAGTGACCTTGACTTCACTACATGCCTCGTGTGAATCTGTACTGAGGGGACAGGAGTTTACAGTGTGGGTGAAATGTTTCTCAGCCAAAGGGGAGAACTGAGCAATGGTTCATCTCTGCAATTGCTGATCTGCTCGTGTAACTAATGAACACGCAACCTCGAAATGTGCAATTTCAGTCATTATTGAAAAATATGTATCTCCATTTTTCATTGAAGTATTTCAGCCCACGGGCACAGAAGCTTGACTTTATAAATTGGTGGTTACTTTTAATACATTTTTTTGGATTGGTGTTAACATACCAGATCAGATATGAAGAAATGACCATCACTAAATGGACAAACATTTCAGTTTTTAGCCCACGTATTATTCAGTGTGGGATTTTTTAGGCTCTTCCAGTTATAGTCTTAAATCCTAAACTAGTGCAGAAGCATTGTCTGTTCCGAGCCTTCCTGGGATTCCGCCATCCCCCCCGTCCACCTCACCCTCCCCCAGCCCCCCACCTCCCCCCGGCCCCCTTCACTCTCACCCACACCCCACGCCCCCAACCCTTCCCTCACCTCCCCCCACCCCTCAAGACCTCACCTCCCCCACTCCTCAACTCCCTCTCCCCCCACACCCCACCCATCCCTCCCCTCTCCCCCACACCCCACCCTCCCCAACCATCGCCTCACACCCCCCCCCCAACCCTTGCCTCACACCCCTCCCCAACCCTCACCTCACACCCCTCCCCAACCCTCACCTCACACCCCTCCCCAACCCTCACCTCACACCCCTCCCCAACCCTCACCTCACACCCCTCCCCAACCCTCACCTCACACCCCTCCCCAACCCTCGCCTCACACCCCCCCCAACCCTCACCTCACACCCCTCCCCAACCCTCACCTCACACCCCTCCCCAACCCTCACCTCACACCACCCCACAACCCTCACATCACCCCTCACCTCACACCCTCCCCCCACAACCCTCACCTCACACCCCCCACAACACTCACATCACCCCCCCCAACCCTCACATCACCCCTCACCTCACACCCCTTACCTCACACCCCCCCCAACCCTCACCTCACACCCCCCCCAATCCTCACCTCACCCCCCCCAACCCTCACCTCACACCCCCCCCCAACCCTCACCTCACCCCCCCAATCCTCACCTCACACCCCCCCCCAATCCTCACATCACCCCCCCCAACCCTCACCTCACAGCCCCCCAACCCTCACATCACCCCTCCCCCCCACAACCCTCACATCACCCCTCCCCCCCACAACCCTCACATCACCCCTCCCCCCCACAACCCTCACATCACCCCTCCCCCCCACAACCCTCACATCACCCCTCCCCCCCACAACCCTCACATCACCCCTCCCCCCCACAACCCTCACATCACCCCTCCCCCCCACAACCCTCACATCACCCCTCCCCCCCACATCCCCCCTCCTCCCCACAACCCTCACATCACACCCCCCCCCACCTCTCCACACCCAAGAACTGCAAAAACAAGTGAGATTTGGCCAAATGCCAGAGGCGGATGATCACTGAACGCGAGTGGGATTTGGAGGCCGAGCTTTAAGTGCGAACGTTGGAGAGAGTCACGTCTCCTTCTACTTGCAGCTCATTGATCTGCTGGAGGTGTTGGTAGCGATGCTCGAAATCAAAGATGTGACGTCCGTTTACAGACACCCGGAAGGAAGGGGCGTTGCACTGAATGGTAATCTGACAGAGGAAGAACACCAATGAATGGCCAGGTTAGTGACTAGAGAGATCCCCTCCTGCCCCTGCCTGTTCCTGCCCCTGGCTGTTCCCACCCCGCCCCCACCCCATCCCCCCATATCCCACCCCCCCAACCAGCCTGAGACAGAATGAGGGTAACCACACAATAACCTCTCTCTCCCCTCCTCCGTCTCTCTCTCACTCTCTCTTCTCCCCCCCGCCTCCGTCCTTCTGTCCGTCCGTCCCCCCATTTCTCTCTTCCCCTCCGACCCTCTCCCTCCCCGTCTCTCGCTCGCTCTCCCTCCCTCCCCGTCTCTCGCTCGCTCTCCCTCCCTCCCAGTCTCTCGCTCGCTCTCCCTCCCTCCCCCCCCCCGTCTCTCTCCTCGCTCTCCCTCCCTTCCCTCCCCGTCTCTCACTCGCTCTCCCTTCCCTCCCCGTCTCTCGCTCGCTCTCCCTCCCTCCCCGTCTCTCGCTCGCTCTCCCTTCCCTCCCCGTCTCTCGCTCGCTCTCCCTCCCTCCCCGTCTCTCGCTCGCTCTCCCTCCCTCCCCGTCTCTCGCTCGCTCTCCCTCCCTCCCCGTCTCTCGCTCGCTCTCCCTCCCTCCCCGTCTCTCGCTCGCTCTCCCTCCCTCCCCGTCTCTCGCTCGCTCTCCCTCCCTCCCCGTCTCTCGCTCGCTCTCCCTCCCTCCCCGTCTCTCGCTCGCTCTCCCTCCCTCCCCGTCTCTCGCTCGCTCTCCCTCCCTCCCCGTCTCTCGCTCGCTCTCCCTCCCTCCCCGTCTCTCGCTCGCTCTCCCTCCCTCCCCGTCTCTCGCTCGCTCTCCCTCCCTCCCCGTCTCTCGCTCGCTCTCCCTCCCTCCCCGTCTCTCGCTCGCTCTCCCTCCCTCCCCGTCTCTCGCTCGCTCTCCCTCCCTCCCCGTCTCTCGCTCGCTCTCCCTCCCTCCCTGTCTCTCGCTCGCTCTCTCTCCCTCCCTCCCCGTCTCTCGCTCGCTCTCCCTCCCCGTCTCACGCTCGCTCTCCCTCCCTCCATCGTGCTCTCTCTCCGCCCCCCCCATGTCTCTCTCTCTCTCCCCCCATGTCACTCTCCCCATGTCACTCTCTCTCCGCCCATGTCTCTCTCTCTCTCTCTCTCTCTCTCTCTCCCCCCCGTGTCTCTCTCTCTCTCTCTCTCCATGTCTCTCTCTCTCTCTCTCTCCCCCCCCATGTCTCTCTCTCTCTCTCTCTTCCCCCCCATCTCTCTCTCTCTCTCTCTCTTCCCCCCCATCTCTCTCTCTTCCCCCCCATCTCTCTCTCTCTCTCTCTCCCGCCACCCCCCATCTCTCTCTCTCTCTCTCTCCCGCCACCCCCCATGTCTCTCTCTCTCCCCCCCCCATGTCTCTCTCTCTCTCCCGCCGCCCCCCCCCATGTATCTCTCTCTCTCTCTCTCTCTCTCTCTCCCCTCCATGTCTCTCTCTCACTCTCTCTCTCTCTCTCTCTCTCTCTCTCTTCCCCCTCCCCCCATGTCTCTCTCTCTCTCGCTCTCTCCCCCCCCACCCCCAGTCTCTCTCTCTCTCTCTCTCCGTCTCTCTCTCTCTCTCCCTCCGATCCACCCCCGATCCTCCATCTCTCCCATGCGCAGGTCACAAAAATGTTTGTGCAGATAATCACTTTTGTTTTTCACAGCAGCTGATGATGATTCTGCCATTCCCATTTACACCTCCTCTAGACCCACCTTTTGTTTCTTTACTTGTCTCATTATCATCTCCTTTTGCTTTGTACTATCGTACTTTTTGTCATTTAATCTCTCCTGCCTTCCACCATATCACAGACCTTCCCATTTTGTTCTTTCCTCCCCTCCCTGCTTTCCCTGCCTCTGTACTTGCTTAAAATCAGTTACATCTCGAACATTTTTCAGTTCTGAAGGAGGCCATTCAGTCCATCATGCCTGTGCCGGCTCTTTTGGTAGAGCTATCCAATTAGTCCCGCTCCCCCTGCTATTTCCCCACAGCCCCGTAATCTTGTAACATTGCTGTTGGTCTGGAGTCACATATAGGCCAGAATGGGTAATGGCGACAGACCTCCGTCCTTAAAGTGAATCAGTTGGGTTTTTAAACGAGCATCCTATAGCTTTACGGTCACCAGACAGCAGCGATAGGTGTGAATTGTGCGCACCGAGTCGGAGCTGTGCTTCTCCTCCTCGCTCCCACCCCCCCTCCTCTTCTCTTCCCTTCCCTTCCCTCCCCTCTCCTGTCCTGTCCTGTCGCCATGCTGCAAACTGGTTCAGGAACAGTACCTACCTCAAACAGCTGTCCGGGAGAAAATGGATTTTCGGCCAAACTCCTCTGCTCCTTGCCCCAGGAACCCTGGAGGCAGCTGTTTCGCACAACCGTATAGTCACTGCCGAATCGAGGGCTGATATGAAAGGCGATGTCGGTAGAGTTGATCGGCTTCAGGTTAATAAAAAAACTAGCAGAGGGAAGCAAACCCACACAGCATGAAAGCAGGCAGCAATGGAGCTTTTCATAGAAACATAGAAAATAGGTGCCGGAGAAGGCCATTTGGCCCTTCGAGCCTGCACCACCATTCAATAAGATCATGGCTGATCATTCACCTCAGTACCCCTTTCCTGCTTTCTCTCCATACCCCTTGATCCCTTTAGCCATAAGGGCCATATCTAACTCCCTCTTGAATATATCCAACGAACTAGCATCAACGACACTCTGCGGTAGAGAATTCCACAGGTTAACAACTCTCTGAGTGAAGAAGTTTCTCCTCATCTCGGTCCTAAATGGCTTACCCCTTTTCCTTAGACTGTGACCCCTGGTTCTGGACTTCCGCAGCATCGGGAACATTCTTCCTGCCTCTAACCTGTCCAGTCCCGTCAGAATTTTGTATCTTTCCATGAGATCCTCTCATTCTTCTAAACTCCAGTGAATACAAGTTAACATAGAAACATAGAAACATAGAAAATAGGTGCAGGAGTAGGCCATTCAGCCCTTCGAGCCTGCACCGCCATTCAATGAGTTCATGGCTGAACATGCAACTTCAGTACCCCATTCCTGCTTTCTCGCCATACCCCTTGATCCCCCTAGTAGTAAGGACTACATCTAACTCCTTTTTGAATATGTTTAGTGAATTGGCCTCAACAACTTTCTGTGGGAGAGAATTCCACAGGTTCACCACTCGCTGGGTGAAGAAGTTGATCCAGTATTTCTTTATATGTCAGTCCTGCCATCCCGGGAATCAGTATGGTGAACCTTCGCTGCACTCCCTCAATAGCAAGAACGTGCAGCAAGACCTCCCTGCTCCTATACTCAAATCCCCCTATCTAAGAAGGCCAACATACCATTTGCCTTCTTCACCGCCTGCTGTACCTGCTTGCCAACTTTCAATGACTGATGAACCATGACACCCAGGTCTCGTTGCACCTCCCCTGTTCCTAATCCGTCACCATTCAGATAATATTCTGCCTTCCTGTTTTTGCCACGAAAGTGGATAACCTCACATTTATCCACATTATACTGCGTCTGCCATGCATTTTCAGCAACACACGAGGATGGTGGACTTCATCAGCGACCTGCAACCCATGACAACCCAGGAGCTAGTTTCTCCTTATTCTCACCCCCAGCTACGCACCTCCATCCCCCACTGAAGCAAAGATGAGAAGGCGGAGAGGGGATCGGACAGAGATGTTCACAATCATGAGGGGTCTGGACAGAGTAGATCGAGAGAAGCTGTTCCCATTGGGGGAAGGGTCGAGAACCTGAGGACACAGATTGAAGGTGAGTGGCAGAAGGTCCGAAGGCGACAGGAGGGAAAAACTATTTTCGCAGCGAGTGGTTGGGATCTGGAGTGCACTGCCTGAGAGGGCGGTGGAGGCAGATTCAGTCACGGCTTTCAAAAGGGAGCCGAAGAAGGATAAGTACCTGAAAGAAAATAACTTGCAGGGCTACGGGGAAAGGGGGACTAGCTGAGGTGCTCTTGCAGAGAGCTGGCACATTCTCGATGGGCAGAATGGCCTCCTTCTGTACTGTAACCATTCTATGAAAGCAGAGAATTTGGAGCACTCCCCCAGCGCTCTAGGTCCCATCTAGTCTGGTAGCAGAACCTGTACACAACAGCAGAGGCCCCCCCCAACTTGCTGAGAACCAACTGCAGGGGATCCTCTGTTAGATTGCCTGGTTTCTCCGGGAGAATAACGTGAAAAATCCAGGTCGTGGAATCGCCCGCGACATTCCCACATGAAACCAGCTGAGCTGGCCCCTGCTTGTTTAAACTGAGGACATAATATAAGAACATAAGAATTAGGAACAGGAGTCGGCCGTTCGGCCCCTCGAGCCTGCTCCGCCGTTCACTGGGATCATGGCTGATCTTCTACCTCAACGCCACTTCCTTGTACTATCCCCATATCCCTTAATATCCAAAAATCTATTGATCTCAGCCTTGAATATACTCATAGACTGAGCCTCCACTGCCCTCTGTGGCAGAGAATTCCTCCGAGTGAAGAAATTCCTCCTCATCTCAGTCCTAAATGGCTGACCCCTTATTTGAGCCTGCTGTGCCATTCAAGGAGCTCATGGCTGATCTTCTATCTCAACTCCACCTTCCCGCACTATTCCCATATCCCTTGATTCCCTTAATTCCCAAAAATGTATCGACCTCTGCCTTGACGACTGAGCATCTACAGCTCTTGGGGGATAGAGAATTCCAAAGATTCACAACCCGTTGAGTCATGAAATTTCCCCTCCTCTCAGTTCGAAATGGCCTACCACTTTATTCTGAGACTGTGACCCCTGGTTCTAGACTCCCCAGCCCGGGGAAACATCCTCCCTGCATCTACCCTATCATGCTCTGTAAGAATGTCAGTGGTCACCTACTTGTTGGCATTGGGTTTGACAGTCCCCTGGATCACAATAGATCGCGACACAAACAGTCCTCCAGGGATCGGAGCCTTGTATGGAACTTGCTGCAAGAAAACACCATTTAAAAAAAAAAATTAAATCAATTATTCACATCGTTACCACAATCCTTCCACACTTCAAATGAGAAGGGACCTTACAGAGCTACATAACAGCAGTAAGTGGTACAGGAAGGGTTAATCTGGAGCACTGCTGCACATTAAACAGTGAGGTTAGGGCAAGGGTCACAGGCTCAAATGAGTAGACATTTGCTACTTTTACTTTTTAAAGTCATAAAAACAAAATAAGTCTCAAATTATTTATTTGACTTCTCTAACCATCCTGAATGTAATCCGGACTTTATCCCCGTGTCGCCCGTGGCCAGTTAACAGACATTGTGTGACACTGAACTGTTATCCTGTCTTTAAAATGATGAAGGGGTTTGATGGGGTAGACGCAGATGATGTTTCCACTAGTGGGAGGAGCCCAAGACTAGGGGCCATTAATGCAAGATAGTGACTATTAAATCCAATAAGGAACTCACAAGAAACTTCTTTACCCGAGTGGTGAGAACACATTACCACAGGGAGTGGTTGAGGCAAATAGCATTGATGCATTTAAGGGGATGCCCTCAAAAGTTTGTCACCATCCTCCGCCTGCTCCACGACGACATGCAGGCCGTGATCCTGGCCAACGGATCCATCACAGACGCAATCCACACCCGGACCGGGGTCAAACAGGGCTGCGTCATCGCCCCAACCCTCTTCTCAATCTTCCTCACCGCCATGCTCCACCTCACAGTCAACAAGCTCCCCGCTGGAGTGGAACTAAACTACAGATCCAGTGGGAACCTGTTCAACCTGCGCTGTCTCCAGGCCAGATCCAAGACCACCCCAACCTCTGTCGTCGAGCTCCAGTACACGGACGATACCTGTGTCTGCGCACATACAGAGGCTGAACTCCAGGACATAGTCGACATATTTACTGAGGCGTACGAAAGCATGAGCCTTACGCTAAACATCCTTAAGACAAAGGTCTTCCACCAGCCTGTCCTCACCGCACAGCACTGCCCCCCGGTCATCAAGATCCACGGCGCGGCCCTGGACACCGTGGACCACTTCCCATATCTCGGGAGCCTCCTATCGACAAGAGCAGGCATCGACGACGAGATCCAACACCGCCTCCAGTGCGCCAGTGCAGCCTTCGGCCGCCTTCTGAAGACCAGGCCCTCAAAACTGCCACCAAGTTCATGGTCCACAGGGCTGTAGTAATACCCGCCCTCCTGTATAGCTCAGAGACATGGACCATGTACAGGAGACACCTCAATTCGCTGGAGAAATACCCCAACGCTGTCTCCACAAGATCCTGCAAATCCCCTGGGAGGACAGGCGCACCATCAGCGTCCTCGTCCAAGCATTGAAGCACTGACCACACTCGATCAGCCCCGCTGGGCAGGCCACATAGTTCGCATGCCAGACACGAGACTCCCAAAGCAAGTGTTCTACTCGGAACTCCTTCACAGCAAACAAGCCAAAAGGTGTGCAGCGGAAACGTTACAAGGACACCCTCCAAGCCTCCCTGATGAAGTGCGACATTCCCATTGACACCTGGGAGTCCCTGGCCAAAGACCGCCCTAAGTGGAGGAAGTGCGTCCGGGAGGGCGCTGAGCACCTCGAGTCTCGTCGCCGAGAGCATGCAGAAATCAAGCGCAGGCAGCGGAAAGAGCGTGCGGCAAACCAGTCCCACCAACCCCTTACCCTCAATGACTATCTGTCCCATCTGTGAGAGAGTCTGTGGTTCTCGTATTGGACTGTTCAGTCACCAAAGAACCCACTTTAAGAGTGGAAGCAAGTTTTCCTCGATTCCGAGGGACTGCCTATGATGATGATGATGATGACGACAAACACATGAGGGTGAAAGGAATAGAAGGATATGCTGATAGGGCGAGATGGAGTAGAGTGGGAGGAGGCTCAGGTGGAACATAATCACCAGCATAGACCTGTTGGGCCAAATGGCCTGTTTCTGTGCTGTAAATTCAATGTAAATTCTGCATCATTGTTTGGACTCTCTGGCTCTTTCCCCCTTTCTCCAGTAGAGGGTGCCATCAGCCAGCTAGCTGTCTGCTGCTTTCTGGAGAGCCTCCCAGGAGATACTCCCTAAGCCACTACTGTCAAATCAGGCTGGAAAGGAGCTGCCCATTTTCCACAGCTACTTATCAGGGTCTTTCCAAGCAGTGCCAGTGGGGGGCTGAGGATTAAAACCGCACAAAAACCTGGGGCCCCGAACCAGCCGTTTATTTGCGACAGAACGAATGGGGCTCCCTTGGTAAGTGCATCTACGTGCTGTGCTGTGCTGACTTGGAAGGTGCCAGGCTCGATGCCCAGTGACTGCCATGCCAGCTGATTTCACCAGTAGCTGTGGCGGGAGGTGCTTATAATCAACTTCATCACACGCCCACTAGATCATCTGGACATATCATCATCACAGGCGGTCCCTCGAACGAGGATGACTTGCTTCAACAAGAGTTCACAGATGTTTCAATGAAGGACCCGATGTTCCAGTCCTGAACTCCCAATTGAAGGGGTTGAAGATTCCTGTGCGTGGATTTTTTTAACGTGTGGTGACCGTTGCACATCAGCCACCACACGGGCTTAACAGAGCTGGGCCTCTATCCGGTGGCAAGGGTTAACCAGAACGACTGGAGACCTGCTCTGCTGCACGGACCTAGTGCGCTCACACATATCGCAGTGTGGGCTGGCCCGTGCTGCCCCTGGGCCCTCGGCTCTTCTGGGCCCCGTACCCTCATTCGCTGCACCTCCGCCCACAATGTTCCAGAGCCCGGCGCTCCAGCTCTATTTATAGCCCCGACCTGCGCTGGTGTTCTCACACAGGTCGGGGCGGCCCATGATGCAACTGGACTCCCCGAAGCTGACTGCTGTTCTCTGAGCCCGGCTACGGGTGCAGCCGGTGGAGCAGCACGGACTGGGCTGTGATGCCCCTGCAGCTGAATAGCCAGACACCCATTCTGCCTCGACTCGCATTGCCACTTGGGTGGGTCTACCCCGAATGGGGTCCGGTCCGGATCTTCAGAAGGAAAATGAGGGGGTGGGGGGGGGGGGGATGTTGGAGAAGGGGACAAGGGGAGCGAAAGAACAGTGCGAGGTGCTCTATGTTCTAAATAATAACTTTGTGAAGGATCCAAAACATGCTTCACCAAAGCCATGACATTCCAGCCTCCGAGCACGTTAACAAAATGCCAGTTTGGTACTTACCAGAGGGACCATCGCCGAGGGAAATGCTGACGGGAGAAACGGAGAGCCAGCCTGCAATTAGAGAGAGAATCCTTACAAACTTCAATCACTTTCACACACGGAGGGAGAACGGGATGTGAATTCCTGATGATTGTAATTACTGGCAGTCTAACCATTAGTCTAAGCTCAATTCTGGTGCTTGACGACATATCTACTGCACGCAAACAGTCACATTTTACACCTCTCAGAACAGTGACTGCAGCAATGGCCATAACAACAACTTAAATTTATATAGCGCATTTAACGTAGCAAACCTCCCAAAGCTCTTCACAGGAGTGATATCAATAAAGGAAGTTACAGAGATAGGGAGGGGTGAGGCCATGGAGGGATTTGAAAACAAGGATGGGAATTTTAAAATCGAGACGTTAGCGGACCAGGAACCAATGTAGGTCAGTGAGCACAGGCGTGGTGCGCGAGCAGGACTTGGTGCGCGTTAGGACACGGGCTGCCGAGTTTTGGATGAGCTCAAGTTTACGGAGGGTGGAAGACGGGAGGCCGGCCAGGGGGGGGCGTTGGAATAGTCACGACTGGTGGCAACAAAAAGCACGGATGAAGGTTCCTGCAGCGGATGAGCTGAGGCAGGGTTGGAGACAGGCGATATTACGGAGTGGGGTCGGAAGCTCAGCTCGGGGGTCAAATAGAAGTCAGAGGGTTGCGAACAACCTGGTCCAACATCAGATCGTGGCCAGGGAGAGGATGGAATTGGTGGCTGGGGAGCGGAGTTTGTGGCGGGGACCCAAGGTAACGGCTCCGGTCTTGCCAATACTTAATTGAAGGAAAATACGGCTCACCCAGGACTGGATGTTGGACAAGCAGCGTTAAAAACCAGAGACAGTGGAGGGGTCGGAGAGGTGAGGGTGATTTAGGAGATTGATCGATATAACTACCAGCAACAGGTTGGAACTTACCGGATTGGCTGGGGCAGGCGGGCCAAACATGGAGCCAGGCTGGAATTGGAGAGTGAGAGAGATTATTACATCATGATGAAAATGACACAAGAATTAAGGAATTCCAAGGATCGATCGGTGTAACCACGGACAACAGGAACTTACCGGATTGTCAAAGGCAGGTGGGGCAAACATAGAGCCAGGCTGGAATTGAACAGAGAGATTATTCGGCATGAAACAAAAGGAAAGGTTGCTGTAGCCATTAAGACAGGGATTACATCGGCTATACGGGCCAGAAACAGGCCATTTGGCCCAACCAGTCCATGCCGGCGTTTATGCTCCACTCGAGCCTCCTGCCTTCTTTCCTCATCTAAATCTATCAGCATAACCCTCTATTCCCTTCTCCCTCATATGTTTATCTAGTCTCTCCTTAAATGCATCGATACTGTTTACTTCAACCACTTCCTGTGGTAGCGAGTTCCACATTCTCACCACTCTTTGGGTAAAGAAGTTTCTTCTGAATTCCCCATTGGATTTCTTGGTGACTATCTTATATTGATGGCCTCTAGTTTTGCTCTTCCCCACAAGTGGAAACATTCTCTCTGTATTCACTCTAGCAAAACCTTTCATCATTTTAAAGGTCACCCCTCAGCCTTCTTTTTCCGAGAGAAGAGACCCAGCCTGTTCATCCTTTCCCGATATGTATACCCTCGCATTTTTGGTATCATCCTTGTAAATCTTCTCTGCACCCTCTCCAGTGCCTCTACATCCTTTTTATAATATGGCGACCAGAACTGCACGCAGTACTCCAAGTGCAGTCTAACCAAGGTTCGATACAGGTTTAGCATAACTCCCCTACTTTGATTGGTCAGAGTAACTACTAGCATAAAGGTGGGAACTTACCGGATTGGCTGGGACAGCAGGCGCAAATATGGAACCAGAGGTTAGTACAAAAACATCTGGAGCACTTTAAATAACAACTCAGTTACTCACAGCAGAATTGTTTCAGAAACCGGAGAGGAGAGACAACAGAAGGTGCTGAAGATTCACTGGACAAAGGATACCAGAAATGAGAAATTATAATGGTTAAGAAAGGATTTTTTTTTAATATAAAGTGTTTTTTTCCCCTCACTGGAACAGAGGAGAAGACGGAATCTAATAAAAGGCTTTCAAAATGATGAAAAGTTCTGAGAGGATAAATACTGAAAAGTTGCTTCCATTGGTCGATGAATTAAGGGGATGTAGATGGAGGATAATGATTCAGAGTGAAGTTTGAAGAAATGTTTTCACAGGTTATCAAGGCGCTATTCGAATAACCATATTAAACATTGTTCAAAAGGAAATTAGATAGAAATATTAAAAGGAAAGTGGGAAACAGGATTAAAGTTAAAAAGCACCAGGCCAGACAAAATAGGCCAATTGGCTACTTTCTGTGCCGTGACTACATAGACAGGAACTCTCCTAAACACCGGATAAAGAGTTCAACTAATCTGTTTGGTGTCACTAATCACTCGCCCTCTCTCCTATTTTTTTCCCCCCATGGTCCTACAAAATGGGCTTTGGCCCTTCACCAGACACACACAGAGAGACAGAGAGAGAGAGACAGAGAGAGAGAGACAGAGAGAGAGAGAGAGAGAGAGACAGACACAGAGAGAGAGACACACAGAGAGAGACAGAGAGAGAGAGACAGAGAGAGAGAGACACAGAGAGAGAGACACACAGAGAGACACACAGAGAGACACACAGAGAGACACACAGAGAGACACACAGAGAGACACACAGAGAGACACACAGAGAGACACACAGAGAGAGACACAGAGAGAGACACAGAGAGAGACACAGAGAGAGACACAGAGAGAGACACACACAGAGACACACACAGAGACACACACAGAGACACACACAGAGACACACACAGAGACACACACAGAGACACACACAGAGACACACACAGAGACACACAGAGAGACACAGGCTTTGTATACAAGTTGCAGTGGTTAGGTTACTGGACGAGTAATCCAGGGAACGCGAGTTGGAGAAGGTGAACTCGGTTCAAAAAAATCTGGAAATAAAAATGCTGGGATCAGCAAGAGTGGCCATGAAGCTGTGGGATTGTCGTAAACACCCAACTGGTCCATTAATGGATTTAGGGAAGGAAATCCGCCGTGTTTACTCGGGCCTACATGTGATTCCAGTCCCACACCAAAGTGGTTGGCTGTTAACTGCCTGCTTTGTGTCTAATTGGCCTAGCAAGCTACTTGTCTCAAACCTCAGGGCATCCAGGCATGGCCTTACCAGCGATGCCCACAATGAATGTTTTTTTTTAAATAGCCACTTGGGTGAGATACTTGATGAGGGGGAGATCAGGACCCGTGAAACCTGTACTCTATCAGCAGAGGAGAGGACAGAATTGGGGAAGAAAAAAAAAATCATCCAGACCCTCTATGTAAGGATATTATTTATAATCTTCAAATATATAGAGGCAATAATGCAAGAAAGTAGTGGATTCAGATCATGCCTCGAGGCTCTGGTTATAACTATAGACTATATAGACCATGAGTTGTATAAAATTATGAGGGACCTGGATAGAGTGGATAGGAAGGACCTGTTTCTCTTGGCAGAGGGGTCAACAACCAGGGGGCATAGATTTAAAGTAATTGGGTGAAGGTTTAGAGGAGATGTGAGGGGAAATATCTTCACTCAGAGGGTGGTGGGGGTCTGGAGCTCACTGCCTGAAAGGGTGGTAGAGGCAGAAACCCTCACCACATTTAAAAGATACTTGGATGTGCACCTGAAGTGCCGTAACCTACAGGGATTCGGACCAAGAGCTGGAAAGTGGGATTAGGCTGGATGGCTCTTGGTCGGTCGGCCGGCGTGGACATGATGGGCTGAATGGCCTCCTTCCATGCTGTAAATTTCTATGATTCTATGTTCCTCTAGCACAGATCATCCCATAAAATGCCCTTTTTTTAAAAAAAAAGTGGGTTTGGGACAGGTTTGAAAGAACAGGTCGTCATACCGCAAATCGAAGACATTACACGGACGAAACTACGTAACCCGCGGCAACAGCTAGAAACTTACCGGACCGGTATTTCCGATGGGAAAAGCAGAGGCTGGAAACCCAGGAAACGCGGGATTGAACTGGAATTGAAACAGAAATGTTCTTTTTTTTTTTTACAAACATGCAGCACTAAACATTCGGATTACATCAAGGCCCTTTCCATAGACTTCGAAATAGGAGGAATTTGAGACTGGTTTTGATTGATGGCCTCGAGTACCATGCACAGGGGGCACAGATCGGGTGTAGTCTTGACCTCTGGAGTGCACAGTGGAGGGTAACTGGTTACGTGGGGGGAAGGTGGAAAATTTGGGAGCATTGTACTTCCACTTAACCTTTCCCACTTAAGGGGCCCAAGTTTCAGCCTCAGTTGCTCCTGATTTTTTGGAGCAACTGGTGTAGAACGGAGTATCTTAAAAATTCAAATTCTCGGCATTTAGTTTGCTCCAGTTCTGGTCAGTTAGAACAGTTTCACTTTGGAACAGAATTTTTTTTTCAAAAGGGGGCGTGTCCGGCCACTTACGCCTGTTTTCAAAGTTTAGACAGTGAAAACTTACTCCAAACTAACTTAAAATGGAGTAAGTGAAGATTTTTGTACGTTCGAAAAAACCTTGTCTACACTTTAGAAAATCAGGCGTAGGGAATGGGGGGGGGGGGGGGGGGTTTAAAGGGAAGTTTACAAACATTAAACACTTCAGTTTTACAAATAAAGAGCCATCATCAATAATAAATGATTAAAAACATCAATAAATCAACCAATAAATCAATCAAAAAAAATGAAGAAATAATTTTTTTTTAAATCAAATAAATAAAACATTTTCTACTTACCGACTGCAGCACCGGGAGGCCCTCCAACAGCATGCTGGGATGCCCCCCTCCCCCACAGTGTGTCTCTGTCAGTGTCTCTATCTCCTCTGTGTGTGTCTCTCATTCTCTGTCTGTCAGTATCTGTGTTTCTGACAGCGAGGGGGGGGAGGAGGGGGGTAGAGGGAGAGAGGGGGCAGGGGGAGGGAATGGGGAGGGGGAGGGAGAGGGGAAGAGGGAAAGGGGGGGAAGAGGGGAAAGGGGGGGAAGAGGGGGAAGAGGGGGGGAAGAGGGGAAAGGGGGGGAAGAGGGAAAGGGGGGGAGAGAGGAAAGGGGGGAAGAGGGGAAAGGGGGGGAAGAGGGGAAAGGGGGGGAAGAGGGGAAAGGGGGGGAAGAGGGAAAGGGGGGGAAGAGGGGAAAGGGGGGGGGGAAGAGGGAAAGGGGGGGGGGAAGAGGGGAAAGGGGGGGAAGAGGGGAAAGGGGGGGGAAGAGGGGAAAGAGGGAGAGGGAAGAGGGGAAAGGAGGGGGGAAGAGGGGGGAAAGGGGGGAAGGGGGAAGAGGGGAAAGGGGGGGAGGGAAGGAAAAGGGGGGGAAAGGTGGAGAGGGGGAAGTGGGAAGGGTAGGGGGGGGAAGAGGGAAAGGGGGGAGAGGGAAGGGGAGGGGATGGGGGAAGAGGGGAATGGGGGAAGAGGGGAAGGGGGGAGAGAGGAAAGGGGGGGAAGAGTGGAAAGGGGGGGACAGAGGGGAAAGGGGGAGGGAAGAGGGGAAAGGGGGGAAGGGAAGGGGGGAAGAGGGGAATCGGGGGGAAGAGGGGAAATGGGGGGCCAGGAATCGGGCAGGGGACAGTAAGGGGAAGAGGGGCTTGTGGGGAAG